>NC_047670.1:67293726-68013726 GCF_011762505.2 Arvicanthis niloticus
GGAATGGAAATCAATACTTCCTCACTGATCTTATCAGGTTAGGATTACCCGGATTCCCAAACAGAAACAGACACTGTAAAACACATGCACAACACACACACACACAGAGAGAGAGAGAGAGAGACAGACAGACAGACAGACAGAGAGAGAGAGACAGAGAGAGAGACAGAGAGACAGAGAGAGAGACAGAGAAACAGAAAGACAGAGACAGACAGACAGACAGACAGAGACAGACAGACAGACAGACAGACTAATGTCCTTCATAAGAGTCAGTGCAAAATTGCTTGTCAAGCCTCAGCAAGGCTGAAGCCACCACAATGCTGAATGCACAGTGTAGTGTAGCATAATGGACTCCTGAGAATGCAAGGCTGACTCCACATTTTAGAAAATCAATGTGAACCAGGAACTAACAAATTAAAGAGCCAAATGTTGGCTCAATCGGTGTAATAATAACTGACAAAGAAACAGTGGCTTGTGGTTAAAATTAGTAATACTGCCATGGTAAATAGCAACATCCAGAGAATGCACATCTAAAGTCAAGCTCATCGGGGAAAGTGAGAATTCAACTCAAGTGGGGCAAAGCAAGACTGTGCCTTCCTACCTAACCACCAGCATAGGGCAAAGGGAAAAATTAAAAACATGTGAATGAGAAGGTGACAGGAAATTCATGTAGACAATTCCAAATAATCTACAACATTGTGTAAAGTTAAAAACTGAGCTTGAAAGAGAATTTTTGAAATAGGCCCAAACTAATAATAATGACAGGGCCTTTTCCCTAACCTAAATAGTTAAAAGTGCCTGCCAGCAGGTTTGGGCCCAGTTAATTAGTTACAGAGGAGGTGGAGTTACAAGACAAAGACCTGTTAAGAACATCCCAGAAACTGACTGGCCAAAGGAGGAACTACACCCTGCCCCCATGGTATGGCCTGCTAGTGTTCAAAAAAGTAAAACAACCAATCGTGTGCGCCCGCGCGAAAGTTCGCTTTTTCCCCACCCTGCCCATATATAAGCGCTAGACCCCTGAGCCGAGGGGTCAGTCCCTCTATCGCCTATGTGAGATATGGAGATATGGACTGGCCCAGAGCTCTGATTTAATGAACCACCTCATGTGCTTACATCAAGACGGTCTCTCATGTGTCCTTTGGGTGTGTGCTATCCTGTGACTTGAGTGGACCCCCCCTTCTGGGGAGTCCTGGTCCTTTCAAGCTTAGTAAGATTATATAGAATAGAAAAGTCAACTTAAAATTTCACGCATATTTCTACTGGATACAAACAATGAGCACTTGAAAATCAAAGTATACAAAGAAACTCTTTAAAATAAAACCACAAAACCAAATCTTCAGTAATGAATCTAAGAAGACTAGATCTCTCTGTGAAAAAAAAAAATCTGCAAAATATTACGAAAGAAACAAGCGTGTGCCATGTTTATGGTTGGAGGGCTCGTATTTCTAAGATGTCAGTTCTCCCAAAATTGTCCTATTTCAAACAAACTTCATTTGAACTTCCAACACAATATTTCCGAGTGATGGGAAAGCTAGTCCTTAGCCGTTGAGATGCCTCAGTGGCAAAGGCACTTGTCACCAAGCCTGGTGGCGTGAGTTAGATCCCTGGAACCCAACTGAAAATAGAAGGTTCGAACTAGGTCTGTAAAGTTCTTCTTTGACCTCTTCCCCACACAACTGAAGATGCACACATATGATAATAGTAAAGACATATTTTTTTTTAAAAAAATGCCTGCTTCTAAATGTTTTTCCTCTGGTCTGGGGAAATGGCTCAGCAGTTAAGAGTACTTCCTGCTCCCTGCTCTTCTGGAGGTCCTAAGTTTGGTTCCCAGAACCCATACTGGGTGGTTTTCCATCTGCTTGTTACTCCAGATCCAGGACATCTGACACCCACTCATAGCCATCATGGTGTCCTGTACACAGGTGGCATTCACACACACACACACACACACATACACACACATACACGCAAAGAGAGAGAGAGAATTTAGAGGACATACACTATTTAATTTAAAGTCTTATTATACAACTACCATCATCAGAATAAGGCAATGGGATTTTACACACAGACCCATCGGTAAGAACAGCATTCAGAAATAGATTTGCGTAACTATGGTCAATTGATTTTTGGCAAACATGCAAAATAAACTGAAGTAGTGAACAGATACCCTTTGATTGAGTGGTGTTAGACCAACTGGCCAACACACAATCACTCCTCACAGCTCATATAAAAACCTGTTTCAAATGGATGAGAGGCCTAAATGCAAAATATAAAGTTTCAAAGAAAATTTAAAAATGTTTATGTGTAAAGCTTTGTTATTATGGATTCAGGGGGAAAAAAAGGACACCGAAATCATGAAAAAATTAAACTCAATTAAATTGATCAATAAAATGTAAACTGTGGTTTCTTGTTCCATTCAGACTGTTATAATGAAATGTCATAAGCTTTTATACTACTGAAATCTGTTCCTTCTGGTTCTGGCAGCTGTCTGCTCTCATGCCAGAAGGGACAAGGTAGCTCTCTGAACCGTCTTTATGAAGGTCATAATCCAGCTCCAAAGGCTGTTTGGTCACCAGCCAAGACATCACTTTCTAATACCATGACAAGTGGAAAGCGGACACATAGACAGCAAATGCTCTGAGATACGTTCTGTCTGTAAACATAGACACGGACTGAGAGAATTCACACAGCTCACAAAGGATTTGGTCAACCTCTCAAAACCTGGGAAGAAAGTGAACGTAGTTCTGTTCTTTGTACATTTTTGGTGTGGTGTGGTTAATTTACCTTGAGGCAGGATCTATGTAGTCCAGGCTAGCCTTAAACACTTAAGCCTCTAACCTCAGTTTTTTTTTTTTTTTTTTTTTTTTTTTTGAATGCTGGGAATGCAAGAATATACATCACACCATACATTCAATTGGAAGATGGAAATTGCTGATCTCTCGGATTCCCCTGACCACCAGCTCCATGGAGGCCTTCTATCTGAGCATTTGTTAGATAGTCCATGGCTCTCCCATGATACAAATAATATATGTATTAGGTAAGCTTACAATACTTCACCATGGCCATTTCAAGCACCCTTGGTGTTATTTATCTCTCCTGTATCACCCTCCCTTCTCCCTCTTTATTATCTCCACTGATGTTTTCTCTTCTTTTCACCTCTCTAGAGCTCCCCATCTGCAGTCCCGTTCTATAACCCTGGTTTCTGTAGCTACTTCAGGTTATGTACTAAAATCTACGGACTCAGAGCTGGGCTTCACGAATAAGAGAGAACATTCCACATTTGACATTTTTGGCTCTGGGTTACCTCACTCAATATATTTTCACATTCCATCTGTTTACCAACAAATGTCATGATTTCATTTTTCTTTATGGATGAATACAATTGTGTTGTATGTACATACCACGTATTCATTATCCATTGTCAGCGGATGGACATCTAGGCTGCTTTGGTTTCTTAGCTATTGTGAATCAAGTACCTTGGACAAAATATACTTCAGGAATAGGGCAGCTTGTCCTTAGGGTATATGTTGGGAAACGGGATAGCTGGATCGTATGTTAAGTGTAGTCTTAGATTTTTGAAAACTCTCCACACTGTTTTCCAGAATGGCCACAGCAGTTTGTACTTGTACCAGGTTTGCAATTGCAATTGTAAATGCATAGTGCATGGAGATTTCTCTTCCACCCGTGTGATGGTTTCTATAGGCCAGGCCCAGGGAGGGGCACTATTACGTGTGGCCTTGTTGGAGTAGGTGTGTCACTGTGGGTGTCGGGGGCTTTAAGACAATCATCCTAGCTGCCTGGAAACCAGTGTTCTGCTAGCAGCCTTCAGATGAAGATGTAGAACTCTCAGCTCCTCCTGCACCATGCCTGCCTGGATGCTACTATGTTCCCACCTTGATGATAATGGACTGAACCTCTGAATGTGTAAGCCAGCCCTAATTAAACAGTGTCCTTATAAGAGTTGCCTTGGTTATGGTTCACAACAGTAAACCTTAACTAAGGCAACCTGTTATCCTCTTCTCCAAATCTGGGAGAGGATAGGATACTGGTGCCAGGGGGAAGCAGAAAAACCAAAACCACTGGACTTAACTAGGGTAGGATATGAAGGTTAATGCAGAAAGAGAGATAAATATCACTAAAGATGTTTGAAAGGCCATAGTTAAACATTATTTTTGAAAGCTTACTTAAAAATCCAGCTAGCATTTTATTGATGTTGTTTCTACTGATTTCTTGATCTTAGCTTTTCTGATAAGAGTAAGATGAGATCTCAAAGTGATTTCACTGTGTTAGGGATGTTCATACTTTTAAAGGTAGTTCTTAGCTATTGTTATTACCTCCTTTGAGAACTCACTGTCCAGATCCATAATCCATTTTTTATTAAGCCATTTGTTTTCTTGATGTCTTTTTTTACTTCTTTGCATATTCTGTATATTAATTGTCCGTCAAATGTACAGCAAGCAAAGATTTGATCCCATTCCATGGGCTTTCTCCTCACTCGGCTGGTTGTTTCCACTGATGTACAGAAGTCTTTCAGTTTTATGAGGTTCTGTTTGTCCATAACTGATCTTAACTCTTGGGCAAATGGAGTTCTATTTAGAAAGTACCCCCTACACCTATATCTTGGCGGTTACTACCCATATTTTCGTCTAACAGTTCATATCACCCTCAATTGTCCTCAGAACTTGAAGATGAGAGATTATTGCTGAAGAAGACAAACAACAGAACCTAAAGATATCAGGCTGGTATTGACCTAGAAGTTTTCTTCCTGAGAACAAGCACTCACAGTCTTGGAAGGTGCTTTGTAAGAGGTCAGGGGACAAAGGCAGTCAATATTCCTCCCCCAGCTGTGATGCCTACAAGCTACAAAAAAAAAAAAAAAAAAAAAAGCCTAGCCCAGCAGGACAACCCTAACAGTGAAGGAGTGGCACTTACAAGTTGGGAGTAACCAACAGCTCTGTCTCTGGACTTTACTTGCTTTATAAGATGGAACTCATGCTTGGTATGGAAAGTCTAGTGAGCCACACGTGGCTAGATAAGCCACAGGCATGAGGAAAGCCTATTTCTATTTTCCTAAATCACTGTAGCTTCTAACTGTATCCTAAATACTTACCCTTATACTTAAAAATACATGTAGTTTCTTACCTCTCATCAAAGAATTGTTTTTCAGCAACTGATGAAGGTTAGAGCTACAAGTAGTCAAAATGCTGCAAACAAGTAACTTTGGGGTGCCCAGACTCAACTGGTATGTTTATAATGCAATCCCTATACCTAAGGCTCAGAAAATAATAGGGAAGACAGTGTATAAAGATTGAAAAAGCGAAGAAGTAGGATGCCTGGTTTGAGATGTAACAAAGGTTTGGACCCATGAACTCTCAATACTGTTTCCCAAAGGAGACCTATATAATGACAACACTAGTTGACATCCCAGCACGGATAGAGAAATCTCACAAGGCCTTCAAGAACCACAGGCAATTACTGACTGTAAAAGAAGGAAGAATCAGTATTATCCAGGGATAAGCCTTCTGATAGGATATTAATCACTAAACCACGGGAGAGAGAGAAGAAGAAAAGATCACGAGTTCCAGACAGTGGAGGGTGTCAGAGGAGTTGGGGGGGGGGTGGAGATGAAGGGATGGAAATGACATGAAAACAGTTTGCTCGTATGCTTAAATCCTCGCAAATTTTTTAAAAACCTAAAAAGATGGAAATTGTTCACAGGCGTCTCAGCAAAGATGACACAAGAATGATAATTAAGCACAGGAAGACGATCAGCATAATTAGTCACTTGAGAAATGCAAACCAAAGCCACAATGAAATAAATATTTCCACTCATCTATTTGAATGGTTAGAAGTTAGCAGAAACAAAACAGACAATTCCAAATGCTAACAAGGATGAGAACAGCCAGACCTCTCACCCTTTGCTGATGGAAACGTAAAACAGCAAAGTCACTGTGCAGTTTAACAGTGCCTTCTAAAATTAAGCATCTCACCAAAAAAAAAAAAAAAAAAAAAAAAAAAAAAAAAAGTGACCCCCTAAATCACACTCTAGCCCAGAGGAAAGAAAATGAAATTCACAGCTACATCTGAATACAAACCTTTTAAAATTATTCTTCGAGTTAGTGGTCTGCTTCATTATAGCATTCTCATGCATGTGTGCCATTAAACTCTGTTCTTGGTCAAACTAGCCCCCAACTGCTTTTCTCCAGATGCCTAGATGGTCTCCTTCCTCTTTTCAAATAGTCCTCCCTTCTGTTTTATATCACGTAAATTCTATTACCCTCAGAAGCTTCACTACCTAAGGACCATGTAGAGCTGTGTGCCCTTCTCCCTAGGTTATCCACTCCCCCCTCCCCCAAATCCCAGCTCTGTCTCCTGAGGACTGCTCACAGAACCATCCCTGGCTCCCATAGAGTTATGAGGATCTTCAGTAAGAACCTGGTAGCTGTACGGAGGGTTCATTCCTATGCTCAGAATCTATCCCACCCACACTGAGTTAGGACCATTATATCCCATTTCCACATCAACAGAGTCGCTCTAGGATTCACCAAGGGCACCAGTCATCTGACCCAAACCTGTCAAGCAAATAGAGATTCAAATGCCCAGCAGTCAAAGGTGGGACAGAAAGCCATAATGGAAGACATTAGGAATGGCTTGAGTCCAGGTGCATAGGTCCCATTGAAGTGACTAAGTTATCACCCTTGTGCCCTGATTCCGTTTTGTGTCTGCCCACACATGTCTCAGACCTCTATCCCACTCCCCACTATCCACATCTGTCTTGGTAACACATTTGGGACCTGTACCAATCATTGACCCTGTCTGTTTATGATCAGGATGTATTAACCCAAAATAATTAATGTATATACAAACTAAGCATAAACTAAAATAATTGGGAAAATATAAATCACAATGAATTGTCATGTTGTATCTAAAATATATTCTGTCTAAACAAATGCTGTCAGATCAATCTAAATTTCAGCTAACATTGATGTAATTGGGATTTTTTTTGTTTGTTGTTTGTTTTGTTTTTTACCTTTTAAAATGCTCTAATTCTGAGGTTCCCCACCAAGAGACTCAAGGCCCACTCTTGGTATCCAGACAAATTTAAAGGACTCTCATACTCCTAATCAAATTAATTACTGAGATGGCCTGTATTTCATAGTAGGTGTTCTCAAAAAAAAAAAAAAAATCAGCTCTCTTATAGTAATATTTCTTGAGAAAAACAACTTTGATGACATATAAGATAATAAAGTCAGAACAGAAACTACAAAATACATTCCAGGATCTTTACATCTGTTTCCATCTGCCATTGGATGAAGCCTCCCAGGAGACAGCCTTCCTAGGTACCTGTCTGCAAGCATAGCTGAGTATAATAAATAGTGTGAGGAGTTGACTCTCTCCCATGGGATGAGTCTCATGTTCAGCCAGTCATTGGTTAACCATTCCCTCAGTCTCTGCTCCATCCTTATTTCCACACATTCTATAGGCAGGACAGACTTTGGGCTGAAGGTTTTGTGGGCGGGTTGATGTCCTCCTCCTTCACTGGAAGTCCTGCCTGGTTATAGGAGGTGGCTACTTCAGTCTCTATATCTCCTGCTAGTAGGAATCTCAACTAGCGTTATCCCCACAGACTCCTCATAGCCTCTCCAACCCCAGGTCTTCAGCTAGTCCTAGAGATACCACCTACCAGTTTCCATTCTCACTTCTCCTGCTACCCTTCCCCACTCCTCATCACCATCCCCATATTCCTTGCCCCCTCTCCTACCCACTTCCCCCTCTCCATACAACTCTGATGACTATTTTGTT
Source organism: Arvicanthis niloticus (assembly GCF_011762505.2). Classification (NCBI taxonomy): domain Eukaryota; kingdom Metazoa; phylum Chordata; class Mammalia; order Rodentia; family Muridae; genus Arvicanthis; species Arvicanthis niloticus. The sequence goes on from NC_047670.1 coordinate 67,301,533, forward strand.
TCCCCTTCTGAATGAGATTTACATATTCTCCCTTTGGCCCTCCTTATTACCTACTTTCTTTAAGTCTGTAGATTATAGCATGGTTATCCTTAGCTTTATGGCTAATGTCCAATTTGAGTGAACACATACCATATATGTCTTTCTGGGTCTGCATTACCTCACTCAGGATGATATTATCAAGTTCCATCCATTTATCTCCAGATTTTACTGTCTTTGTTTTAATAGCTGAATAGTATTCCATTGTGTAGATGTACCACATTTTCTTTATCCATTCTTCAGCGGAGGGACATCTAGATGAAGAGACCCATTGCCAGGCATTGGGCAAAGCTCAGGAATCTTATGGAAGAGGGATGGGGGAGAACTGATCAAGCTGGAGGAGTCAAAGACAGCACAAGAAGACCTAGAGAGTCAACTAACCTGGGCACAAGGGGGCTCACAGAGACTGAACCACCAACCAAAAAGCATGAAGGGGCTGAAGCTAGCCTTCCTATGTATTTGTAGTAGATGAGCAGCTTGGTCTTCATGTGTGTCCACTGACAATTAGAGTGGGGGCTATCTCTGACTGTTGCCTGCTGTTAGATTCCCTTTGCCTACCTGTACTGCTTGACTGGACCTCAGTGGGAGAGAAGGTGCTTAGTCTGGCTGCGACTGGATGTCCCAGGATGGGTTAGTGCCCAGGGAAGCTTTCTCATCACTGAGGAGAAGAGGAGTAGTAGTGGGGGGAGAGATTTGTGAAGGTAGGACAGGGAGAAAAGAAGAAGTAGGGATATGTCTGGTTGTAAATTAAATAAGTTATAGAAAGAAAAAATACATTCAAGGAACTCAAAGAGGATGTGAGGAGATTCCAGAAGGAAGACCTTGACAACACAAACAGCTGAATAAAATAAGGAAGACATGAAATAATGAAAATGGAATTTAATAAAGAGATAGAATTTCTGTAGGAAACCCAAATTACAATGATCAAATAAAAAGCTCAACAGAAAGCATGACTGATAGACTGAATCAGAGAGAGATTATTAGTGCATTCAGATAAGATAGGGAAGTTGGATGATTCAATGGAAAAAAATGTTAAATCTAAAACCACCCATGTGTGGGGAGCCAACAGAAATTGGCTATTGTCCTTGCAGCCATCTTGAGCCATATACCCTGACAAGAGACTTGATTACATCAGCCTACAACAGCTGAGCACACTCTGATAACATCTTGTTTTAGATACCCAGGATCTTCCCTTGGGTGTGTGAGACTTAAAGGTATGATTTAGAGCCAAGACTTAAGGGCATGACTTAGAGATCAGATTTAGAGACAAGGCCTAAGGATATGACTTAAAGGCGTGACTTAGAGGCGTGGCTTAGAAGTGAGACATATAAATGGCAAGAGGCAGACAGAAGAGTTCAGTACAACTTGGAACTAGGAATTAGGTTAGAGAGTACAACTTACGGTACAACTTGGAGTAGGAATTAGGCAACAAGGTAGAAGACACTTGGGCTAGAGCACTCGGAAGAAGGATTATTAGGTATTAGGCACTTGGCACTTGGAGGAAGAACTTGGAAGTAGTAGGTACTTGAGGCTTGAGACAGGCAACTAGGAATTAGACACTTGTACTTGAGTCTAGGAACTTGGAAGAAGAACTTGGAGGCACTAGGGACTAGGAACTAGGAACTAGGGACTAGGAACTCAAGACTTGGGACTTGGACTAGGAAGAGAGACTGAAGAATAAATGGGATTGAATCACACTCTGTCTGGTCTTCATTCCTCTCGTCTATCCTCACTCTCTCTCTTGCTGAACCCTGACCCGAGGACCTGAGCAGCTTGGGGCAGTGCAGGCTCTAACAGTTTAGCCCCCAAGGCTTTTGGCAGTGCAGGTCCCAACATTGACAGAACGGTCCGAGACATTTTGGCCCCCAAACGTAGGCTAGAGCGGCTCTCAACATTTTTGACACCCAACGTGGGGCAGCTCGGGCCACAACACCCATGAACAGAACATTCTGGAAATTACATTAAAAGAGAAGCCATACAAATAGTAAGAGAAGAAGAAGAAGAAGAAGAAGAAGAAGAAGAAGAAGAAGAAGAAGAAGAAGAAGAAGAAGAAGAAGACGAAGAAGAAGAAGAAGAAGAAGAAGAAGAAGAAAGAAGAGGAGGAAGAGGAGGAGGAGGAGAAAGAGGCAGAAGAGGCGGAAGAGGACAGGAAGAAGCCCAGTTAAAGACAAAGAAAATATTTTCAACAAAACCCATAGGAGAAAATCCCCCAGATTGAAGGCAAGAGATGCTATCAAGGTACAGGAGGCAATCAGTGAACTGTCAGCCTCAGTCCCCTCTATTGAAGATCTCTTCTTCTCTTCTCACAGTCCCCTTTCTACTTTCATAACCTACACAGACACACACACACACACACACACACACACACACACAAATCTTAGTTCTGTATACGAGAAAAAACATTGCCCTTCTATCCAAGTCTGGTTTGTTTTGTTTAACACAGTGACCTCCATTTCTATCCATTTCCTCATACATGCCATAACTTCATTCTTAATGGCTTAATAAAATTCTGTTGTATTTATGTCCCACATCTTAGTTATCTGTTCAACTGTTGATGAGTGTATAGGGTGGTTCCATTTCTCAGCTATTGTGAATAAAGCAACAATAAGCATAGTTGTGTTAGTGTATGTGTGTCTCTGTGTATGTCTGTTTGCAAATATTTCATGACAACTACACATCAGTCATTTAAAAGTAACATCACAGAAATCCTTTAATTAGTGAGTGAATAAACAAACTCCTAAAAGATAAGACTATATGTAACAGACAATTCCCAGAAGCCCCAGGAATGGTGAACAAAGCAGACTTAAGCTCCGCCCACATGTGTTGCATTTTCGAAAAGACCAAACAGTGTGGATAGTACATGAATCATTTTTTGTGGCAGATTAGCAGTTATAAGACATGTTTGCTACAGAGGGGCAGGCCCGGGGTGTTCTTGGGGCTGGGGTCTACAACAGTAACAACATCTGTCAATGTTAATATAATATCCCACCCAGAAGAATGGGTATTACTGAAAACAAAGGAACTATAAAAGAAAATAATCAATAATTAGGCTGGCTGAATTTCCACTTTATTTTGTATTTTCATTTGTCTTCTTTTACCCCTGAATAAAATGTCATAAAAATGCATGGTTCTCAAGGCCCTCCCTTGCTTTGGGTCCATGTTCATCACACCTTCCCTACTTTTGTTGTGTTTGTTTGTTTTCATATTCTGTTGTCATTTCTAACCAGCTACAGCATCCCTCCAGTTTCTCCTACAGAAACCTTCACATTCACCTCTGCCCTCAGCTTCCTCAGCTGCCATGTTCTTACCTTTCAACAGGCTAGCCTCACATCCCACTGGCTCGTTGGCTCAAGTTCCACAAAGCAAAGTTTTTAGAACATTTTGTTCAAATGTTTTCTTTTCTCTAATCAGGAGTCAATGGTGGCTTCTCATTTCATAAAACCTCTGTCTCCAGTACTTCAAAATTAGTGAGCAGTCAAAACATATAAGAAATAAAATGAGAATGGCAAGATAGCTGTGTAGGTGAAGCTGTTGCACACTAAGCCTGACAAACTTGGGTTCTACATAGTGGAAGGAAGAGAACCAGCTCACAGATACATAAACATACACACACACACACACACACACACACACACACTAGATGATGATGAAGATAGATCAATAGATAATAGATAGATGGTAGATAACAGAGGATAGATAATAGATGATAGATAGATCAATAGATAGATAAACAAACTTAAAAAATATGTACTGACTCTCCTATAAACTCTTCCATTCTCATGCCTTAAAGGTCTCCCTTCATTAAAAACTAGCAATACTAATAAAAAAAAACCTGCTGTTTATAAATGCTTTACTATATTCTAGGTACTCTAACATTTCTATCTGACTGAGAGCCACCTTATGAGGCCTCCTTATCCCTCTTTACAACAGAGGATGCTATGATTTAGTCATAGTTAAGTGTATAAGACATCAAATAAATGTCTAAACTGAAATTCAAGCCTATGCTTTTCATTTCCAAAGCTTTAAAAGAACCTCACATTTATTTGATTTGACCCTACAACATCTTTCTCAAATCATTCCTTTCCCTTAAATATCTTCCTGGCAAAGAATCTTTGCCAGAGTCTTCAAAGATTCTCCCCTTATAACCCATATCACTTAATCATCCTTGGTAGATCCCTAAAAGATTATTTTCTTTTAGGGTTAGAGTTAGGGTTAGGGTTGTTTGCATGATAATTCCTTAAGGTGTTACCTATGCATCAAGTTCATTCTCTTCCTCATGACCGAACATTCTTAGTCATTTATTCACAGGAGAAAGTACCCAAGATCTAATGAATACCCAGTTCATGCCTTGCAGTCAGAAGGATAAGTCACTGTTTTGTGTGAGCAGAAATGGTCACCCTCCTTCCTATCTGTTACCCAACTTCCCCTAAATAGCTGTTAAACTGCACTCCACGTGTGCACGAAGGAGTTAATATGCTTGTTTGCCATAGTCACAGATACACAAATCCAAGAGTTGGGAAGGAGCATCACAGGTTTTGTGTTGAAAACTGTTAATGATGTATCGGGCCCAGTGTCCTTCAGGGCAGAGAATGAGTTCCGTAGGCAAAGGTGTAGAGGCTGCCTACCTCGTGGAATCACAAAGCCAAGTGCTGAGGAGGGATGCTTGCCAAGCTGGAGGACTCCATGTTTGTAATGAAGGGATGGGATTTCTTTGGAAATCATATTTCCCTGCCAGCTGGATGATCTCATCTGCCCAATGAGCTTCGCTGGCTGAGAACCACAGGGTCCCAGGAATTAGGCAGACTCACAAATCACCTGCATAGCATTCTGGCTCCATGTTAGAAAGCTGAATTAATTGCCTGGAAATAAATGAAGGGGTAAGGCCAAGAATTGCCTCATTAGTATGCAGCAAAGCTGCTGTCTTTTGGAGAAAAGGAAAGAAGTTGGGAGGGAGGAAGGGGAAACAATGGGTGGGAGGGAGAGGGGGGAGAAAGGGAGGGGAAGGGACAAATGATGAGAAATTGTTATTTTACAAGCATATTATAGCTGCCCTCTGACTGGACTGGATACAGGATGTTCTGGTCTAGCAAAATTCAAAATGTCTACCTAGAGTACTCCCATGTTTTCTAATGCTCTCTAACACGCCAGCCATCCTCAGCAGCCCGGTGATTGATCTGTATGCAACGCAGACAGAGCAGCTACACGGACGCTTCCTTTTTATTCCCCGAATGAAATGTAGCAGCATTCAGGTGTTTTTCTTTGGCAAGAAAGATGGCAATTGAGAGACACAGAGCCCAACAGGTGCACCACTCACGTGAGTTCATCGGTGGCTTTAATCCAGCACACTCTGCAGCGGAAGCTACATCCTCCAGGCAGCAGTGCACGCTCTGTCACGGTGCCTTTAACTTGTGCAGTTAATAATTCCATTTAGTCTTTAAAAACATAGTCATGAAGCCAGGTCTGGGATGTTTAGGAGCACTGATATTTTCTCCAGAGCATATACCTGTTACATCGTTAAGGGTCCCTGATCCTGAGCAGAGGCTTGACAGAGGCCAAAGATCATAGCACAGAGGGAATTATAAGGACTGTGTGGTGACCAGTGTGTCCTGGACATCATGTCAACACACCCACACCACACCTCCAGTTTATATACTGAAAATACAATCTGTAGTGGAAGAGACGGTGCTCAGTGTGTGTGATTCGTTTTTTGGAGATGAAAGGGTCTCGTTAGAATGGAGGCCATGCAGAGACAATGAGTGCCTCACAGGGGAAAAGGAAGAGCCCTTTGTCTCTGTTCCACCAACACTTTCACGTTGGATTTCTAGCCTCTAGAACTGAGAAATCCATGTTTAAAGCATTCAGTTCTATGGTGATTTGTTAAAGTAACTCAAACCTATTAGTGAATACCAGACACTGAGCCAGGTGTGCGACCCATATCAGACAGAGTTCACCTGAATTTACAAAATATTATATACAAACTGTATTATAGCTATATAGAATTATAAAACCAGTATTGGCTTTAAAAACCAGTAACCAAAAACATCTCACAATGACCAACAATAGCTAGAGAGTCAGACACACTGAGAGCTTCAGAAATGACTCAGTATTTAAAAACATTTGGGGTTCATGCAGAGGACCTGAATTTGGTTCCCAGCACCCACATCGCATGGCTCACAACTGACTGTAAGTCTGGTCACTCTCTAACACCTATACTTTTTTTTCTGGGTCATTGACATTCTTTGAACTTTAAAACCTTTGCACTAACACCTCTTTCTCTAATCCCCTTAACGTGCAGACCAAAACCTAAGGCAAAACCAAAACAAAACAAACAAAAAACAAAACAACAACAACAAACAATAAAACAAAACAGGCACCATGGTAGTTTGAATAAGAATGGCGCCATAGGCTCAAACGTTTGAATGCTTAGCCACCAGGGAGTGGAACTGTTTGATAGGATTAGAAAAATCAGGCAAAGCTGAACGTATTTTTCTATATATGATAAAAAGACATACTCACCCAGGGATGGTGGGTCTTTAACACCAGCACTCTCTCAATGGTAATTTGTCTGGGATAAGGATGCCTGCAATATGAGACAAGTATGTCTTGTCTTCTTTCTTTCTTTCTTTGTCTCTTTTTTTTTCTTTTTTGGGTGGTTTGGGGGCTAGGAAGGAGTGGGTATCTCATGGTATTTCTTTGGCTGGCCTGGAACTCAGTGTAGAGGTCTATCCAGCCTCAAACTCAAAGATTAGGAGGTGTGGCTTTGTTTGAGGAAGTGTGTCCTTGGGAGTGGGCTTGGAGCATTCAAAAGCCCAGTGTTGCTCTCTCTTTCTACTGGTTAGGATACAGTTCTCAGCTGTTGCTCCAGGGCCTGCCTGCACCCTGCCCTACTCCCTACCATGATGATAACGGACTAAGCCTCTGAAATAGTAGGCCAACCCCAAGTCAACATTTTCCCTTATAAGAGTTGCCTTAGTCATGGTGTCACAGCAATAGAACAGTGACTAAAATAGGTACAATTTGGCTTCATCCATTTGTAGACCACTTCCCTTGCAGCTCTATTTAATGGTGTATAATCTAGAGCATCCTCCAGAATTCCTCATTCTGAAAACTGAAAAGAAACTGCCCAGGAACCAGGAATCTCCTACCTGAATTCCCTTCCATCTGACTATACTGACTCCAGCACCTTGACATGAGGCTTAAAAGTCTTTTGTGTTTCCCCTTCATCTTTCAAAGGTCAAAGTGACCCTGCTTTGTTCATACTTTCTTGTTAAATTCCCCCAAACAGACACTAGCAAAAATTTCCAGAAGCAAAGTCTCTCGGGCTTTGGATGGATACTTGAAAATGTGGCAGCTTCTGGATTGTGGGTATAATTATGGAGCCCAATTTCTTTCTTACACATGCTAGCCAAAGAGAAACATATCCACAACTCAAACTGGGCTTGCCTTTAGGGATTGTCCCTATTACCCATTCTAGGTACCAATGCCCCCAGTGGATTCACAAGTATGGTTAGCCATGACTGCTTTTCCAACTCAAAACGTTTGTCTTCAGGCAAAGCTGAACATATTTTTCTTTATATGATAAAAAGACATAGTCATGCAGGGACAGTGGCATAGGTCTTTAACACCAGCACTCTCTCAATGGTAATTTGTCTGGGATAAGGATGCCTGCAATATGAGACAAGTATGTCTTGTCTTCTTTCTTTCTTTGGTTTTTTTTTTTTTGTTTTTTTTTGGGGGGGGGTGGGGGGGGGCATTGAGGAAGGAATGGGATATTTCTTTGGCTGGCCTGAAATTCACTATAGAGGTCTAACCAGCCTCAAATTCACAGATCCACTTGCCTCCTGAGTACTGGTTCTCTTTGGCTTATTTGAAAGAAATTGGACTTTGAAATTATACCGACAATCCAGATGCTACCACATTTTCAAGTATCCATTATAAGACACCCACTCCCCTGACCCCTGCCCCCCCAAAAAAAAGAAAAAAGAAAAAAAGGAAGGAAGGAAGGAAGGATACAATGTTCCTGCTGTTATAGATGACTACATATTTCAGTTTTCACAGTTCCAACCTAAAGGGCCTCATTTTTAGAAGCATTTTCAGCCCCTGGAGGAATATTTGATTCCAGCTTTATTTTCCTATCGGCTGAACTCCTTCATAGGTTGAAGTACACTGGACTATAAATATAAGAAGATTTTGTCCTAAAGCAGTTTCAGCCATAAGCTATGGGGACTTGTGTCTCTCAAAGCCGTGTGCTGGAGTCCTAATTCTCTGTGCCTCAGACTGTCAATGTACCTGTAGGCAGTGACCTTACAGAGGTAACAGGTTAATTGAGGCCATTAGTGGGAGCCCTTCTTGAGTGGCTGCTGTTCCTTACTGAAGCAAGCCCAACCCCAGGGAAAGTGCTCTGTAAACATGAAGGTGAAGATTGGGCGGTGCGTCCTGAAGCCAAGGAATGCTAATGATTGCCAGAAAGCCACCGAAAGGGTAGACAAAGGCATGGATCTTCCAAAACCTTGTTCTCCAACTGGACTTCCTTTTCTGCCTCCTGACCCAGGAGAAACACAAGTCTCTAGTGCCTACTGTCTAAGGCCCTCTGGTTTTGCTACTTTGTTCTAGCAACCTAAGTCAAGAAACATGTAATCTACCTCCAGAAGCAACAGTGTACATCTTTTCATCCCAGTATTCAGTAGGCTGAGGTTGGGTCAGCTTGGGATAAAGAGCAAGAGACTGCCTGCAAAAGAGAATCACTAATAATGTCTACTTCCAAACTGTCACCTTCCCTATCTGGAAAGTCTCCCTTTCAAACGTCATGGAAACAAAAATTCGCAGAAGCCTGAATGGAGATGACTTCAATTAACATTAACTACCAAAGAACCATTACATTAACTACCATTGCTGTAGCCTACGGATGTTGTGATAACAGATGCCGTATCTGGGGTGGAAATGCTGCTGCTTGAGACAGATAGCACACAGCCAGTGAAGAGCCCACCTACAGAAGTAAGCTAACTGGTCTAAAAGACCCTGCCCAATGGCTCCCTTGACTGGCCTTCTCCTTAGCCTGTGGGCTTTTTCAGTATATCCACATTGTCTAAATCTAATGACCAGAGATTTGCGTGAACTTAAAAGCACTCTCTTTTAAAACATGCCGTCAGATGGAACCACACAATTAGAGTCAAAACCAAAGCAAAATATTAGGGCTGGGGTTGTAGCTCAGTGGAAAAATACTTTTCTAGCATGCTCAACACCCTGGATCTGTTCCCCAGGACTGAAAAGAGAATGATTTGCAGCAGATTTGATAGCAGCTGAAAGCACCAGGCCCCCCAGCCAGCACATCTAAGATTTAAGGGACCTTTGGGGTTTTATAAAAAGGTATGCTTCATTCATTGTCTTGCCCACTACAACAGACAGGTTAGCAGTTATCTAGGGAAGCCAAATTGACCATGGCCAAGTGGGAAGGGGTAGAAAGGAATTGTTGGTATAAAGGTAATACAATAGCTGAGGAAAAAAATACCATTTTTGTTGACCATAATCATGCACAAAAATACAAGTATTTAAGGCATGCTTTGAGAAACAGCACTACTGAAGGCAGAGAACAGTAGTATGCTTGATAAACTCACAGTCTGTGAAACGGGCAGTTCCTGAGGAAAGATCCACATCCTTGTGAGAGTTTCTCCCTTTGATTCTAAGGGGAGCCTAGCTTTAATGAAGGAAATCGTCCTCAGTGCTGTCCAAGCTGTAGGCCTGAATGTGAAGAGGGCCTGATGCACACGCACTGCACTCTGGTGTTCAGTCTTGAGAGCTTGATCCATGGATGGTTTGTGTGGGGAGGCTACGTAAAACGTGGGACCTGTGATCCCATGAAGAGTGGGGTCCAGCTCAGAGGAGCCTAACCCCATGATACCCTCAAAAACATGGAGCCACAGTGCCAAATGGAAGGGCTAGCTTCAAGGCAACACCACAGAGTTCAGCAAAGATTGCAGAATTGTCACAAGTAATGGGATGTTGTTCAGAGCCATACGTAAGGGGCCATACATCACCAAGGCATCACCACACCTTCCTTCCTTCAGGCCAGAGAAGAAAAGTGAAAAAAACAAAAGGTTAAGTGACACACTTTATTCAGGGCTCTGCAGCATCTTCAATCCACAATTCCTCACAAAACCCCGGTCTCCGTTTCCAATCGTGTAAAGAAAAGAGGAGAACAGAAAAGATCAGGAGTAGAACAGTCCACAAAGCTCTTCCAAAGATCTCAGTCAGGCAGCAGGCATCTGGATAGCGGTACCCCTCTGCCCTCAGATGCATCCGATGCTACATTTGTGCACACACAGGACTAAGAAGCCCTAGAAGCCTTCAGTGCAATGGTGACTATGAAAGACTGAAAGGTGCTGCTACTATCAGGACATCTTTCTCATTACCCTCATCGGAATTCTAAGTTTTCCTCAAATCTTTAAGGGGCTGGTGAACAACAGAATCAATTAGCAGCAGTGATCCCCCCATTTGACACCCAAACTACATTCACAGAAGGACATCTTGTCATCTTAGGGTTCCCAGTTTTTGAGATGCCCAATAACAAGGTCTTTTGGACTCCTTCCCATTGTCCCAGGAGCCAGTGCCTGTCAGGTGCTTTACAAATAAGCAAGTCATCCTGTTCTCAAAACACCCTGGATAAAAACACTTTAACCAAGCAGACCTAATTTTTCAATCTCACCTTTGGTAACTTGCTATAAATGAGCTATTCTTCATGTTCTTGTAGCTTGACAGGAACACGAAAGTGTACCAAATCATTAATTCTCTAATTTGCCCATGTAACATAAAAACCAGCTGGCTTTTAATATTTAATTAAATTAGTGGGCTCCCCAACTGAGTTCTAATATTCCGGTTCCAATTTTCAGCACAAAGCTAATATGAAACCAGAAAGCACTGAGTGATCTGGGAGAGAAAATGTGACCTTGGAAGGATAATGTGAAGGTGTCTACAGATGAAAAGATTTCTCTCTCTTCCCTTTTCTTCTCTTCTCTTCTCTTCTCTTCTCTTCTCTTCTCTTCTCTCTCTCTCTCTCTCTCTCTCTCTCTCTCTCTCTCTCTCTCTCACACACACACACACACACACACACACATACACACACACACACACACACACACACACAATTTTCCTAAACAATTCAAGATGTCTAAAGTTAACACTTTTATTAAAAACATTACATTCTCTTTTAAGAAATAACATCATGAGGTAAAATGCATGTGCACTTGAGGCTGCCTCTGCTTGTTAATTAATTTGTTTTTTAATCATGTTTTCTCTAGCCTCTTACACACAAATATTATACCTGGCTCAGAGCAATGAATGAATCATGGTATTGTGCCTTCTAAAGTGTTCCTTGTCTTTGTTTCTTAGGGACCATGAAGCCCACGCACATACATATGTGTGAGTGCGTGTATGTGTACGTGCATGTGTGCACATATGTGCATGTGTGAAGAAAGGTATCTTACACACATTTAATCTTTGAGCTTCAGTCCACTGTCTACAAGTGAGAACCTTAGGAAACCCTCATTCATGAAGATGAAATTGCCTCCTCTCGTGGGCAGAACTTAGTATGCTGTGTCGGGTCAACCAAACAAGAAGAAAGAATTGAGAGTGTTCTGTGCGGGTTTCATTGCTGTCATCTGCATTTGTTCTTCTGGGAGGCAACCAGAAAAAGGCTGTATCAGGACCACGGATCTTCTAATTGGTCACCTTTCACACACAGTCAGTCTGGGTGCTTGAGTCTGACCTCAGAAAGTTTAATTTCAGGCCTTTTGTTTGAAAATACCTACCCATGTCGTGTCAGCATTCCATGTTAGTTTACACCTTGGTTTGGATTAAACTGGACTAAGTCAAATCTAGGAAAACTATTTTTTCAAGGTGTCTTGAACCCTCTTAGTGAGTGTTTATGACCTAGCTGCTAAGGAGAATGTTGCTTAGATAGTGCTTTGTGGTTGTTTTGTTTTGGTTTTTAGTTTTTTACCATCTCTAAAGCTATACATACATTTACTTCTTTAAATGTACAAATCCCTTTTATAATCATCTACAAATATATCTATCTACCTTTAAATATCTATGTATATATCCTGTTGATTCTTTTTCCTGGGGGGACACCCTAATAATGCAGGTATTTTAAATAGGCTACAATTACATTTATAATATCTTATTTTTAAAGTTAATATAACATCATAAGGATTCATCTTATTACATACTCTTAATGGGTGTTCTAATGGCCCATAATTAGTTGGGCTCATTAGGAAGAGCGAAGGGAGCTTTCTGCTTTATTTTCTTTGTCTCAGCTAGTTGGATGTCATGCTAGAGGGTGCTTAAGCTACTGAGAGTAAAAGAGGCATAATGAGAAAGTGAGGTAAGATAACAAGAGGCAAATGGAGAGGAAAGGGAAGCAGCGGAGTGGACTGTAGAGACAGGCCATGTTCTCCAGTGGAGAGCACCTCAGAGGGCCACGGGTTTCCATCTCTGCTGCCCAACAATCCACAAGCAACTGAAGGGACCCGGCTGCTTCTCCACCCTGGAGTCCCAGCTGTACCCAGGTGCTTCCTCTGCTCTCTTCTCCCAGTCAGCAGGAAGTGGAGAAAGTCCCAAACTGTGCCTGGGCAGGGCCAGGCATTCGTACTTTGTGTGACCTGAGCAGTTACATCATTCACTATTCTACTAAACAGAGGCAGCAGCATGGTGCCCAGTAAGTACCAAGACACCAGAAAAGTTAAATAATATGACCAAGGCCATGGGGTCTTTCCTATGCAGCTAGAACTAAATCCAGACCTAATTCCAAAACTACTGGTCATCCTGCTGAAGTATTGTTTTCTAATTTACTTTAAACAGTTTTTAAATGCAAGCCTTTAGTCTGAATTTCTAAATATTATTCTTATTGAAATAAACAGTTTTGTATCTCAATACAGGGTTTGTAGAAAACCAGCATTGTTAGGTAGTATTAGAATGTGTCTGTCCTTCACCTTCTGAAGCTAACCAATGTCTTCCATTTATCCTCATGTAATTATGATACATACAGCTATTATGTTTCAAATGTTTCTAGAACTTAGAGAAAGAATGAACTGAAGAAAATATTACTGCTCCACCCAGGTTATCAGTCCAATAATGCTAATATTGTTTTACTGTGTGGCAAAGCGAAGTGAAGAATTCTGCCTTTAAAAGTACTGAATCTATAGAGACAGAGCAACATGTCCTGCTGGGGACAATGGTCTGGAATCAAAGTATCCAATTCACCTTCATGTACTGAAAAATGAGAAGGCTTTGCCTTTGTCATTCAAGTCTGCAGGTCACAGGGACCAAATGTAGGCATTTCTTCCTGTGTGACTAGTTAACTTTCCCAAAGGAGGAGGGAAATCTCCCAACTAGGAAGCAAGAAAGCAAGCCATGGAGGGAGCACATAGAATGTTCTTTTTTTAGACCCAGCCCATAAGCAAACCCTTCCCTCGTGTACATCAAAGGCATGGCTGATTAGATTTCGTTACAACCTCTGTCACTCCATGAACTACATCGCTTTTTTGAAAGCTACAAAAGATTAAGGAAATGATATTAAGTAAATCATATGTATATCCCATCCCCCATGGGGAGGACTCAACACAGTGGATCCTCAAAAAAATAATGGTAGCTGCTCTTCAACCATCTGCAGGGACAGGGTACAGAGGGTGGGGGTGGGGAGGATCAAGGGGCACAGAACATGGAGGAATGGAGGATCAGTCTTCAAAACGCTGCTCACTAGCCTCTACCACCACCTCACGATGAGCACAGAGAACACAAAGCAGAACCTGTCACACTGGGCTGTGCGTATGGAAAACCTTTTGAAAATACGGGAGGACCCGCTGAGCACTCAGAAGCCTCTCACTGAGCACGGCAACAGTTAATTGAACAGACTGCACTGTCATTAAAGAACATGAGGAAATTTTTTTTTTTTCTGAAAATTCAGCATTAGTGCTGAAAGCCTTCTCCTGATTATGTTTTATTACCTGGTTTGTTAAGTATCTACTATAAAGTGCTGTTAAATTATAACGAATTAGACTCCTTCCTCAAAAGTGCCACTGAAAAGTACTTAGCAAGTTCATCTCTGCCGCAAATATGTAATTATTTATTTTATTAAGTAGCGTTGATGCCTTTACATACCACAAAGTACTTTTTCATTATTTTTTTTCCTAAAAAATTTAAATGCTTATAAAGCATGGGGGTCTTGGAGGTGGTCATATTCATATTCTGAAAACTTTTTCCCAAAGTTCTAAACAGTGTCTTGCCCACTTGGCTATAGCTGACGATTTTACCTTTGATCTCCATATCAACACAGTGAGAATATTGTCAAGGTTGTAAAACTTCCTTCTCCCCAAATAATGTAAGCAGAGGATGGTACATAAACCTTTAGAAGTTCCATGGACCCCTACAAAGTTCCTTTCTTTGGAATCCTAGAGAGGAAACTTAGAGTTAAGGGATTTTCAAAATCTTAATAAATATATACAATAATAAATTTTCTCATACGTTACTCTTAGCTTTTTCAAGTTACACTGTAGTGAAGGAGGAGTACCTGCCTGTCACTTACTGGTGAGTAAGTTCAAGGCCATCTCAGATTTGATTTTGTTGGTTAGAAACAACCAAACGATGTCCTACCTGCTTGCCTTCTGTCAACCTGAGACACACTGTCTTGTCATTTGTCACAGAAGAACGTTACACGAGAAGAGAAATTGGTCACTGTAGCAATATCAATAGAAAAACAAATACATCCTGGTCAGCTGATTGACACTTGCTCTGTGCTAGACTTTGTGCTGACTAGACGTATGCATTTGTGTGGAGTACAATGGAGAATGTTGTGGGATGAGTTTCCCAGGTCCGATTATGTCATGGTTTAAATGAGAATGTCCCCATAGGCTCAGATATTTAAACACTGGGAGTTCAGTTAGTGGCACTCACTGTGCTGTTTTGGGGAGGTTAGAAACCTTTGGGAGGTGGAACCTTGCTAGAAGAATGTCACCAGGTGACAGGCTTAGAGTGTTTATGGTCCTGCCTCACTTCCTGCTCTCTCAGTGTCAAGCTCCTGTCACTGTGCCTCCTGCCTGCCTCCATACTTACCCTCCATGATGGACTCTCACCTTTGTTTTGCCCTCACAAGAGGCACAGGCGAAGCTACCGTATTTACCCACCCAGGGAAGGAGAGGGACAGAAGAACATGGTAAATAACCAAGCTGACATTCCTTTTTCTTTTCCAGTTACCAGACTGCCATTCCATTTTTCTCTTATACCTTGGCAACTGAGCCCAAACTATCAGAACCACGTGCCTTTTATCTCTAAAGCTCTGTGAGAGAGGAGCAGTTTTTATTTTATTTTGGAGAAACAAATGACCTAAAATCAACTTTCAACCCGTCCTTGATTTGGTGCAAATTTATTATAATGAATTATGAAGTGAAGGGTGATGGTTCTCAATTCAGAGAATTTTAAATAGTCTTAAATCAAAGTTGCAACACAGACCCATTTGTCCAGGAGAGAGGAAAAAGGAAAAAAAAAAAACAGTAAATCTTTTGCACAGCAAAATTATCACAAGGGTGTGTGGAGTCTTCCAATCTTAAGGACTTCCCTTCTTTGCGTGGGAACTGCAAATCACTGGGTTATTGCGCAGTGTGAGCCTTGGGTCCATCAATCTCATGCTCATCACTTGCCACAGACTGATTTGACTTTGTAATCCCGTGCTTACACTGTACCATCCATGATGTGGGGGTCTCTAGAGAGAGTGGCAGGCAGGTTCAGGAAGTGTGCGGGTGGCTAAGTCTTAACAGAGCCTCAGATGAGGAATAGAGTCAACAGATAAGAAAGGGCAATTTTGGGGAAGCACTAGCAAAATAATAGTGACACCCAAGAGAACCTCCCCAATATAAACCAGCAATAAAATATAGATGGAAGTAAATGGGAAGCAAAAACTAATAGGAGTTCTCCTAACCGTTTCAGCGTGCAGATTTTCTCCCAAGGATGCTCGGATCTCTGTTGGGCATATGAATATGGAGCTAAGTATGCACATGGCAGCCATTCCGGTTGCAATTCAGGAATTCTAAACGTGAGGAACTTCAGCCCAGAGTCACTGGATTATTTGAGATCTCACTGAAAGCTGCTGGTGGTGGTGAACGCATCCCAAGTTCATCCAGAACTACTCATTCCCACAGGAGGGTTTAGCAAAGTTCTTCTTTCCTAAAATATTTGGGAGTAAATACTTTTAGTTTTGCGGGACATCCTGTCTCTGTAGAAAATACCGAACTCCACCATTATAGCATGGTGGGAGCCCTGTGTGTGGTGAACGTGTGTTCCAGATCGCCAACTAGATTTAGAGAGCAGACACTAATACGCCAACCTCTACTCTAGTCTTCAAATCCAACTCTACTATTTATTGGCCTTAAGTTTTGATTAATCTTTCTCAACTTTACTTTCTTCTCCCCAATGAAAAATGCTGAGTTTTTTTTTTCCAACAGTATAATAATTTTTTCTCAGAAAAAAAATATTGAAAACATTTTTCCATGGGATATAATTAGGAGAATATCAATCTTTTTAGATCTATCAAATTATATAAATAACAGAATACTTATATTGATTAGGGTTGACATATCTTTATTGTGATAGTCAATCTTGGTTGGCAGTTTGACTGGATTGAGAGATGTCTAGGGGAGAGCAACGCACAGCTCTAGGTATGCCTGTGGTGGCATTTAGAGGACTGCCATGGGAGAGAAACTGAGGTGGGAAACAGGGGTAGGAACAACCTACTATGAGCATAGGCAGTGACATGCACTAGGGACTTGCAAGTCACACTCCTCAGCTGTGGACAGAGTACTCTAACCTTTCAACACAGTTATCTGTCAACATCCATACCATTGATCCCTTGATTACAACAATACCAATGGTCCCTTTGCATCCAACATCCAAGACTGAGCAGCTACCAAGTTCTCTGTATCTGCACTGTAGATGTCTACTGTTAAGTCTATCCAGCTTCCATTTATGTAAGTCAACCCAATAAGTCTTTTTTGATAATTATATGTGTGAGTTGTATTAGTTCTGTTCTCATAGACAATCCTGCTTAATATACATATATGATTTATTGATTATCTATAATGTGCTAGACACTCTAGTGAGCACTTTATAAACTGTCAAAACTGATCTTCCTAATTACCGTTCAAGGCAGATATTAAGTGGCTCAAAGACGTTGGGAAGCTGGTGAAAGTTACCTAGCTAAAAGTGGTTGAAAGGTGATCAGTTAGTCGCTCATCTGAATCTTTATCTTTGCTTACAAGACAAGATGACTTGGTTAGGAGAAAAAGTAAACAAAGGAAAGGAGGGAAGAGGAGGAAAGGAGGGAAGGGGGGAGGGGAGCTAACGGCAGGCAGGTCAGACTAAAGGCTCATAGAGTCTGGAGGGAATAGACTGCCTATGGGCTGATTATTATACACAGAGGTCAGTGCATCTCTCAACTTGCATCTGAGACACTTCTATTTGCAATAGATGGTGATTGTCAGAGACCCACAAACTGGTCAAGGTGCAGAGAGTAAGAGACTGCAGAATTGTCAGCCCTAAAGGGAATATATAGAGCACATGTCTCCTCCCAGTCCTTTCCAGTGTAGAAGGGGGAAGCAAAGAGTGTAAGAATCAGAGACAGTACATGACTACAAGGAAGCATCCTCTGGACGCAGAAGGGTAGCTGCACATATGAACTCACAGTGATGACAGCATGCACAAAAACTGTACAAGCTCAAGTCAGACCAAATCCCAGCCTGGAGATAGGAAATGGGTGCACAGTCCCACCCAGAGCCATGGGGCAATTGCCAATTGTTGGCTGTAGGGAAGGGAAAAATTACTTTCCTCTAAGAGTGTGGCCCTTGGTACATCATCCACACTCCACAGCAAGACCAAATATCTGAGTGTATTTGGGACAGCACAAACTGGTCTTAGAGGGGCCACGAAAAAAGAAAAAGGTCACAAAGTTGGGCGGATGGGGAAGGGGGTACCTCTGGAAAAGACTGAGGGATGCTGAACTCCATTTTATGAAACTAAAAATTCACAAAAGAACTAATAAAATTTTTAAAACAAAAATCAAAGTTACATCCTTCCAGCCAAACTCCATATTAAACAACTGTCCTGTTTGGGTTGGCCCCGTAACTAAGAATATTCCATAGTCACTGGCTTCTATCTCCATGCTGTACTGAGCCCCTCCCTATAATGTCACCTATAGCCCCTATGTATTCAAAACCATCAACCACTTCTCTTTTCATTTTTAACATTTCCATTAATGTGTATGGTCCTGCTTTTCTATATGTGTACCATACATGCAGGCAAGCATGGAGCCAGGAGAGGGTGTCAGATGCCCTGGAACTAGAGTTGCAGTTGGCTGTGAGCCACTGTGTGTGGGTGCTAGGCACCGAACCTGGGTCCTCTGCAAGAGCAACAAGTGCTCTGAGCACAGGAACATTCTACAACCTCCATTGTTTTCTTTTCTTGACCCGCTTGATCTCTCTAGAGTGACTCTCCTTAGGAACCCTCTCTTCTCTATAACATCCTCAAATCCCCCCTCCCCTTTACACCATAAATCAAAGGTCAAATATCTATCCATGTAGACAGGTGACTGTTGAGAACCACACTAGCCCCACGTTCGGGCGGCCAAAAAATGTTGAGAACCGCACTAGTCCCACGTTTGGGCGGGCAAAAAATGTCGCAGCCCGAGTAAAATATTGAGGCCCGGGCTACCCCACGTTTGGTGGCCACTGTATCCCGGCTCAAGCTGCCACTCCGGTCGGCAGGTCGGGGTTCAGCAAGAGAGAGAGTGAGGAGAGACTCGAAGAATGGAGTCCAGACAGAGTGCATTTCAGTCCCATTTATTCTTCAGTCTCTCTTCTTAGTCCAAGTCCCAAGTCTTGAGTTCCTAGTTCCTAGTTCCTAATGCCTCCAAGTTCCAAGTTACTTCTTCCAAGTTCTCTCCCAAGTGCCTGCTTCTCTGTCTCCTCTGTCTGATTCTCTGATCTCTGTCTCTGCCTTTTATATGTCTCACTTCTAAACCATGCCTTTTGGTCACACCTATAATCATGCCCTCAGGTGTTGTCTCTAAATCTGATCTCTAGGTCACTCTTAAGTCACACACCTTTAATCTCACACACCTTTAATCTCACGCACCCAAGGTATCTAAACCAAGATTATCGGAGTGTGCTCAGCTGTTGTAGGCTATTGTAATCCAAGTCTCATGTCAGGGTATATGGCTCAAGATGGCTGCAAAGCTGATAGCTGCTTTCTGCTAAAGTCGGCCCCCAACAGGTGACAAGCTGTTGCTCCTTCCATTACTCTTCTTTCACAAATGCAGTACCACCTTATCTGCCACAGAGCCACAGATTTGCCCATTCTTGAAACCCATGGAAACATGTCTCCTCTCTCATTTCTCTGTTTTGATGGAAATGTGAACACAAGAAACATAGCAACGTACACAGGTGATAAATAGCCCTAGATATTTGATGCTAAAACAACAGATTATGTGTCACAAAAGACAAGGCTAGACTCTATGCACCCCATCTAGAGAAGCTGGCCAACATCCCGCAGGTCCAAATAAGCACTCCTGTCAACAGGATCATTCCCTGCTTTGACGTCTTTGAAGTCAAAGCCAGAATAATCTTCTCCATGAATCCTAGTCTATCTTGTACCCCAGGTTCCTCTTTGAGCTTTGATCTGTTTTCAGGGCTCTCCTTCAGCCTCCTCTCCTTCAACACCTTTCACCTACCAGAAAGCTTTCTAGGTAACTTGATTTTTACACACTGTATTATTCTCTATGTGATACCCAACTATAAAATCCTCTCACCAACCTCATCTGGCTATAAGTTTATTATAAACAGTGACTGATTTTTCTTCTCAGCCAGCACACAGACACTTGTGAATTCGATAAATATATTGATTCACTAATATTTACTTTCAAAATCTGTCTTGGAAGTACCTTAAATGCTCGTCAAATGGTCCTACGAGTATGCACAGCTTCCATTCTGCACACTCCAACTTACAGGGATTCAGTTGCTTCCTCCAATTCCTGGGAAACCTCCACTGTTCCAGAAGCAGGTTCATCGCCAAGATAGTAGTTCTGCTCAAAGGCAGAAACGGCGAAAAGCAAAAAGTTCTCCTGCTCAAACTATCTTGGAACTGTAGTTCATCTCGGTGCTTTTCCCATATTCCAATTCCCCAAGACACCGCAGACGAGAGATAAAACCGTGTTCCTGAGCATCATTGCTGAGATCCCACGGAACCAGAACAGTCTGATTAAAACAGATTTTGTTGCGAGTCTAAATGTTTGGCACATGGGGCCTCGTAGAATCTCTCCCCACTCATGTTCTTCCTATCATCTCCTACTAAGCAGAGCTTCCATTCCAGACCTCAAGTTCCTAAACACACGCATATTCGCTTTGGCCAATGTTCTGTTAGAATCGCCATGGCTTAAACACTATTCAACATTCAGCCTTCACCTGTGACTTTTAAGAGCTATTCTACCCTTCACAGATAAATTTGTAAAAAGTTCATCCAGACCCACCCCTGTGCCTAGGACCCTGCACTTACATAGCCGATGTGCAGCCTGGTCTTCATGTGGATCACCAAGCGTCCTGAGCGGGGGACTTGACTCTGTTCTTGACTCTGCTGCCTGCCTGCGGATCCTTTTCTCCTAACTGGGCCACTTTGTCTGACCTCAGTGGGAGAGGATGCGCTTAGTCCTGCAGTGACCTGAGGTACCAGGGTGGGTAGTACCCAGAGAGGGCCTCCCCCTTCTCAGAGGAGAAGTTGGGGAATGGCAGGTGAGGGCCTGGGGTGGAACTGGATGAGGGGGGCTATGATGGAGATGTAAAGTGGATAAATAAATAAATGGTGGGTGGGTGGGGGACCACTCCTGTGCTCTTTGACAGCTCTGCTCTAAGCATCCTCTGCATCAGTTGTCTTTATCTCATCAATTCGTTGGTAAATCTGGAAAGCCCATGCTGACTTTGCTTTTTCCTCCTCCTCAGCCAGCGCCTGCCCCTGCCCTGCAGACTGCGACCTCCTTTTCACTTGGGTTTTTCTTCATAGAAGATGTGTGGTTGGGCCTAGGGATGAATAAATAAAATGAAATAACTTGGTAACCTAAAAGCTCACATCACTTCAGGTTCACAGAAGTGAACGTAGTGATGACTTCTGGGTAACCCGTGAGTTTGTATCACACAAATTTCCCAGCGATCCTGTGTACCAAAGAGCTTTATGACCCCCTAGGAGAGAGAGTGGAGACATGAACCTTCAAATCACAAGGAGGGCCAAAAATATCCTTCCAGAAGGAAGAGGACACTTCTTAAGGAACGGGAAGCGTTCCCTAAGGTAGAAAATGTATGCCCTATCATTTGCATTGTTGACACGGCAGAAACCATCAACAGGAAAGAAGCACACAACTCTTAACATCAGTTTAATCAGCTCCAAAATTGTCTACAAGAGCTTTCCACACGTCGAAATTTTCTTCTGCTCCAGGATTCCAGAGCCCTACAGCAGAGATGCCTGGGGCGTTGATTGAGAGATAAGAGGGGAAGAGACAAATAGGTACCCGAAGAAAAATGAAGAGAAATCACGTGGCTGGGAGTGCTGGGGTCAACTCAGGAGAGGGATCCATGAAAGATGCTACCTTAGAAGGAAGAACTGGAGCTTTGAACCCAACCAAATGCTGCAAAATGGAGCCCGGACTCTTGTTCTTGCCACGTCTCAGTGCTGAGGAAAGACGGTCACCCCAGAATGATGCTCTTGACTTCCAAACGAAGCAAAAGCAATAAACAGAGTCTGGAAATCTATTTTGCTTGTGGTTAGATTTCCCGGCCTATTCATTTTGCAGGGAGGAGGAAAGGAATTTAAACATGAGAAATATTTACTTATTTGGAAATAAATATGCATGGGAATGCTGAGCAAAAGTATAAAGCCAGTATTTATGCCCATTTACATGAATTTTTAAAGCAATATGAATCAAGAAACTGTAACAGCGTCATCCCAACTTCCTATAATGGGACAAGGAATAACTTAACATCTACATTCAAATTTATTCTATGTGTGACTACAACAAGCACAGTCTATGGATGAATATCTTTGTGAAATAATTGACTTTTTTCCTTATAAGCCCAATAAAAACAGTTTCATATCATCAAAATTAAGAGATCCATCTAGCGCACAACAAAGTAAAACATCCTAATCCATATATGTAAATGAGGTAAGCACAGCGCGTTCAACATCTGCTAGCTCCAAAATATATAATATTCATTTCATAAGGTTCAGAAACAGGCGTGAGTGTGATGGGGGGATATAACTGCCGAGAGAACTCTGCGTGACATTTTTCATCTCATATTTACACACAGCTCTATGTGTAAATAAACAGCTAGTTTAATATCTGTGCCAAATGAAAAGGAAAATATTGCACGAGCTGGAGCTTTGACGCACATGGTTTATACGTATAGCTTAATTTTGAAAAAGAAAATGACGGAGAGCCTAGCTATTATCAAAGTTATACCTGAAGAAATAAGGAATTATCACCTTAGCCACCTTTCTGAATGAGAGTCCATCTGGAGCGCCATGTATTTTATATCTAAGGAAACTTCACCATCATCCAAGCAAATGGCTTCAGCTCAGAAGGTCCACATATCCGTAATTAACACAAAGAAAGCCTCGCCTCTCCAGGTCTAGGGGTTCTTTCATAATTTTGTCACAACTGATCTTTATTTAATTGCTCCATTTTAAGGATTATTTATCTTGTTTTCCCTCTCTGATCGCCTCCTTCCAGCGCCTTAGAAATTGGAGCCTCTATTAGCGACATCACTAATTTCCCCTACAGATCATCTGAGCATTCAAGTAGAAACATTGTATCAGTTTTATTTTTTCATAAAATTAAAATCGTTTTAGATGACTAATTTTTATCATCTTTAATGCAAGCCCCAAAGGCAGCCATTCTTTAAAAAGGAAAAAAAAAAAATAAGTAATTGCTTGCAACTGAAAATTTTAACCACGATATTTCAAAGGGAAGATGATGCTAAAATGGAGTTGGTTATAATCATTAAAGCCTTTTGTTCCATCAAAAATAGATTCTTTAGCTAAAGGCCACTAAACTTCACAGGCATACAACAAATCATATTTCAATTTATTGAACACAAATTTCCCCCTTGTGTTTAGTATTTGTCATCTGGATATATAAATAGAGAATTAGATTCAGAATAAATTAAGCATAGTGATAATTTGTGGCAGGCCTGATAAATCATGTCTTCATGCACTGTGATTACTTGAAATGAGAGGGCCATCCATACATAAGACTGACAAATTGTTCCAAGTCCAGGAAGGGTTTGAGCTGCACACCAGCTCTTCGCTTCTCATGCAGGCAGAAACACATTAACTTCAAAGCCTTCATCTAATATTTCAAATGAAATTTAAAATACTGCCAGTGCTGGATGATGTTCAGTTATTAGGATTAAGCACAGCAAGATTCATAAATAGCATTTAAAAGACAGAAGTAAAAACTAAAGGTATATGGCACAGCTTGGTCACAGGGAGGAGATGGGCCAGCCTGGAGTCAGGGGAAATGAGACGGTGCCAAGGACTACATTGGAAAAGAAAGTGACCGGATATGCACATGGTCCAGGGCTGAGGGCCTACTGTTCATCTACTGGGATAAGGGGATCCCAGTGGATCTTGTCATAGGAGGTCCTTACATCATTACAAAAGAGGGCCGTGGAGCCTTGGGCTTCTCTTTGTCATTTTGGAATCTCTTACACACGCACAACA
This sequence comes from Arvicanthis niloticus, assembly GCF_011762505.2. Classification (NCBI taxonomy): domain Eukaryota; kingdom Metazoa; phylum Chordata; class Mammalia; order Rodentia; family Muridae; genus Arvicanthis; species Arvicanthis niloticus. Next base: position 67,325,371 of record NC_047670.1, read on the forward strand.
CACACACACACACACACACACACACACACACACACACACACCATTTGTGTAGCATCTGGTGTTATCATCCATCAAAGACCCAAACCACTGGATCTCTACTTGACCTTGGGCTTTGAACTTAATTGTAAACTTAAAATTCCTTATTTTCTTTATAAACAGTCAAATATTTCATTACAGCGGCAAAAGGCCTAGCTAATATTCCCATTCACTACACATTGCATTTTACATTCTGCATGGGATGGATATGCTTTATACCCTGTCAGGTTCTGCTACTAAAATCAAGTCATGTGGCACTTCCTGGTCAAGGAAACAGACACTGAAGCTTAGAAGTACAGTCCTATACTTTCTTTGTTGGCTACTGGACTAAATAATATGTAGGAATAATTTTAGGCCACGTTAAACAAAAGAATTTTTTTTTTAAATTGACTCCTCTTAGACACAAAATAGCATAACCAGGTCAACGTGAAAGAAAATTGGAATTTAGTTAAGGGATAAAGAACCCACCACAGCTACGCATAACCAGCTTCCCAAATATCCAATATTCAAAGTAATTTCCTTCATTTAATAGGCCTTTCTCCAAGTCTCTTATGACTGTTGTAATAAATAACCATGAACTTAGAGTTTAAAGCTTTAGTAAAGTCAGCTAAAGCTCATCCAACAGCTTATATATGGCAAAATATATCTGTATCCTCAGCCCTTCATGGGTTGGAATAGGAGGACTGAATGTCCAAGCCATCCTAGGCTACCAGCAAGACCAGTTTCAGAAACAACTAAGTATATAAACTTTAACTGGCTTCGGGACTAGTTGGTGAAAGATGTTTCCAGAAGGAGGAGATCAGCTCCCCTTGCAAGCAGCCATTGTGTACTCAATTGTTGGGAGCCATTTTGCCGACTTCTATGAAAGTCTGCCTGTCAGGCAGAGTCAAGGCAGACCAGGGTCTACTGGCAGATTCCTGGCCTGTTGATACATGGAACCATAAAACTTTAAGCTCATGGCAAGGGGCTAAATGTTCTGTTAATCTTGGAGGAAGAAATAGGAGGAATAGGGAGGACACCTATGGGTACAGATATAGAATGTACATCAGCCATTGTCTCTGCTGGCTTGTGACTTTGTTTACCATGATACTGTAAAGTATATAAAGCCTAAGAGAATTAAACTCGAGGCTGCTGCAGTACTGACTGGACAGCCCTCCTGATTTCTAACCTTTGTCTCTGAGTCTTCTTTTCTGTCTTTCCCATAATCATCCTCACTCCCCTCTCAGAGGACTGTTCAACTTTGTACCAGCCGGACTGGTACACAATGTGGAATTTATTCATGTGGCTGAGAAAGATTTTGACTAACATGTCATGAAAATTCAGCTAGCAGCTAAGAACATCTGTAGATGGAAAATTGAATTGAAAAAAATTGGAGTTTCCATTGTATCCAGTAATGATAATAATAATAATAATAATAATAATAATAATAATAGCATTTGTTTATAGAATTCCAATTGAAAGTGCCCATGGTCTAAGCAATGGAGCTTCCATTAGCTAGGGCAGAATTTCCTGTGTATGTCTGACTCTTCATCATGTGGAAGAGAATAGAAAAAAAAGCAGGAATGTATACATTAGAAAAGGCAATGTGCATTCTGTGAAAGGAAATAATAAATCTAAGATATCCACTATTTCTTTCTTAAGACTCCAGCAAATACAAGCACATTCAAGACTAGAAGCAATTTTCCTACAGAGAGTTTGCCACTAGCCACGTGGCCTTACAAACTAAAACCAATGAAATATTCTAAGTCCTCAAAACTCTTCTTGAAAATCTTTATGAAACATATTAAAAGCTACTGTCTTCCTTGGTGGTCAAGTGTTCTCCAATTATAATCTTATGTTAGGCTTTATATGTGAAAATTAATATATTAATTTTTTTTTATTTTTGTTCAAATAATAATAATAGTGTATGAACAGCTAAAGCATATTGAATGTTCATCAGAAAGCCAAAACCAGAGGTGATCAGACATGAAGCAAAAAGATTATCAATTTCTTAACAGTGGTAGATAAACTGTGACACTTCATTTGCTCTTAAAAGTCTTGTCAGTCCTGAATTCATAAGGTGATAGTAAGAGTTGTATGTGGATAATATCCTAAGAATTCCCTTTATTTCTCCATAATTGGTATGGAATCCAGGGTATCAGATTCCGCCCAGGTTTGAGGGATGTCCACAGTGGGTGGTACCTGAGCTTAGGAAATGATCAGCTATCAGTGGTAACCTGTATCTTTTTGCATCTAAAATTTGGTTTGTAATGCTTAATATCCATTTTCTTATTTTAAGCTCACAAAATGCCCAGAGTTAGTCTGAGGAACCATTGTATCCTGTTGGGCATAGAAATAGCACACACAAAAAAATTCTTCTAAACAACCCAAAGCAAGATCTAGAATCTAGACATTCTACTACACACACACACACACACACACACACACACACACTCACACGCACACACACACAACCATCTCTCTAAGTCACAGCCACTGTCTTCTCTTGGCTACAAATAGCTCATATGTACAAAATAGCAAGGGTGTACATCAATTTCTCATTCCTACATTAAATGAAATTTTCAATTGAATATTGGTGTCTGAATATAAGCAGACTGTGGGGCAGAAGTAGATTCTGAGCTTGGAAACTATAAACGTCTATTCTTGAGTTGTATACAGAAGATCCTCATAGAGTCTCATCTGTCCGTTCATACGGCCCAAGTATATACTGTTAATGCTCAGTTCTGAGCCCAGATGAAACACAACAAAACAACTAAAGCCACTCTTGTACCTGTTCATCTCTAAGCATTGTTCATAGGCCACTGAGCCCTTTAGCAGATTATACCATCTTCAATAAACATTTGTAATAGCATACCCGAACAAAGAAAAATTCATTTAATAACACTGCGCTTTCACTATTAGGTGTAAGAACCATTAGGTTTCCGAGAACTTTCATTATTTGATTTTGATGTTTTTACACTAAATCTCGAACTCTCCTAATTAATTGTGAATATGAAAATATTATGATGTTAATAATTCTATGCAAAAAAACAAATACTTTAGAGTGGGTGACAGCTTTAACATTAAGTGGGCACTCATAATCACTTATTCACTGCCTCTTTATATGGCATAACAGACATAATCTCTACCTCATTTCCTAGTCTATTATTGTGCAATATATTTTATACATCAATTATTATATACTAATGGGCTGTGTAATATCCTTTTAGGATTTTATCATAGGTATTTTATTAAAACGAATAGATTCAATTACAGAAAAAAATTAGCCTTCATCTACTGCTATTTATTTTAATTTTAAGTAGTTAAAGAGTTTATATTTTGCATTCTTTGATTTGGATCTAAGTTATATATAGAATCCAATTCCTGCTGGCAGCTTTTTATGTATAACTTTTGCATTATAAGTAAACCACATGTGAATTTCTGATGTTATTCTTTACACATTCTATTATTAGCATATTAATCAGCAGTTGCCAACTTTAGAGTTTTTAATTAGAGAAAAGTAGCTGCATTCATTCATTCCATATGCATTTATTACTTGTCTCCTATGTACCAGACATAATCAGTCATCAATAGATGCTTCCACTGTGTGCTTGGAAATAAAAAACGTGTGTGTGTGTGTGTGTGTGTGTGTGTGTACTCAGTTGACCAAATTTTGAAATTTTAACAAGTTTAGCCATTCTGAGCTACCATTTCTGGGATCATCCAAGAAAAATGAGGGGAAAAAAGCCATTATAGTTACCCTATGAACATCAAGGGTATAACTGCAAAGGTCAGGAGAAAGATACAAGTGTGCTATTCCAAGATCAACCAAACAACAGGTAGACCTGCTGGTGGCTTCTGATTTCCCAATGTAGCAGCAGTCAAGATCATTAGCTGGAATTAGACTGGAGGAAGATTGAGCAGTGATCTTGTCATCTAGAGATGACACCTAGAGTCTCTGTCATCACAGAATGGTGAGATAGGGCATAGATTTCTATTGTCAGACTGCTCGAAAAGACACAGCTTGTGAGTGGTCATGAGCTTCGGTCAAAGCAAATGGTTTTGGATAGTTCGATCATCTATGTAATTAATTTTTGTCCATTTTCACCCCCATTCTCCTCTCTTGTTCTCCTCCCTCTCACATTGGTCATGAGTGGAAAGCAATTTAGGTAGCTTTGAAGTGGCTACACCACTGAAGAAAGTGACACAGATAGCCCCAACAACCACTAATTGCCACTAGTCCCTCAGGGAGGACTAGGCCTCAGGGACTCCTCTCCCATCCTTGATGACTATGCTATAGCTAATCTAAGTTAGACTTTTGAGTGCCTTTTCCTCTCTAGCCATTACCAACTAGGTAGACAAATCCTGCTAAGTCCCAAGACTTCACATTTTTTTATTCATCATGGTCTTAACATTAATATCCTTAAATATTAAACATTTTATTAGTTTCTTTCCACTTGTGTTTTTGAAACTGATGAATCAAGATAAGTGTCCAATACTCCAAGGAGTCCACTCATTCGCACAACTTTGACTGCATGCTCCTTTGGTTCCATTGGTGACAGATTGTTATTTCTAGCCCCTTAGTACCTACTCTCTCTGCCAAGACTCCTTGTCTTTCTAGAAGTTGCCTTTGCGGGTGTGATTCCAACCCCTATGCAAGCTTTACTATCCACAGTCCAGTTCTTCACATTCTCCCTTCCCCACCCCACCCCCCATGGCTTGGAGCCACAAGCCATCTGTAGCCCCCAGACCAAACCAGCATCCTTTCTCAGAGTCCAAAAGACAGACTTGAGCAGAGCCCTACCATGGAGACTGTGCCCTCTTTAATAGAGCTCTGTCTGACCACTCGGAGTCCCATCTGCCTGTCTACTTCATCCATCCAGGGACCCAATTCACAGACAATCTGGACAGTAAGTGACATGGGGTGACAGATTTCAATACAGAGTCTGTGCTCCTTGCCTCAAACTGGACCCATTCTTTCACTGTCCATGTGGTTAGATGCTGCTGCAGAAATCCTGGTTAATATGTTGAGCTTTCTACCACAAATAACTTGCTCTTGGGGAAATTTGAGAAAGCAGTATTGACACAAATGGAAGGTCAGCTTACTTAGTTAAAGAAGAAAAATATTTCTGTAGAAATATTTGGGCAGGTTTCAGTTTAAGTAGAAAGCATTTCACTCATTCCACTGAAACAGCCTCTGTTGGATAAGCATGAAAAATGTTTTTCATTAGTTTTTCCATATTATACCTGACAAGCAGGGGCAAAACAAGATTTTTTTCTGTAGTTAACAAATATTCCGGGCTGAGCTGGAACAGCAGGGTAGAGGCAAAAGGAATGGTAATTTTGCAAAATGAAAAGGCTCGGGCCCAAACAGCTCATTCATTCTCAAGAAGGAGCAAAATAGGCTAACACGTGATAAAAATAAATATGAATTTTCTAACTGGAGTTTATGATTAAAAACAATTTATAATCCATCTGAAAATGAAGAAAGGCACTTCATTTTTGTTATTTTCCTCAACCTGGTTTATTTTCTCACACCTCACTCTTTGAACGGGGGGGGTGGGGGGGAACCCCCAATAGTCTTATTGTAGATAGAATTGTTTGTCTCAAACGCTGTGAGCTATTGTGTGCTCTGATACAAACAACTTATTTCACAAGTTAATTTTATTTCTATGTCTAGGACTTAACGTTGACCTGATTTTTTTCCCCTTATTTTTAATACTCTGAGAGTCATTGTACATGTAGAATATCAAGTTTTAAAATGTAAGTGCCTTTGACATTTTACTTTAATTCCAATTTGGAAGGTAATTTAAGGGTTTAATTAACAATGAAAGTGAATCAACCTATAAAATGAATACATAAACAGGGAGCGGCAGTTTACAAAATGAAAGAAAAATTCTTTTCTAATGCATCCTCTGTTGATTCTTGCTGGAGTGGGAGAGAGCACACGTCCATGTACTTCCCAAAACAATTAAGACCAGGAATGACAAGATCAGAATGCTGTCTTGCTTAAAGAGCATCTTAGGCCAGTTAATGGCTAGGAGTACCACTTATAATAAATAGAGTAGGAGAAAGCAGTGACTTTTTTTTTTTTTAAAGAAAGAACCAGTAAAGCAAATGAGCAATTAATTAAAACTCTAAGAGGAATACCTGCTTCATATCATGCAAGCAAAAACTGAGTAAGTCATTACAGTGGATACAGGATTTGTATTAAACACTAACTGTGACTAACTATGAGTCCCAGAATGTGCTAAACACTTGCCCAATTCCCTCCTTTGTTCTCACACTGCTGTATGAGAGATTTATTATCATTCTTTTTCTTTTAAGTGAAGAGACATAACTTTCATACTATCTCTTAGTTGACAAGCGGTATGGGCAAGAGTCACACTCCCATCATTCTGACTCCGGACTTATTTTATACACAGATAATATCTTACAATCTATTTCTCTTCATGAGTTCTTAAAACTTGTAAAGTAGAGGCTGGAGAGTTGACTTAGTGGTTAAGAGCACTTGTTCTTGCAAAGGACCCGGGTTCGATTCCCAGCACCCACATGGAGGCTCACCACTTCCTCAGGCTCCACACACGCATGTGGTATACAAACATATATGCCAACAAAATACTCATACACAATAAATAAACCTAAAACAAAAAATATAATTTTTAAAAAGCTGTGTAGCAAAACAGACTTCTAAAGTTTTGTAGGATGTCTTAATTCATAGAGGAAAAAGATTCTTCTGAATGTATTGAGAAATGACAGAAGCTCTGATGATAAATTGCATGTTATTAAAGGTATAAATTGTCATCTGATGTCAAATATTTGTCCACGCATGTGAGAGATGCAAAATACTTTGTACTCCCCCCACCCCCGTGTATTTCATGTCACAATAACCTTTCAAAGGAATCTCAAATTTGCATGGTAGTGTTTTTTCCCATAAGAACAGAAACTACCAATGTACTTTAAAAAAAAATTGGGACATAAACAAGGGAAATTAAATTGACAATAAATCATAAAGCTTTCATATGTTTTTGATATGTTATGCGATGCTTTCAGATAAATATTTTGGCCATAATCCTTTAATTGGGCACACAGAAACTAATATACTTGCTTTAAACACAGAGTGTAAGAAGCTCTAGAAGGCCACCATGCCTGTCCCTGTCCCAGGGGACATGGATTTTAAATACTGTTGTTGGATCCAGCAGAGCCTTTTAGGTGGTGCCAAGATTCAATACAAATAGATTGTTTATCGTTTGGAGCCATCATGTACAAAACAGGAAACCCTCATGTACGAAGCCCCAAAGCACCTCCCCATAAACAGTAAGGTGTCTAGGAGTTCATCAGAGGTAGATGATAAAACCCCGCCATGTGTGACGTCACATGCAGATGATAACCCTCGTGGGTGATGTCACACGCATGACCACATTGCACACTGTAGAGAAATGAGTTGAAAACTGAGCTGTACATTTTTCTCTCTGCTAGCCAGGCTTTTTTTTTTTTCGCCCTTTTTTGTTCTTTTAAATTATCTATTTTATTTTGGACATTAAAGCATAAGTACCTCGTTTTCCCTCCCCCTTTCCTCCTACATACCCTTTCTTGATCTTTATCAAACTCGCGGCCCATTTTTTATTAATTGTTGTTTTATGTACATGTGCACATGTACGTGTATACACATGAATAGTCCTACTTGCTCAGTATAATGTTACTTGTGTGTATGCTTTCAGAGCTGACCATTTGGTTTTGGATAACCAATTGGTATGTTCTTCCTTGGGGGAAAGCTGTTTCTTCATCTTGCAGCGTTGTAATTTTTGCTCGGGACTATATGACTATCAAGGGTCTTTCGTAGTTCCAAGTGAGATGGAGGATAATGTTTACTATTTTTATTCATTGAGATTGTGTTTAGTCTATAAGTAGCTTTTGGTAGAATGGCTGTTTTCACAGTATTAACTCTACAAATCAATGAGCATGGACATTTTTCTGTTTTTCTTGTATTTCCCTTTGTCTCTTTCATCAGAGTTTTAAACTTTTCATTGTAGAGATCCTTCACATCTTTGATTATATTTATTCCTAGATATTTTTTTAAAGCTATTGTGATGAGGAGTGTGTCCATAATCCTTGTCTACATATGGTTTTTGTTAGTACATAGAAAAGCTATTAATTTGTGCAAGTTGATTCTGTATTCTGCCACGTTGCTGAATTTATCATTTCTAGAAGTTTTCTAGTAGAATTTTGGGGACCTCTAATGTATAGTATTATATCATCTGAATATAGGGTTAGTTTAGATTCTTCATTTTCTATTCTTATCCCTTTAATTTCCTCTTGCTTTATTGCTCCAGCTAGTGTTTAGAGAATAATATTAAAAATGAGTAGAGATATTTGACGTCCCTATATTGTCCTGGCTCCAGCGGGATTGTTTCAAGCTTTTCTCCATTTGCAATGATGTTAGCTGTGGGTTTCTAACATAAAGCTACCATTATATTCAGCTATGCCCTCTCTAGACCTACACGCTGTAGAAACTTTATAATAAGGGCATGGTAGATTTCACTATAGACTTTTTCTGTGTCTATTGAGGTGTGGGTTTTGTCTCTAAGTCTATATCTGTGGTTTATTATATTTATTGACTTGAATACATTGAACCATCCCTGCATTTTATGTATAATGCCAACCTGGTCATGGTAAAATATATTTTTGATGTATGTCTGCACTCTGTTTGCAAGTAGTCCCTTACTGGACACCTAATCTCGATGGTTATATGGATTGCACCACACCTATTGAAGGATAAAAGCTAATATCCACTTTTAAGAGAAAAAAATGGAATATTTTCTTTTGGAGTCTGAGTTGCTTCACCAAGGATGGTTTTTTTTCTGCTCTATTAATGTACCTGGAATTTTCATGAATTCATTTTCATAAACTTTCACTTTATTTGTAAGGAAATATTATCTTCAAATTAAGATGCTTTGAAATTTTTTCCTATATTTATCCCCTCAATCTCCTTCAGTTGTCTTACTGGTCTTGTAAGACTTCAAGTACTGTATTGAATATATATGTGTTATATATTATATATTAATTATATATTATACATAATGCATTATACATTATATATTATATGTGTGTTAATATATGTATATTCATATATATATATTATATATATTCACAACCTTGATCTGGTTTTAATGGAAATGCTTTGTGTTTCTCTATGTTTAGATAAATGTTGGCTGTGGGCTTGCTGCAAATTGCTTTTATTTTGTTGATATATGCCTCTTATATCTCTATTCTCTCAAGGACTTTTATCATAAAGGTATGTTGGATTTTATCAAAGTTCTTTTCTGCATCTAATGAGATGATCATATGAGTTTATCATTCACTCTGCTTATGTGGTGGATTATATTTATCCGTTTATGTATGTTGAACCACCCCTGCATCTTTGGAATGAAGCCTATTTAGTCATGGTGGATAATCTTTTCGATGTATTCTTGGATTCAGTTTCCAACCATTTTATTAAGAACTTTTGCATTTATGTTGATAATAGGTATTGGTTTGTTATTTTCTTTCACTGCTGGGCTTTTGTGTGGTTTAGGTGTCTCAGTACTTGTAGCCTCATAAAATGATTAGGAAATGTTTTTTCAGTTTCTACATTCTAGAACAATTTGAGGAGTACTTGTGTTAATTCTTTTTGGAAGGTCTGGTGGAATTTTGCACTGAAACCATCTGAACAGGAACTTTTGGGGATTGGGAGACATTCATTAACTATTTGTATTCCACTAAGGGTTAATGCTTTGTTTAAATTGCCTACATGATCTTGATTTAATTTTGTAAGCTGTATATATCAAGAAATCTACTCACTAATTTACCAGTTTGCTAGAATACAGACTTTTAGAGAACGTCCCTATGGTTCTTTGAATTTCCTTGCTGTCTGTTGTGATGCCCCCATTTTTACCTGTAGTTGTATTAATTTGGACCTTCTTTCTTTATTTTTTAGTTAATTGGCTAATGATTTATCAATCTTATGGACTTGTTCAAATACTATGAACTTGTTTCTTAAAATTACCTTTATTGTGTCCCATAGATTTGGGTGTGTTGTATTTTCATTCTTATTAATTTATTTCCTAAGTTCTGCATTGATTTTTTTTCCATTCAGTAGTAATTGACGTTTCCATACATTTGTATACTTTTTGTGTTTCTGTTGTTGATCTTCGGCTTCCATTGGTGGTGGTCAGATAGGACACAGGATGCTATTTTAATTTTCTTATTTGTGTTGAGACTTGCTTTTTGGTTCAAGTACATGTTCAACTTTGGAGAAAGTTGCATACATTCCTGAGAAGAAAGTATATTCTTCTTTTGATGAAATGTTTTGATGAAATATTCTATAGATGTCTACTAGGTCCATTTGATTTATGACGCTATTTAACTCTAGAATGTCTCTGTTAAGTTTTTGTCTAGATGATCTGTCTATTGGTGAGAGTGGTGTATTGAAGTCACCCTTTATCATTGTGTAGAGGTCAATATGTAAAAGATTTTGTCTAAAATGTTTCGTAATGTTTCGATTATGAATATGGGTGCCCTTGAGTTTGATGCATAAGAATTGCATTAGAATTGAAATACATTCTTAGTTGATTCTTTCTTTGATGAGTATGTAGTGTATGTCTGTATCTCTTCTGGGTAGTTTTAGTTTGAAGTCTATTTTGTCAGACCTTAGAGGCTACATCTGCTTGCTTCTTAAGTCCATTTGCTTGAAACGCCACTTTACATCCTTTTATCCTGAGGTGGTATGTATCATTGATGGTAAGGTATGTTTCTTAGATGCAGCAGAAAGACAGATAGTTTTCTAATCCATTCTGTTAGTCTTCACCTTTTATTATGGAATTGATACCATGAATATTGAGAGTTATCTATAAGAAGTGTTTACTATTCCTGTTATTTCGTTATAATATAGGCTTTTTCCTATTCTTTTGACTAGTGGCCTGGTATTATTTTCCTCTGTGTTTTCTTAGGTGTGGTTTACCACTTCAGTCTGAAGATTTCTGTTTAGTGCCTTCTGTTTGGTGCCTTCTGCAGAACTAGAGTAGATACTGCTAAAACTTGGTTTTATCAAGCCATGTTTTTCTTTCTTCACTGACTGTGATCAATTATTTTTCTGAGTTGGTACCTGTGGTCTCTCATTGTAAAACATGTCAGAGCCCTTCTGGCTTCCAGAGTCTCCATTGAGAAGTCAGTCAGGCGTTATTCTAATGGGTTTTGCCTTGGTATATTACTTGATCTTTTTTCATTGTAGCTTTTAATATTTTTTCCTTGTTCTGGCAATTTAGTGTTTTGATTATTAAATGTCAGAGACTCCATTGAGAAGTCAGGTGTTATTCTAATGGGTCTGCTTTTTTTGTTGTTACTTAACTTTTTCTCTTGTGTTGTTTTAATATTGTTTCTTTGTTCTAGACATTTAGTGTTGTGATTATTATATGTTATAGGGAATTTCTTCTCTGGTCCAATTTATTTGGTGTTCTGTATGTTTCTTGATAGGCATCTCTTTCTTTAGATTGTGGAAATTTCCTCTATAATTTTGTTGAAAACATCTTCTGTGACTTTGACCTGAGTTTCTTGTCCTTCTATTTCCTTCTATTTGTAGTTTGGTCTGCTCATAGCTTCCCAGATATTCACGAATTTTTTTTTTTTTTTTTTTTTTTTGAGGTTTAACATTTAGTTTGAGTAGGGTATTAACTTACTTGGTATTTTTGTGTTCTCATAGACTTCACTAAGGGTTTAATTCATACCTTCTTTAATGTTCTTTAACATAGTCACAGTTACTATCTTTGAAGTCTTTGTCTTGTGCTTCAGTTATATTGCATTTCATAGGGCCTACTGTAGTAATGTGACTGGGTTTTCTGGTGGAGGCAAATTGTGTTGGCTGTTAACATTTGTGGTTTTGTGCTGGTCTCTGGGCATCTGAGTTATGGTAATTGAGATGGTTCGAGGTGTTATGTTATCTTGAGTTTGCTGGGAGGGTATTCCATACCATTGCTTATTGCTGTCTTTGGATCTCAAGTAAGTGTTGTGTTTCTGATTTCCTAGTATAGAGTGTTTCTTCCTGTCAGTGGGTAGCAGAAAAGAACAGAAATGATCTAGGAGAAAAGGCTAAGAGAGCCTGTAAGAAAGAGCTAAGTGGATCTGATCCACAATATGATGTAGGTCCTCAGGGAGTTAGAAGTAGGAGGAGACATTGGTGGACGTAAGTTGCAGTAAGACAAAAAAAAAAAAAAAAAAAAAAATGTCTGGAGATACAGGATGTAAATGCTAGGGAACCCTGGCTCTGTACCAATACTTGGAGTTTCCAGTGAATGGAGATGAGGTAAGAGGAGGGATATTTTAACGCAAGTTGCTACAGAACTTAGAATAAGAATGAGATGTCATTATAGATGACAGAAAGGACAGTGAAAATCACGTACCTGAGTCCAGCCCCATGTGGACACAGTGTTTCTGGGTATCAGCAGCTGATAAAAATGAATAGGGGTGAGTTAGATGGGAGAGCTGAAAGGGTCCACCAGGTCCACCAGGAAATGGAAACAATTTCTTTTATAAGTTGTTTTGGTCACAGTGACTTATCACAGTAATTGTAAATAATGCCAAAGTCAGTATTGAGACTACTGTGTGGTAGCTCTGACCATGTTGTTGTGCTTGCTTGCTTGATTTTCTTGTTATTGTTGTTGTTGCTGCTGCTGCTGCTGCTGCTGCTGCTGCTGCTGCTGCTGCTGCTGCTGCTGCTGCTGCTGCTGCTTTTAAGAAAGGTAGGAAACTTTGGGACTTTGTACTAGGAAAATGTTGGAATGCTGTAACAGGGCTTAATGAGCCGTCCTAACGGGAGCACAGAAGACAATCATGCTAAGAGCAATGCAGACCGTGGAGGCCCAAGAAGTCTTAGGGAGAACAGGATTAACGACTGTGCTAGATTCTTGTGATGGTTTTGGCAAAGAATGTGTCAACCTTTTGCCCGTGTGTTAGGACTATGCTTGAGGCTAAATTGAAAAATATGAACAAATTTCTCTGGCAGAGATTGCAAAGCAGCCTAATAATATTGGATCCCCCCACGGTTATTAACAATCATTCCTATGCAATACAAATAAACACATGAGAAGAAAGGAAATACAAAATACACAGATATTGGCTTAAAATCAGAAGTCATGTCCAGAAGTTGTATTTGCAGGATCCACGTTTTCAGACATCCACTGGGGAGCAGCTTATAATATATCCTCTTGGGATATATAAGGGGGACTTACATATTTATAGCATAGAAATGGGTCAAGAATACAAATTTGGACTTTCTCATCATTATAGTTGGTTTTGATGTCAACCTGCCTCTAAGCTCTCTTGAGTAGGGAGCCTTGGCTGAAGAACCATCCTGATTCCCTGAGTAGATAAAGGCAGGCTCACCTGTATTGCAGGCAGAACCTTCTGCGATTGAATAAGATCATGAAATTGCAAGCATAGTCACGGAAGCCAGAGCTATAAATGTCAGAAATACACACCAGACTTCCTTAATTTTGCCTCAACACCTTTTTTCTTTTCCCTATGCATCCTACGTATGTCTCAGCTATTTGGTGTTCTTAAGTTCACCTAGGACCTCAGAATGTCCACAACGAGCATTATAGCCTTGAGTAATGCCAATCACACCACTCCTCCCTTAGTATTTTTAGATGAGTATTTTTAGATGCCGTGCAATAATGCCAGCTGGTTCTGCAACTATGCAGGGGCTTATCGGACCTACCAAACACCATCTCTGGTCTATTCTCCCTCTACACAGCTTCTGATGTAAATTTCTCCCACTTTTCTCTTCTTCTAAAGCCCTATATATCTTTACTATCAGCAAAGGATGCCCTGCCTCCTACGTATTCAAAAAAAGAAAAAAAGAAACACTGCCCATACAGGAACTCTCTCTATCTCCTTCCACTTCTCATCTGCACAATACCCCACTCCAAATATGAATCTTTCCCCCTGGGGTCTTCTTTCCCTCTCTCCCTCTGCAACCTCACCCACTCACACACTATAACAGCAAGAAGATCTCAGGACATGTTCCCCAATGTTGTTATGGAACTGTGAGGTATTCTCAACTAATTCTTTACATTTAACACACTTTCATTCATTCAACTTTACTCGTACAGGACTTGAGGATATCTATGCATTATTGAGTACTTGTCTAAAGTGAGCATTTCCATGCTTATCACTAGACTCATAACTCATAACCGCTGCCAGACACTTCTACTTAGCCCAGTGATAAACTTGCTCTGCCTGTTTTACTAGAAGCTTCCTTATGCTCTGAAATGAACTTGCTTATTTCTGCTTCTCCCGCTGCCTTGCCAATAAATGTCTTAAATGATAAACCTACAGTTGCTAAAACACTCTCCCGAGGCAGGCTCTCATTACTGAGACAGGACCTACATGGAGTAGGCCCGGCTCTTGAAGGCCACACCAGCCAGCTGTCACCAAATGTTTCTAGGTGGATGTCTCAGCTAATTGACAGACCCGGTGGAGAACCAATCCAGATACAGTGACTTACAGCAAAGGTGATTTCCCTTTTCTCTCCACAATGGAAAGACAGAGTGCCCAGTGCAGCAGGTTGCATGTTTTTATTCATAAAAGGTATCATTTGTCAAAATCGTTTTCTTTGGACACTTTAATGGAAACTTTTGGCAGGCACACACACTAATGTTTTCCTATTAATTCAGAATTCAGTCGCTCTGTTTCATCCCCTACCCCTTTGCACAGCTTGGCTTGTCCTACTGTTCTCTGTTCACAAGCCATTTGTCAGGGCCATTTTCCAAGGAGAAGACCATCTCTGTTCTGTCTGAAGTGCTCTGAGGTTCTCCCTGGCGTGCTATGCCGAGAGCACTAGGAACAGGCCCATTGACTCTGGTCTGCTGCTTGATAACTTCTTGCAAACCTGAACCACATAGACCCAGAACAACTGAGCAGAAAAAGCAACAGTGAGGCACAAGGAAGTGAAAAGCAAGTTTTCACAGCTGAGAATTTTCTTTTTCCAAATATGCTTTAACAGGAGTAACTTCTGAATCTTACAAATGTTGTTAAAATGCTGCCAAATTTTAGTTTTTTCGTGTATTTCAAAAATAAATCTTGGAGCAAATATCTGTAAAGCCCCTTGTTGATAGTGATGATCTGGCTGCCAAGTTATAAAATAAGAGAATGGAAAAAAACAAAAAACAAACAAACAAAAAAAAGAGGTATGTTTCAAGAAAAAAAAAATGTCTGTCATTTCTCATGTCAGACACTATGACAAGGATCAGGGTCTGGTGCTCGGAGGTCACATTAAAATTCATGTCACATCCAGGTCTGTTTCTGCTGCACACTGCCCTGCTTGATCTGATAACTTATCAGTCAGATTTCAAGTAGCACTCCTTTCACGCCTAAGAACGTGATAAGGGATCCTGCAGAGCCATTGAACTAATTTGGTCTTTTGGCTTTCTCTTTCCAAACTCCTTTTTGCCAAGGGACTGGGTAGCCCTGGGCAAGCCTTTGGCTCCTAGGCAAGTGCTGGCTGCCCTGCCTTCATTCTGCCCTTCCTGTCCTCCAGGCCTCCCTTGGCAAAAGTAAGCCATTCAAACCCCATGGCCACAACACATTTACTCCTTTTCTTTCTCGGCCCACGAGAAATTCTCAAAGGGGTTTTATTCAATACCCCTGCGACGCTGGCGTGGGATGGGAGCTGTGTGGTAATCGCATGTGAGCTACAGTTCAGGCTTAATGAACATTATGTTTATGAAGAATGTAGCTCTGATTTTTAAAAGCACTTTGGTAAATTATACAAATTAAATATTCATTACTCTGTACTTCATCAGTTCATGCTTGGAACACTTTTTTCTTCATTACAGCAGCCTGGAGTAAAAGCTTTTAAAACATACCGTTTATTCTGCTTTTTTTTTTCCAGAAACTTTTTACTTACATTATTAGGATCAAAGTGCCTCCCCTCCCCCAATACCCAGGGCCTATGCTAATCATAATTCCTCTTTTAAAAATAATAATTAAAAAAGAGGAAACTGGATATTTATGTAACACAAAGAAAGTAACTATGTGTCTCTCTCTCTTGATTCTTATTGCAACAGTCAACATAAAAACAGGCAAAGCTTTAATTCTTGTTTTTATTCAAAGTGTTTTTATTTATTTATTCCAACAAAAGAAATCTAATGTCATCAGGAATAAACCTCAGAACTGAGCTGAGACACTGAACAGCCATAAAGGATATGTGCTCTCCAGGATTAGAATAATCTTGCCAGGATTTTCCAGTCTTCAGGTACCGGGCTAAAAATCCTTTAAGCAGAAGCTGTTTGTCTGAGGTAGGTGATAATTGGCAGCCTTTCTAGTCATGTGGATGTTCAAATGAGAGGGGGGATTATGCTGCTTGCAAACACCCTTAGTCAGCTAAAAGTGTATTCTTCCTGGGTCAGACTCAGCAAGGTGACAATGAGTAAGCCCTGGTAAGAGTCGGCCACACTGTAAACAGCTGGCAAGGAAATGCATTGAGGGCATGCCCATGGGTCCTAGCACAAGGTGGAGGTTAGAGGACAACTTGAGGGCTCCCAGGAATTGAACTCAGGGTTTCAGGCTCGGCAGCCAGTGCTTTTACCCTCTGAGCCATCCTGCTATCCTTTATTTCTTTTAGTCTTTGTGGCATCCCTTAATCTCATGAAACACCAATGATCTAGACACTGACAATATTCATCTCTGGCTTGCAGTACACATATAGTGAGATTATAAAGTTGATATGGAAAACAAACAGACAAACAAACAAAAAAGCCCTTGGAAACCAGGGAGTTGGAATGATGGCTCAGCAGTTAGCCACTGTAGGCAACCATAAGGAGCTAAGTTCAGAACTCAGCACCCACACAAAGTGAGCACAGTCTCCCACATAGTGAATGCAGGGCATGGGGATGGGGTCAAAGAAAAAGACTGCAGGAATCGAATCGGCTGGCTGGCAGCCTAGCCAAATGTTCACAATGTTCTAGGTGCAGGAAGAGACCCTGTCTCAAAGGAGTAAGAAAGAGATAGGGGACATCCAATGCCTCCTCTGTCCTGCATATATGTATGCATAGGCATGCACACACACACACACAATACCAGAAACGAAAACTTTTCGCATGTCAAATATTCTATAAATTCATGATATTAAAAGCTCAAATTAAAATATCATTGACAAAATATGAGCTCCAACAAACAACGCCAGCTAAATAGACGAGACAAGTTGTATTTATCTGTTTAGTCATTTATGTGTGTGATGATACTAATTAAAGAACAAGAAGAATGAATTTGAGAGGAAGTGGAGGAAGGTGGGAGAGGAGAGAAAAGGGGCTGACGTAAGTATAGTTTACGAACTCTGATCGAAAGCATACAAACTAAAGAGACCTTGGCAGCCAGCCAGGTGACCATCCCGTCTCAGTTCTAACAAATCCTATTCTGTAAGCCTGTTTTGGCAGGATGGTTTTTAAAAACATCATTTTAAGAAGAACCTATTCCCTTTGTGGTTTTGCTTTAGCATCTATTTCAACTAACTTCCCTGCCATAATTTACTTTTTAAAAATGCGTAGAGTTTAAGAGAGGTAGAAGCAGGAGGGCACCTGGTATGGAGGTGGGGAGGAAACTGGGGTGGGAGGAATGAAGGAGAAGAGAATAAACAAGACCAACTGTGTTTGAAGATGTCATAACGAGCCTAACATGAATGAAAAACAAAGGACCAAGCAGCTTCAGTAGTAAAACAAGAGAAATGAGTGCATTTAGCCCTACAGGTATTAAACCTACTAAGGTCCAGAAGGAGGGAAGGGAAGGAGGACAGAGAGGAGGGGCAGGAGAGAACAGAAACAAGGTAATGACACGGAAAGACTAGGAGACCAGAGCTGGTAAAGGGCATGCTTGCATGACACATTTCAAAGACGCTCTTAGAGGCCGCCATGAGTGAAGCAAGGTCAAAGGGAGGCTCCTCTCAGAAGACTGCTGAGAGACTGGCTGGAACCAGTCTTCTGCACGTTCCAAGGAAAATGATGGAAGGATAGTTAGAGAAGCCAAAACAGTCGCCTCTAAGTAGAGCCTGACATTTTGAGGGCAGGAATAGCTAAACCACAACGTGTTCTTTGTCTTTACTCCTAACACAGAATGTCCATGATCACTGATACATGAGCTGATCTTCCCTCACTCTCCAGTGAAGAAGGCAGCAGACGCCCGCTGGGCTCTTCTAGTTCCCTTTCAGTCCTGACACTATCTACTTAGAGACTGCATCAGATCCCTCAGGTCAAGGGTCGGGATTCCCCAAACTGCCCTTTCCAAAGTACATTGGTTGGCTTTTCTCAACTTGACACAAACATAGTCATATCTAGAAAGAGGGAATCTTAATTTAAAAAAAAAATGCCTCCAAAACATTGGCTTGTGGGCAAGTCTGTAGGCCATATTCTTGATTAAAATTGATGTGGGAGGGGCCCAGATCCTAGAGGCAATGCTACCACTGAGCAGGTGGGCCTGGATTCTATAAGAAAGCAGGCTAAGCAAGCCAGTAAGCCGTGCTCTTCCATATCCCCTGCTTCAGTTCCTGCCTCCTGATTTCTGTCTTCAATTCCTGTCTTGACTTCCCTTCATCATGGACTATAAGCTGAAACAAACCTGTTTCCTCCCTCACATGTTTTTGGTCATGGCATGTATCACAGCTACAGGAAAGCCACTAAGACAAAGTCAATTATCAACCCCAGGTTGCCTCTACCTCCCATCAACTAACTGCAAACCAAAATTCCCAACACTCTCCTTCTAAGTTTGCTTTAAGTTTTTCTGGAGCAGCCCAGAGAACTTGGAAAAATTATTTTCACCCATCCACCTATTAGAAAGGTCACACTAACAGATGCAAAAGAACGTTGATGTCAGAAAGCTGTATGGACGAACCACAAGGAAGGCTCCTGGAGTTTCTATCCTCTCTTTGAGGGAGACATTATCTTGTTCAGCTTCCTGGAACCTCTGAAAAAGTCAGTCCTTTGGGAATTTACGGCTGCTTCCTTCCAGAGATGTAATTAAAAAATCATCTGCAGTTAGTCATCACCTCAACAACCCAGGCTCCTCTCCTTTCCCCAGAGGTTGGCAGGTGAGGTTTTGAAAATCCCAGACCAATAACATACCAGTGAACCAGCCCATTCTCAACTACCTAGGAAGCCCCTCTACTCAGCATCCCACTAGTATACAAAGGACACTTTATCCCTCACAGGATCCAAAGGATTTTAGAAGCTATATAGCAGGAAATGAGGACAAAGACTGTGTGTCTGTTTAACAAAATCACAAGCAGGCTAAAGAGACACGGTCCGCTAGAACTTAGGAACAGGTGGAGGAGGAAGAGGGTTGCCCTAAGTTTGAGGCAAGCCTTGAACTCTTCAGCTTTCAACAGTGGGTTACACTGTGAAACTCAGTCTCAAAGAAGTCTAAAAAAAGGAAAGGAGGGCGAGAAGGAGGGAGGAAGAGAAGGAGGGAGGGAAAAGAAAAGGGAAAGGAAAAAAGAAATCGGCATCCGTCAGTTCATTTGAAGAACAGTAATGGGGAACAGTCAGATATGGGAAAATTGGAAGTCAGTACAATAGAACTACAGGTTTCCCAACAGATAAGAATGAGAGCTCGGATAAATATTGGGACTAATGCAGGTTCAAGAGACAATGTGATCTTGTTCTCTGCTGATCTACACTCAGTCATGACATTAATCCCTGAAAAAAAAAATTCTCTTTATTTAATGAGCTTTTCAGAAAACCACAGAATCTTAATCCCTAAAACAACCCTCAAGTTGTTCTTCTAGCCATCTACCCTTTCAGTTCCTTCACCAGCATCCTAGCTGGGCATCTGGTGTTGTGTAAACATCCCCAGGATGAGGTTCTCACTACTGACTAAAGCAGCATCCACCACACTCAGCAAACTGCTTCTGAGAAAAGTTCGCATGTTACACTGAAATTGACTTGAGGAGGTTTTTCCCATTGGGGCATTTCTAACTCCTTCAGATTTCAGGCTAACTCCTACCTGGTCTCCTGAGTTCTGCATTCTCTTACTACTCACATTGAGCAAATGTTTACACAGACATGTCCCCTTGTATTTTCAGAGTGATAATGGAGGCCCTCCACTAAGCTCCAGGGGTTCTGAGACAAGCACACACTTCATAAAATGGTTCCAACAGAAAATGGCCCACTGAGTCTCAGGTGTTAAAGGCTTGTCTACCAATGCAGCTGTGCTCAGAGGTGTCCTTCCTGGAGATGTCCCGATCAGAGGACTGTGACCCCATATGTAGGTTAATCTATGGTGGTGGAGACTTCAGGTTGGCCTATTGGGAAGAAATGGATCACTGGAATGCCCCCTCTTCCCCCTCCCTCTATCTCTGTGTGTCTGTCTGTCTGACGGACTGTCTCTGTCTCTCTAGTGCACAATTTTTCACATGTATATATTTACAAAATTGAACCTTTTCAGACATCCTTAGCTATCCCTTTTCCCCACTGGGCCTCTGCCTTACCTTCCCACATTCGTCACCACTCAAATACCTCTGTTACCCGGCAGAGCAAGAGTCACAAGTCATCAGAGCATTCACCTCTGAGGGCTCTAATGAAGGTACAAAATTTGATGATAACTCACATGTTTCTGGGAAATCAGTATGGACAATCTGAGAGTTAGAGTTTTCTCAGGGAAACAGCACTGGGGAGGGGGGTGTCCTTTGAGCGCTTTTGAGATTTCCTTCTATGGACTGAACAGGTACTGACAATAAATGTCAGACAAAGGCTCTGCTTATGATCCTGCCATAGAGAGGGGGAAATTAAACTATAATTATAATCATCATGATTATGATGATGATAAGTATGTGTGTGTGAGTGTGTGTGTGTGTGTGTGTGTGTGTGTGTGTGTGCGCGCGCTTGCTGTGGGAGCTGGCATACATGCATATATGCATCAAGGTCAGGGGACAACCTCAAGTGTCATCGGTGTTCAGGAATGTCACCAACCATGGGCTCTCTCATCGGCCTGGAGCTTACTGGTTAGGCTGGGGTGGCTAGCCAATGAGCCCTGGGGATCCTTCTTTCTCTACCTCAGCACTGGGATCTCAGGAGCACAACACCACTTAGGATGTTTTCACCTGGGTTCTGGGGAACTTTACTGAAAGAGCCATCTCCTCACCTTGAAAATCTATTGCACACCACAGTGCTCTGTTTTGGACTGAGGAGGAGGGAGACCCAACTCCAGATCCTTATGCTACTGTGCTCCATATGAAGGTGAAGGTGTCATCTTGCGCTGAACTGGGAAATGGAAAAAGTTCAAGATCTGGTTCCCAGGCCCTGCATAAGAGCAAGACCCAATCACGGGACAATAATACCCTTTCCTTCTTCCACAGATCACCACCACATCACTAAGGATCTACTGGCTGAGGCTCTTATTTTACACAGTATATCATGTCCTTTGTTCAACAAGGAAAACCAATGGGCAGAGGAGGAAAAACACTCAAAGAGGATGAACAAGTGTAAGACCAATCATACATGGAAGGGACAGCAGTAGTGTCAGACAAAAAATTTAAAGCAGTAACTGACATGCTGAGGTCCAGTGGAGACACAGACAACCTGGAAGATGGACCATGTAAGCTGAAATATGAGAATCCTAGGAAAAGCCTCAAAACATGTGTTGGATCTGCAACCCATGACAGAAAGAAGAAAGGCCGTAAAGGTGGACTGCCTAACCAAGGAAGCAATCCCTGAGCTCAAGGAGATGGCAGAGCAAACGTCCAAAACTGACAGGAGGAAAGAGAAGACATACAGATGCCACACTGCTGCTGGACAGCTCCAAGCGGGGACCTTCACAGGTAACAACAGAGCCAGGAAGAAGAAAATAAGAAAAAGCACTGGAGAGCATAGCAGCTAAATGTCTCCCAAGTTAATGTCAGACAGACATGGATCCCAGACACTCTGAGAATACGCACCAAAGCCTAGGAATCTTATATTCAAACTTGAGAAAAAGTAGAAAGGCCAGGCACATTTATTTCTCTCATAAAATTCAAATTTTGTACAGTGTGCATGCGTGCATGTGTACAAAAGAGGGGGCGAGGGAGAGGTGTCTTATTTTGGAATTCTTACATCTTCAAGGAAATTTCTTTGAAACGTCATGTCTTAGTCTTGCAGTTCGTGAGGAAACTTACGAAAAGGACAAAAATCTCATTTTCTCAGGAATATGGAATGATGAAAATTGCATCAACAATTAACAGTGTATACCTCAGACACTGAAGCATGGGAACAACTGAAGGGAGGGAGAGGAGTGGGTGAGGGGAGGGAGAGGAAGGAGCAAGGGAGAGGGAGGGTGGGGGGAGGGTAAGGAGAGGGAGGCATGCCCCCTGATTTTATCTGTAGATATCATTCTGAATTTCAAGTTCTGACAGTCCCGGTTGAATTTTTCAAATTATGGTCATAATAAGCTATGTTCCCAAATGGCTACGTTATCAGCTATGTAAAATCAGAGGCATAATTTCAGAGAGGGAGGTAAGAGAGTCGCTTTGTTACACTCACACTGACAGAACAGTGCCAGTAGTGCAAAATACAGTCCTCTGCTTGCCTCATAATTGTGCAAATCAATAATACATGAGCACACGGGGGGTTCTTTTAACGATTTGAAATTTATTATAAAACTGTACATTCTTCCAGATTCTTTTCAAATGAGGATATCTTTTATACGTGAGAATCGGATGTTTTTGATGCATCCAAAAGTAGTTTTAAAATCTGATTGTTGAAATAGAATTCACTAAAACTGACTTGAGAGTTTTGGAAGCCTTCAGCTATTGGATTTCCAAAGTACAAGGTAAGTTTGATTAGAGTTACTCTCTGTCTTACCGGCATTGGGAAGAGGACACTATGCCAGCTCAGTTTCATTACCTCAAAACCAATCAGAGCTCTCAACTTCTTTTATCTTCAATGGTTATTTTCACCTTGCATCTCCATCTTACCTAACGACTGAAGCTTCATCTTTATGAATGCAGAAGGAAAATACTTTTCTTAACCAATTTACATTTTTTCCCAAGTCAGCTTGTATTTCCTTGGCAGACTGGATCTTGTGCACAAATTTGGAACCAATTTTAACAAAGGCTTTAAAACCTCGTCTGGGTCTTCAGATGGTCCTCAAGCCTGCTACATGAGGCAGTCTTCAAATAGAATCCAGAAGACATCCTGTTTTTCAGCAGGTCTCCAGCAACAAATTTTAGGCAAATTCCATGGTTCTTCTAGGTAGCCATAATCTTCCCAGATTACAGCTGTGTCCCTCTTCAGAACCTGGGCTTACAGAGGGGATCTCAGCAGGCTGGGCTTGCTGCTGTCTTCTTGGAGCAGTTACACCCTGACAGTAAGCACCAGAACTTTAAGACAGAGTCCTTAATGTAACTTCATCAGAAGTCAGGACAGTTACATCTGATCTCACTGCCAAGAAAGGTTCAGAAATTAGCTTGAATTAAGCTTGAAAATGATGGCCAAGAAGTTTTAGTTTTGAGTGTGCTATGGGATGTTTTAGTGGGCACATTGTGCTTTATATTCCCATGGAACTCTGGTGCAGGAGTCCAGAAGACTGGTAAATTTCCTTCTGCCGCAGAAGACAGGCCCTCTGGGTACTAAGCAGCATCTAAAGTCCTTAGACAGGAATGCCCATTGCCCTTCCCAGGGAATCTTTATCTTTCTGAGACACAAAGGACAAGCTTCCTTGGAAGTAGGTACTGCTACCCTGGAGACTGTCTTACGAAACTCTTGGCCATAAATACTGCCAGGTAATAGACTCTGAAATCAAACTCAAAAGCTGTTGAGACTGACAAAGTTCTCTGTGGAATGTTTATCTCTACCTTATATTTAAATTTTTATTAAATGATTTAAAGACTTACTGGGTAGCTTGAAACATTCCAGAAGTATGATTTATATGCTTTCCCATGTTTTCACTTTGAAACATTTTAAGCCAATCCATTTGATTATAAAAATAAAATTGTCATTTAATGACCAGAAATGATATAGGTAATTTTCCCTGAGTTGTCAATAAACGTAACTTCAGCATAACATTTTGTGTACTTGGTTGGAGAAACTGGAGTCTTATCAGATTGTTTTGTAGTCTGTTTTCTGATTTTCTTTTAACATAAGCACTGTGCTAGTAGTTAAAAATTCTTTTTTTCCCATACAAATAAAATTACAACCATGGAAATTGGGTTTGTAGCAAGGGCTAAAGAATATCTCCTGTATCCAGATTTTAGATAATGTTCTTGGCATTTTCAGGTTATTACATAATTAAACTTTCACCCTCACTTAGTAGTATATAATTTCTGATAGTTTTGCTTCACCTATATTATTACTTCTTGAGAAAATTTATTGGAGTTAATTTTACCCAAACTAACTTCCACAGGGAAAGGCTGGGCCTGCTTTTCCAGATTAACAGACTACAAGTTAAAACTTTGCCCCATAATATAAAAACGTCTTCATAAGTCAGTTTCTAACATGTTAATCCTAGTCTGTCCCTTAATAACTCCAGATTCATATTTCTCAAAGTGCTCTTCAGTTAAACAAAAACAAAACAAAAAACAAAACCAAAAAACACCCATGAAGTACATAAGTATATTACCAAAAATTTTTAAAAACTATAACCTATAGATCATTTCTGGCTCAAAACCATCATTGATAGGAGTAGTGAATAATATGTATTTATGATTAATATATCAATATCTAAGAAAATAATTAACAGATCCTGACACACAGCAAACAAATGTCTAGGTAAAGATATATAAGCATGTATATAGAAATCCTTTAAAATATGATTTTGCAGCTTTATTCCAATAATAAAAATCTCCCATATATTATATACATTCATAATTCAATAGAGACAGAAATAAAATCTTTATATCATAAAGCAAATAAAAATGAAGTTTGCCTATATCAGTATTAGTAGATCTTATAAATATAATGTTAGGGAAAGAACACAAGATGAAACTTCAGATTAATGTAGAGTCTGGTGTAAATCAGATGCATTTAAAAGTGCAGAAGCCATGGCACGCAGAAGACACATAGCCAACAGAATAGAATAGAAAAATCCAGAAAAGAGCCCTTAAAAATACAATTGGATGATTTTTTTTTTTTTTTTTTTTTTTTACAGAGAATCCAGATCATTTAGTAAGAAAAAAAAATCTCTGCAGCAGTGGTACTGGGCAAACTGGCTATCTGTGCACCACCCTCACCAAAAATGATATTAAAACAACTCAAAATGGAATAAACCCTTGAAACTACAAAACTCAAAAGGAAACATTGGGTTATTTCTTGGATATGATATCAACCATACATATAATAAAAACAGTAGATAAAGTGTAATCTATGAAATAATATTATCAGACACTATTAATAGAGTAAAGATGTTGTGTACAGTGGGGAAAAATATTGACAAATAATTTTGTCTGATAAGAGGCTTTCCTAGTTTGATTTCTGTTGCTATGATAAATACCATGACCAAAAGTAACTAGGAGAGGAAAGGGTTTACTTGGCTTTCAGGATACAGTACATCATGGAGGAATGTCAGGAATCTGGAGACAGGAAGAAGCGAGGCCATGGAAGATCATACTGTACTGACTTGCTCTTGGTAACTTGCTCAGCATAACTTGCTCAGCTTGCTTTCTTGTACAACCCAGTACTACCTTCCTGGGGATGACACCGCCCATAGTGGTATCATTAATGAAGAAAATGTCCCCACGGATATACTCATAGGCCAATCTGATAGAGGCAAGTACTTGATTAAGGTTTCTTCGTCCCAAGTGACTCTAGTTTGTGTCAAATTGACAAAAACCGAACAGCACAATTGGGCCCTTGTCAACTAGAAAAACAAATACATCATTATACCATGGCATTTTCTTTCTTATTTATCCCCAAGATCTCATGTTAATGTCACAATAAAAAACCATAATGTAACTTTAAAAGTTACATTAAATTCAAAGTCTTTTAAAAATATCACAAATTTCTCAACTGTTGGTCCTTGTAAAGTCAAAAACACATTAAACATTTTCTTGCTCTAAAAGGGAAGAACCAGGGAATAAAACCAATCAAACATAAGCAAAAAAGAAAACCCTGCAACATCCATAAGATTCTGAAACTCAATATCCAAGTCTGGGCCTCACTCCTGATCTTCTGAGCTTCAAACTATCTAAGTTTCCTTTGTCTGCCTCTGCTATCCGCTGTCCTTTGTCTGCCTCTGCTATCCGCTGTCCTTTGTCTGCCTCTGCTATCCGCTGTCCTTTGTCTGCCTCTGCTATCCGCTGTCCTTTGTCTGCCTCTGCTATCCGCTGTCCTTTGTCTGCCTCTGCTATCCGCTGTACTGGATTTAGCCTAATGCTTCTTGTATTCTAATGTTAACTTGGGTCCCCCAAACTGCCGGCACTTAGCTTCTGGGAACCTGCCCCTAGTTGGTTCTGATTGGTAAATTAAAATGCCAACAGCCAATAGCTGAGAAGGACAGAGAGAGGCAAGGCGGGGTTTTGGATTTTCCTGGGACCCAGCGAGAGGAGGAGGGAAGGAGATCTGCCACGCCCATGCCGGGAGAGTGACCATTGGTGGGAGGTGGGTTAACTGCCTGGAGGTTAAGCAGTGGCCCAGCTATTGAGCTGATTAAGGCATATCAAAATATAAAGGCTGTGTCTTCCATTCAGGAATGTAGAGCATTGAGGCGGGTAGTGAACCCCGTGCTGAGATAAATTAATTAATCAGTTAACGCAACAGTCTGCAGCACACACATAAGCTCGTGCCACCTTACTCTATACCCTCTGCTACCGTGGTGCTCATCCCGTTGTTCATGTCATTGTCTGCAATCTCCATGGCAACTGAGGCTGTGCACAATGCATTATCTTGTTCTCTTCAGAAACTCCTGCCCTGACATGTGGTCCTAAGCCTCAGTTTCTCTTTCCTGGACCCTTCAGTTCTCTAGTTTTCAGTGAAACCGAGAGTCCGCCTTTACCCGTGGCTTCTTGCAGACTTTCTTCCAAGATACGCTAGCCCTGCCACAAAAGGCCAAGTCTAGGCTGCTCTCCACAACCCTGTCATGCCTTTAAAACCAGTGCCATGTGGGAGAATGGTATACACCATTTGCCATGTTCTTCTATAAACTTGATGTGCAGCCTTGGCATGCCTGCCCCCACCACTACAGAGCAGATTCTGTATGATGACCTTGAGAAAATGCTCCCCAGAGGATTAGACCCAGGTGATGCTGTTCTCTCCTTAATCACAGATGGTTTTTCAGCTCTAGCTACGAAACATAAATAGTACCAAAAGTTTTACCTTTTAAACTGATACTTATTAATCAAAGCTGATTCTTCAACCCCAGGCTACCAGAAACCACTGATTCTTAATGCAAAATATCACATAAACAACCAAGTTAGAGTCTTTGAGGGATTCTCTAAGCCAGGCCTCCATAGGCTGGTTTTCCTGACATTCTTTTCTTCCTGTTTCCCACAGAACAGCCTAATATAACAGCTTTTCCATCCCAAAGTTGCAAAATCCTTTTACAGTCACCAAAATGCCAATATGGTCGGCTCCACCCTCCCATCCTCTAATACAAATTTTCATACTAGTTCATTTTCTTTAGCTTCAACCAAAGTCTGCGACCGAATGCAATCTATGAAAAGAGTTTATTTTGGATTAAAGTTCCAGAAGGAAGTAGACTATCACGTTGGACTATAGCATAGCAGCCAGCAGCACGCCTTGTCTAGGGAGCGGGAAGCTAATACCTCACACCTTCAACATCATATTCGAAGCAGAGAAAGCAGCCTAGAAGCAGGATGAGGCTGGGAATCCTTCACACCTGCTCCGGGTGACATGCTTCCTCCAGCGATGCTGCCCTGTCTCCTCAACAGCACCACCAACTGGGAACTGAGTGTTCAGATGATCGAGCCTTTGGGCGACATTTCTCATTCAGACTACTCACTGAAAACAGTCTCCAGTTGGTGGTGCTGGCCGGAGGAAGTGGTGATCAAAAGGAGGGAGAAATGGGGAGACATTGTTTAATCAGGGCAGACTTTCTCTTTAAGAAGGTGAGAAAAGTTCAGCATTGTGGATGTATTCAATACTACAGAATTGTGCAATTTAAATTATTGAGATGGTTAAGTTTTAAATGACATGTATTTTATTTAAAAAACTATATAAGTAGCAAATTTGATATGTTAATATTATTGTCTATATATGTATAAATTTTAAAAAATGGATGCCTATAAAGTCTCCCCCTAAAATGTAAAGTACTCTTGGTCAGGAATTTTTCTGTTTTATAAAAATTAAACAATGATACAATGAACAGTAAACCTACTGGCTTAATATCCTTGTTATGCATAATTGCAAAATTTCTTCAATAAAAGACCAGCAACGCTAATTCCACAGTATATTTAAAGGGTCGTCCATTCACTATAATCAAGTGGGATTCATGCCAGGATGGAAGATGGCTCAATATATATATAATTCAATATACATGATATATTCACACTGCCAGAAGGGAAGAAAAAAAGCATAGATCATCAGAAACCTATTTGATAAAATAAAAATTCCTCCCGAATGAGAATTCTTAACTTAATAGGTTGGGGGGGGGGAGGAGAAAATGTACCTCAAGATAAAAGGCGGTGTGTGACACACTGTAGCTGATTTCATACAGAATGGGAGAAAGACAGTCTTTCTTCTGAGACCTGGAACAAGGATGGTCCTTTGGTCTGGACAAGGATTTTCTTTGATAAGACCTACAAAACTGCTCATGCCTGTAGTCTCACCTTGAGAGGATAAGACAAGAGAACCGCCATGTGTTCAAGACCATTCTGAACTACAAGGTGAGTTTTAGGCGAGTCAGAGTTACTAAGCATGACCTTGTCTCAACAAACAGCTAAGTGAATAAAAGCACACAATGACCATACATTAGAACTAGGTCTTGTTATTTCTGGCAACAGGGATGAACCTGGAGGACAATTTGTTGACATAAATAAGCTATATGCAAAATGACAAACAATGCTTGCTTCCCACCTGAAGATGGCGCTCTCACAGGAATGTTGTGCAGGGACCAAGGAAGGGGCTAAGGAGTGATCAGCAAGTACAAGTAAAAACAAGTTAACAGGAGACAGAAGCTTGGTAGGTCTACTGCATGGAGGAATGGCTATAGTTCACAGTTGTGTATTTTGAAGTAGTTATGAGTATATTTTGAGTGTTCTTATTAAAAAGGAATGCCACATGAGGCTATATGCCAATACCATCGTTTGATTGTTAGCAATGTATATATGCATAAAAACCACACCATATTCCAAAATATGTGCAAACTTTTATGTAGACATAAAAAAGATTTAAGGATGTTTGATATATGTGGTAATCACCCTCAGCTCTACCTAATGCTTGGTAGCAAAGACTTGACAAAAGACTTGAAACACGCATTCAAGATACTGATTTCCGGAGAAAGGGTCTGGGATGCAAATAACGTTCAAGGATGTATCTGTAATCTGATACTTATCTTCTCAAGGGGAGGGAGTGTGAATTTTGATCAATAACTGTTTTCCATACCTTCCTGATACTCTTACTATTCAGCATTAGATACAAGTCATTATTAGTAAGAATATTTTAAGCCAGGCACTGTAGCTGCACTCGCCTGTCAATACTGGGACTTGGAGAACAAGAGCAAGAATATAAAATCAGTTATAAGAGTATAAAGTCAGGTATAAAGTTGGTTTTCTCTATAAAAGAAAACCCAAAATAAAAAAAAAAAAAAAAAAAAACGAACAAATGAATGAATAAATAAAGTGATTTTAGTGAAATTTAGTGGCAACACCCTCACTAAATTCTAAAACTTACAGTTACGGTTAGACTCCAGCTATCTCGAGTGTGTCCATGGTGGCTTCTCTTTCCGATTGTTAACAACTCATGCTAAGCCTCTATCTTTCACTTCTGCCATATTTCTACAATCTCTAAATTCAGGCGTCAGATTATCTGGCTCCTAGCCTTACCTACTCCACTTGATTTCGACTGTGAGGGAGTTGTCCAGTCAGCAGGGAACTTGGCAATGGGGGCAAGGCAAAAGACGGCATTTAGAGATCCTCCCGTGTTTAAGGCCAGAGATTTATAATCGGCGTTTCCTTTCAATTAAAACAGTGATATTGGTCTTCCAGCTACTTATTCCGTATTCACTTTTTACTTTTGTTGGAGCAGCCAACAGGCCAGCTCCGACCCCGACCAGGGCTGTGAACTCATGGGACAACACAACAAAACTCCTAGAATGTCAATTATGATTTTTGTTTTGAAAACAGAGGAGCCGGGCAGTGGTGGTGCATGCCTTTAATCCCAGCACTTAGGAGGCAGAGGCAGGCGGATTTCTGAGTTCAAGGCCAGCCTGGTCTACAAAGTGAGTTCCAGGACAGCCAGGGCTACACAGAGAAACCCTGTCTCAAAACAAACAAACAAACAAACAAACAACCTTGAAAACAGAGGAACTAATGTCAGCTTTAAGTATTCATACATACTATATCAATTCCAGCCACACAGTTACAGAGGAAGAGGCTGCTGTGCCTTCGGTAGCTTGCCTACAGCAAATCAATAGTGGGCCAGGAAACACGTTCTACTTTGTCTCAGGAGCGCCAGGGATTGATAGAACATGCGCATTGCCTCTGAGCAATCATAGATCAAATGGCATGTAATCATGACTTTCTCTCTCTCAACACAATCCTTTTGAAGCGAGTGCTAGATAGACTTGTTTCTGTGCGATTTTCAAGTTCTATTTCCACAGTCTGGCTTTGGGAATCCGGTTGCTATGGTGACACGTACCTCTGCAAAGGCTCTCCTTCTCAACAACTAAGTTAACGCCCCATTGAGGAAAAGTAGTGTCTACGGCTTAATGGTTCGGTGAAGGCGACAAATCTGTGCTCTGATTTCCAACTGAGAGGTTTTTAATAAGCACTTTCGGCTCCTGGAATCTGAGAAGGTGGTATGAGAACATTTCCAAATTTAGCAGGGTCAATCTGAAAGCCCATTTCCTTTCGGATGAAAAGATGAACACGCCGAAGTATGCTGAATTGGCATGCCGCCATTGGGCTTGTTTCTGGGGCACTAGAGAGGAAGAATGATTGTTTCAAAATGAGCTAAAGGGGCTATTCTAGTAGCTCACACCTCTCCTTCAGTGCTGTGCTCACCTAGAAATCCCTTTGCCTACCTGCTATCCAACCAGGCACCACCCACTAGGCTACTTCCCACCTGTTCCTGGAGCCTCACTATCAGGAGACAGGACAGTGGAAGGATCTCAGTGTCAGGGTGGTCTCTGAATGCATTCCTCTGAATATACCCACATTTCATTGGAGTATTGGATTCTGTAACAACGAGTGTCACGGGCTAGGCAGGATTATGGTTGACTAGCTGCATTAATACTTCTATATGTGACAAATAGTTTGGAATAATAGGCTTCAAAAAGTAGTCTTGAAACACAACTTATTGTTTTAGATAACTTCGCAGCTCACTAAAACACAAAGACCTCCAAAGACAAACTGCTTTCTTTCTTTTTTTTTAACACATCTAAAAATTATCATAATCCTTATTAGCATAATGAAAGGCTTGCGGTACTTAATTGTGTTTGGGATGAATATACAGGATACACAAATAAAGCTAATGTAAAAGTCCTCTGATATGGGAAACATCTTAAATTATGCTACACATGTTTGACATATTTCATCTTTAGCTCTTTTCAGGAGAGAGTTTTCTAAAACCGAAAAAAAAAAAAAAAATCTACCAGTCAAGGACTCTTATGCAGGTCATAAGAAAAAAACAAAAGCAACAAAGATCTGTGCTAATAAAATGGGCCAATAAAACCTACATTCATGATCACAGACTGCAAATTAAAAGGGTCACAGTCTACAAATAAGAACATCTGATGATATAAGCATTAGCATCTCAAATTAATATCTGCTCTGAGGTAACTAAGCAGCCTGAGGAAGTGTGGGCTCTGGCAATTCTCCAGAAGTGATAAGGCTGAACCAGCAAGTCTTTATCATTAGATAGATCTGCCACCTTGGAGACCATGGTTTAATTGTGATCTCCATATAAAAGTAAAATCCAAACATATGGGTCCAGTAATCACCTTTTAATATTATGGCTTGTGGTTTTCATTCTGATACAACAAAAGTCTTTGTCTCTCTGTCTCTCTCTGTGTCTCTGTCTCTCTGTCTCTTTTGTGTGTGTGTGTGTGTGTGTGTGTGTGTGTGTGTGTGTGTGTGTGTGTTTGGAGACTGGCTTCAGAGTCTCAATCAGTTATGTGTCTTTGTTTATTTGAAATCCTTCTCTCTATTGCTCAAGTAAAAGCAAGCAAGCAAACAAAACAAAATACACTCTCCCAATCAAAGAGAAAGATAGGAAGGAAGGAAGGAAGGAAGGAAGGAAGGAAGGAAGGAAGGAAGGGAGGGAGGGAGGGAGGGAGGGAGGGAGGGAGGGAGGGAGGGGGGAGGGGAGGGGAGGGGAGGGGAGGGGAGGGGAGGGGAGGGGAGGGGAGGGGAGGGGAGGGGAGGGGAGGGGAGGGGAGGGGAGGGGAGGAAGCTAGCTCGCTCATCTCGTCTAAGCAGACAATTTCCCAGCTCATTTACAGATAATCAGTTTCTTTGACCTTGGGGGGAGGGGGGACTTTCTATACATCAGATCCACAATTCATACAGTTCTTCATCTAGACATTTGGCAAAACATATTAAAACAGATTTCTAAAGCAACTGAGTCAGATGGTCTTCCTCCTTTACCTGTCAGTGAGCCTAGTGTTATGGTTCTTTGTCCTCTCTGTTGGTTCAGGCTGCAGAGCCTTCCCCCCACAAATACATCACTGGTTCTCAACCTTTCTAATGCTGTGATCTTTTTAATACAGTTCCTCATGTTGTGTTGTGGTGACCCCCAAGCATGAAATTATTTCATTGCTACTTTATAACTATAATTTTGTTACTGTCATGAATCATAATGCAAATATCTGTGGTTTTCTGATGGTGGTAGGCAACCCCTGTGAAAAGGTCTTTTGACCCCTACAAAAGAGTCACAACCCACAGGTTGAAAATGACTAACACAGACTGAGACTAGAGGTATTGACCAGTCACTCAACTCCTTGCTGCAGGTAACCAAACTCGTGCTTCCATTACTGACTTAGCCACATGATATATAATATCACACAAAATGGTGATTGTTTAAGTCTTTCCATGTGCTATAAATGGTGGGTGCAATATATCCCTGTGTTTGATTGTTGACCTTTCCATGTCACTTGGTTCAATACTACAACTTACACACTGCTGGTGGAGATACACAATGGTACAACCACTGCTTGATAATTTCTTATTAATAAGGCGTCTGCCTATCACGCATCCTGGACATTCTCCTCCTAGTTACCTGAAAGCATGTTTTATCATCCTAAAAAATATTAACCAATACATAAAACAGCATTTTTTTTTCTATGTACAACAATGGTTTATATCTGGAGTGTTTCCCAGGTTTTCAACCAAGTATTTTCATGCACTTGAAAGAGAACTCAGAGAATAGTATGTTTGGAGAAACAGGCACATCCTCTGTAATTACATTAAAGAAACTGCAAGACTGGAGTGCTAACTTCATTACTCTCTCCCATGACATTGAGCTTGCCTTTGGTTTTATTGGCAGACATGGTGTGCGTTGCGTTTACTTGCTGTCGTGTTGATCCAGCTGTTCTCTTTAGAGTAGACAGAGCTAATGAACACGGGGAAGAGGTGACAGCTGCAGAGTCGCCAACAGGCCTGTTAGTCATTAAATCTGTACAGACGACGTCAAGTTTTTCCCTCTGAATACCTCAGAGCCTTTACAAATGTCACCTCTTAAACATTGATGGCTGGAGAGTGACTATATCACCATCTCCTTTGCAAGGCTGAGAATTCACACAGGCATATACTCACACAGGCATATATGCACATCAAGGTGCAGAGTGGGAAGCCATCTCTCCCCCACGCCCAACACACACACACACACACACACACACACACACACACACACACACAGAGAGAGAGAGAGAGAGAGAGAGAGAGAGAGAGAGATCCACATGAAGGTTTGTGCTGGGACACACATACACAAGTGTATGCATACATGAAGGAGCATAGTTGGGAACTACACACACACACACACACAGGCATATATGCACATGAACATGTATGACTAGAACACATACACAGTATATGCACATAAAGGTACAGAGCTGGGAACTTACCCCCACCCCCAATAAGTAGGTATGCACGAAGGTGCAGGACTGGGAAACACACACACCACAAGTGTATATGAAGGTACTTGCTTTTCAGACAAGCTAGAGCATCAGCTAAAACCCTTGTTTCAAGTCCTTGGTGTTCATACTCCAGGTGTCAACAAGGTGACCTCAGTGAAGCCAACTGCATGGGACAAGGGAGACAGTTTCCCACATGTCTAATGTTGCAATGGTATGCTCCCCAAGTATGTGCTGTCTTTCTTTGTGACTTTCGGTAGCACAGGGAGTGTGGCTTTTCCCTCATCTTCTCTCTAAGTTTAGTAATTTTGTTAAATTACACTTATATAGCAAAAAAGTCATCCATTTAAAATATAGAGAACGCGTTTTAGTAAATGCACAGAGTGAGTGTCAGAATTATCATGACATTCCAGATTTATGGCACTTGGAGAAACCCCCAGATATTATCAAGTCCACCTGCAGTCAAGTGCCACTCCTTCCAAGATACCAGGAAAATGCTGACCCGTTTTCTGTTCTTACAAATTCCACATAAATTGGATGTTACAATGTATATGTTTTTGTGTGTGTCTTTCCTTCATTCAGAGTACTTGGTGAAGCCTCATTCGTGGTTCCATATGCATCAGTGCTCTGTTTTGGGTGATCACAATTTCACTGTATGAGTGAAATTATATTTTGTATATATTTTAATTTTAATTTTATTTATATTTTAATTTTTATATATTTTAATTTTTATATATTTTAATTTTCATTTAACAGTTTTAATTTTAATTTTCATTTATATTTTAATTTTAATTTTCATTTAACAGTTGATAGAACCTTGGATTTTATTTCTCATCTATGATGAATGAGGTTACTAAAAACACTTGCACACACACACACACACATATAATTTTTTCTCTTTGATAAGTACCCACACTGAATCAAGCAATACATACGTGTTCAACCCTTATAAACAGTCCAAACTGTTTTGTAGGTCACTATAGCCACAAGCAATTTATAAAACTCAAAGATTCTACACATTTCTCTAACCTTACATAGTACTTTAAATCTTTTTATTGCAGCCATTTGAGTATTTATGTAGTAGTTTTTCATTGTGTGTATGTTTTATTAATAGCTTTCTGGAAGAATAATTGAGGCAAAATAAACTGAATATTTAAAGCATACAGTTAAATACACTTTGTCATAAAAATGAGCTAAACCACAAAATAGTCACTACATGTCAGAAGGAGAGAGACAGAGACAGAAAGAGAAAGAAAGGAAGGCATCCATTACATGTCACAAAAGGGATGTCCTTTTGATCCTCACCATCCCTTCCTGAAATGTTACCAGAAAGCCAATGAGCTGCCTCTGTTACTGTGAGTTAATTGTATATTCCAAAGGTTTTACTATAAGAATAAAATCATATGATGTGTGTGTGTCTGTGTATGTGTGTCTCTGTGTGTGTGTCTGTGTATTGGTGTGTATATGTGGTGTGTGTGTGTGTGTTGCTTATTTCATTAGGCATAATTATTCTATGAATCATCAAGAATCGCCCAAGTTTCTATCCTATTACAGTTAAATATTCTCCAGTACTGAATATTGCTTCATGCAATGAATGGGTGGACCACAGCTGGGTTGCCCATTCATCTATTGATGAATAATTACATTTTTTCATTTCCTTTCTTTTATTTTGGCTGTTACAAATAAAGTTTCTATGAACCATACTGTACATAATTTCATAATGATATGTGCTCTTTCATAAAAACGAGCCTGGTATGGAATGGAAGATCCATATGACAGACATATTTTTGCTCTAAGGATGGGACAAAGTGCTCTCTGAGGTGGTTTTATCATTTACCATACTCCTATACTAACACCAGAGTTCTAGTTGGCAGATTTGGATAAATCATTCTATTTCTATATAATTTAAACATTCCAGGATGTAAAGGGTATGTGAGGGTATGTGATATTATTTGTATCTTTTCTGTAGACAGAACTGAAGTCACCAAGACTCGTACAGTGAAGCCTCGGTCATTGATGTAACTGAATTTGAAGACAGGGTCTTTAGGAAATCATTAGGTGAAATAGAGTTTAAAGGCTCGGACTCTGATTAATAGAATTATTTAGTGTTATTCCATGCAAACCATGCTGGGCTTGGGCTTGAGTTCCCAACTGCCCTATCCCAGAAAGGACCATCAGCAAGCAGGAAAAAAAGGCCATGATGGTTTGACAACTTTAAGATCCTTGAATACAGAGGAGAAATCCTTAAGTATTCAATAATAATAAAATCAAATATAGATGTTCTAATGAGTTATGACGATGGCAGAGAATACTAGAGATAAAAATGTATATATATGCATGTGTTGGGTGACAGAAGACCTGACCAGAGCACTGAAGACTGACCAGAGCACTGACAGAGCAAGAAGTCTACAAAGTCTTCTTGCTGTAGAAAGTAACATGTTTACAGGTTCTGCATTTGATGTGAGAATATTGAAGGAACTATTGTTTTTTTTTTTTTTCTGTCCCTTCCCCATTCACTCCACTTCCTTCCCTCCTTAGCCCTCCCTCACCCCCAATCCCCCAACTCCCCCTCCCCCCCCACCTCAGCTCGCTCCAGCCCCTACTTGCTCTGGCCCCACTCACGTTCTGGCCCCATGAAGGGACCAGTGTAACCTTTAAGATAAGTGACATCTCCCAGGGACTAGACCAGCAACCAAAGAGTACACACGGAGGAACCCATGGCTCTCGACACATATGTGGCAGAGGATGGCCTTGCTGAACATAATTGTGAGGGCCTGAGGGTGTTTAATGCCCCAGTATGTAGGGGAATGCCAGGGAAAGAAGACAGGAGTGGAGGGAGAACCTTCACAGAGGCAGGGGGAGGAGGGATGGGATAGGGAGTTTCAGAAGGGGAGACCTAGAAAGGGGAAATCATTTGAAATGTAAATTTGAAAATATCCAATAAAAAAGGAAGGGGTTAAAAAAATATATAAGTGACACCCCCAAAATGGTGAGATTGTGCATTCATTGTTATATTTTCCAAAATTCTCTCTCATTTATCTTTTGGTTCATCTTGTTTGTTCACTTCTGTTTTTGTTTTTTGTTTTTTTTGGTTTGTCATTCATTGTGTATAATGATACTATAAATATATGAAGATATTACATCTTTCTGTTATCGACTTCTAATCAATTTTCTCTTTCTAGAGGACATGCTTTGCGTTATTCAAATACTTTAAGAGATTTAGGCTTACATTTTATTGGCCCTTATTTGTTTAATTTTTGTGGATGTTTTAATTACTTTATCCCACTATCAGTATTCTGTCCTATGAACACCAGCTAAATTCATTTGGCTGAGATCATCCCTCAAGTCGCCAACATTTCGAACTGACCTTCATTCTACCTGTCAGTTTTTGGGCTTTATATCTAAAAGTACAAACTTGCCTGCTTCTCCTTGTATTTAACCACTGTTGTATCACATGCTCCAAACATCTATTCAGTTCATAATGAACAGGGATGAAGTCCTTTTTTTTCCCAATGAGCAGAAACATTTATGATCATTACGAGACTCTTCTCAGCCTTTGCCATGTCTTTGTCTTGAAATACTCTTTGATGGTGACAGCCATTTTAACATTGCTCTGACATGTATTGAAGCTACAGAATGTCCCCGTTCCTTTAATTCACTTCTCTTCTGCCCTTATCTCATCTGGAATTCTCTTTTTAATAAAGTCCTATACCATATGCACCCAAATATTATTGTTATAAATGTGTCATCCTGATATTTATTTTTCATTTGTCACATCCTTTCTTCCTTCCCCTGTTTCTTCCCTTTGTTCTTAAGGTTTACTTTATTGTTAAAGTGTTTGATGCTTTCGGAGCAGAGTCCCCAATAAGCTCACTTATTTGAACATGTGGTCCCCAGGAGATAATGCTGTTTGAGGAGACTGTGTAGTCTTTGGGAGTTGATGGAAAAGTATGTAACTGGGCTTTGGGAGTTTATAATTATCTAAGCTCTTCTATCGTGCCGTCTATTTCCTATGTGTGGTAAAGATATGATTTCTCAACTTTCTGCTTCAGCAGTGTACTACTATGCATCCCCGCCATTCAGGACCATCCCCTGGGCCTATAAGTCAAAATAGAAACTCTTCTATAAGTCATTTTGAATCATGGTGCTTTGTTAGAGCAACACAAAAACAGATAAAGAGAATTTTACTTAAATCCGTGTGTGTGTATGTATAGTGTGAGTGCAATTTAAGCAAAGGGCACTAGATCTTCTGGAAATGGAGTTAAGATGCCTGTGAGCTACCATGCTAGTGGTGGTAGCTGAGACCAAGTCCTCGGCAAGAGCAGGAAGTGCTCTTAACCACTGTGCCATCTCTCCAAACCCTTCTTTCCTTTAGGCAGAGATGCCTGCAAATACCATACATCATCTTTGCTTAATCGCCTACAAATCTTGTCCACATCTCTTTCATCTCTTCCTGGTACTTCAAACTCGTGTGTATGTGGTTACTGGACATTCCCACACAGATCACCAGCAATACTTTCTTCTTGTTCAATCAACCCCTTTGCTACTCCATTAACTTTTTTTATTTATTCAAGATCATGAATTTTTTTCTTTCTGAGTCTATTATTTATCTAACCTGGCATTTATTTCAACTCATGAACATTTACACTTCTAAATTTTTTTAAAATTTTTTTTCTCCCATATCTCTGCTTAATATATTTAATCTCAACAGTGCATTTTCTTCTAGTCTTGAATGTGTGGGATGCAGTTAGAGCTCAGGCTTGTGGTTCTGTCCTGTATATTTGCTGTGTCTTTCATCTCTAGATCAATTTTGATTGGTTATTTTCTCCTCATCATAAACCACATGTTTCTGTTTCTTTAAAGTTACATATGTATACATTTTAATTGAATACTAATCATTGAGAATTCCACATTTTAGGATGTCCTATAGTTTCTCATTTCCTATCTTCATGCCTTTAACATATTTGTTGACTCAAAGAAATAGCTGCAAGGTTACTTTCTATATTCATACTTGGGCAAAGACTAATTTTCTGAAATTCTGGTGTTTATTGTTCCCCTTAGAGATGGAATCATTGTTGTAGCTTTTGGGATAGAAGAAAATCTCTGGTACTTGATGCAAAGCATTTCAAATTGAACTGTTCTATACTTTGAATGTTTGAGCATTGGTTTTGAATGAAGAAGAGAGAAGGAGAGAGAAAGGGGCAGGAGAGAGAGGGAATGGTGCAGCAGTGGCACCAATGATGTGAAATCATTTTTGTAATGAGAACAAATCTGTTGTCTCTTCCAAACTTTACTATGTTCTTCACTTTTATTTTGGAATTTTGAAAATTTCCTTTTACTATAACAAGAGAAATGGCTAAGTCTCCTATTTAATCCATATAACACCTATATTTAAAAAATCATGCTGTTGTAGAAAAGGATCTGGGAAAATATGGGGAGGGGAAAGATCAAAATGATCTTTGATCAAAATATGATCAAAATGTAAAATTGTCAAAGAACAACTAAAAACGTAAAAAAGTATTCAGAATACATACAAGAAAATAAGGGTGCAGTGGATGCATACTAGAAAGCTACACTGACCATGGTAAACATGGTTTTTCCTCTCAGCAGTAATTTACAAAAATTTTTGGAAGAGATGCGAATAATTCCTCAGAGCCCCATGCTTCTGGTGGATTAAGGGTTCAGTTTAATTTTGTGGCAACCTATAGGGTTAAAGACTGAGTTGAAAGAAATCTGGGGTGAGCATGGACATCGCTACAAGGCCATTTCTATGAGGCAGAATGTTTAATTGTTCTATCAGCATTAAAATACCATAGTCAGTAAATTGCCCACAGTTCTGCTTCCAATACTCTGATATAGACAATTTCTGTTTCTC
This sequence comes from Arvicanthis niloticus, assembly GCF_011762505.2. NCBI lineage: Eukaryota > Metazoa > Chordata > Mammalia > Rodentia > Muridae > Arvicanthis > Arvicanthis niloticus. The sequence continues at coordinate 67,365,497 of NC_047670.1, forward strand.
CTCATGTTGCTCTTCCAGGAACCGCTCATCAGAAACACTTGTACCTAGCAGATGGTGGTTTGCTCCTTTTCTTTGTTGTATTCCCTCTCCCTACACTCTGCACTGCATAAATGTTTAGAGCAATAAACATTTCAGCTGCTCAAAAAAATGTTCGTAAATTTATGGCAGAGTCAGTTCAACTTGGAAAGGCAGCACAGATGTATCTACCAACAGAAATGATACTATAATAAAAATACTCATTATTAACAGGGCCGAAGTCACTAACAGTATTTCATGGTTTTCTTTTCTGCACCACCCCCCACTTCCCTGTAAGCAGAAAATCCAAGTTGGAAACAACAGGATTGTTAATCATGCTTACTATCATGAGAGACTGGGCCTTGATTAAGCACCAATGACTTCTCCAAATAACAGACACATTTAAAGAATGCCAGTTCAGTATTTCAGTGCAGTGATTAGCAAACAAACATGGGCAGCTCTGGGCATCCAGCTGTGGAGGGTTTTATTAGGAAAATCTTCATAGAAGAGGTATTGTATGAATTGTTCTGTAAAGTAAGAGTAATAGTTTACCAGACAAATATGAATGTAAGGAATGTTCCAGAAAGAAAAGATGCTATCAAAGACTAAAAGACAGAAAGACCTAAGTGTCTGTTGGGTATATTAATAAGATCAAACTTTAAGTGTAGATTTCCCAACTCTAAGAAAGAATATCTTAGATAACTTCTAAAAGGAAATATTTATTTGGACTCACAAGCTCAGAGGTTTCTGTCCTTGGTCATTGTCCCCATAATTTCTGGGCCACTGATGAGGAACACTTCACAACAAGGACTGTGTCATGGAGCAAATATGTTCACATCATTGGGTAAAAAAAGAGGAAAAAAGACAAGAAGAGAGAAAAGGAGGGTGAAAGAGTCAGGGAAGGGAGGGAAACTGAGGGGAGGGACAAAGAGAGAGAGGGCAGCAAGGAGAACAGGCTGCAGAACCCCATTTAAGGGCATATCTCCAATAACCTTCTACCAGGACAATTCCTGGTAAAATTGCCACCACCTCCCAGCAGCAATAATAACTGAGGACCAAGCTTTCAACACAAAAGCCTTCAGAGATCCAGTCCAGGTCCAAACCATAACACGGGAGGAGAGATTATAAGAGAAAGTTGTTGAAGGATCTACCCAAAAGATGAGAGATTACCTGTGACTCAAACAATGATATGATGAATAAAAAAAAAAAAAAAAAAAAAAAAAAAAAAAAAAAAAAAAAAAAAAAAACAAAAACTAGCACAAGTGACTACGACAGGATTTTTATACTGTGTATGGTACTGGTCCAAAGTATGACTTCACTGAGTCCAACAAATTATTGTTTCAGAACCCAGGAAGTCCAGACTTCAACAAGCTCCCTCCTCTTATGTAGCCTTTGTATTAACAAATCACTTGATCTGACAAGTCAGATGGAATGATTTTTCCCCAGAGCTTCAACTCAAACAGATGCATTGTGTATGCCATCTTCTAACAAATATATGTATTGCATATGCCTTTTACTAAGTCAAATCGATGCATTGTATAATGCCATCTACTAACTCAAATATAAACATTGTATATGCCATCTTCTAACTCAAATATACACATTGTATATGCCATCTTCTAAGTCAAATATATGCATTGCATATGCTATCTACTAAGTCAAATAGACTCATTGTATATGCCATCTACAAACTCAAATATGTGCATTGTATATGCTCTCTACTTACCTTGATCTCTCAAAACCACTGTGCCTTCCTTTCACTACCTCCTGAACCAAACACATACCTGTGCACACACAGGGTTGGGGGTGCAACAGAGACATAGATACAGAGAGAGAGAGCAAACTGGTGCCACTCCTGTGCCTCTACTGTCCCTGTCTTTGTTTATCATAGATTAGAATCTTGTCACAGACAATTAGCAATGAAAAGCCAAAGGGTGCTTTCGATTAAAGGGAAGAGGGTAGAGTCCTTAACCATATTAATGCTAAGCTTCTTACTATTGAATATAAACAAATGAAGCAGTCCTCATTAAAAGAGTGGAGTTCTAAGAATTCCAGAGAAGAAACTAGCAAAATTTCTCAAGTAATAACCTGTGAGTGACAGGTTCTTACAAATTAATTAAGAGTATAAAAATACACCCAAACATAGAAAGAATAACACACTCCAGGTTTTTCTTAAATTAAATATTTGTCAACTATTCATCTTATCCTCCCTCTCCCATCCATTTATGTGAATTTCATTAATCAAATTAGCATGTGAAGCAGAGGAAACTCTGCAGAGAGTGAAAGGTATGCTCTAAGATAACAAATACAAGTTTTCATTTCCAGACTGCAATGCAAAATAATATTAAAATCCCAATCTCAACAGCACAAATTTAGGGGAGATTTGCATGGTATCAAGAAGTCATTTATTATTAGTTTTTCTGCACTCACAGATAAATGAAGTCAAGAATATTTTCATTCCCCAGCTGCAAAATTTCTGAGCATGATAGAATATTAAGCAATTGGGTTGAAGCATTGTCCGCTTTGGCTGCTAGCTTTGAATACAACATGAGTAATCAACCCAAAATAGTATTCTTAGGACTTTCATTGTAATCAGCATGTTATTGTTACAATATTGTGGCATCCAAATAAAATAGAATCTCCTCATTCTTAATTTCTGAGTGCGTTTTAAGAATAAATTACAATGATTTCCAACTGCGTGAAGGACAGCTTCATGAGATTACATCTTTCTTTTAAAAATGATAAGGAATTGACTAATGAGTCCATCATACAGAGTCCATTAAAGGGGACAGGACAAAGACCTCTTGGAGACCTCATCAAGTGGAAACAATATGCAGGATTAATTCACATCTATTCAACTTCCCCATGTTTTAATGGGAAATGAGCTTTGAGTGACAACTTTATTTAGTAAGTCAAAGACTGCTGAAATTTTTTATGTAAAGGTGCAACTTACATGCAAAATAGAAGATTTTTATTGGGAATATTTGATGCAATACAGTGAAGAAAAAAACTCTCATTAGGTGCCAGTTAATAAAGGGCATGAAATATAAATCACTTGCAAGTCTGAGCTGCATGCAGATTTCTGTGTTTGCAATCATAGCCTCATCTCTGTGTTTATTAATATCGATCCCATTTATTGCCCTGTATCCTTTTATATCTAACTCATTTGAAACCATAATAGTTTCCCATAATTTGATTTTATTGAAAACTATTGTTGATTGTTTAGACGTACATCCTTAGAAATGAATTTGTAACTATAACTCAAGAAACTCAGATATTTTGTTTCAGTCAAGAAAAACAACTTGTATTATGAACACAGATAAGATATACAGGAACATGCAAAACAAGGGTTACTGATATTATGTAACTCAGAACATTGAATTTTAGACTTTGAAAGGGTTAGTAAAAATAGTCTCATATAGATAAAACACCTAAAATCCATTGGTGATAATGTACTTATATAAATTTTATTATAAAAGTGAAAGAACAATATTATGCACACATTCATTATGCTATATTCAATATGTATATGAGAAATTATACATATATACATATATATGTGTGTATATCATACATATGAAAAAGTAAATCTTTAAGCTAGAATATGAAGACAAAGGTAACTTTTATCAAAGGCATTGCTATTGTCCTGACAAGACAGTGTTCTCAGAACCACAAAAGTGTCTTATATCACTTGGTGTTTTACATTGACTTAGATGTCTTACCAACACACAAATCCCATGGGTCTTTGTATATGCAAAAGATGGACTGACAAAGGAATTGTTTTTATTTAACCATTTGCAAGTTGCTCATATGTTAACCAAGACATACTTTAAAAGTCAGGATGTGGCTAGCAAATCCACAATGAACTAGTTTACATTTGTTTTTGTTTTGTTTTGTTTTGTGCCTGCTCAGTGTTAGGTCCATTGGGAGTGATTCATTCCCTGTGCTATGGGCACCCACATGTCTAACACACTAGCACATTGTTGAATACAGAGCAGGAAACAATCCCAAGTCCAAATGACAACATGCACAGAGCAATCCCCCAGCACTGAGGGTATGTCCTGCTGTCCTGCTGTCCTGCTGTCCTGCTGTCCTGCTGTCCTGCTGAATCAGTAGCACGTTAAGATCAAGCCAGTTGTCTGATGGATGAGACTTGTCCCAATGTTTGGTTGTGTGTTCCAACCATCTTTTTGATCCCTTAGCCACAATACTTGTTCTAAACAGGCAGTAAAGTCAAAGCTATCCAGCAGCGGTGTTTTCTGAGAGATAATTCATACTCAAACTGCATCCTATCAGAAGGCTCATAATGTTGGATTTCCCAGCTGTGAGTTTGATAACTGAGTTAGGTGGTGGGGAATCTCTCTATTATCAAAACTCTTCCCTATGTGATTGGCAGGGCATCTAGAGGTCAACACTAGATACCGATGAAATCATTTGCCTAGGGTTTTGCCACCCAGTCCTCATGCTTACTTACAACAAATATGTTATGAGAAGAGTTAAACTGATTTTGAATTATAGTATCCTTCTTATTCTAAGTGACATTCATTTGTAAAGTTCCTTCCACACACAGATTTACTTCCTTGCCCTGCATTATATCACCCTGAAAAGACGAATGCTTAATTACTTTCACTTAACTACTAACTGGTCTGATAATCCTTCCCAGCAGTGGTAAACCAAGCTCATACTTTCTGTTTGTGGACTTGTCAGCTGCTCTATACTCAGTGACTTTCAGTTTATTGTAGGTTGGCCAACCGACATCCTTTTAAAATTGGTTTACATGTCACTTTTTGTTAGTTGTGTATATTTTTGTGGAGTGTGGTGGGTACATACCTGTGTGAGCACACATGCCTGCAGCTGGTTGAAATTCAGCATCTTTACAGCTCTGTTTTTATCCTTGTAACACGCCAGTGAGTAGAGCCCTGTTCAAGTCATTTAAGATCATTCTCTTTCTTCTGTGTGCTTCTGCTACCCATTTGTACATCTCTGTCCACATCAGTACCCACCCAGGAGGCTTGTTTGCTCTGGTTACAGCTATCCCATGCTTGGAGTGAGGAATGTTCTGCAATTTCTCAGCCCCATGCCTTCTAATATCCATCTGCAGTGTTTCCAACTTTTTTTGCCACTACACATAACTTGCCTTATATTTAATAGTGACGGTACACCCACACCCAGGCAGAGCCTTTCCTTTTTAACATCCTGAAATCAAACCCCAGACAACTTGGGAATCTCCCATTACCACATTCCTTGGTCATTTTCTTTTCCCTTTGAATTTTGGGGCATCTTTGTAAAGAGGAAAACAAATACAAGGAAAGAAAAGCAAACAGGAACGTCATCATATGCATTTCTGAATACAACTGGGCTTGTAAAGAGGGGCAGGGCGGGAAGTTGTTACCCAACACCTACAGTTTGAGTTGGTCTTACTCTGGCCCTGCTAGGAGAGTGGAGCTTAAGGCATAAGGTCTGTGTGAGAAAGGACAATGACTTTATTTTGGCAGTCTTTGAGGAGTTACACGAAAGAATACAGCTTTGTTAATTTTGTCCTATATGCACCCACGTGTCATCTATCAAATAATGACTAACTTGAGTCTCAGCACAACAGAAAATTATCAACAAAAGGAAAAAAAAGTATATGATTAAAAAATTATTCTTGAGGCCCTAATGAATTGTCTTGACCATGGAATATTTTTATAGGAGAGAAATTGGGTGGAACTACAAAATGACTACTACAATATCACAATTTTTTAAAAGTCTAATGAGGGATGACTTGCTTTTCTGTAGGAACATCCCAGATGGCTAGATGCACACATTCTGAGCTCCTGTTCCCTGACACTCTGGGGGAACAGAAGAAGGGCAGTGAATTGAGACTTTCTCTAAATAGAAGTAGAACAGAAGGCCCCCTTTAGTTTGAATTTATGTTTAATTTTCATCAAGTTTGCTTCTTCCTGGGAGATGCGTATGCTACAAAGTGTTCACCTCCCTGACCCGTTATGACAATCTATCTCTTTCTTGTTCATCTACAGTTGGAATTGGCTGCACTGTCATTATACTATGAGCCACTTTTAAATGACATGCAGGAGAAGAAAGACACCACAGTTAAATATATAAAAATAAATTTTCTTGGCTTACTGGGGTAGCCAGCAAATATCTATGAGTAATGCCCTTATATCACAAGCTAGCAGGACACTTAATAAAACCCAAACAACTGTCACACACAGGTTATAAGGTCATTTCTCACACATAAGATAAATGAGAAATCTATCCAAAGGATAGAATCAGGGAGAATGTTATGAAGTTTGTTGGAAAATAGTGAATGAGCTTCGTGTGTTACTTCATTTCCCAAGGGCACATTGATAAGCATACACACATATTGTCAGCGCATCCTGAGACCCTGGGTGCAGGGGCAATGCAGAAAACAAACAAGTTCAAACCCATAAATACCATTTAGTAACAAATTAGATGTTTGCCATGGGAGACAGGAAGACAAATAAGTAAAATAAAACTGTATATTGTTTTTACTGCCGACCATGCGGAGAATGATGGAAATGTAAAAAAGAAAATGAAGATAGTGTCCTTCAAGAAGATAATGATAAGGCTTTTATTCATAGCATTGGCCTTAAAAGAATCACAGAGTCTAGTACCCATCAGGGTTTGATGAATGAATATACAGACCTAAGCATTGTAGGAAAAGCAAATTTGTAGAGGTTATGGTGTGGGGAAATGGGAATTCACAAACATACTTTATTTAAAAAGCAACAATCATATTTCCTAATGTATAGCCCTACAACACCATCTTGTCCCCGGTAGCGCAATAGAGAAAAATTTTAGCTGGTGAGACTCAGTGTGAGTCAAGTATATGGTTCAGTTCAGCAGTCGTGTGATTGTCTGACATATGCAAGGCCCTGGGTTCAATCCCCAACACTGAAAATGAACTCAAAACTGGGTGAGAGTTAAGAATCACTTTGGGTACTTGAAGAATATGAAGAGTTATATTCTAGCTCAAGACTCCAGGTTTGGACGTGTCCTCGATTCTGGGACGTGGGTCCATGGAAAACCACTCTGGTCTTCCCACAGTTATTGTGTTTCCCAGTAAGTCCCTGTCCTATCTGACTAGTCCAGAACCATGGCCAGGTTCAGTCTTCTGAGAGAACAAGACTGTATCTAGGGGTCAAGACTGAATTTTGAGAATCTAATCTTAAATTAGAATTATCTCCACAAATAACAATGTTGACATGGGAAGAGTCGGTGAGCATGGGGTTATGATGACGTGGTAAACACATGGAGTTCATGGAGTCAGAATCCTTTGAGGAGTGGGGACTTTGAGAGCTGGACTGTGGTTTACTTCAGACAGACAATCGCAGTATTAAAAGGCCAAAAAGTGTTAACATATCAAATCTACTTTCTTTATATTAAAACTTAATTAAAGAACATATCTCAAGCTGCTAGCTACAAGAACACAATGATTGGTTGGTTTCAGATTTCAAATACATAGCAAATACCTTTCTAATTTCAATGGCAATTTTAACCAGATATCTTATACTGTATTTGAGTCTGATCAATATTGACATTCCGGGCATCTGTTGCTGGACTATCTTGTGCATTTCAGGATCTTTGCAGGATTTTTGGCCCCTAGCTTTCAGACAACAGGTGCACAAACTGTGACAACTAAAACCATGTGCAGATATTACAAAGTACTGCCCAGATGACAGACTCCTCTCCTCTGAGATCTGCTGCTCAGCCAAGGCTGTCAGCAATACTACAGCTTGTCTTTTCCTCCTGAAAAGGCGAGGTAGTAATCAGCTCTTAATAGATAAATAGGAGAAAAAAATTAAAGTTTTTAATGTGCACAGTTAGGCCTGGAAGGTGGCCCAGCAAAGAAATCACATGTCTTGCATGCATAAAGACCTACTTTTGGATCCCCAGAACCCACAGAAATGCCAAGTGGTTATAGCAACCTGTCTGTAATGCCAGGCCACTGATACAGGAAACTCTGGAACAAACTGAATAGCCAGAGTAGCCAGAATCATAAGCTCCAGATTCACCACATCAGGTGTCCATATGTACATGCATTCACATCCACCTGCACACATATGTGCCCCCCACACACGAACTTCATACACATTCATACATATGAATGCAAACAAATATATACCTACCTACATAAGGACCAATTATACCCCTCCAAAAAAATCTTAGAAAATATTTTAATTATCATATTGCAATCAAACGATAATCTATTTTTTTAAAAGTGGCTTCCTCAATGCTAATTTAAAATCCTTTGAGATTTCCTTTTATCCCAGTCAGAGTCGCCAAGATCAATAAAACAAGTGGCAAGAGATGCTGTCAAGGATGCGGGGAAAGGAGACAATGTATTCACTGCTGGTTGGAGTGCAAACTGGTGTAGTCATTATAAAAATCAGTCTGGAAGTTCGTCAAAATGCTGAAAATTGATCTAGCACAGGTTCCAGCGGTATTACTGTTGGTCGCATGCATGAAGAACTCTACGCTTCCTCATCCGTGCCCATTCCTACTTGATTCATAATAGCTAGAATCTGGAAATAGCTTAGATGTCCATCGACTAATGGGTGAATGATAAAAATACGCTACATTTACAGAATGGAATATTATTCGATTGTTGAAAATTTCAGGTAAATGGACAAAGCCAGAAACAATGCTCCAGAACGAGGTGACCCACACCCCCAAAGGCAAATGCTGCATACTTCCTCTTATCTGTGGAAGTTAGTTTTCAAGACTTAGATGAATGTTTCCATGCAAATTCCTACAGAGGTTGGGTAGATATTAAGGGACTGGGGGAGGATAGGATCCTCCATGGAAGGGTAAATGAAGTATAGTGTTATAAAGAAACAAGGGGGAAATCAGCCAGAAGAGAAGGATTAAGTAGGATTGGGGGTGGGAAGTCAAGGTAAAGCAGGTAATATGGGGGAGAAAAAAGTAACACTATATATATATATTCTGCTCTAATATATATTATATATTATATGTTGTTATATGTTATATGGTGTGTGTGTGTGTGTGTGTGTGTGTGTGTATTCAAAGGAGCAGTATCACCAGGGGGTAAACTTTGAGCTTTCAAAGTCACATGCAATACCCACTTAGCTCTTAGTTAGGGTTTACTGTTGTGAATAGATACCATGACCAAGGCAAGTCTTATAAAGGGTAAAGAGCAACATTTGATCGGGTTCAGAGGTTCAGTCCATTATCATCAAGGAAGGAGCATGGCAGCATCTAGGCAGGAGAGGTGCAGGAGGAACTGCAAGTTCTACATCTTCATTTGAAGACTGCTAGAAGAATAATGACTTCCAGGCAGCCAGGATGAGAGTCTTAAGCCCACACCCACAGTGACACACCTACTCCAACAAGGCCACACCTACTCCAACAAGGCCACACCTCCTAATAGTGCCACTCCCTGGGCCAAGCATGTACAAACCATCACAGCTCTCTTTCCTCTTTTGATTTGCAGATAAAAATGCAAGCCTTCTGCTTCTGCTCTAGCACCATGCCTGTCTGCTGCCATGCTTCCTACCTTGATAGTCAAAGACTCTAAGGAATCATGAACCCCAAATTAAATCTTTTCTTTTGTAAGTGACCTTGATCATGGTGTTGTCTCATGGCAATAGAGAAGTAACTAAGACAGGGGTTTTTCTCTTTGTTTTTGTTTCTTTTTCTTTTCTTTTTTTTTTTTTAATTGTTTTGTTTCTTGATGGGGCAGAGAGAGAACATGAAGTTAGGTGGGGAAGGAGACAGGGAGGATCTGGAAGGAGTTAAGAAAGGGAAAGAATAAGATAAAAATATTATATTAAACAACTTTATTTTTAAAAATTTCTTAGTCTCTCTATATAACTGACAAAATTATTTATAAGCTAAAAGACAGAAAAATTAAGCTATAGATATTAAATATCTATCACTATAAATTAAGAGTAAAAACAAAATGATACTACTGTAAAATGTGTCTCCTTGTCGAAAAGAACATACAAAATAGAATAAATGCATATAGCTATAATGGAGAACATTCTAGTATTATTCTAATATTACTCTTCATAATATTCGGTATGAAGCTATTGCAACAGGAGTTAGTTAGTAAAGCAAAACCTCACTTTCAAATTATTTCTAAGTACCTTAACTACTTCAGCTTAACATACAACATATAATTTGTACAGTGCTCAGAAGTCTTTCTGTACACATTCCCACCGCCTCAGTTATAAACACTAGCTCACATGTCAGAGCTCCACACGCTCTCGCTCGCAGAAACGATGCCTGTCATGCATCCACAATGATATTTAGGATTGTTTTTAAATGTGAGAGGAAAATACTATCAATATTGCAATTACCCAGCCTACCCTCAATTCAACAGCACACTTCCCAAAGCAATTTAGTCTTTATTTCACTTTTAAAGCCTTCAATTTAGTTTTATAGAAACACCACTGTTTTCACACTCCTACTTCACTGTTTTAAATAATGCGAAACTGAAAAATAGTTACACGTTGTGAATCAATTTCAGACAGCATAACAAGGCCTAGGGCTATGGCTGAAGGTAGAGTGTTTGCCTGTCCTGTCCTCTTAGCCAGTGTAGAGCAACCGTTTCCTGTACAGGAGCACAGGTTTTCTACATGAAGCACACTTCTCCATCATGACTGTGAAATGTTTCTAAGGCACAAAGCATTTCTTTTGTGTATGTCTGAGAGTGTGACTTTACACTTGGGTCTGTCATCTGTCTTCAATCTTTTCTAACATAGCTCAAAGCACACAGGGGACTTAGACTTGCGCTATCCAAAGAACAGGGTTGAGGCTACAGAAGGACAAACTAGAGTCACGGAGAAAACATTCACAGGCCATATCCAGTAACAAAGTTGTATTCGGCACGATATTACCTGAAAACTCATAAATGTCGATAACAAAACAGACTGAATTTTACAGCGTACAAAATATTTGAGCAGACATTTCACCAAGGGACGTATGCATGAGAGATAAGCCCGTAAACTATTCTCCCCAATATAAGTCTCCTGGGAAAGTCAAACATTAACACCAGGTGTAAATGCACATCCATCAGAATGGCTGCAATGAAAACGACTGGCCACACTGGAGACCCACACTGTGAGTGCAAAGCAAAGTTCTATAGCCGCTCTGGAGACACTAACACAGCTTTCATGATGTCTCATGGGATGGCAGGTACAAGACTAACATGTGAAGTTAGTCCCTGGTATGCACAGGTATTCTAGACTGTTAGTCTCATGTGCCATAGATGTCAATTGATGTGATATGTTTAGAATACAAAATGGCATAACAAGAAACTAACACATTTGTGATAGAGATGTTAGCTTTCCCAGAAATCCAATCTCATTATAAACACACCAGACAGACAAACGCGTGCACGCATGCACATAAACACACACCAGAAGCCCTATCAGAGGTATATGTAGTTCATTAAGTTCTCACTGACAGAATGTACACCCAGGAGAGAGGTGCTACTTCACCATCTGACACCAACAACATTGGGCATGAGACTCACCTCTGTTCGCCAAGAAAGCCTGAACACAGAGTCATTCTTGATCTTATTTGAACCACCTAAAGCTCAAGAGATGGGGGAAATCAGAATTGAAAGAATTGGATCCTTAGATGACTAATACTCAAGAGACGGAATAAAATCATGGTACATGCTTCTGGGAAACCTTACATCAGAGAGTCTCTGGGTGTGGTATGAGTAACAAACCAGTTTTATAGAAAAAAATAAAGTATAACAGAAAAAATATGGCACTTTTGTTTGTCATGAGATAGATAGAAGACAGATGGACCTACCCACCACACACACACACACACACACACACACACACACACCTTACTTGGCCAAAAAAACCAAAATATTGGAGTTTCAAGAAGCCCTTCCCTTCTCCCCATCATGAATTCGCCCCACCCCCAAGTTGTTTTGACCAAGGAGGCTACATGTTCCTGCCTTGTCTTCAGTGGCAAGGCCTCCTATTGCATTCCATAAATCATTACCAGAAATAGAGAGCAACTTGTCAACGCCTCATGACTTCAAGTTCCTTTTATTCCAACAGTTTAGCTTTCAGACCGACAAGTAAAACATTTATAAAACTGTTTGGTTGATATCCCTGGGAGGCCTGCTCTTTTCTGAAGGAAAATGGAGGAGGAGTGGATCTGGAGGAGAGGGGAGGTAGGGGGGAGAAACCGGAAGGAATGGAGGGAGGAGATACTGCAGTCGGGATGTAATGTTAGAGAAAAGTATAGATAGATAATGATAGATGATAGAATTAATTAATTAATTAATTCAACCCAATAAGTATATCTTGAAGTAAAAATTACATGCTTTGGAATCTTTAAAGTGACATATTCACACAGTAGACCATGTGTTGAGTTCTGAATGTGAAACATGCTGTATGAATGTTCTCAGAACTTAAAGCAGCACACTTTGCCTTCCCTCTTTCATGCAAATGAAATTATAATTATATACTTATATAACCTGAATGTCTATTATAAATCCCAGGCTTCCCTTGGAGTGCAAGTCCAGGGACTTCTCAAGCTTTCTCTGTTGCCCCATAGAAAATCTCCACTGCAGATTTGGCTTGCAGTGCCTGAATTAGAGTGAAGAACTTTATATTGATAGAGAATAGGAGTGAAAATTAAAACCACCAGGAAGACTGGATTCCCAGAAGACGGAGGAGACAGGCTTACAGTGAATGGTTGTGGGATGATATGAGGATTGGTCCTGATTGGCAGCTTAACTGGGTTTAGAGTCATCTACTGTATGGGCATCCTCAAGAGGATGCCTCTGGGGAGCTGTCCCACCATCAGCATCAGTATGTGGTGCCTCACTGTTCCAGAAGAACACAGCACACATGTGCCTGCTTTCCCTTGTTGGCCACATGTATCCCTGGCTGTGGCTGCCATTTTCCTCCAGTGTACATCTCTAGCTTCTGCAGCCTTCCATCTGGACTCAGTTCCAGCAATTCTCTAAGTAACATTTATGCCTTCCATGCAACATTGGAACCTCTGAAGAATCTACCTTCTTAGCTACTTGTGTTCTTTGTGTCTCTTGCATACAGATGGTTATTTTTGGACTCCGCGGCACTTATTGTGTAAGCCAACTTAATAAATCTTTTATTATATTATATACATGGTATAGATTCTTATAAACATTTACCCAATAATCAGATTTCTTATCTCAAGAAATTAATTCTGTCCTTCTAGAGAATCCTGATTAATGTAGTAGTTGCAGAAATTTTAGATGATTGACAGATGCCTTCCAGATGAATAGGCTGCATTTCATCAGAGGTGGCAGAGACTGTATAGTGAAAGAAAAAAACCAAAACTTCATGGATCCACCAATGACCAGGGCACCTACCAACAAACATCCCAATTGCCATTTAACGAAACCAACACCCTAAGACGAGGACCAGCCCTCCACACTGGGCTGTAAAGAAAAACAATAAAAACCCACCACAGGCAAGGATAAGGATTTCTTCCCAGTTTTCTTGGACTGAGGAAGCCCTGGGTTCCTAGTAAAAACTGATTGAAGAGAAGCTGATTCACATATGACCAGGATTGAATTCCATCAACCTCCATGGATGGGAGCCCTGGCAGCTAAATTTTATTTACAAAAATAAAGAAACATGTCCTTTCTTTCACAGTAAGTACCATCAACCATTCAGGTACCTTAGAATCACCATAGGAAAACACAGAAAAGCATTGTGGCATATGATACGTGTTGACTGAAATGTTATAAAAAGCTTGTACAGCTATTTTAAAAAATGTAGCAAGACCAGAAATATAAGGAATGCTTATGAAATATTTCAAGGTAAATACAAAGCAAAACCTTATCTCCTTAGCATAGACATTTCTGAGGGACTGTACAAATAAAGACTAGAAAGCAGTAGGAAAATAAACACATCATGTCCTGTCCTATCTTTGACTGAATGCTTTTCTCCCTTTAACTTTAATTATTATTGTATTTCTTATCTGAAAGTTGTGATTTTTTTTATCTTGATGACCTATAGCCAATTCACTTGCAAAGATTCAATGCAACTCAGTTCTTCTATTGAGTGACTTATTTATTCATTTACTCAAAATGTTTATCAAGTACATGCAAAGGTCCCAGACACCATATCAGATAGCATTACAGTAGCAAATAGAACGAACATAGATAAATGACCATAAGCTTAGATTTTTTTTTCAAAATTTACTTTTAATATTGGTTCTTAAATACTTTAACCTCCCTTCTAGCCACCACCCACCAGAGGTAGTGGAAAAGAAAGGTTATTAGGATACCAGGGAAGTGGACCTGTTTAGAAATTGTTCTTTGGAGCAAATCCAATCTGTGTTGTCAGGAAATCAGCAGTTCAATTCACAAGGATTAGCAGTGGCTCGATCCACTTTCAAATGCCTCACGAATATACCAGCAGTCCAGTTCAGGAGTGTTGAGATAGCAAACATGAATCAGCAGCAGTGGCACAACCTAGCAGAAACAGCCAGGCCTCCACCAAATTGGCACAAATCAGCAGGATTGAGCAGGACCAACAGGGATGCCAGGAGAAGTTTTCTACTGTCCTTCTCTCAACAAAGCAAAGATCAGTGAAGACCAAGATATGAGACCAAGAAGCATTGCAAAGCTAGCTATGCAAGCCCCTCTAACATTTTGTTGGGTCTATTTATATTCCCTCTAAACGTTATGTGTTTTTTCACAGGTTTTGCCTCACCATGTGAGTCTGTCTTAACAAAGCTCCATGTGAGACTGTATACACTGACATCACTCTGCCAATCAGCCTGAGCCTGAGGAGATATAGCAAGAAGCCACCCTAGCTCCACCAGAAGATATTTGGTGCATTTCTCTCTATGGGGATCACAACAGATAGAGCTCAAAATGCAATGTATGGCAAACCAATACATATGTGTCGTTAGTGAAGAATCCTTCATCATGTGTCCTTTCATGTGCTTGCTTTAGTGAAACATCCTTTTACCTATGTCTGCTTCAGTGAAACATCATTTGACATAAGTGACTTTCCAAAGAAACCAGGAATTTCCACTTCAGACCACATGTTGGGAGAAGAACAGTCATAAACAAAACAATAGCACGAGTATGTGCTTAGTCCAAAATTTTGACTCATTATTCAAGCTGCCTCTTGAAAAGTAAGTAATACATAATATTCTATAGATAAATTTAGCATTACCATTCATCAAGCTGAGATGTGAAAAATATAGAACAGGTTAAAATAAACAGAATTCGTAGAGATGTATCAGAAAATATCAAGTCCCATTTTGAGTAAAAAGGGAGCCAACCATACTAAGAGAATGGGAGTCACTTACTACAAAGAGTCTTCTTGATGTGCATCATAGATTTATTTTTAATGAGGTATTAGTCAAAGTGTAATCCCCATGCCCCTACCAGTCAGACAATTCAGTGTACAGGGAGCTCACAAAGATAATGCAGTGTTGTAGGACAGACGATCACAGAAGCCCCCAGATACTGAATGCTTGAAATATCACAGAAAGAATTTGACTGATAGAGCCAATACTATGTACAGAGGAACATCAGAAGGGGTTGAGAGAGCTTATGCACAGCCAAGTTACAGCAACTTAAAGAAAGGGAACATTTCTTTTAACAAAACTCCTGTTTTCTCTCTCTCTCTCTCTCTCTCTCTCTCTCTCTCTCTCTCTCTCTCTCTCTCTCCCTCCCTCCCTCCCTCCCTCCCTCCCTCCCCCTCCCCTCCCCTCCCCCCTCCCCCCTCCCCCCTCTCCCTCTCCCTCTCCCTTTCCCTTTCCCTCTCTCTTTCTCTCTAGAGTACATGGCACTCCATCCAGTTACCTGTGATGGACAGAGAGATAAAGTGGAGCTAAGATGCTAGTGGAAGATATCCAGCATAGATGGTAATTTATAGACTCAATTGATTCCATATTCCATTGTCTGATGATGAACCTGAGAAGAAACCAAGGTCCAAAAGTGTCACCATCATTGAGCCCATTGCTGGCCACATTCTGTCCAAAGTCTGCTCCTGAGACATTCCTACTTTTAAGAGAGAAGCACCAGGAAACACACACAAAAATTAAATAGGAGATGAATATATATGAGTGTTCTAAACAACATCATCAGTTAGGTGAATGTTCTATACAATAAATTCTGAGGCATACCATTGCTCCTTGCCTATGATGTTTAAAAGACTGATGATGACAAGTGTCAGCAGGAATGCAGGCAGTTGAACTTGTTTACTCTAGTCCACTGGAGCAATCACTGGAAAACTGGCACTATTTCTAAAGCCTAACAACATCACGTGACTATACTAAACCGTCTATTCCATGGAAATGAGTGTACACAGCACAAAACACGTTACAGTAGATTCTCAATAGTTCTATCCACAGTGTAACTCCCAAACCACACAATGTACAGTAATTAAAGAGAAAGCTGAGTTCTATCGTATTCACACGATAAAGCTGTTTGAGAATAAAAGAAATGAGATGCTACATTATAATAAAGTGGGTGACTGTCATGGATATTATAACGCTAAAATGAAAAGAAAATAAAATCCCATAGAGGAGTCATTCATATGAAGTCAAAACTGAGATAATAAAAGATGTACTGACTGGGAAAGAGCATGAGGTATCTCTGGGAATGCAGAAAAGGCCCCCTGCCTTCATCAAGGTGATCGCTATGGATGTATACCCACGCAAGCACCCCTGAGCTGCACACTGAGCACACACTTTCTGCCCATTGTGTGTGCAGATTGTGTCTAAGCGGAAGAGAGTTGAAAGCGTCATATTCCACTCTTCAAACCTCCTGAGTCAGGAGAACCTCATACCGACTTAGCAAAATTAAAATGTACGTAGTCTATGGCGAAACTTGACATGACAGGCCACTGCAGATTCTGAGAGCAATTGAATTGACTCAATGCTCTCTCATAATGAGATTCTGCAAGTTTGGATTTAGCTGAGAGCACAGAAACACTCCAAAGGAGCCATTAAGAACGGTTGAACAAGCTGTTATATTCCTTTCTTGAGCATATTTTTTAATGAAAGGGATATTTGAATACCTAACTGTAAATGAAATGGACATTTAAATATACCAGTTAGCTAAGTCAATGGAGATTCATTAATGTCTAATAAACTAAATCAAGGATTTACAATGGTAAATGATAAGAAAAAAAAATGGAAGGTGCTTTTTGCTCATTTATAGCCTATTGAATAGTTTTCATGCAGAAACCCAAGGGAACTCTTATTGGAATCAACCCTTGAATTGTTTCTAGCTAACGGGTTCACTCCTGTTTACAGCATCATTTTCCATTAAGGACAACCCTGGAAGGATAAGAATGGAGAGCCTCTGTTTGCCTTGACTCATCAACACTTCCTTGGCTGCCTTTATTGTTCTCTTACAAAAGCATGATATTTTTTAAATCAGCAGAGAAACTGAAATTTACATAAATATAGAGAGACGATAACTATAAAAGAGGTAACCAGCCCAGAAAGAAAGCTATCTGTAACCCTAACAGGAATCTCCTAGCATGAATGGCTACCTCATGCTGAAAGATAGTTAAGAAGACTCAGAGGCAGGTGGTGGTGGTGCACACCTTTAATCCCAGCACTCAAGAGGCAGAGGCAGGCTGATCTCTGTGAGTTCGAGGCCAGCCTGGACTACAGGGCAAATTCCAGGACAGACAGGGCCACACAGAGAAACCTGTCTTGAAAAAAAATAATGAGACTCAGTTACAAGCACTTCTTCAGGATCGTACATCTCACTCTGGAGACACTTTGACTTTAAACTGCACCCAAAATGTCTGTCGTTGAATGTTTCTTTTGAAATAGGTTTGGAGGTAAGTAAGCAAGGCAGCTCTGATTACCCCACCCCCTAGTTTAGAAAGTAACACACACAAAAAAGCTTTTTTTAAAAAAATGAGAAGGTTTCGTTTTTACCAAGGTCTCATTTATACCAGAATTCCCCACCTCACATTTATACCTAAGGGCTGTGAAAAAGAAAAAAACACAAAATTTCTTCCAATCCAGGTTCTTTGAAGGAAAAATTGAGCCTTATTTTACTTTTTTTTTCTGAGTTTATACAATCATAAATTGTAACCAAATCATGGATTCAAGTGACCAAAACAATGTTCAAAAGGCACAGGAGAACATTTACAGGACTTGAAATCTCATTTTGAATATGTGTGATAGATTTTTACCTTAGTTGGCTATGGTGGTTTGAATAAGAATGATCCCCACAGGCTCATGTAATTGAATCCTTAGACACTAGGGGGTGGTACTACTTGAGAGTGTGGCTACAGGATGGTGCAGTCCACATCCAGGGTTGGGAAGCCTTCCCTGTTCATTAATGCCCTCATAGACACACTCTGTTGTGTTTTCATGGAGATTTTAAATCCAAAATAATAATGAAAAATAACCACTACAGATCGTTGTTAGTATAGTTCAGTTGAGGAGTTCTTTTTTAGTTTGTTTGTTTGTTGGTTGGTTTCTCAAGACAGGGTTTCTCTGCGTCCTGGAACTCACTCTGTAGACCAGGCTGGCCTCGAACTTAGAAATCTGCCTGCCTCTGCCTCCCAAGTGCTGGGATTAAAGGCAAGGAGATCTTTATTAACATACAGCCTTTAAGTAACATAGAGCTCATGACAAAAGTACTCCATACTTCACATATGGATGAAACTTATCTCATGCATATATATGTTTCTCCTTACAACAAATAACAGCTTAAGGACTTAAGGACTTAATTACTACAGTACTTCAGAGCTATATTTGGGACTACTTTAAGCAGTGAACTCAACAAAAAGGATGCAAAGACTCTTTTCAAATTGACACTGTGAAGGTTTGCTGACAGTATAAGAACTAAAACAGCAAGATTTGGTGGGACCTCACGCCCTCTCACCTGGAAATGTACGCTTCCCTGTCCTCACCTGTTAAAAATAATCACAAGAGTATAATGAAGTATAGTTAGAGGCTGTTCATTTGTAAATTTGAGGAAGAAGGCAAGTTCACAAATATCTACCCTGTGAACATGGAGGATTGACTGCATTTGAGAAACTCAGTGCCTTTCTAGTTTAGTCAGCGAGAAAATCAGGACCAGAATCCACAGCCTCTGCTTCTAGACCTACCCCTACCTAATGCAACTCAACAGTTCTTCCTTCCTCCCTCCCTCCCTTCCTTCCTTCCTTCCTTCCTTCCTTCCTTCCTTCCTCCCTCCCTCCCTTCCTTTCTTCCTTCCTCCCTTCCTTCCTTTCTTCCTTCTTCCCTTCCTTCCTTTCTTCCTTCCTTCCTTCCTTCCTTCCTCCCTCCCTCCCTCCCTTCCTTCCTTCCTTCCTCCCTTCCTTCCCTTCTTCCTTCTTCCCTCCCTTCCCTTTCTTTTTCTTTCTTTATTTCTTTCTTTGTTTCTTTCTTTCTTTCTTTCTTTCTAGCTAATAAAACTAGAAAGCAAGGTTTACTGCATTCCTATCTTTTTTATTAAAAAAACCTTTTTATTGGTTCTATGTGAATTTCACATCATGCACCCCAATTTCAATCATCTCCCTGTCCCTTCATAGCCACCGACCATCTTTGCAACCTCTCCCCCAAAAGAAAAAAAGATAGATTCAAAAAACACACATCTTGTGGAAACTGTGGTGTGTCTCAGTGTGTCACCCAGTACACCTTTTGTCCACACATCTTTACTTGCCAACGTTTATTGCAACAGACTTCTGGCTTCTGCTATACCATCAATACTGAATCCTTACTGGGACTCTTCTTAGATACCCTGTTGTTGCCCTGTGTCATGTAGAGTCTGCAGCTTTGGATCTGTAACAAATAAATTTATAACACGAAATTTCTGGAGAAAATAAAAGGTCCCTTGGGGTCCACTTGTCAGGAAACATGCAGTGAGGAATCAACAATGCTACATGTTTAATACAGGCTTTTTACTCTTCAATCAATGAGCAATTGACTAAGATGGAAGGAAGCTGGGGTAAGTTCATGCGGATACTCCATTGTTCCAGGTCAATATCTATCTGTCTCTCCCTGTACCTGGGCCTACCCTTATTCCTATCCCTGTGTCTATAGCTACATCAGTGCTTACATGGAAACCAGGGTTTTGTATCCTCCCAGTCAACTACATTCCAGGCTCCATAGCCCATATGTTTACAGGTTTCTGGTTAATTCAGACCTATCAATATAAGATATCTAAACAGAAACAGATCCCACGAGAAATGAGGAGAGAAAAGAGAGGAAACCCTATAAACTCACCCACAGAGAAGTCTCTGGTACAGTCCTGTAACTGAAAAGGGAAGTACCAGTTCCCGTTTCCCCTAATCTGGCACATCGATAAACATGGCAGAGAAAGAACACTTGAGATATGTCGTTAGCTAAAAACATGGGAAAGATCATGATGCTCACTGTTTGGCATCTGTTCTTCAGAATTTCCAGGAGCCGTGGTTAGTGCCATGGGGCTAATTGTGTACCTGAAGTATTGGAAACAGCAGAATGCAGCCGGCTCCCTGATACTTGGCTAGAAAGAGAATTCTGCCTATTGTGCTGAAGGCAGTTAAATCCTGGGAGATGCTCAGAAATGAATCTGTCTAGCATCAAAATAAAACCCACGTTTATAGCAGATGATTTATTTGGTTGATACACGGTATTGCTATGGTTTATAATTTTTAAGGCATGTGAACTGGGACATCATAGATATTACAGGAGGAGTGAGCTGATGATTTACAGAACTTCATATCAGGCCTGTTGACCTTCTCAATAAGAAAGGTGGGTGGTCGTAACAGCACTGAAAAACACAGCCCTTGGGAATCAATTTAATGTAGAATAAACTCTTTAACAACTAGCAAGCTAGCCATATCAGCTGCGCCATCTGCAGATTATGCTGCTACTGTAAAAAGCACGTTTTTAATAAAAAATTCATAGACTTTATTTTTGAAAACATATGTTCCCATCAGAAACCATCCAGCATCTTCTCTGATATAAGCATCCTCACTTTCCAAGAATAGCAAGTTTTAACAACAAACAAACAGAAGCATGACAGGGCATGAGTGGGGTGGGGAAAGGCCATCCCTTTCCCAGTTTAAAAAAAAAAAGAATGCTGGTACAATCATCTTAATGCCCTAAAAATAAATCACTGGTCACAAAACAATGATACACCCGTGCATCCTTTGTTCTGCTTAAAATACATTTATCTGGTCCACAATGTGAAGCATGTTAGTTCATGGACAAGCCGATACAATCAATAGATGGATTTAACCATTGGTGGTGCTTCACTCAGAAGCTGATCTGTGGTGGTTTTGTCATCTCAGTTATCACAGCCAGTGTCAAAGAAATGCCCAAAGCAGTTAATCTTACCATATCTCTAAAAAAATAAAATAAAATAAGGTAAACATCTGAAAATGTCCATTCTCATTAGCACAAATACTCGAGAGTGTGTTTCCCTCTCTACCGCTAGAATGTGTTTCTTCTTAAGTAGATTGCAGTTTGATCGATGTTTGGCTCTGGTGTTTGTTTTAAGTGCTCAGTCTCTACTTAAAAGGTCAAAATGAAAATAAGGTTTTTGTTTATGGAACTTTAACCTCCCCAGACATTGGGTCAAGTTGAATCTATATACAAACCTGTATACAATAGTTGAAGGAAGTTGGGGTGCACACTCAAGAGCACAGAGTGGGGAGTGTGGACAGCCTCCTGCCAGGCCCTAGCTCTGGTTTTCCTACTGCGGCAACTCTTTTGCTATACACTACTCTGTTTTGAAATTTCTCTTTTTCTTAAAGATCCTGCATGTGTAACTATCCTGGGATTCATGCTATGGCATGTCATCTATTTGTGCCTCTGTTCACCCATTAAATAATAATCATTCCTTAGTGGTCTATGCTTCCTCTAGGCCTACCATACTATCTGGTGTATAATAATCCCATAACATAATGATGACATTATAATTGGATTAAATATGCATATAAATAGTCTGCTGGAGTCAAGGAACCCTGGGACTTGGCCAAAATTTTCAGAAACTCTTCCTAAAGTCATTCTACAAGCCCAAATGTAACCACCATTTATTGTAGAACAGATATCCTAAGCCTCTCCTGTGATGAATAAAGAAAACCTGAGATGCAGTTTTTGCCTTCAAAAAGTCTTACTAAGAATGATGCCAGAAAGCTTAAATCTAACAAGCTAAGGACCACAAAGACTTAGGCGGCGTGTGTCGATTGATGAGAGATCGGCATGTGAGCAAGGCCCGGGAAGAATGGCTAAGAAGACAAAGGCAGCTCATCAAGCTGAAGTTGTATGAGGAGAACAGGCTCATGTAACAAGCAGGATTTGATGCAGATCATAGATGGGTAATGTCCTGGCTTTGCAAAGGGCAGAGTCCAGGAAGGAGGGGCTCAGTGGAAGGAAAGCTGTAGCCTTTCCTGTTATGCTTACCTCTCCAGCCAGCACTGGAATGAAAATGGAGGCAGAGTGAGGATTTCAAAGCAATCCACTGGGGAGACCAGGCACACACACAACAATGGCTGCAAGGGATGCAAAGGTTCTTCCTTCCCAGGCGAGCAACTCCAGAAAACCCACAATTGCTGAAGATCGCCAGGACAGCCGCCTGAGGCACAGCCCCAAAGCTCCCAAATGGTCTTCAAGATTTGATCTTTCTGACATTAATACCAGTTGGAATTAAGCTTTAGAAATGAACACGCTGTGAAATAACCTTCTAAAAGACAAAAAAAAAAAAAAAAAAAAAAAAAAAAAAAAAAAAGTGTTCTAGGAATGGTGTTTGCCAGACCTGATGACATGGGCCTTTAATCTTCAGTTGAGGCGAGAGGACTCAAAGTCCTGGCTGTGCCACAGGGTGAGTTGCAGACCATTTGGGGCAGATTACTGAGACTCTTTCTCAAACTAAAGAACTAAAATGAAAAATAAAACGAAAGCTGAGATGTCGCTCGGTGATAGAGCATGTGCCCAGCATGGGCAAGGCCATGTGTTTAATTCCCAACACCATACATGCACACAAAAGTGTAGTTTTAGCTTGAAAACATAGAGCCTTGAAAATATAACCATAATACCTATGTCCTTTAGAAAAATTTTGCAGAGAAATTTTTGAATGGGTACAATCTTTTCTCTTAGAAAATCTCTCTCTCTCTCTCTCTCTCTCTCTCTCTCTCTCTCTCTCTCTCTCTGTGTGTGTGTGTGTGTGTGTGTGTGTGTGTGTGTGTTCATGTCAAAAAAATTCAGATTTTTTTAAATTTCCTAGAATAGTCAGTCAGTCAGTTATTCAAAGATATTCTGCAAATACTTATGAATCCTTTCATAGGACAAGGAAGAGCACTGTCTCCTTTCAGGATGGTTATGTAAAAAGTATTTTTAAGCCTTGTACATATGCCCTGCTTAAACATTCTTAACTTGGATGTTCTCCAAGATGGCCCTTTTCTCACAGGACACAGGTCCAAGTTTGTGGTTCAGTTTACTTCCTATTACCTCTGGGACACCTGATCTTCCCTGATTACCTAGGCCTGGGTTTGAAACCATGTTACCTTCAAATGTAGAGTCTCAGATGTGAACCTTGACAGAATTCAAGTGCCAGAGGATGAAAGCATTCCCAGAAAGACCCTTAGGGCATACACTGCTTGGACATCATCTACTCCATTCTACAAGTCCTTTCTTGTATCATTGTAAACCCTACCACCCTGCCTCCCAAGGTACTTACTCTTCATTGTCAACTTGACTAGAGTTTAAAATAACTTAGAAGACATGATAGGCCTCTCTGTGGGTGTATATGTGAGAGCTTCTCAAGAGAAGTCTAACTGAAAGAAGACCCATGGGATACAAGCTGCAACAGAAAAGCCAAAGGAGAGCCAACAGTGGCCTCCGTCTACCCCTTTACTGTGAACACAATGACCAGCAGTCCTAAATATTTAAAGCCACGATATTTAATGGAAGCCTCACATTCATGGCTTCGTTGCCATGACTGGCTGTGCCTCCTGAAACCCTGAGCCAAACTGTCTTGTCTTAAGGTGTTTCTGCCTGGTATTTTATCACAGCAACAAACAAAGTATCAATCTCCTCAGTGAAACACATGAATAAATAACCTTTGACCAAGTACTCTTAAAGATGTATCCTGTGGTTTCAGCTGCCTTCTCAAGAGTTCGGGGTTCAGAATTATTAGAATGCTGAGGCAGAGGAAATCGCACCTCACCACAAGATATGGTAGCTTTCAAAGAATTTTCTTTGACAGTGACAGTGAAACAGCTGATGTTATGAAATGGTTTGAAGTAAGGAGGTAAAAAATGGCTTTGTCAGTAGTGGGGACACAGGGGACACATAGCTCTACTGTCACTCAGAGCAGCCTGGGGGAGGTCCCCTAACCTTCCAGGAATCTCTACCTAAACAAGACTTGGATCCATGGCTTTGATACAGCAAAGCATGTCAGGAATATGCAGCATGAATAAAGATAAATAATTTAAATAAAGGTATTTTAATACAGGGTTAAGGTGAGGATTAAAAGAGGGGTCCCCAGAAGAAAGATATATACCAGACCATAGGTATGCACTTCTCTAAGAGTTTCAGGTCTCTGTTTTATAACTGTCATGCAGAGGAGAGACTTACAAGCAATAAGTTAAGAGGATACCTACACGTAAGCAGAGTTGACAGTGGGAATTCTCAGCAAAGGTCTGGGGAAATGAATGAGACCCTTCCCAAGATTGATTTTATTTATATATATATATATATATATATATATATATATATATATATATGCCCTAAGTCATGGCTATTTCAAATTAAATGCCCATATATAAAAGATATATCATCTCTATTTGGCAGCATTTATACCTGATGTTGATTGTGCTGGGATTCTTACCACTCAGTGGGCAGGGGTTTACCAGACACTGAGTAAGGAAACCCTTCCCTTTCCCACATCCCATAATTGCTTCTGTCTCCTGTCTCAGGTTTGGTTTTATCATGATTAGGAATCACAGCCAGGATAGAGGTTCCCACCTGAATTTCAGGGCTTGGATGGATACAGTAATTGGCTTAGAAGAGAAGAGAGACTAGGTGGGGAGGCAGAACAGACGTCAGCCATCAATTACCAACAATGGAGTCACGAGTTTCCATTAAGATCTACTGAGATTTGCCCCTGATGTTTGGGGAGAACAGTGGAAATGTGTCATGTGTCACCGTTCATATCAATCATTACGGTGCTCCAGGACACCTGCAGCAGGGCCAGGAAGCACACAGAACTCCATCTTTTACAAGTGAAGAGAAGAGATGGCCTTAGACATTAGCATCCTAACGTTGCTATAACAGGACCACAAATTTAGTGGTTGAAGAAACCCCATGAATTTATTTTTTTAACAGTTTTAGATGCCCAAAGTCCAAAATTGGTCTCACTGAGCAAAAAACAAGAGATTATTGTTAGGTCTCAAAGAAGCCTGGGACAAGTCTCCCTCTGTACCCATGACTCCTCCCACCACTTCTCACGCCACCTGCCCACTACACACTAAATGTCTCTCTCCCAGGGTGAGGCTCTCTTACCCAAACCTGATCCCTACACAACTGGGCCTTTTTGACTACGCAGGTCTCTTGGCCTCTTGGTTGGAGGGGCCTCTCTTGCTCTCCGTTCCTCCTCTCCTCTCATGGTCTGGTTTAATCTGCCAGCTGCATTCTGCCTGGACTCTTCCCTCCACCTGCTTTCTCCCTTGTATCTACAATAAAAATCTTCCCCATACTTTAGGAGCAACCATGTCCTCCTCCTGTTACCATTCTTTCATTGGATTATCTGGTTTAGTTTCTTTGGAGACCTTTGGGGTGGGGAATCTATTTTCCTCAAATTTTCTAGCTTGTAGAGGCCACTTGATCCTTGGTTTATTGCCCATTCCTAAGTCTCAAAAGACAGTCATACAAACGTCTCTGGAGTCGGACCTCTACTCCTGTCTTTGCAACTCCTTCTCCAATTCTGTCTCTCCTGCCTCCTCAGGACAGGAACAATTTAGAATTATGTTACTTGGATGGTAGAAGGTGATAGCCCACATCAACATCTCTTTCATCATGCAATCTTTCTGAAGCTCTGGAGATTAGAACACGAATCTCTGGAAGGTCATTAGTCAGTCTACCTTGCTTTGTGTCTATTAGTCATCACTAGAAATGCAAAGGGTGGCATACTCCAGGATCAGGAGCTAAAGGATAACCTGAGTAGAGTATAAGAAACCGTGTCTCAGAAAACAAAACAAACAAATAAACAAACAAAAAAAACAGAAGGCAAAGGGATGAGTATTCTGGTGTAGCTTTATATTATGAATTTAATGCTTGTAAAAACATGTATGACTTTAATTAATACCTCGAGGATCTGTGGCTCAAGAAATTTCCAGACATTTTTATTTTTTGCCAGGGAAGAACCTTCAATGAGGAATCGTTTATATTGGTCAAACCAGACCATTACCTAAGGTCCTAAAACTCTGAAATCATGTAAGCAGGGCTGATGGTTGGCAAGAACATCCTGCAATGTTAGAAATTTTCTGATAATTTTTCCAAATGAATGAACCTTTAAGTCCTAACTTTGTTCTGAGATGTCACTGTTAGGGGCTGGATGACAGTGGTGGTCAGGTGGCACTAGCATAAATGGTAGTGACACTACCACCAAACAGTGTACATACACTGTGTGTGTGTGTGTGTGTGTGTGTGTGTGACAGATGTAGATAGGCATGTGTATATAGATGTGTGCAGTATATGCGTGTGGTATATGTGCACATAAATATGCCAGTATGTGCACCTGTACTTCATACTCTGAAGCTACTGAAGAATGGCAGATGTCATGTTCTGTCACTCCCTTATTGTTTGAGACACAGTCTCTCACTAAACTTACTCCAGCTGGTAGCCAGCAGGCCCCAGCAATCCTGATGTCTCTGCCTACTGGGGTTACAGGCACATGTGTGGCTGAGCCTGACTTTCTACATGTGTATTAGAGAATCTGAACCTAGGTTCTGATCCATCTTCCTGGTCCTCAAAATTCGCCGAATAACCCCTGATCACTCAGCTTGTCATCAGAAACTTTTCAGAGGAAGCTGGTAGATCCAGAAGATGGATGACTACCAGTGTAGAAGGGACGAAGATTAACCTTGACTCGTGCATGGTTTCAGGGGTTCTAGGTCAAGGCATAATGGCAGTAGAAGCACAAAGTGAAAAGGGTTTCTGACCTCATGGGATAAGGAAGTGGCATAAGACATATAAGAGGGGGAAGGAGATGGAGAGTCCATCTCCTTCCTCTTAGAATGGAATATACTAGAGGCTCAAGAGTTCTTCTATTCTGTAGGTGCTTTTATTTCAATTAATTCCACAGAGTGTTGTCTCCTTAACTCAAATCATAATGGGCAGCTCGCTCAAAGTCACAAGCTCAGAATCCGTGAGCACCTCTACCACCCAACAGCCCAGTGTATGACCAGGAGCCACCACTCTAATAGTGTACAGTGCAAACTGCAACAGGCAGCTTCTTGTGCCAGGAGACACCTATGGCCATTGGGGGTGTCTAAAGACTCCAGGAGGCTTAAGACAGTTGCTGCAATCTTGATATGAAGGAATTTCTGTGTGATGTGAATGTGGATAGACCTACTTTAAATGTCTCCAATCTGTAACAGCATAAATGTGTCTAACTAAAGCTGGCAGGTAAGAAACATACTCCCTCCTACAAGAGCTGGGTGTGCTAATTGTGTTTCACTGGGAATGATGGGAGATTCCATAGCTGTCTCAGAGAAGGAACATGTTTAGCAGAAATCATAACTAGACCTGATGGTTACTGCTTGAGAGAAAGACTATTCTCTCTACGCTGCTCATACTACCATCTAATGATCTGGTTATCGGGCCTGATCAATATCAAATAGTGAACAAGAATACAGTGTCTAAGCCTTGTGCTTTGGGGATCGTGGACTTGTCCATTTTATGACATTGCTGAATTTACAGGTATTGCTTGAGTGTGTTAAACTCTCTGAGAAGAAGTGTCATCAATGGGAAGTTATGCCTGGGTTCCTAGAAAAAGTTGCGAACATGGCCAAACTCTCCCCTGTAAGGACTGTGTGTGGAGCAAGGTTACTGTGATGTCAAAGCTGAAGAAAAGCAGTGGATGGAAGGCTGTTCAAACAGACACTGGGCAGAACCATCACCCAGAGCCGCAATAACAAAATGATGTCTTGGTTACTGATTGGAGTCAGACTTCTAACCAGAATAGTTCTGGAGATTCACTGGCGATGTCAACCACAGCATTGAGGATGTGGTAATTCACTGGACTGTGTTGTTTTCATTAGATTTCTGTACGAGGAACACTGGCCAAAGTGGCTACTAAAGAAGAACGGAGCAGAAACAGTGTTCCTTCAGGGACCTCTTGCGGGGTCTCCATTCCTGTCGTTCAACAATGTAAAGGAGCAATAGAATCTTTCCTGTCAATCTGCTAAAGATGCAACTTTATATGCTAATGAGTCACCAGGTCGAGCTGCTCAGGCCTGCTCTAGACTGTCTCAGATACCAAGAGCTGTGGCTATGGGGAACTCAGGCCGGATCACAGTTCCAGAGGGAACGGGAGTCACACCTGCCTCTTTTATTTTTTTTTTCTATAGTCTATAATACTGGTGAACGTGGAAGAAATTCCTTGTTTAAGTTCAGTATCATACTGGTGCTACCAGATGCTAATAAAACCTGGTTGGTACAAATACAAGAACAACTACACCATTAAAAAAAAAATCTGTTTTAGCCTTTTTTTTTTTTCCCCTCCCTGGATCAAAGTGTTTGTTTGATTTTGGTTTTGTTTTGATTGGCTGAGGAGATGGATATATTTCTGAAAAAATAGTATATTCTCTCTACCCCATTTCAAATTTTTTTCCTGGGTGTTCTAAATCAGTGTCTTCAGGGACAATGAAGTCACTGCTGTTAGTCATTTCTTTCCTGTGGTTAGAGACTGTTGCGATTTGAATATAAAATGGCTGCCAGATGCTCCTGTGTTGAAGGCACTGTCCCTAGTTGGTGGCACCATTTGGAGAAGACCTCAAAAAATACAAGGAGGTGTGACCTAGATAGAAAGGACCTGTCACAAAGAGATGTGATTTTGAAGGACAACTTGTCCTGAGTTTTTCAGGTCTATCTTGCTCTGTTTCCTGGTTATTGCAAGTTAAGAAACTGTTTACCCACACATTTCCCCTGTTTCGATGTTTGTGTCCCATCTTGCTTGGGCTGACAGTTATGGTGAAAACTGACCATAAACCAAACCCTCTGAAATCATAAACTAAAATTAATTTTTTTCTCCTTATAAAATTGTTGCTATGATCCATATTGTTAAATGAACATGGGGATCTTGAGCTGCGTAGCCCAAATTATTCCCTTGTCATATTGTTAACACAAAGCGTACAATTGTACTCAGCCTCTTTCCAATCTATTTTACAATTGTTCATTAAAGCAATGATATCTTAGAACTCTTCCAGGATATGAAGCTGAGCATTGAAAACGCTTTCCCTGTCTGTACCATAGGTACATTCCCCTAAAGCCCTGCAGATCAACGAGAGGGCATTAATGATAAAGTACATGTAGCAGCAGAATATAAATTCTATAGCATCCTAGTTAGCCATCAGGGCAGCAGGGGTGGTTGAAGTGTGGAACTCAATACAGAGTGATGAACCTTCCTCATATGATGGTCCCCCAATGAGCCCATTAGTGCCGAGGATGGGAGCGGTCTGTAGAACTAGGGCTAGTGCCTGACTGAAGTACACAACCAACAATCTCAGGGTAGAACTCCTCTACCACAAGTCACTGCACTAAAATCCAGGCAAAACACAAGACTCATGGAGGTGTCCCAGCTGAAACTCAGAGCCCAGTGCCATGTAACAAGGTGCCAACATTATACTCTTGTCCCTAAATGCTAATTACCACAAAGATTCAGCTTATATCAGGGAAATCCAATAGAAGTTTGCTGGGAGTTAGCAAATGGAGCATGAAGCCCCGTGTCTCCAAGCACGTGTCCACTAGCAGGCAGCAGCTCAAAGCGTGTATCCACCATCAGGGAGCAAAGCCACACAGCAAACAGACAGCAGGTGAAGAGTTGATGTGGAAGTGACCTGGTTTAGGGTAGTCCATGCTAAGCTCACGTGCTACTCACAGCGGTGGTCATTCTGTGGCAGCCCCTTACGAGTAGAATTACTATATCCTTTAACCCTGACATACAGAGACAGACAGAGAGAGACAGAGACAGAGAGAGACAGAGAGAGACAGAGAGAAGGGGGGTTGAAACTGAAGATATAACACATCTACTTGGAAAGAATTAAAAATACCGATATTATGGAAGCTGTTAGGAACAATAAAAAAGGACAACCAAGTTGGTAAAAGATGTCTGTAATGAAAGAAATGCATTTGCTCTGCTCTGCTCTGCTCTGCTCTGCTCTGCTCTCTGCTCTGCTCTGCTCTCTGCTCTGCTCTGCTCTGCTCTGCTCTGCTCTGCTCTGCTCTGCTCTGCTCTGCTCTGCTCTGCTCTGCTCTGCTCTGCTCTGCTCTGCTCTGCTCTGCTCTGCTCTGCTCTGCTCTGCTCTGCTCTGCTCTGCTCTGCTCTGCTCTGCTCTGCTCTGCTCTGCTCTGCTCTGCTCTGCTCTGCTCTGCTCTGCTCTGCTCTGCTCTGCTCTGCTCTGCTCTGCTCTGCTCTGCTCTGCTCTGCTCTGCTCTGCTCTGCTCTGCTCTGCTCTGCTCAGCTCTGCTCTGCTCTGCTCTGCTCTGCTCTGCTCTGCTCTGCTCTGCTCTGCTCTGCTCTGCTCTGCTCTGCTCTGCTCTGCTCTGCTCTGCTCTGCTCTGCTCTGCTCTGCTCTGCTCTGCTCTGCTCTGCTCTGCTCTGCTCTGCTCTGCTCTGCTCTGCTCTGCTCTGCTCTGCTCTGCTCTGCTCTGCTCTGCTCTGCTCTGCTCTGCTCTGCTCTGCTCTGCTCTGCTCTGCTCTGCTCTGCTCTGCTCTGCTCTGCTCTGCTCTGCTCTGCTCTGCTCTGCTCTGCTCTGCTCTGCTCTGCTCTGCTCTGCTCTGCTCTGCTCTGCTCTGCTCTGCTCTGCTCTGCTCTGCTCTGCTCTGCTCTGCTCTGCTCTGCTCTGCTCTGCTCTGCTCTGCTCTGCTCTGCTCTGCTCTGCTCTGCTCTGCTCTGCTCTGCTCTGCTCTGCTCTGCTTTGTAGATCCAGGGTGAGTAGAGCCAAGAGGAATCTGGTGGAGGGAAGTTCCTTGGATTAAACATATATAGTTGTACTGCCTACTGTGATAAGAGACCAAGTATGTGTGTGAGGGCCTACGGGAGGGCTCAGTGGATAAGGACACTTGCCACCAAATCTGTCAACCTAAGTTCAATCCCCGAGACTCACATGGTGGAAGGAGGAAACTCCTGCAAATTATCTGCTGACCTACACACAAACACACACACATACATGCACACACACACACAAGCATGCACACACAAACACACACACACTAAATGGAATGAAAATTTTAAAATAATGTGTGAATTTTCTTACTCATTTACTCAGATGAGAGGAAGAAAGAGAAGGGCTTAAATATAGTCAATCAAAAAAAAAAAAAAATCAAAACAGGACCCGAACTATGTATTAAACATAGTCTAAAGACCTTAAATTAAGCACTTGTAAAAATCTCCTGGTTCACTGAGTGATCATTTTCCTTCCATGTCTTAAAACAAGACTCTCTAACAGACCTATCCTTTGAGTCCTTGAATCACCAGAATTTTTCCTTGTGCCAGGAGGAAAGATTTAAACTCTAGATGTACAAGTGATGAATGGTTAGAGAAACACCTTCGGGCTTCAGCATAGTAAAAGGCAGGGATTTAAAATCCTAAAAATTGATTTATTCTGTTTTCATGCTAGATGTAGGAACTACTCTGCAGCATTTTTCTCTTGCAAAAAGAAAGAATGTGTTCATTTTTATTTTAAGAGGAAAAAATAAAAAGCATGATGTGGGGATTGGAGAGAAGAGAAAAAAGGGGGGAAAGAGAGAGAAAGGAAGAGACATACAGAGAGGAAGATAGAGGGGGAGTGAGAAAGGGGAAAGAGATGGGGGGGAGACAGAGAGGGGGAGTAGGAGGGAGAGGAAGAGAGACAGGGAGGGAGGGAGGGGAGAGAGAATGAGGGAGGGAGAGAGAAAGAGAGAGAGAGAGAGAGAGAGAGAGAGAGAGAGAGAGAGAGAGAGAGAGCACCTAGATCCATGAATGTAAAATAACTAAGAGAAATAAAGAATCTGTCATCACGGAGCACTCATCCTTCTCTGGTGGGAACAGTAACATCTGCGTCCTCAGACAGAATCCAGCCTTCCGGGACTGAGCGAAGCTGATACTTTTCGTCCTAATTGTTTTTTGTTTTGTTTCTTCCCAAACAGGTTAAAAAGATTCCTTCTCACTCAATGAACTCAGCTATCTGGTCAATTCAACTTAGTTATTAAGAAGGAAAACCCAACGAGCCGAGTTGACTGTGTTCCGGCACAGTCAGGTCAGAGGAGATACTTCACTCTGAAAGAAGTGATCACACGTGTTCTTTGAGAGGAAATCTGGTAGGGAAAGAAATGGCCATGTTTGTTAGTAAATGTTGCTTTTCAAATCCTCTCGGAAGATTTCTGTCTGGAAACTTTGGGTAGCATCAGAAAAGAAGATGCATTAGCCCTTGAAGTTGTGTTAAGGTTTCGTCAAAATCACTTTTAAAACACCCTATTCCATCTGAAATTAGAAATGGTCCTGGTCACCAGCTGAGGGCTTCCAGCAGGGAGTCTGCTGTGGCATCTCAAAAGGGGAGATGCATCCAGGCACTGCTGTCAAGCCTGCCTGGAAATAAGGACATCTGCCAGGGGTGGGATCTGGAAGATGTTCACAGAAGTCTTCCCAAAGGTAATTAATTCCTGGAGAAGGCACCTCCATCCATTAGGAAAGATGGAAGCCTGCTCAGTGGACCGGCTCTTCAGAAACCTTTCTTTGACTTTTTTTTTTTTTTCTCATAAATTCTTCCCCCAGCCTAAGTTTAGAAACCCCTGCTCTGTCCAGTAACAAACAATATAAGCAGCTATATACTACATGTTTTCATATCTTTGATTAGGTTTATTCCAAGATGTTTTATTGAGAAATGTTGATTTTAGTTCTTTAAGAATGTGGTAGAATTTTGCAATCAATCTATCTGGACCTGGTATTTGTTTGTTTGTTGTTTGTGTGTTTGATTGTTTTGTGTGTGTTGTGGAGTGGTTTCTATTTTTTATTTATTTATTTTTAAATCAGGATTTTCTCTTCTGCTTCCAACTTATTGCTTATTTCAGGTCTTTTAAAAGTGTTTATTTCACTTTGGTTTAACTTTGGCAAGTGGTGTGCCTCTAGAAATTCATCGATATCCCTTGAATATTTCGATTCGGTAAAATATAGGTTTTTTTAATGTACATCAGTATTTTCTGAATTTCATGGGTATCTCTTGAAATCTCTTCCCTAGTCTCTTTATTATTATTATTATTATTATTATTATTATTATTATTATTATTTTAAAGTTACCATTATAAATGTGTTTCATAACTTTGGCCATGGTTTTCAATGGTACATTTTATATTTTGAGGCTACTGTAGGTTAGATTGTTTGCCTGGCTTGTTTTGTACGTTTGTTATTGGTATTTAAAAAAATAATGAATTTTTACATGTTTGCCTTGCATCCTGCCACACTGCTTGTAAGGGCATGGAGGTCTCTGAGTTCACAGATAAGCACCAAGGGAATCTGAAATGTTAAACACACAGGGAAGGAATGCATAACCTGTCACTTGCCCAGAAGGCTGGGAGCAGACATGTTTAATAGCCCAGTCACCTTTGCTCTCTCCAAGTGTTTAGAGACTTTCCTGTTACCAGATCTACCCCCAGAACCTTTTAATACATTTTTTCCAGTCAATCTAAAGAACCTATCTTTAGAAACTTTGCGATGAGTTACAACATGGTGGCACCAGATCTGTACTCAGCTTACATTGTTCCCTGGAGAGATTTATGTACATTTTCCTGTGAACACAAAATTGAGTTAATTATCACCAGAACAAAATGTAAGCAAATTCTACTGTGCTTAAAGATATGGCTAAAATAAACTACTTGCAGTCAGAATCCAGAAATTTGAACCAACACTGGCTACTGAGAACTAACTGTTGAACGGAACTGCCTTCTTGTCTCCTCTGGATTGCCACTACTGCCTGTGATGGTCACAGAGATCCCTGAAACTGGTGCCTAACATGTGGAACATGAACCTTGAGAAGGTAAGAAAAATTTTCCTGGAAACAGAAGCAGAGGGTAAAAGTTTGGTCCAATGCCCAAGGAGTCATGACCATCAGTGAGACAGTGAAATAATAGGGTTCTTCTCGGTCCTCTGAGGCAAAGTATTCCACACAGTTATTAAGCTGTATGTTAAGAGCAGGGAAACGAATTATTCAGAGAAACAGCTCTAAAACTTTGTATAAGTGACTGTAAAATTCAACCCTTGGCTTCCTGAACAAGGAACCATTGATGCTGAAAATTGGAAACACATAGAAGAAGCTAATATAAAAAAGAGCCTATAAAAGGGGACATAAAATTCTTGTCCACTGTTTCGCAATCTGGACCGCAGTAATGCTTGGATCCCCTTCAGGAGAACCATAAGGATCCTCAAAACACATCTTGGCAAGGGATGAGGCAGGCTAGAGGCTGGATTGCTGCAGGTCTTTGCCTTTGCCCAGGAAAAACACTGGGCTCAGGAATGGCTCTTCCGTAGGAAAAACATTAAGCAGGCCCAACTTCTAGCACAGGAACAATTGCAACATAGACATACAGAAGCTTCAGTAGGTGCTTGGAAATTTTATAATTCCTAAAAGAGCAAAGACTACGCTTTAGAAGTACAAGGAGCTTATGTTTTATATACAAATTCCACATCTTCCACAAAGATACTTCTTGCTTTTCATGGATCATTACTCAGCTGGTGGTGGAGGTCACAGAGACCCCACAACAACCAAAATTGTTCATCAATTCTATGAGTTTTTCTGAATTCTTTATACACTCTTTCATATAGAGAGTAATTACAGCTGCAAATAACGCCTTTTTTTTTTTTAACAGCTCTGCAACCTGGAAGAGACAGAGACCAGCTGAGTTGTGTGAAAGAGGTTCAGATAAACCAAGCTGCCTGAAACAAGAGCCTCTTTAGTCTGTCAAGCTGCCTGCAAGTTGCTCAGTAAGCTCTGTGTTTCTAAATTTGTAAGCAGTCCCTTGCTGAGGTTGGCTTTGCTGATACATCTGACCTTGAGTCATTTCTGTTCCTGTGAGTCACCCTTTCCCCATCTACTACTGTTAACAGCACTAATAAAACTCCCTGGCTCACTAAAGTTGGACTTGGTATCACTACTTTTGTCTGTCATTGGCCCCATACCTCAGGACAGTAGGTATTTATTCACATCTCCTCCAGAATAATGTAGCAAAATATAATTGGCAACCAAGACAAGGACCAACAGAACTGAAGAGGACTTTGGGGGAAATAATTGTACCATATTTTACATGAGTAGCAAGGCATGCAACTGAGGCAGAACAGCCTGAGTGTGGAGCACCCAGGTAGTGACCCTGACATGGATGTCCCATGGTATGGGATCATGTGCCTTCTTGCTATGAGATACCAAAAAAAAAAAAAAAAAAAAAAAAAAAAAAAAAAACCATTTAGACAAATTTTTGTGGTCTTTGAGAATAACACATAAGGAATGAGAGTATCATCATAGAGCACAGAGGTTTCATGGCTATTCCTCTCTGTAGTTGAAACAAAAACCTGTGCCTAAGGTCAAGACAACTATTCAATGGGTAGTTGCTTGTGTATGAAAAAGTAAGATGGAGATGCTGACTTCCTGTTTCTTACAGTTGCCAGGATGTAAGAAAGAAAGTTAGATCTTGGAACCCACTGGAGGAATCTGCAAATGAGGAGGAAGTAAGAATGATGATTGTAACAAAATACACACCTCAGGAGAACCCTTCAGTAGAAAAGGAGAAACAATAATCTGTGATTCAGCACGCGTTATGGCAACCCCAACCATGGTCCAGTACAAGAGACCATCATTATTAACAGGGACTACTTAGCGCCTAAGCTTCCTGCGTTGAAAAGGATTTTAAACAAACAATACAAGAACTTCTCATTGCATAGCTTGTGAGGCTCTAAGTGGGTATGGGTGCAGATAAAAGCAGTCTACGTGCTGCAGAGGTAGCAAACCTGGGCAACACAACCACCAATCGCTCCCTAAGATGGAGACCGGAAGTGGTACTAGAGGACTCATTTCCGGTGGGACTGTCCCATACGAGTCATATTGGGAGGTCAAGTGCGTGAAGAACTACATTTTATTTCTTTTAGATGATCCAGCTTAGTGGAATAAAACCTTTTAAATTTTTGTCCTAAATGGTTTTTTTGAATTTCACTGGTATGTGTTTGTGGTGGTTTGAGGTGGAATGACCAGCATAGGCTCATATATTTAAATATATGGCCTTCAGTTAGTACAACTGTTTGGAAAGTATTAGGGGGTGTTGGTATTGTTGGAAGAGTTGCATCCACTAAGACTGGGCTTTGAGGGTTCAAAATGACTTGTGCTGTTATCAGTGTTCTCTCTTTCTCATCTATCGATCGATCTATCATCTATCTATATCTGTCTATCTATCTCTATCATCTCTATTTCCCTCTGTCTCTTACTTGTAGACCAAGATGTAAGCGCTGAGCTATTTCTGCCACCATGGCTTTTCTCTACTACTATGGACTGTAACCCACTGAAACTGTAAACCCAGATTAAACATTTTCCTTTATAAGTTGCCTTGGCCATTGGTGTTTTGTTACATACCTGACACTGCTTAAGAACCTGAGACCA
Source organism: Arvicanthis niloticus (assembly GCF_011762505.2). Taxonomy (NCBI): domain Eukaryota; kingdom Metazoa; phylum Chordata; class Mammalia; order Rodentia; family Muridae; genus Arvicanthis; species Arvicanthis niloticus. Next base: position 67,402,343 of record NC_047670.1, read on the forward strand.
GACAGGTCATAGATGTAGAGTAATAATACCTCATACTGTTTGGTTACATGTTGACATAGGGCTATGCCCTCAGATCTGACTTTTGCTTTAACCTAGTCAGAAAAATTGCTTCTTGCTGTAGATGGTAATTAACAGAGAGAGCAACAACTGTGCAATGTGCAGAGGAGAGGCTGTGGAGCACCCAGCCATAGAACACTCAGTCAGGAAGAAGATGACTCCAAGGAAAGAGCCTCTTCCATACACACTAGGACTGATAGACATATAGACTCATAGAGACTGTGGTGGTAGCAGGTTCAAACCTGATGGGCTTCTAGAACTAAAAGGGTGAAGTAGACATGTAGTCCTACACCTAACCAAGAATCCATTTGCAATTGATACCTACTGGCAAAAAGAAAATCTGTGTCCTTCAGTGGAATGTCCTTGTATACTTCAACCACAATCCGGCAGGTGCCATGTCCAGGAATGGTTTGCCAACACAAAATTAATTCCATGATTTTGAAGGGTTGCTTTTTGTTTCAATTTTTGTCTTATTGGTACTTTGCTTGTTTATTATGATTATTATTTTATTTTTATTTTTGAAAGAGAGGAGGAGAAAGAACATAAAACTGAGTTGGCCAGAAGTTGGGGAGGTACTAGGAGAAGCTGGGGAAGGGGAAAACATAATCAAAACATATTGTATACATTTTTTAAAAAAATAGTTTATACTGTTTTAATGTTTTCTTTTTTCTTGTCTATTTTTTATTAATTTGGTTCTTTATCTTTTGATTATTTTGACTAGGGGTTGATTGATCTTGTTTATATTTTCAAAGAAATAATTCTTTGTCATTGATTTGGGGAGTTGTTTACATTTAATTAATTTCTAATCTGATCTTATTTGTTTTCATTAACTGAGTTTATGTTTGGCTTGTTTATATTCTTCAAAGGTCATATAGTATATTATTAAGCTATTTATATGAAATCATTTGGGTTTATTTGAAATCCACTATTTTTTTTAAAAAACGTAGGCATTAGCATTTATCATCTTCCATCTTAGGACTGATTACCACACAGGTTTAGTAGGAAGTATTTCCATTTTCATCTGATTCTAATGTGATCTTAATTCCTTATTGATTTCTTTGATGACATATTCATCATTCAATAGCATGTTGTTCAATCTCCATGAGTAATTTGTCTTATTATTGACTTTTTGTTTAATTCCATTATGATAATCTACAAGAAATTATCTCAATGTTTCTACACTTCCAACACTTGGATCCCATTATGTGATTTAGTTTAATGGACATTCCATGGGAAGCTAAAAAGAACGTGTATTCTACAGAGTTTGAATGGAATGTTCTGGAGAGGTCTGCAGTGTCCATTTGATGCACAGTGTCATTTCATTGAGTAATTACTATTTATGTTTTTTAGGAATGACCTGCACTAAGTAGGATACAGAAGTCACCCTCTGTTACTGCATGGAGATTAATCTGTGTCTTTACAACCAGCAGTATCTGTATTAGGATATTTGATGGGCTCATGCTGAGCATGTGTAAATTTAAAACTGTAATGGCATTTTGATAAATTGTTGGCTCAATCAGTATGAAGTGCCTTTATATTTACTGATTAATTTGGTCTTGAAACATCCTCTATCAGATATTAGACTAATGACACTTAGAAAAATATTCAGAGCTGGAGAAACAGCTCAGCAGTTAAGAATGCATACTATTCTCCTATAGGCCCCAAGTTTGGAGGAAGAGATACTGGGAAAACCTCAATTTGGCACTTGAGTATAACAGTGATTGGATGCTATTTTTAAAACATCAGAGAAATATGAGATTTCATTTTAAATATCCTGCCGTGTCAGAGGCTCAGTAGTCCCAGATCCTCTGTGAACCAAACTGTAGGGAAAGTCAGAACAAGGGTCATGGTGCTAGATGATGGAACCAAGCCATCAGAATACCTCCAGACTACAGGACAGAGACAGCAAGATCCTGAAGTAATCAGAAAGGTGGAAATCTGATTAGAAACAGATCCTGGCCCCTAGAGGAATGCCCAGAGATGTGACCAGCATCTTGGACCTGACTATGAAGGATCGCCACCACCCACAGGCAGGAGACATGTCTGTTCATGTCCTTTGCTCACTTTTGATTGAATTATTATGTTGTTTGTTAGCTGTTTTAGAGTTTTCTGTCTCTTCCAGATGTTAATCTCTTATCAGACATATGATTTTCAAATATTTTCTCACATTCTTTGGCTTGTCTTCTTACTCTTATAATGTATTTTTGATGTACCAAATTTCAATTTTCATAAAGTCTAAACTGTCTGGTTTTGTTTTATTTCCTTCAAGTATGGTGCCAATTTAAGAAGCCATTGAAAAATCCAGAATCATGAAGCTTCTGCTGTGTATTTTCTAAGAGTTTTATAGTTTGAGGTCTTATATTTAGATTTGCAGTCCACTTTGAATTTTTCCACATATGGTTTTATGCTTATCTTTTGGATGTGAATATTCAACATCCCAGAGCCATTGATTTAAAAGATTTTTTTCCCACACTGAATCCTTTTGGCACCATTTCCAAAAATCATCTGAGCATCTGAGAAGGCTGATTTTTGTACACTGTTTCATTTTATTGCATTTGTGTGTGCATTTGGCTGCATACTGGTACTGTACTACTTGTAGAGATGAAATATGTATCCTCCATCTTTGTTTTTCTTATTAAGCATTGTTTGGATATTTGGGTTAAATGGAAGTACTAAAATGGCATCCATTTATGGTTTTATGTCAGTTAGATCAATTGAATGTTTCAAATTAAAGTATGTCAAATATCAGGAAGAGATAATAATGTCTTTGAAGAAAAAAAAGACATGCTAGTATTAAGCAGGAAATGGAGTTGCCGAATCTGAAGAAATGTATTTTGAGGAGGAAGACATGAAGTCTGAGTGCAGAGAAAATGCAAAGCAGAAGGAGCCATCTGGGAGAATTTGGAAGACAGCAACTCACTTCCCTCTCTGTTTCCAGGGAAACATCATGCAGGAGGAGCCATTTAGGATTTGAAATATGGTAGCATTCTAAAATATGGTGAGAACAAGACAGGGACGCTAGGCAAACTGTGATAGGTTGGAAATGAGCTGAGGCTGGGAAGTCTGAATATATATCCCATGTGAAGGAGGCTGGATGCTGTCAGAACATCATATTGGAGAGAGTTACAGGGGCTTAGATATTGAAGGAATCTTCAAATCTGTCTAAGAGCAGAGTACATAGTTCTGTTCATTATTTGCTACATTTTTATTTTCAGAAGAAAAGGTATGTACACTGTGATGATGATGACCATGAAGAGGACAAATGAGGCCACCTCTCCATGGTTAAACAGAAGTGTTTTCACTTTCTTAAAAGTTATCATATATTGTATACTTTGTATACAGGATCCATTATGCATAGCCTAGGCTGGGCTCAAATTTAAGATCCCCTTGCCTTCACCTCCCACCTACAGGGATTATAGGTGTGCACCAGGAAGCCAGGCTTCTAAATTTTCTACCAAGTGTTACTATTATAAGTAAAGAAGAAGAAACAATAAGTTGTTGTGGTCACAGAAGTATTTACTACAAGAACGACCCAAGTAAGTGTTCTAGAAAGGTTAATAAGTCTTGAGTGGGCAAGCACATGGAGACAGAAGCATTGGCTCTTGTAAGGCAGGACCCAGTTACATACCTAAGAGCAAGTAAGAGAGATCCAAAGACGGTGACACTTCTTTCCATTTCATCCAGCTGTTGGCAGCAGCTACATCCCCTCTCCCCTAATCAAATTCAAAACAGAGAAACAGCCAAACTACAAAAAATATGCAAAATCTATAAATAAGTAAAACGTGGCTATAGTGTATCTCCTTTACAACTCACATTCTATTCTAAAAGTATTCCTTGAGAAGTTATACAAAAGTCCTGAGTTCTGAGACCCTTTCTTTGGAGACATACATAGAGAGTGTCACAGGGGCTTGGTCTTTTTTTCTGAAGACACTGAGGAAACCTTCAAACCTGCCTTAGAGCAAAGAACATAGTTCTTCATTATTTGCCCCTATTTTTATTTTCAGAAGAAAAGATATATACGCCATGATATAAAGGACCATGAAGATGACAAACAAGGTCACCTCTAGATGGGTAAACAGAACTTATCACCCTCCATCACATAATGGGGGAACGAACAGCATAGAAGAGGGAGCCCTTCAAAACTGTCTGGGATGGAATGATCCTCACATAACAAGTCCGGACCCCTAAGACCTTATAAAATGACATATTCCTATGAGTCATGTAAATACGAAAGCTTGACCCTTGTACAAACAGACACCAGGAGCTTGATCTCTGTGATGATGACAGAGCAGAAAGACATCTGTCTGTTACAAGGAAGAGAGTCCTCACCAGAGCTCACTCATGCTACACCATTGTCTGAAACTTCTAGCATCCAAAACTATGGAAAAGTTATGTCTGTGGTTTAAGTTAGGCAGCCTGTGGTACTTGTTATGGGAGCCTGGGCCCTCTAAGAAAACCTCCTTCCCCTCAGTTCCTTCCGCTCCCATTGTCTACACCTGCTGAAGGGGGAATTATGTCCATCTGAATTATAGATAAGGTTCAAACTCTACATTGCATGGCTACTGCATGAATATCTGGAAGCTAGAAGGCTCTTGTCAGAAAAGTATTATGTATGTATTAATCTCTCAGTCATAAAAAGGAAGCAAGTAGCTACCATATCCTAACCATGCTACCAAACCCAAGATGCCAAGCACAAAGTCATAAAGCTATACGATAGTCAAGATACAGTATATCGAATAGACATGTATCTAAACAAACCTAACAAGTAAAATGTACACTACTGTCATGGTGCATGGGGAAAGAAGTGGTTCCTGCATCTGGGAAGGACAGATATACTAAGACCTCCTAGGTCCAGGAACTTGAGAGAAAATGAGATCGCCACAAATGAGAATCAAGGTTAGATTCTTCAGAGGGAATAGTGGGATGCTGATGCCAGTGTATGTCAGGGGAATACTAAGCATCGTGTCTGTGCACCCATGTATGCATATGCATGTATGTACATGTATGCATGCATCTTTCCATGTGTGTATAAGTGTACATCTATGTGTGTTCATGTGTTAAAGGCATTAGAGGTTATAAGTGTGGAAGCAAATGAGTAGACAAGCAGATTGAGTGTGAGTTGGAAAGGGGAGTGATCCTTGCATAAAAGCCTACCAAGATTCTATTTCAAATATCAGGTTTTAGGCTACTCATGGTAATTTTTAATGCATTTTTATTAGCTCCTTGAGTATTTTGTACAATGTGTTTTGATCATATCCATTTCCTTCCAGAAGCTCTTCCTAAATCCAATTCCCTTTCCCTACTCACCCAATTTTGTGCCCTCTTGTTTTGTTGTGGTGTTGTTGTTGTTGTTGTTGTTGTTTTGTTGACACCAAGGACAATTTGTCCTGCCCAAATACTCTTAGATGTGTGATTTCCATTGGAGCATGGTCTACTGATCAAAGGTTATACTGTTAGAGCAAACTGACCCTCCCTCTCCCAGCATCTTACAGTTGCCAATAGCTTCTCAGCTAGAGCTAGACTGTGCCCAAGTCCCCTCTCCATGCTGGAATTTGGTCATTTGCACAGGTATTGTGCATGCTGTCATAGTCACTGAGCTCATATGTGTAAATGTCCTGTTGTATTCAGAGGAAATTGCTTCTTTATATTCATGAATCTCACTCTGGCTCTTTCAATCTTCCTGAGCCTTCTTCCACAATAACCAGAGGAAGTGTATAGTATATGTGATCCATTTAGGGCCAAGGGTTCTGTAGTCTCTTAGCCTCTGAACCTTGACTAGTGGTCTCTGGGTTGATTGCCGCCTACTGCAAAAGAAGCTTCTCTAACGAGGGTTGAGAGATGCATGATCTATGTGCATAATGGTAAGTCATTAGGGGTTGGTTTAATACTATGTCCATCTAGCAAATTAATAGTGAGTGCTCACAGCTATTTTTAAGAAAGGATTTGAATGATCTAATCTTTATTTTGAAAGAAAAAGGTCTCTAGAAAAGAAAACAATACCTAACATGGAGAACCTAGATTAAAGAAAATTAACAAGAAAACTATCCTAAAGAAATGAAAGAGGAAGGGTGAGCAATTTCATGGACATTTGGAAGCATATATTTGTAGTTTACACATTGATGATAGGGTGGGGTAGTTGTTCACTCACTCTGCATCCCTGAAAAAAGGTAAACCAAGCAACAGATACAAGGTTTACCCCCAATAAGAGTGAGAAGGCAAGTCCTGCTGAAATTCAGTGTCTCCGTTGCTGAGAATGCTGGGAACCCTGGGGGTGGGAGGGGGAGAGGTAACAGATGCCCAGTAAGGCTAAAAATCTACTATACAAAAAAAAAAAGCAAAAAGGAATTTTATAATTTAGTATTTTTAATATTAAAAGCAATGTAAGATAAGATAATCACTTGTGATTAAAGCAATTCATATTATACAAAGAAGTGAACGTTCTTACAGGAAATCATGTGATGGTATTGAGAAACTGTTATTAGGTGGGTCATAAAGAATGTTGAAGCCCCCCCCCCCCAGGATATGGACCTGGACTGGAGAAATGAGGCAGATTTCAGGAAAGTGCTGTCACCCTCAGAGATATGTGCAAAGAAGTTGAAGGCCCAAAGATAATGGTCCAAATGAATCAGGAAGTTCTGATTTGGGCCATTTCAGTGGTACCATACATGGTACAGAACACAGTCTGACAACATATAGGGAAAACAGAAAAAGTGCAGGCCCCATCTTGTGATCGTATCATGTGTCTGATGCCAAGTCTGGCATCCTCTTGCCAACCCCAGAACTAGGACAACCATGAATCTGGAAGCTTGCTCTTTGGTGATCCCAACAATTTTACTCTGCCCTCTGAGGTCAGCACACTTCCCTGTATCCCTAGGGAAATGTTCATCCTGCAGCAAAGTTCTTCGTCTATCACAAGAAATACATTTCTGGTACTTGACAACTTCGGAGTCTTCTTCCTGTAAAACTTCTGATTCTTTGTGTGAGGCCTGGATATTTGATACCATCTCTATTACTATCAGTGATCCATCTCTTGGTTACTTCTCCTAACTCCATTGGGTCTCTTGAGTCCCCATATTCTTCTGTTCCATAATTCCTTTCTCCATCCTCATTAAATTGACCATCCAACACAGAAGCTTGAGCTCCTCACTTACATTCCTCAGAGTCCACCCTCAGTCACGTTCTACATCCTTCACCTCCAGAAATGGAAGACATCTAGACTGTTTTTCCAAATCCATTCTCAAATGTGATTTCACCTTCTAACTCCTTTCTCAGGTACCTCCAATTTTGCAAGTCAATTAATATTATTTATTAGGACAAAAACTCCTCGGGTTAAGAATTACGCAGAGATACAGCTTCATCGTCCTGATGTATAGTTTCCTCATTTCATCTTTCATTTTATGAATCCTAAAACACATGTACATCCATGTTCCAGTTAAGACAAGGGTATTGTCTTATTTTCTTTGTGTTGTTGTGATAAAATCTGACCAAAAGCAACACGGAGAGGGAAAAGGTTTATTTAAGCTTAAAGTTTATAGTACATCAGGAACTCAAAGAGGGAACCTGAAGGCAAGAACTGAAATGAAAGCCATAGAAGATGCTGACTACTGGCTTTCTCCCTAGGGCTTGCTCAGATTGTTTTCTTACACAATCCAGGACCACCTTCCCAAGAACCACAATTGCTGGGCCTTCCCAAATGAATCACTACCTGAAAAAGTGTCCCACATACTCACCTTCAGGCCAATTTGGAAGAAGAAATTTATCAATCAATATTCCCCTCTTCCTATATATATTTTAGGTTTGTGTCAGATTATCAAAAATTAACTAGCACAATTAATCTCTTGTCAACCTGACACACAAACACATCAGTATGAGACCATAACCTTTTCTTTATTTGTCCCCCAAATTACATGTTGATGTTAATGTCACAGTTTAAAATATAAGTAACATTAAGTCCCACCATCTTAAAAAAAAAAAATCTCAACACTTCAAATGTTCCACTTCTCTTTAAAAATATCCAAAGTCCCTTTCAAGGTCTCTCAACCATGGGCTCCTATAAAATCAAAAGTAAATTACATAATTCTTATAACAAGGGGTAATAATCAGAGTACAGTCACAACCAAAGCAAAGGAAAGGCAAACTCCAACAGTGTTAATCACTTAATGTCTGACATCTGAAGCTTACAATCACCTGGGTTCAAGTAGTCTTGGGCAGCTCCACTTGTCCACACACTTCTTTGTCCACAGTATACACAACTTGCCTTGTAGGCTCGAGCCGATTTCACTCCACAGCTGCTGTCAACCTTGGTAATTGGTCATTCCACAGTCACAGCATCTCTAGTGTGCTGCGGTCATCACAGAAGTCAACTTCACCAAGTCTCAACTTTTTACCATGACCCCTTCGACCCCGGGATTTACACTAGAATTGAGGCTACACTTTCGGCAATGTCCTCTCCTGACCTCTCCTGAGGCCAAGCCTCACCTCCATGATTGCTGCATGCCTTCAAAAACACTACCACATGCGAGTCTCTGACACATTACCAAGTTCAGCTGTCAACATAAGATGCAGCCCTGACACACCCTGGACCACAGCTTCTGTGGACCCTGAGAAAATACTCCAGTAAGATTTTAGCCCAATGTCATGGATATTTTCTTAACCACATCTGATTTCTCAGCCACAGCTAATGAGCATTGATTATCCCAATAAAACAGGTTTAACTTCAGAGGTTATGGTCTCTTGTTAGCTGCCGCTGAGTCTTCAACCCCAGTTGACAAGAAAGCACAGGTTCTTAACTCAAAATATCACATGACTGACTCTTGGAGGAACTGTCAAACTTCCCTCTAAAAGTTCCTAAGCCAGGCCTTTATCATATGTACTGCTTTCAGAAATCTCCCAAGTAACCACATTAGCTCATTAGGTTCTGAATACTCACTCATCTTTCCGGCCCAAAGTTCCAAGCATTTCCACAATCTACCAAAACAGCATGACCAGGTCGGTCACAGCAATATCCCATAATCCTGGTACCAATTTTGGAGCCAGTTTGATTTGGTTTGCTATGATAAAACTATGACCCAAAGCAACTTGGTACAGTCAGGACTGGACCTCAAGTCAGGAACAGACGCAGTTTACTGACTACTGACTTGCTCATGAGTGATTGGCTCACCCTTCCTTCTTATACAACCTAGAACCACCTTCCCAGAGTAAAACCACCCAGAGTTAACTGGGCCTTCCTATGTGTCTTAGATAGGGTTTTATTGCTATGAAGAGACACCATGATCAAGGCAACTTTTATAAAAGACAACATTTAATTGGGACTGGGTTATAGTTTCAGAGGTTCAGTCCATTATCATCATGACAGGAAGCATAGAAGCATCCCGGCAGATGTGGTGCTGGAGAAGGAGCTGAGAGTTCTACGTCTTGATCCAAAGGCAGCCAGAAGACTGACTCTTCTGCACTGGGTTGGGCCTGAGCACTGGGAGCCCTCAAAGCCTACCTACACAGTGACACACTTCCTCCAACAAGGCCACACCTCCTAATAGTGTCCATTTCCATGGGCCAAGCGTATTCAAACCGCCACACCATGTCAATCACAAATCAAGATAGATGTCCCAGGGACTTTCCTACACAGCAATTTAATGAAAGCAATGCTTCAGGTGAGACACCTTCTTCCCAGATATGTCTAGGCTTGTGTTGAGTTGAGAGAGACTCACCAACACAGATGTAGAATGAGTATCAAGGAAGAAGAGGAAGAGAAAGAAGAAAGTATTCAAAATACCAACATTGAAACAATGAATGCTTAACACAGGCTATCTCTTGACCAGAAGACAGAGCTAGACAAAAGGCAACTAACATTTAGACACTGACAGAAAGGTTAAAAAAAAAAAAAAAAAAAAGCTAGAAGAGAATGAGTCCACTTGGAGATGCCCTCACTCTCAAATAAGATAGGGTCTCAGCTGTCAGTGGTCTGAAACTCACTTTGTAGACCAGGCTGGCCTTGAATTCACAGAGACCTGACTCCTAAATGCTGGGATTAAAGATGTGAGCCACCATGCTAAGTTGTACTAGTCAATTATTATTGATTGTTGTTGTGGCCAGTGTAGGAAGAAGAAAGGCTTATTCCAGCTCACACTTTCAGAGGTAACAGTCCATCCATGACATGTGTGTGTGTGCATGCCTCTGTGTGTGTGTGTGTGTGTGTGTGTGTGTATGAGTGCCTAGAGCACATAACATTGAAGAATCCAGGAAGTAGAAAACAGAAGAGCAAACACACACACACACACACACACACACACACACACACATGGGGAATGGGGACGTTCAAATGCCCTTGGTGAGGGGATGTGCACGGCAGAGCACATCAAAGGCCAAGGAAATGAGCAAAACAAAACAAAACAAAAATGCAGACACTCTACCTCAAAGTTACTGCAGCCCACACCATAACAGAAAGCCTTAGTAATTCTGAAAAGAAAATCCCTTGAAAGGTTTTAACCAGCTTCAGTGTGAAAATTGCAGGGTGACAGAAACCCTCTTCTCAATCCCGCTGTACTTTTACTATCATCTGTAATTAAAAATCATTTTTCATTCTGAGGCTATCGAAATTTTTTCAGACTAAGTTTTAGTCTTACGTACAAGCTCCATGAAGCTAATGGGAAGTGAGCCCCTGTCACCACTGCCAGCTCCAAGAGGCAGAGCAATACTGACACTTCCACTGGCCTCAAATCTAGAAGTAGGTGTTCCCAGTATCAGTGCGGTACTCCACCCTCAGTCCCAGACCAGCAAGCTAATTTGCTGTGGCTGAGTTAATGCCGGGGTGTGGGGGAGAGAGGAAGCTGTTTCACTTAGGTTGCTTTTACAGCTTTAAGGAACAAGACATACCTGTCCATTCTCTCTGTTCTGAAAGAAGAGCCAGCCATGCTAACTCTGTTTTTAGAGGATAACAAGAAAAACCATCTTACATTTTTGAACCAAACTCATGCCCCTGCTTCTTTGTGAGGGCCCTCTCCCTGGTTAGTTCATCTCTAGCACCCCAGTCTCCTAGCTTGCTTCACCCTCAAGTTCCACTCCTGGGTATGTGTCTGCTTCTGTCAGCCTTTTTTAAGGCTTCTGTCTCCTCTGTCCCAGAGGGACAGGAGCCTTAAAAAAAAAAAAAAAAATCTGTTCATAAACTACCTTTGGCTTCCTGTGTCTCACCATTGAGGGATGGTCTATGGTTGCCATGGCAATGATATCTTGCAACAATGCTGGGCAGCCTTCCAGGAGCTGAAGTTGGGAGCAGTGGTGCTAAAATACATCTGTCAGAGGTAACAAAGAATTCTCTGTGTAAACATTTCTGTAAGAGCCGTCACCTGCATGGATCCTAAAGCAATGGGTACGATGCAGGGCTGGAAAGCTGGCACTGGGGCTGTTGGCCTGAGACTGCTCTGTTATATACTGTGGTCTCTGTCGCTCTGTTGTATGCCTCAGAATAAGGCCAAGACTCCTCCCAAATACATGATGCTATCTGGATACTAAGTTGAAAGCCGGATGCGATGCTGGCTCTGACCTCGGGAGCCTTTGCCTAAGATTCATCTGGGATTTAAAGTCACTTGCTCATATTTCCCTACCATGCCGTCTCTAATAAGTAAGTTCCTTGTCCTGAATTCACTGTTCCTATTACAGCTATTCCATTATTATATTTTATATACACTTATTATATAATCGGTATTTAATAATGCTTACTTAAATATGAGTAGCTAAGCATTCAAGTTGAACTTCTCATCCCATCTTAAAACAAATAAAACAAAATAAAAAACCCTGTCAGATCTACAGTGATAATTAGGGGTAAAGTGTTTGCTAGGCAAGCATAAGGATCCCCAGCACCCACATAAAATCAGGGTATGGTAGCACATCTATTTGAAATCCTAGCACTTAGATGGGCAGAGGTTGATGATACCCCTAATTACTGACCAGCCATTCTAGCCAATCACAGAGCTCTGAGTTCAGTGACCTGTCTCCAAAACTATACTGGAGAAAGATGGAGGAAGACACTCAGAATTGACCTCTGGCCCCTACACTCACAAGCACATGTACACCTACCTGTACACATAGATACTACCATTCTCTCAGGTAACAGCCCAGAGCGTATTGCTATTCATTTAGAGCAGTGGTTCTCAACCTGTATGTCGTGACCCCTTTGGGGATGCCATATATCAGACATCCTACATATCAGATATTTACCAATCTATATCCAAATTATAGTTATGAAATAGCAACAAAATCATTTTAGTGTTGTGGGTCCCCACCTCATGAGGACCTATATTAAAGGGTCTCAGCATTTAGGGTAGCTGAGAACCATTGATTTAGACCAAGAACATCTCTGAAGTAATGATGCTAGCAAGTCACTGGATATAGCATGTGGTAAAGCCAAAACATCAGAGTTCACGGTTGCTAGGAAGCAGGCACCCACACTAGAAAGGCAGAGACAAGACACATCCTTCAAAAGCAGGCCTCTGCTGAATACTTTCTCCAAAACGCTATTCCACCTACTTTCCATCAGCTCCCAACAATGCCACCAAATTACATGCCCATCATCAGTCAATCAATGAAAAGGTTAGATGCCCTGTGATTTAATGATCTGTGGAAATGATCTCACAGATGAACACAGTCAAGTTGGTGATCGAGATTAACCCTAACAGAGAGTACCATGTAGTTATCAATACCACCAGCCAAAATACCCAGATATCTCTCAATATCCAGATACCTATGATGACATATCCCATGCGTGTAGCCTCTGTTCCTGGACATATCAAGCCCATAGGGAGATATGACATTATGGAAGACCTTAGAAACATGGAATCGTGCTCTCCGACGAGCAGGCACTGCTGTTGAATGGCTATGCTAACAACAGCAGGGAGTGAAAGTGAGCCAGAAAATACACTACTGTAGTGCCAGGGAAATGTTAGTGATCCCCCCCCCAAAACCAGACAGGAGTTGATCTGACGGACCTTATAGCGGGGTCTTTATTCTATTTGAGCTAGCTCGGTCCCCACCTCAACACACCGACATCACACAGGATGGTTTTGGTGGTGGGGGAGCCCTGAATATCTATGGGGCAAGGCTTTATTTAGAGTAAACAGCAAGCCGGGGAAGGGGAAGTGTGCAAGCATCAAATCGAAAAGCTACTGTGGCCTTTAACATACTTGGCTGGTGCTGGGAGTCCTATCATAAACCTAATTTCTGCTTCCCTCTGCATTGGTGGTCGTTAGGCAGGGGATGGGCTTGTAACCTGGGGGTGAAGGTTTGTTGGAGGAATAACCTGGAGACACTGGTCTTGTAGGGGATTAGCCTAGAGACCGGAGCAAGGCTCGGGTTTTGTTGGGGGTCAACTTGGAAACTAATGCTAGGTACCAGCCTGTTAGTTTACCTGAGTTCAAATGCAGGTCAGGTTCTCTGAAATGGAGTCTGAACTTACACGATTTGGCCTCTCACTACCACTTGTCAAGACCACCTGTGATACCTGGCAACAAATGACCTATTATATTGGAACTCCGCATCATTTAAGCAGCAATCGTTGGAGGGCTTCAAACCCAGACCAAACCCCAACCTGCATGACCAAGTTGTCCATGCTACAAATTACCCCAAAGTTTGTGTGCAGAAATAAATCTATGTCTTCTTCACAGTCTCACCCTTGGTTTGCTTTCCTCCAGCTGCTCTGCTTTGCCAGTGTGATGGGGTGATGGGGGTTCTTTCGTAGTTTACAAGGTGTTTTTTTTTTTTTTACAATGCACACACTTCTTTAATTATGTTATAGAAAATCCATAGAGCTCTGCAGGTATCTGGGGCAGGGGATGGATCTGAAAAACATTTCGTCCTTACCAAACGTATTTGTTTGCACAAGTAATTGAACCCATGTCTCAGAGGGAAGAGTGGCATAATACACAAGCCTTGATTATCGAAACTGAGCTATGCTCTGAGTGCGTGGGAAGGGGTCGCCTCTTCTTTTGGATGCAGGATGACCCCAGCATGCTGGAACATTAAAATTCCTCTTGCTTTTTGCAGCCATTCTCATCTCAGAGTGGTTCACTCAAAGGGTCCGTGCACACAACAAAGGCTCGGCAGAGACTTACAACAGCAGTCGATCATAGCCACAAAAGAGAAACTGACATGGTGACCAACTCAAAGTCACAGGCCTTGACTCAGATTTCTGTAAATGTTTTGTCTCTCATTAATTTCACATTAACGTCAAGCTCTTTTCTAGGTCATACTAAGAAAAATGAATTTCCCTAATAAATGCTTGTTTTATTATATTATTATTATTATTATTATTATTATTATTATTGAGAGAAATAGCTACACCTATTCTGGGACACTAACTACATACACTTGATTAATGGGAAAAAATGAGGGTTATGGCTTATGTCCCCCAAAGCTCCTATCTTGGAAAAAAAAAAAAAAAAAAGATCTTCAATTCAAAAGTGTTAATGGCTGTGACCTTGACAGATGAGATCTCCATCTTCATGAATGGCTTAGCATTGCCAACATGGGAGTGCACTGGGTGTCACAAAAAAAGGGGGGGGGCTGTTGGTAAGGATGGTTTAGCTGCTTTATGATATTCTCTCCCCTCTTGCCTTTCTGTCTTCTGTCATAGATTACACATCATAAAAGCCCTACCCAGATGCCAGCATCATCCTCTTAGACTTCCCAGGCTTTAAAACTATGAACCAAATAAATGCCTATTAATTATGCTACTCACTCTATAGTAATTAGACTAAGAAGATTCTGGTATAAGTGGCTTTGTTTGTTTGTTTCAGTTAGGTTATTTTTTTTTTCCTCATATGAGTTCCAAATAACTGTCAAGCATGGAAAAGTGACCCAGACCCTCCTGGCAGATGGCCAGGTCACACTGTGCCAAGCTTGGCTACCATGGCCCTTGAAGAGGGAGACTGTCCACAGTACTAAAGACAGCTGGGCAGCCCACCCTACCCACTCAAAGGTACCTACTCCTAGCACTTGTGTCCTCTGTAACCCTTAGCAACGTGATAAAGCAGTCTCAGTGCTTTTCTTTGTATGCAATCCAGAAACTTCTAGAAACAGGCCTCAGCCTCCATAAATGGTTACACAAGTGATGAACCAGCTTAAAATTCTCTGCCCTGAGCACAAGTCTCATAACATCTGCCACATATATACATATGTACATATATGTGTGTGTGTGTGTGTGTATTTCTCATATGTTGATGGCAACTCAAAAATAGAAGGTGGATGAAGGTTCAGAAAGTCAGTGTGCATGTGAGAAACCCACCCTCTTCTAATACTTGTAAACTTGCTGCTTTGTTGGCTACTTCCATCCCCAGCCAGAGCGGTCAGTTCAAAGTGTAAATTCTGTCACATACCAAACTCCTCTCCTCAAAACTTCCCAATAGCATCTCATCTAGCAGTCAAGATGCCTGATTTCCTATTGCTTGGCTCAGTGGGGGAAGTGTAGATGTTAAAATACTAATTATCTCTAAGAGCTAGAAGAAAGAGGTTTGAAGTTTTGGAGCTCAAACAAATGATCTAAGGAGATCGATGTACTGAGCCTGATTTTATAGCATACAATGTACACACACAGCGGACATTATAGAGCCGAAGCTGATTTTATGCTATACAGGGTAGACACAATCAGTTGTCATGCATGCCGAACCTAATGTTACATTGTACGGTGTAGGTGACACACTGGCCATCATGCATGTTGAAACCAATTCTGCATTCTGCTGGGTAGGTGCATCTGAGTCGTCATCCGTGTTGACCCCAATGTTACAGTACAGACAGGTATCCGTCACCACACCATTTCATTCATGTGCATAGTGCATGCTTTTAATGTATCCGTTACATCTTTAAATTTTCAAAAGTAATTGCTGTAATTGGCCGTTTCCAGTCAGCAACCCTATCTTTATGAGTCGCCCTCTCAGCCCGTTCCCTCCACTTCACCTTTCCATGTGACACTAAGTACCACATGACATGTGCATTTAGCATCAGTTCTCCACTAATGATGAAAATGCCTTAAGAGCAAAGATATGTCTGTCTCCTGCACCCGCAGCTATAAAACATTGCCTGCCAGAGCATCACTCAAGAAATATCGCTGAATCCATGAGTGAGCACTATGAAGACAGGCCAGGGGTCCCCATGTCCCAACACATAAATTGTAGACTACAGGATTTCTCCATGTGGTTACTAGGTATGTATTTTCCAACTCTGTGCATTTTGAAAATCTGTGGTTTTTTTTTAAGTTCTTGAACAATATGAAATGAATTTCCCTCAATTCTGCTCATATAGAATTATGGTTGGCGACACCCAGATGCAGTGGAAAGTAAGGGCCTTGATCTACAGTTCTCCTCTGCCATGGCCAATAATTTGTAACATTTTGGGAGCAAAATCTGGGAGTCAATGAAGGCACGGGACACTTGTATTGAAAGTAGAAATGGAATATAAACGATGTGAGGGCAAACGTGGATATCAGAAATGACACCTAATAGTGCTGCTCTCGGCCACAGTGCTAAGGAGCTTGCAAGCATAAAACGTTTTGGTTTGGGTTTGTGGTTTCCCAAGTTTCCATTCAGAGAGGAAGTGGAAGCAGCACACACCACAGCAGCCAGGAAGCAGAGAAAGGCTATGCTGGAAGGTGCTCTCTTCCTTTTACTTCAGCTATGACCCCCACCCAGGCTGGGGGAAGACACTACCATATTCACAGTAAATCAACATCATTGTTAATCAGCTCTCTCTGGTAACTCCTTTACACACACACACACACACACACACACAAAGAGTGATTCTTAACAATCTCCCAAGCAGGTTTCAATCCAATCAAGAATAACCACCATAGGAATAGCAATACAATCAGATATAAGTGTAATCAATCCCCCATCTTTTACAGGGAAGTTGATACCGGGTACTTACAACTGATAAGGATGAAATAGAGGAATAAATATTAGTTCCACGTGTCATCAGAACTGCCAGAAACAAACAAACAAACAACAAAACAAATGCTGTCAAATACTGGGGAGAGACTTGGGGGGTGGGAAAGGCATGGAAATACAAGATGTGGCCTTCACTTAATCTGTTTGTGTTGTCTGCATTGCTGACCACTGAGTACCTTAGCTCGGTCTTCTCCTGCAAAAGTGTGGAAACAGAATCATGCTACATGAAAAGCAAATGCTTAGTGCTGAGTGTCTGTCTGTCTGTCTGTCTCTCTGTCTCTTTCTCTCTCTTTGTGTGTGTGTATTGACAAATTAAATATATATATATATATATATATATATATATATATAGAGAGAGAGAGAGAGAGAGAGAGAGAGCGCATACTTTAAACATGTTTGTGTTCATACAATACCTGAGTTTTCAGAACAAGGCCTAAGAATGTTTCCATCTATCTATGGGTTCCCCGTACCTGCAAACCCATCTCTCCCTGGAGACTGGATTTAAGCATGGAAGGCACTGAGTGAAATGAACAGCTATCTGGAAAGACAGGATCAAGTGGAAACACAACTGTTTGTTGAAAAGGAGTGAAGGATTCAGTACAAACTGGTCTGCGAGAGTAGCTGTTGAGTCCCAAGGTGCCCAGCGGTGCCCAAAATTTGGGGGGTGGGGAAACTAGCCTGAAGGTAAAACAGAGTGACGGTCTTGAGAAAAAACCATGAGTGACCAAAGGTCTGCTAGAGAATCATCTAGAAAGGAGGTAAGAAGCAAAGAAGCGGCTCCTTCCCAAGCTGCTTCTGGTCAGCCCCGGCTGCGAACCGAGGTGAGGCCATACTCCCTTGCTTGGCTTCAGCATCACATTTTAGATCATCTAATGAAAAATGCCGTCGACTGTGCCTCTCAGATCTCAAACACAAAGCTGTCTCCAATCATCCTCAGAAATGAGGGCAAAATAATCAGGCTATTTACGCGCCATGGGATCCATGGAGACCAGAGGCAGGTGTATTTTATAAATATCAAAGCTGACCTAAAAACGTGTTTAATAGTGAATCTTTTATAAGAACCAGAGCTATCAGATGTACCTTATGAAAGACCAAAACATGGCTCACCCAGTATCTGGTAATTGCTATAAAGGCCTTCAAGAGTTTTTCTGACCTGCTGTTTTGTTGATTTTAGGGCTAATTCAATAAGGTCATTTGCAGAGAGTTCTTTTTAGTTTACAAGGCATAGTTTAAAACTCATTTGTATGTAACCAACAGTACTTTAGTGTCTACAAACAGCGAGTGCCACCCGAGGCCAGCACTCACACAAAATGAGAACGTGACCAACACCGGGCAAGCGTGTTCACATAAATAACAGGGGGGTTCTTGAATGAGAAGCCATACTAATAAACAGAGTAAATTTCCACCAGCTGTGTTTTACCTAATTATCAGGAAAAAAAAAAGAAAAATGCACATTGAAATATTTTTTTTGATCTATAGACAAGGAAATAAAAAAAAAAAAAAACCTACTGTAGAATGAAAACAAAAGAAACTTTTCCCAGAGCTTCCAGCAAAGTGACCACAGAGGTCACTGGCATGGCGGGGGGCAGGGGGGGGGGCTGTCAAGTGACACTGGGACCCTCTGGCTCCAGGGCTGGGGAGATGGTTCAGTCGGTACAGTGTTGTGCTGGGTAGGTCTGAAGGCTGGGTTCTGATCCCCAGCACCCATGTAAGTGCTGGGCAAGGAAAGCCACCTACCTGTAAGCTACGCCTCAGGAAGTAGAGCAGATGATCAATCATGGGGTTGATGGTAAGCTAGATTAGCCGAACCAGAGAGCTTTCAGTTCAAGCGAGAGACCACAGCAACTGAAGAAAACACGTGACCTTGGCCTCTAGCCTCCATAGGCTTGCTTGTGTACGCATGCGCACAAGTACCCACATACATACACACACACCCCACATATATGACACCAAACACATACACATAAAAAGGCAAACAAAATTGCTCTTTCTCTCTTATCCAGCTGTTACCAGCCTTGTGTGGCAGGTCCACCCTTCACAGTTGCCTCTGGGATGCATGATATACCTGCTTTCTTCTTCCAGTTGACCAAGAAAAGTTACCTCCCGGTCAGATCATCTGACCCAATCAGTATTATTACAGACTCCCTCTCTGCTTATGTTTCTTTTGGCTGTCATTTTGAAGGCAATTGGGATGTTTTTAGCAGCAAGTCTTCCTTACTACGAAACGGCATTGCCTTAAGACTTGCCTCTCCAAGATTCATATTCGCCCGAGTAACTCTGCCTCTTTCCTTGGTCAATAGTCCCTGTATTACGGTCTGAAATTTTGTATCAACTTTATAATCCATCACGTTTTGAAGCCAGTGTTTCACCAGAAGACAAGAGCTCTGCTAATTGCACACATCCAGAGTGTTCATTAAACTACTCTGAAGCAGAGCAGGTACCACTCTGCCATGTGCACACAAAGCAGTGTGCGCACGCATGCTTGTGGGTGGCAGCATGGATGTCGGTGTGCCGAGTCACTCTCTTCTCATTCTCATTATGTCCTGCTTGTCCTAATTCAGTGATGGATCATCTTCTTGCACATGTATGGATCAGTTCAGGAGCAGATAAATCAGAGCTTTTCTTGCCCTTGTCTTTCCACGCTGTTCTGATCATCCATCTGACCATGGAAGGAAGGCAACAACTGCCTGCCTGAGTGGAGGACTAAAAAGACCAGGTTGTCTTCATAGAAAAGTCTCTCTGAGTCAGTGTGGACAAGTGTGTGTGTGTGTGTGTGTGTGTGTGTGTGTGAGAGAGAGAGAGAGGGAGAGAGAGAGAGAGAGAGAGAGAGAGAGAGGAAGACAGAGAGAATGTGTGTATGAATATGTGTAAGAGAATGTGTGTGCATGTTTGTGTATGAATATTTGTGAGAAAAGTGTGTGTGAGAGAGAGAATGTGTGTGTATGTGTATATTAGTATTTGTGAGAAATGTGTGTATGTGTGAGAGAGAGTGTATGTGTATGTTTATGTGAGAATATGAGTGTATGTGACAGAGTGTGTGTTTGTGTGACTATGAGTGTGTAAATGAGTCCATGAAACTCACTGACACCATACACTATGAACCAGACTTTGAAAGGAATGGTATCAAAACCGCAAATGTTGTTCTTTTTCTTTTTGTCCTGTAGAGAACATAAAAGTTGGTTTCAATTCTTTTCTTATAAGGAGAAATTATGCATCGATATTTCAAAAGCCATATAAGATTCTATTGTTATGTCTTCATGAACTGAAGGAGTAGAAAATTAATTGATTCTTTAACTGGCGAGACCTCTGTCAGATAATAGTCCCCACTTTTCAAAGACTTGATGTGTTTTCTTTCCATGGTTCAGTGCAGGAAGGATGATAGAGCAGGACGCCCTCACTTGGGTGAACCTGAAGGTCACAGCACTGGGGTTTCTCTCTTTAATTGCCTTTTCTCAACCCACCTGAAATCTTTAATATTTTACTTCCTCCTTTGAAGATTCTAACCGTGTCATCTAGAAAACATGTATGAAAAATGAAGGTTTTTTTTAAAACACAAGGGTTGGGTGTGTGACCGAGAGTGCAAAGGGGGCTTAAGGTTTCCACAGGACCCCCTGACTGCCCAAGAGAAAGAAGTGACACCAAAATGCACAGACTTCTGCCCACTCTCCACAGCTCCTAGGCCATGACCATCAGCTTCTCACTCTGTGAAGAGTTAGCTGTGGGGCTCCAATAGCACCTGCTGGTGTGACTCTGGTATTCTGCAGAGAATCATGAAAAACTCCATTTTCCCCCAGAATAAAGTAAATGAGTGGAGCCTTCAGGATTCTGGCTTTACTGTGTGGCTGGAGTTGAAGCTCAGTTGGAATCTGTAAGATTGCAATTGGGATTTTGAATTTCTCTGGAGGCAAAAGGTAACAAAATATGGTTGTGTACTGAGTACTTCCAACCCACAATTTAACTTACATAGAACTTTCCCTCAGCCTGTCCATTTTTTTTAAATTACAGCACAATTTTCTTTCAGTGGTAACTTGCTTCTTGGATGGTTGCTAAAGTGACGTCACCGACGTTTCTTTTAAAACTTCCCCATGATGGATGTATGGATGCAGTGCTGGATATCCACCATCCACCCAGGCACACCAGAGAAGCACATGCACTCCCACTGTGGCTCTGGGCAGCTGTAGTAAGTGTATTTGGTTTCGACCCAGACAATTTAAAAACACTACAAAGGAACACAGGAAAAGTGTGGGTCACCATGACAAAACCAAGCCTTTCAGTTACATGCATACATGAGGGAGAAGAACCACAATGGCATGGACCAGATACTCAACAGCTACAGAAGAAAACACCCCCAAATGGAGAAAAGTGTGTGTGCTTTCAACAGTATCCATGGGCTCACTGCCTCTGTGAATCCTTCTGTGCCTTAACTATGTCTTTTCTTTCTTGTCCTAAGAAACCATGCCCTAATCCTTCACTGGCTATTGCTTGGAGAAGAGAAACCATGAATGACCCTGAAGGTTCATGTCTCCCACCTGGTAGTCAAGAGAAAGTTGACTTGAGAGTCTAAGGACACATAACAGAATTGATGGAACTCACTAGGTTCCAGAAGGTTCCTCTTCAGAGACATGGAGCCCCTGAGGTTTCCAAATACCCTCGGTATGAGAGTTGTCCCAGCCCATGTTGGACAGGGCCTGGTTCCTATCTGTGGACCACTGGCCATGGAACATGCAGGTAACTCATGCCATGCATAAGCTTTGCAAAGATATGGCTTTGGAAGGTATGTGCACGTCTCTTCTTTTAAGATTCTCCTTGATGGACTCAACTGTACAACTCTGTCACCAGAAGAGACCATGGTAAAGTTCCTGATTTCTCCTCAAACAACCATTTCAAACTCTATCCAGCACCTCTTTCCGAGCTATCAGGCAGTATCTTTCATGGTCAAAGGTCTGTCCAATCTTTAGATATGGCTATATGTCATAATCTAGAAAGTTCCCATACTGACCAACGTAAATGTCTCAATATTGATGTCCACATTAAACAATGATTTGTTTATGATTCAAAGAGGGTTCTGAAGACATCCTGTTAAAATGTATCAGTAAATACGTATTTGTAATTTCTTGAAAGAATTCTGGAGCTTCTGAGCACAAAACTCAGTAAGAGGCTTTTATGACACTATAGTCATTTGCTGACCTGGAGTATTTGGGTCTGGATATGAGGCCCTGCCTCTTTATTCCTTTCCACATGGGTGTGTTCTCTTGGTATAGAGCAAATACATGTGTTAAGGGTATGGTGGGATTATGGACTCTATTACCAATGTTTCCAATGTTATTATAAACCATAGAAGCAGTTATTTATAACGTTTAGTCATTGCTCACTGAATCTAAAATGCACACTCACTGAGGAATATTTTGTATAATCAAACATAAGAGAAAGACATAAAGCTATCATGGATTCCCCTTTAAATAATAGGCCCATTTAAAAAATAGTGGCCAGTGGTGTCAAACATATGCATAAAAACATAACAGCGTAAGCTTTAAAAAAAAAGTTTAAATAAAGATATCAGCAACTCACCAAATACTTCGGATACTAAAGGGAATTTAAGGAATGGAATTGCATATTCTTTACACATTTGAATGAAATCTTTCAGCAGCATCTGTTCCACACAATTTAGCCAGAGATCTCGGAGGACTCCAGATACATAATCAAGGTAAGAGTGCTGCTCCAGAATAAAGTCTGAGCAAGCAATGAAAGAAAAATAAATGGATTACAGCAAGCATACTAAAAAGGAAAAATAACGTTAGACAAATTCCCCTCAAGAAACTAGTGATAAGGAATAGATTGTACTGTGTTTGCCTAGGCTGCTTTGTCTTTTATTTGCAAATAACATGTTCAGCTCAAAGGAAGAGATAAAATCAAATAGAATTATTTGCCAGGTTTTTTTTTTTCTAGGGCACCATGGTACTTTCAGATAACAATAACAAACAATAACATATTTCCAGGGCTTAAAGTTGATTTACAAATGTGCTTATATGCAAAAAGGAGAGTCTGGAGAAATAACCACAACTCCCCAATCAAGGAAGTAGCTGTAAGTGGCTCTGCCTAGCAGCAGTTCCTAGGGGGGGAAGCAACTTCATTAACATATAAGCAATACACAATGGTGGCCCTTATCTAGCACAGGACCCAGGACTGGTGATCTCATTAGCTAGGTTCAAATTTTAGGAACATTTTAACTTTGAAGATACGCTTTGAGAAAAGGGACAAAGTGTACGCCTCTCTGCTCTCTAACAGTAGCCCAACTGCCTGCATTCTTGGAAGAGAACCAAGTGAAAAACCTCAGTGTTTATCAAGGTTGAATGCCATTTGGAAGCTGTTAATAACAGAATCAGCTATAATGTGCAGAAACGAACTGTGGGTAAAAGCTGATTCCGTCATTGATGGCTTCCAAACGGTGTCACAACCTCCAGGAGAACTGCAGAAATGGAGCTTGGAAGGAGGCCTGGCTTGTATTTACTTTGAGAGAGAGTTTGGAAAGATAGGTTCACCAGCTAGGTTCCATTCTCACATACGCCATTTTTGCTCCGTCTCTCCTAGCCAACCTGAAGATCCTCAGGGCTTCTGCCATACATTCAATTAGATGCCAAAAGCAAGCAGAGAGGGAAAAGGATGATGGTGAAAAGGGCAGACCAGGCAGCTCTAACCTTCCCTAGACAGGCTCCAGCGGAGAATTGCTATTATTATTCTGCCAAATGGGTAAAATATTAACCTGACTTCTAATGTGAGTTCTCGTTATATGCACAGATTCATGCACCTCTCAACTTGTGTCAGAGAAACTTCCATTTGCAATAGGTGGGGATTGACATAGAGTCCCACTACTGGCCAAGGTACCAAAGAGACTGCAGATTGCTGAGCCATCAATGGGACAACTGTATCATATCGCCTCCTCCCAAGGTTCAATACTCATTGGAGACAAGGGGCAGAAATACTGGAAGAGCCAGAGGTGCAGGGTGAATAGAGAAACAGTGACCAAAATCACAATGGAGTAGCTACATATATAAAGTCAGTCACTGTCACAGCATTTACAAGGCCTGTACAAGACCAAGCCAGACCAAATCCCAGCATGGAGAGAACAGGTAGACACAAAGTCCTAACCCTAGCCAAGGAGATATTGGCGATGGCTAGTTACTGGGAGAAGGAGAGTCTGCCTTTTCTAACAGTGTAGACCAGTGTCTTTCAGCCTGTGGGTCATGACCCCTTTCAGGTCCAACTGCCCTTTCAAAGGAGTCACCTAAGACCATGAGAGAACAAAGATATTTACATGACAATTCATAACAGTAGAAAATTACAGTTATGAGGTAGTAATGAAAATAAATTTATTGTTCAGGGTCACGACAGCTTGAGGAACTGCATCATTAAACTGTCACAGTGTTAGAACAGTTGAGAACGACAGATGTAGGCCCTGGTAAGTTGACCACTATGATCCAACAGAAGGACATACATCTAAGAATATATATATTCATCAAATTCTACTAGATGAAGAAAAAAACCAGATAAATGTTGGTTGGGTATGGAAAATGTTAAGGTTTGTATATGCTCGGCCCAGGGTGTAGAACTATTAGAAGGTGTGGCCTTGTTGGAGTAGCTGTGTTACTGTGGGTGTGGGCTTTAACACCCTCATCCTAGCTGCCTGGAAGCCAGTCTTCTCCTAGCAGCCTTCAGATGTAGATGTAGAACTCTCAGCTCCTGCACCATGCCTGCCTGGATGTCGCCATGTTCCTGCCTTGATGATAATGGACTGAACCTCTGAACCTGTAAGCCAGCCCCAATGAAATGTTGTCATTATAAGAGTTGCCTTGGTCATGGTGTCTGTTCACAGCAGTAAAACCCTAACTAAGACAGAAGGGGATGTGGAACTCGAAGGAGTTGGTAGAGAGTGGATTTAATTGAAACACATTGTGTGAATTTCTCAAAGGATGAGTGAAAAAATGTTTAACAAAAAACAGCATTAGCTTCATCATGATGCTATATCACAGAATACTGTGCAACAGTAAATAGGTTGCTTGTCCTCCTAAAAAGTGTCATGTGGCCACTGAACTATGTGATGTGACTGTATCTCACCAATGACTCATTGGGTGTGGAAGCAGAACCTTGAAAGAAGGACCTCTGTTCACAGATGATCCATTGGAACCCCAACCAGGCAGCTGTCCCTTCAGACAGTGTGACATGTGCCACTTGTACAACATAGTCCACAACATATCCTGTCAAGACAGTGGATATTAAGTAAATGAATCCATCTTTAGAAATGGAACCAGTGGACCATGGTTCATCCAGGTGCCACTGCCACATGATGCAGACAAACCACCATCATGGCCACCAGAATAATTGAAAGTCTATGCCCAAGATCTATCATCCCTCACAGTTCACAGTGCACAACAGGCACAGTACCATGGACCATCCTGGCCTTGCTCTGAGCTCCCTCACATTCACACTGCACATCAGGAAGGATGCTGGGGCCACCATTCTGGCCTGGCTCTGAGCATCAATCACACAAACTCCTTCGCAAGAGAACAGCATGTGCAGACCTTCACAGTCCCTCTTCAAAACTGTCTCTCCATTAGCTCAGTTTCTGGGGCCCAGAAATGGGGTTTATACAAAATCAAAATTTACTTCCAAGACAGACAGAAAGAAAGAATCAGGGATGAAAATTCCTGAATCCTTAAGAAGCACTCCATCAAATGACTTAAAATTCCATAACAAATTACTTTTTACCTTATCATGAGTTTCTTTTTCATTGCATTTTATTTCTGGGGAGAAGGAGGGGAGTCTACTCAGGGAGTCATACATTGTGGTATACATGGGGGAGGTCAGAGAATCTCTCATAGGAGTCAGTTCTACTGTGTGGGTCCCTGGAAACAAATTCAGATCATCGGGTAAGCTCCTTTACCAACAGACCCTCAGGGCTTCTCCTCCTCTAGAAAGAAACCTTGGCTCTGTGAAGCTACTGCAAGAATCCTGCTCAGACACCTCAGCAGAACTCTCCTACTTACAATGCATGACCAAACCCTTCAGGCCTCCTACCAGCACCTTATTACATAGCCCTTCCTCAACAAGGATCCTGTCAAGTCAGTTTAGTCACAGTCTTCCTTCCTCCCTGATGTTCCCACCCAGTAAGCTCCCTCTAGACTACAAGTCCTCCCTTCTCCTTGCTAAACTCAAGGTTGTTCTGAGTTCCCTCCCATCGCAAAGCCTACATCGCAGCTTTGAACTCTGGGTTGATTGGAGTCTCCTCCTGAGGCAGAGCCTGCACCTGTCTACCTATATGCACGCTTAACAAACTGTGATTCATTTTTCGTTTTGACATCAGGACTCTTCAAAACCACACAGAAATGTCATGGGGAGAGAGAGAGAGAGAGAGAGAGAGAGGGGGAGGGGGAGGGAGGGGGAGAGAGGGAAGGGGAGAGAGGGAGGGGGAGAGAGGGAGGGGGAGAGAGGGAGGGAGAGAGGGAGAGGGGGGAGAGGGGGAATGGAGAGGAGAGGGGGGAGAGGAGAGGAGAGGGGAGGGGGGCAGAGAGGAGGGGAGGGGAGAGGGGAGGGGAGGGGAGAGGAGAGGGGGAGGGGGGAGAGGAGGGGGAGGGGGAGAGGAGGGGGAGAGGAAAGGAGGGGGAAAGGAGGGGGGAGAGGAGAGGGGGGAGAGGAAAGGAGGAGGAGAGGAGGGGGAGAGGAGAGGAGGGGGAGAGGGGAGGGGAGGGGAGAGGAGGGGGAGAGGAGAGAATGGGGAAAGGAGAGGGGGGAGAGGGGAGGAGGGGGAGAGGAGGGAGGAGGGGGGAGAGGGAGAGAGAGAGGGAGAGAGAGAGGGTGGGAGAGAGAGGGAGGGAGAGAGAGGGAGGGAGAGAGAGAGAGAGAGAGAGAGAGAGAGAGAGAGAGAGAGAGAAATCAGGAGCAATTCTTATGTATGTGATAGAGAGATGCAAATAAAGTTCAATGGATTCAGTCTCTGAATTGGCAAAAAGTGAGTGCCATTGTTAGTAAAAGGTGTAAATCACCTTGCTGTTTGAATGAGAAATGTCCCTCATAAGCTTGTGTATCTAAACATTTGGTTCCCACTCAGTGGCATTGTTTGGGAAGGTTATGGGGGGTGGGGTGGACCTTTTGGGTTTCAACACTTACACCCTGCTTCCCACTATCTTTCCCTGCATCCTGTGTGTGGATGAAAATGTAGCCAACCAGTTTCCTGCCCCTGACCCTGACCCTGACCCTGACCCTGACCCTGACCCTGACCCTGACCCTGACCCTGACCCTGACCCTGACCCTGACCCTGAATGCCTGGAATCTAACCCTCCAAAACCATAAGCTAAATAAACTCTTCTATAAGTTACCTTGGATCATGGTATTTTATCACATTAACAGAAAGTGACTGATACAACCACTACCAGCAAGTGTGGCAGACAGCTGGAACGCACATGCTATGGAGTTTTCCTTTAGTTTCACTTGGCTACTACTGGGCTGTGAGCCCAGCCATCAGTAACTCTCGGGAAACATTCCATACACAATGTCCTCCAGAAAAGTTCTCATCTATAGCTATCGTTCTATCATCTCTTTAAACTGTCAAACACAGAGATACTCGTCTACTGATTTTTCCTTCTTTCTAAATTCCAAATCTAGACGTCTTTCCTCAAAAGCGATCCTGGGCAGGCAGATATACAGCAGTCTGTGTTTTAATCAGCACCATTGTGCTTCAAAGTCAGTAGGAGCACAGCCGGCTCCGAAACCCGTCTGGACAGTTTGTATAAAGTTCCACAGAGACAATCATTTAACCCAGCAGTGCCATTCCAAGGAATCCTCCAATGTCCATTCACCAACTCTTATAACCACTCCTAAGCATTAATGAAATATTTAGTCACTTTAAGTCACTCTAATGCATTATGTTACAGTTCTGCAAACCAGTTCATTCAGAACACCTAGATCTTTCTGAGTTCAAGCATATTGCCAAGGCTTCATTTTTTCCCACTATTAAAGGGGAAGTCTAATCCCTGTCTTTCTTTCCTTCTCTCAGAGGCCCATAGACCTTACCCTTTCCCGCTCTGTTGTAACTAGAGAGCTGGGATCCTCGCACTCTGCCATAGTCAGCCTCTCCACACAGCAGGGAAGCCTCTGCTCTCAGTAACGCATGGGACTGTGAAATTGGTAAAGTCTAGACGTGCTCACCATCTCTCACAAGAACCCTCCAGGATGCACTCAAGGGTGATTCAGAAGCAACTTTCCAGGAACAGGAATACACAATGAAAGCTAGCTTGCCTGCCAGTGATCTCTGATCTTCTCAAGTTCAAATCTCCCAAATACAGTACTGTGACTTTCCCCACATTAAACATAAGGCCTAAAAGAGACCGATAACCAGACAGCACAAGAGACCACAAACCTCCCTTCTCTCACTGCCCAGCAAACAGCTTCTCCTTCTCCCTTCCTGTAAAGTCCCCACTGCCAATCAACCAGATCTGCTTGCCCCACTGCAGGCAAGCAGATCTAATCTCAGAGTTCCCAGCCTGCTGGGTGGTCACCTATGGAATAAAGCTTTTGTCACTTTGAGAGCCCAGTGCCATCAATGTCAGATAGATCACAGGCACCTAAAGAAATCCAACATAGAAGAATGCCCCATGTAGACTCTCAATAACGACACTGATTGTAAGGATTCTGGATGAATTGTGATGCAGAAAATACATCAGGTCTCCTTTGGTCCTTCATATTACTGATCACCATCTGTATAGAACAGCAGTTCTCAGTTCTCAAGCTGTGGGTAAAAACCCTTTGGGGGCTGCATATCATATATCCTGTATACCAGATATTTACATTATGATTCATAACAGTAGCAAAATTACAGTTATAAAGGAGTAATGAGATAATTTTATGAGTGGGGTCACCACAGCATGAGGAACAGCATGAGGTTGCAGCATTAGGAGGTTGGGAACCACTGGTGTAGAGTCACTGAGAAAGATAAGAGTGGATATGTACTTACCACTCTGGGTAACTGTAGGTACACAGTAAGCACCACAGACGCCTCATGGGAGTTCAAGCAGGAAAACACGTATGTGCGTGAGGTCCTCCTTAATCAGTACTAAAAACTGAATACATGGGGCTGGAGAGATGGCTCAGTAGTTAAAAGCACTAACTGTTCTGCCAGAGGTTCTGAGTTCAATTTGGCTCACAACCAAATGTCCTGTAATGGGATCCAATGCCCTGTTCTGGTGCAGTGTAGTAGTGTAGTCATATACATAAAATAAATAAATAATTTTTTTAAAAAAACTGAATAATTGACATATAAGAGAGAATGAGTAACTCTTGTGTTAATTTGAAGTCATTAAAGTAATTTACAGGCCCGGAAAAGGGGGACTTGTAATTTGACTATTTACAGGTTTTCAAGAGGTAATTCTTTTCCCTGAGGGGGAAGTTTGGCACTGCCTCAGTACATACTAACTGTTAAGACGCTAAGGGTGAGTGACTGAGGACAGACTTGCTGGGATACTTCTTATAAGCCTCAGAACACTACTCAGAAAGATCCAGTCCCAAACTTGCTGGGTTTGAGAAAAATCTGACTTAGAGAAACAACAAATGCACTTAGGTAGCTGCAAAGTAGAAAAATCTCTCGCAGAAATTATCTTTTTGTTTTTGGACACATTACTAACAGGTTTCTGAGCCTTCTGGTCAACCCACACACCGTTTCCAGTGACCACAGCTGAAAGGGTTGGGAAAAGACTGGAGTCCCAGTGAACATTTACACCAGAAACAAAAAAGGCTGCTTTCTTGGCTGTGGGTGCTAGCCAGACAGCCCTCCCCCCGCCCCCCGCCCCCAGATACTGGAGCATAGGTCATCAGCGTGTATTAGATACAATGTTTATCCTATAATTACAGATAAGGAGGAGAAAAATAAGAAAGAATCCTGGTTGCCTTGGGACTCTGTCTTAGTTAGGGTTTTACTGCTCTAACCATGGTCTAAGGCACCATGACCTTGGCAACTCTTATAAAAAAAGAAAAAAACAACAACAACAACAACATTTAATTGAGGGGTGGCTTGCAGGTTCAGAGTTTCAGTCCACTAACATCAAGGCAGGAAGATGGCAGCATCCAGGCAGATATGGTTCAGGAGGAGCTGAGAGTTCTGCATCTTCATCTGAAGGCTGCTAGCAGAATACTGACTTCCAGGTAGCTAAGATGAGAGTCTTATAGCCCACACCCACAGTGACACATTTACTCCAACAAAGCCACTCCTTCTAATAGTGCCACCCCCTGGGTCAAGCATATACAATCCACCATACTTCCCAAACATTTGTTGTTTGCTGCCAATAGCCTTTTGTTTGGAAGATAGTAAAGTATGTGTGCACGCTAAACCCATCCTCACGAAAGAACCTAAGGACTAGTGTGCTTATGCCCGTCCGTGTCAGGGACTCCTAAACATGTCATACTGCCTCTGTTTCAAAGAATTAGAGTGGCAGCGGCTTGTACCGTAACAGCCACTGCTTGTGACATTTTACCCAAATGCACAGCCCTAGAAAGGAGAGAAGAGAAGTAATAAAACATCTGCCGGGGGCTTGCTTGAAGGAAGGGATTCTGGGAGTTAGAGGGGTTCAAACTAAGGAGTAAAAGCTGGGGTGTCAAATATTACAGAATGTGCATTCATTGGCTCCCTCTAGTCTATGTCTCCTCATCCACAGGGGGAAACTCTAACCTTCTTATGTTGCTTTCTTTGACAAATAATCATAAGCAATGTGAGGAATTACAAAGAGTCTAATTTTGTTTTTCCACCTTCCTATGCTGAGGTGGGATGGGCCACACTAGACACAGGTACAAAGGACTGACTCCCTTTAGTTGAGTTTTATTCTGTATAGATTCTTGCAGTAGCTTAATTTTTTTGTTTTGTTTTGTTTTGTTTTGTTTTGCAGCAGGAAGAGAGGGTGGCTGGGGAATTAGCTGTGTTCCTTTTTAATGAAAAACCCAGTGTCAAAACGATCATCGGGATTTCTTTTTTTTTCTTCCCCTCCAGCCTATCACAGTCAAGCGTTCACCACAGGCTCAGGAGCTGTGAGCCCCAGCTTTGTAAAGACCAAGTCTAATAAACAAAACAAACCGTGTCACTTCACACTAATTCAAAGACTCTCTGCAACTGCTGTGTGCTGAGGACGCCAAGAACTGAACTGTAACCCAAACATGAACACATCACACCGCCGAGAAATGGCTAACGTGGCCTCCCCGTGAAGGATGTTTTAAGCGTTGATGAATGCATCATTTTGGAAAGAGTTCAAACATATGCAGCATTAAGTCCACAAATGTATCTTTCTCACAGAAATAATCCCGCTTGTCTTTAACGTGGCTGGGGGAACAGAGCATTTGAGAGGAGGCCAGCCTGGCGTGCCCCCGCTCATGCGTTGTGTTGCTGTTGTTCCTAGGAACTCAGGGGTGTCTCCAGTTCCATTACTTTCCCTCTTGGAAAAGAGCCCAGCTACTCTAGAGTCTTATCCATCAAAAA
Organism: Arvicanthis niloticus; assembly: GCF_011762505.2. NCBI lineage: Eukaryota > Metazoa > Chordata > Mammalia > Rodentia > Muridae > Arvicanthis > Arvicanthis niloticus. The sequence continues at coordinate 67,433,837 of NC_047670.1, forward strand.
TGAAAATACACCGAAAGTCTCTTTAGAGTTCCCGTTAACATAAGTGGCAGACACTTAAACCATTTCCAGAGAAAAATAGTGGTGCACGATGGATAGAGAGAGCACCCCCCCTGTGCCCATTTGTAGGAAGGTAAAACCCACAAAGGCTATGAGCATAAAACAGCGCTTCCCTCCATCAGTAAACATCCTGGGCATACAAGGTCTGCCATAACAAAACATTGCTTTTTGGGCGCCCATTTTAGCACTTCTCTAGCAAGCCCAAAGCTACCCCATGTGACATTTCAAACTGAACTGAACTCAGGACTTAGTATAGATTTAGTCCTAGACATTTGGAGTTATTGTCTCACCTCTTGTGAACCCAAGCAGGTTTCTTCTCAATGCACTCCAACTGAGTCCCACATAGCTCATGGGAAGACCACAGGCAGGGCCCTTGGAACTAAGGCAAGTGCTTAGGTAAACCAAGGTTGTCAGTGTAGTGAGGAAGGAGGGTGTTTTCACTAGCAATGTACCATTCTGTCCCTGCTTTGAAAGCCCCATCTTATCCACTGAAGATGGGTTCTTTTAAAGTCCAAACAGTTCAAGATACTGTCAAACTCTTGGTGAGACGAGAGCAAAGGAATTTCTTTTCTACTTGCCCAGTCATGTCTGTCATCTGAGCATCTGTGGCTCGGGTACCAGCATGAGGCTTCGTAAGGGGCTCTCAGATCTTTCAGCAATGGTTACAGGGATGTTTATAACCTCAATAACCTGAATAGACTCCTAGAGGCTAATTCTGGATGATTCTCTGTCACTCCATTGCTATCTCCTAATACCAAGAACAATAGCTGTTATGTTTTAATTAGAAATGTTCCCACAGGCTCCTGTACTGTAACAATTGGTACAGCTGATTCAGGGAGGCTGTTCTGGGATGTTTAGAAGTGAGGACATAGTTGGAGGGAGGAGTGAAAATTCCAGAGGGTATCTGTCCCTCACCTCTGCCTGCCACCTCTCTGCTTCTCACAGGCTAATAAAAACTAAACTTCGTTTTTCCTGCTGCCCAAGTGCCTGGGCCAAACGATGGACTGGAGCACATGAGACTGCAAGCCAAAGCAGGTAATGCTTCCTCTAAGTTCTTTGGGCCAAGTGTTTGGTCACAGAAACTATAAAAGTAATACATAACTGTTGTGTTTTTAAAAAGATAGGAGAGAAGGAATATGTTTGGTGGATGTGCAGTCAGGTGTGGGGGAAGGGGTGCCTCCATGGGCCCATGCTGAGGCATTTTTTCCCTCTGAGGGACCAGCCACATGATGGTATAATACAGAATAGAATTTATTCAGGGCATGGGGAGAGGAGTTGAGGGAGTAGAGACAGAGAAAGGCAGAGAGAGAGAGAGAGAGAGAGAGAGAGAGAGAGAGAGAGAGAGAGAGAGAGAACGAGAGACCGTGAAGTGAGGGGGCAAGGGGCAAGAGGACAGAGAAAGAGCAAGAAGGTAAGAGGGGGGGGAGCAGCCCCTTTTATAGTGAGTCAGGCACACCTGAGTATTGCCAGGTAATTGGGGCGGAGCCTAGACAAAATGCCAACAATAACTATTTTATTGTTGTTTCAGAGTTCCCTTTTTATTTTTGCAACTTACCAATACCCATGTAAGGGATTCTCACTGTTATCCCTAACTCTTTGCCATTTCTTGTACCAGATCATGGCTGCCTGACCTGCCATTCAGAGTAAAGCTTGACAGAAGGTGGGAGGAGACCAACACAATAGAATCACACTTTCTAGTGAGGTCTGGGACCCTTGTGAAGGGATCAGTATGAAGCTGGATCTGGACAGATAGTGTCCCGTGGGTAGCCTTTAAAATGTGGCTATAACAGGTGAGGGGCTGAGTGTGGATTATGTTTTCATACTCAGCCTAGTAGTTGACAAGCTCCTATATTTGGAACGACTTAAGTAGTCAAATCCAATTTTTATTATATTCATTTTATCTGTGTGTCTGTGTGTACATGCCTGTACCATGGCATGTGTCTGGAGGTCAGAGGGTGGGTTTCAGTAGTCAGTCCTTTCCTCCCACCAGGTCAGTCTCCCAGACCAGACTCAGGTGGCTAGTCTTGGTGGTAAGAGCCATTGTCTGCCGAGCCTCTGGACAGATGGGTTCACTGTTATAAATAAGTTTTATGAATCCAAACACAGATGAACTCTCTCTGATGAGACATTACCAAGATGTGAATCAAGATAGGGTATAATAATTCAAAATGCAATTTCTTTATTATAGCTTCTAGTTGCAACTACGCTATTTAGTACACACTGCATTCAACTGCATATATTTCTATGTTTTACTTTTCATAGCTTACTAAAAATTTTAAAATGGCACGTGAGGTTTGTACTTCTGCTGCATAGCACTGCCCGAGGCTCCTGTCACTCACCTTCTCTAAGTCCAGGCTTCTCTCGCTCCAACACTGTCTGAGTTTGTTTGGTAGCACGGACAAGTCAACTCCCAACAGATTCAAGAAAGCAAACTGCGTGATACACACAGATATCAAAAGGAAACAGAGACCTAAAGCAAAGACTGTAGAGTGAAAAATCCTGAAGAAGCCGGGCACTGTGGGTCACTTGTAATACCGACCCTGGAAGTCTGGGGCAGGAGAAGTGATGTGAATTCAAGGCCAGCTGATGCTGCATAATAAAGTTCCAGACCTGCAAGGATACAGAGTGAGACTCTGCCACAAAAATAAATAAATAAATAAATAAATAAATAAATAAATAAATCTGAAGTCTGCGACACCGGCGCCACTTTGGCCTGAAAGGACACGATCTCTGTACGCAAGCTTCCTAACCTTACAGCATGTTATTGTTTGGCCAGATGGCTGGCTGAATAACAGAAAACCATAAACAGCAACGGCCAGATAAAAGAATACCCTTCTAAATTCAATCCAACAGTTGCACATAATTAGCTTATGATGTTGCAGCTATTCAGGATGCTTTCACATGTCACAACAAAACCATGCAAACAATGATAACTCATTCTGGTACATGTCAAGGCTTTCCTTATGATCGTGTGGAGGCTGGATTCGAGGTTGTAGGGGAAGAAGCGTAGCGAGATAGCATCAGCAATTACGCTGTCCTCTAAAATTGCACATCTCTCTGGATGTCCATAAGGAAGTCTCACTATGAGCGTAGCCCTTTTCTAATAACAAGAAAATGAGTTTGCACATGAGGATTCTCTGTGTTCCAGACAGGGTGTCTGCATTACAATTCTGCGACAACATTCAGATGCATCAAGCAATGGGAAAACACCGTGAAAAACAAAGCCTTTAGGTGGGCTGATGTGGGTGCTAAGAATGCAGCCTCTTGGGCAAGAAGTTGCAAACAAGAGATAGAAGACAGGATAGAACAACTTCAGAGTGGATGTAAGAAGTCACCAACACCATCCATTGACTTGATATTTTGCATTGCTTTGATTTTTGCAAGATCTTTATATTGTGTCAAAAAAAAAAAAAAAAAAATGCACTCTGACAGAAAGGACAAGAGCCAGAGAGAAAGATGGAGGGATGGAAGGGAAACCAGAAGGGAGAGCAGAGAGGAGTGACCACTACTGAAGCACATGCATTTGTGCGGAGTGGTAGCCATTGTGTGCATTCAACACACACTGACAGAAAGAAAAAATGCACACACCCCTATAATCCTTCTCCCTGGCCCCTTCTGCATCTTTCTCTACAAATAGCAGCTCTTCTCATATTTCCACATCCCTGTCAAATCCTTTGTCATCCTTCCACTGACAGCATTGTCCTAGGTTGCTTCGTGTGTGGAGAGTGAGCAATGTAGGGTCCCACTGTGAAGGACAGTGAGAACACTTAGCCACTGTGCAAGGGAAGGAGTCCACGGAGCAGGTGCCTGCAATGCTTGGGCACATGGAAGACAGAAGTGGGATTGTGAGTTGGAGGCCAACCTGGCCCTGCCTGAGAGACGCAAACATAACTAAGTGAAAGAAAACACAGCAGATTTTAATCCAATCCTGAAGGTTCCATTTTACTAAATGAAGACTCTGTGAGAAAATCTACCCTGTTGACCTCAGACATTAGATTTCTGTTTTACCCTGCTAACCTCACACAGATGGGAATTCCACTAGAAAGGGTACCCATTCATTCACTCACTCAAAAAGTCCCCTCTGTGCTCATATCTTGCATCAAGTATTAGAAATACTCATTGGATAAAGCAGAAGTGATTTTTGATATCTCAAAGCTAAAACCCTAGTATAATATGTGGAAGAGTTAAAGGAGAAAAAACAATAACTGGATTTTGAGAACACACTGTGTACGATGTGCTCTGGGCTGCATGGTCTCCACTCTTTTTAACTGTGATCCATAGACTATGGCTTCCAGGATTTTTTTTTCTTGACCCTTTTTACACAATCCAGAAAGACTCTAAAATAAAATGCAAAGTTCTAGGAACAAGCTGACCGGCAAAACGTCAGGCAACACGATAACTTTCTTTTTTTTTAGATGAACAAACTTCTGTTAATATGGGCTACAACCCAAATACACAACACTAAACCAAAAAAAAAAAAAAAAATTATACAAGTTTATCACATTCAAATAAGAGCTGTTCCAAGATGGTCTCTTACACTAACTCCTATTGAAATAAAAGACCAAAGAGAGTTCTCCTCCAGGATGATGGAATACATCAGGTTTCCAGAAGCACATGAGCAGAGAGCAGAGAGTGAGGTGTGATATCAGCTCACTCACAGTAATGCAGACCACATGAGACCTGGAAAGATCTGAACTCAACCAGGAACACTTGAAGCTGCAAACACTAAGAACGGAATAAGGCCTCTGAAGGAGATTTGTGGCAACCGACGATACATTCAGGGGCCAGCAAAGGAACGTGGGCATCCAGTCAGTCCTAAGACTTGTATTTAAAATGGCACTGTCTCGGAAGATGAAAGAATCTGCTTCCTCTTACCTAATGGAAGCTTCTGGTAGAGTGCAAACTCAAGCCCCCATCCTGGCCGGTGAGGAGTTGGGGTTAGAAAGCGGGGGACTCTACATTACGGGGAACAGAGACAGTTGGTGAGCAGCTCCAGAGGTCACAGGCTCAGAGGGCTTCTTCTCTTGATGGCATCCCGCACTGTGCTTGTAAATTCTTTGGAGAGCTTTCAGAGGAAAAAAAAAATAGAAAATTGTGTCCGTTCTGCCCCTCTTTTATCCCTGATTAAATGGTAGAGGATATTTAAAGCACTGGGTTGGATGTATATTTTATGATTACTGTCAGCATTCCTCCACGCCTCCTGTCTCTCATTAGCATGGTTAATTGAGAGCTATAGCATACTGCATTTAAATCTGTAACATTTAACACTTAATAGCCTGGTTGGGCTGCTGCTTCCTGACTCCCAGCCATCTGACACCGCACCTAACGACTCTGAAGGACAGGGCTGCCCTGATGTCATAATTGGACACAACTTATCGGTCACACATGAGAGGCCCGGCTCTGTTTACTTTTAATTTGAGCTCCAGAAATGGCTCTGTTCATCATCTCTCAATGGCAAGCTCGCAAGGGCAAACCAAAAGGTATTGGACAAACACCCTTACAAAAGTACCATTCCGAGACATCTTCAGTGCGTAGATAGGCCACCAAAAGTTGGCACTTCTGAGAGCCACCTGCGCTCTCGTAGTTCAGTTGTGTGACCTCCTTGTTTATTTACATTTCCCAAGTAGAGTATGCCAATAATCTAAATTAGCTGTGGGAGAGACCAGTAGCAAGCAGGTCTGTTTTATCCATCTGTCTTGTATGCTAGACAGAAATAAGACTAAAAGAAGGAGGGAAGGAAGGAGGAAGGCAGGCAGGAGCTGATGGAACACAGAGAGTGGTAATAAGTGTATCTCATAGCTCTGCCTCATCTACAGTAGATACAGTTTTTCTATTTCTTTTGCCATGTAATTGATGGGCTTTTCATTAAAGATTTCTCTGTATGAATGAGTAATATGAATTCGGAGAAAAACCAAGAAAGCTGTTGTCAGGCCTTAGACAAACATAACAGCTGGGTTGTTTTTAACCTTTGTGTGGTTAACATACATTGCTGGTCCATCTGAATTTCTAGACCTTAATCCTTATGACCAAAGAGCATTTTCTCTATTGAAGGGGGAGGGGGACATCATTTTAGATGTCATTAAATCAAAAGCCTGAGATGGGATTGCCCTGGGACACCCAGTTAAGCCCTAAATGCTATGGCATATGTTGTTAGAGGAGAGAGACTTGCTGTCTCCGTCAGGGTTTGTATTCCTGCACAAAACATTATCACCAAGAAGCAAGTTGGGGAGGAAAGGGTTTATTCAGCTTTCACATCCACATTGCTGTTCATCACCAAAGGAAGTTAGGACAGGAACTCTCGCAGAGCAGGAACCTGGAGGCAGGAGCTGATGCAGAGGCCATGGAGAAGTGCTGCTTACTGCATTGCTTCCCCTGGCTTGCTCAGCTTACTTTCTTATAGAACCCAGGACCACCAGCCCAGGGATGGCACCATCCACAATGGGCTGGGCCCTCCTCCTTTGATCACTAATTGAGAAAATGCCTTACAGCTGGATCTCATGGGGAGGCTCCTTTCTCTGTGACAACTCCAGCTCGTGTCAAGGTGACACATGAAACCAGCCAGTATACTTGCCTACAAATAAAGTGAAGGGTATGTCCTGACAAGTGGCAGGGACTCTGGTGATGCTACCCCAGTGGGACCCCCAGCAGCCCTCTGCAGCCCCCAGCAGCGAGAAATCAGACACCGTGTCTCCCTGACAGCTTCAAAGGACTCATGACCTTCTTGACTTCAGCCCAGTGAAGATGATTTGAATTCCTGGCCTCTTCGCCTGTATAAAAATAAATCTGTGCTTTTTGAGTCACTGGGTTTATGGTAATTTATTACAGCAAATACTATCCACTCACATTAAAAGAAAAAAAAAAAAAAAAAAAAAAAAAGAGCAGTCAGTAGCTTTGAAAGCAATCTCAAGTGAAGGACCCCTTAGCTAAGCTGTCCCTCTACACAGCCCCAAGAGGCAGATCCCTTCACTCCAGTGTTCCTTAAGGCTCCACGTTAAGACTCTAAGAATGACCATTTTCCACGGGAAAGAGAGCAGCCGAACACCAAACAGAAGGTATTGTAGAGATTCTTTAGGAGCCAAGAAAAGTAAGATCGCACAAAATGTCAGGAAACACTGGCACTTCAAGAAAAGACTGGGTGTTGAAAGGAACACCCTAGAAATGGAAACAGTAAAGTCAAGCATCTGGGAGAAAGGGAAGGAAAGCTGCTCAGGGAAGGAACAGATCTGCAATTCTAAAGCTCCTGTGGGGTTAATAAGGTTAATCCGAGTGTCTTTTTATCTCCCCCACAGTGCGGTGAAATGTCTAAAAGGGCCTCTGAGGTAGCTGGTTAAAATGCAGACGCTGCACAGCCAAAACCTGTCAGGGAACGGAAGCCACCGGGCCAAAACAAACCCCGTTACAGGAAAGCTGGTCTGTTTCCTACAGGAAACCCCACTACTGCTGGTGCCTGTGTGCGCACCCCAGAAACTGATCATACAAGCAGCAAACAAGGGCCATTGGACTTCACGGCTCTCTCCTGGTGCAGTTGGTTCTGAACCTTGTAGACCTGGCTACAAGCCCGGTGCAGGTGGATGGGTCACTTTGGGTTTCGGTTTTGGTTTGGTTTGGTTGTTACCTCCACACTTTGACATTTCTGATGCAGGAGTGCATGAGCACACAGGTACAGTACCTGAAAACTACATTGCCAAGGTTTAAAACAGAGCCTTCCACCTGCCTTATAATTCCTGATCAGAAAGCTCAATTCCCTGCCCCGGCCCCACCCCCAGCCCCCCACCCTGCGCCATACAGGCAGAGGCAGGCTCACAACTACCTGTAACTCTAGTTCCAGAGGACACTTTCTTCTGGGTTCCAGGGCTCCTGCACCCATTCACTCTACATGAATTTATGCAGGCACACACACATACCCCATAAAAATAATTTTTAAAATAAACATTAAAAAACAGTGGCTTCTGTAATTGACAGATAGTTGATGGCTGTTGAGGGGAAGAGAGTTTTCTTTAATGGGATAGCCCCTGCTAGGTCAACCCCGCTCCAGTAACTGGACTCCAGACCCACGATTCTACGGAAAACACAGATTGGACTAAATTGACATGAAATTGGGGGAGAATACACCCAAGAGGAGTTAGAGGATGAAGGTGAATATAATCAAATTACATCGTATACATGTGTAAAACTATCAAAGAAATCATTAAAGGGTTTTTTTTTTTTTTTCAAATATAAGCCAGCGAGACGGCTTCATTGTTAAAGAATCCTGCCACCACACCTGATGACCTGAGTCTGATCCCTAGGACTCACAAGACAGAACGAAAGAACTGACATACAAATTGTCGACATAGTCACTGTCACACGTGTATGTGCATACATACCCAAGTAAATAAATGTGGCAAAAAATAATGTATTAAAAAAATAGCTTCTACCTTAAACCTCAGACTATTATTTAGAGATCTTTTAAAGTCTTATTTTACTTTATAGTTTTGAAATTTTTGCCTGCCTGTATAAGTGGGCATCACATGTGTGCAGTACCCCTGGAGACCAGAAGAGGGTGTCAGATAACCTGGAACTGGAATGAAATGTAAGCCACAACGTGCTGAGAACTGATCTCAGCCAGGTCTCCTGCAAAAGTATCAGTGTCCTTAACTGTTGAGCTGTCTCTCTAGCCTAAAGCTTTTTTAGAACGGGGGAGGGAGATAGGGAGATAGGGAGGGAGGGAGGGAGGGAGGGAGGGAGGGAGGGAGGGAGGGAGGAAGGAAGGAGGGCCCCTACAATTACAGAAACTGTGAAGCACCTGACATGGGTGCTGGGAACTGAATTTGGATCTCCTGGAAGAGAAATGAGTGCTCTTTGCTTCAGAGCCTTCTCTCCAGACCCCAGTTGGAGGTCTTGCTTACCTACACATCTCCATCAATCACACTGTACTGTTACTGTTGTATATTAAAGTCATCCAATGGTTTTCAGGGGGGATGATTGCTGCTGTTTGTAAATCTTCCATTCTAACTCCGAATGGGAGTGGGTAACAGACCAAATATCTGAATCACCAGCTTTGGTCTTTTCTTCCCTTCTGACGTCATCTAATGATGGTGAAGGGAAAAAAAAAATACTACTTTGTTGAAATTCTTGAAAATTCCAATTTCAAAGTCTACAACAAACAGCATAGACCTTTCCCATGCTAACAGTTGATGGGGTACGGCTCTCCCATCCATGTGCAGGTAATCAGAGAATCATCTCCATTCAGGGCTCTGTATGAACTTCCTTCTGCCACTAATCTGTTTAGCACGTAATTAGAAGAGCTTTAAAAATCATCAGTCATCTTGCTTAAGGTAAGTAATAATTTATGCCAAGGGAGTGGGAAAGAACGCTGACTTCATTTATTTTATCTCCTCGGAGGGAAGGTGAACTGATAAAGCCCTGTGCAAGACAGTACATTTTAAGACTTATTCAGAAGTCTAAATTAAAATAGCCGACATATTGATGACTTGTGGATATCTTTAATCTCTCCGCGTCCTCTTTTTTCCTCCCAGAAAAAAAAATAAGATTTGCATAAATATAACAATCCTCCCCAATTCTTCCTCATTTGTGATGATGGTTGACTTTAAAAAAAAAAAAAGTTTTGAAAGCCAGCATCCACTTCATTTTTTATTAGTGAATAAATAATATATGTAAAAGAGATATTTAAAATTTAGATACATTCACATTGGTAAGTGCTGGTTCACCATATATTTTCTTCCTGAAAAACAGTATTACCACCCCACTTGGGAGAAATGAGCTTTCTTTGTAGTTAATCATCTGTACAAGTGCAAGGTGGGAGCTGGGAGATAGGAGGCACGTGCTTTGGGAATGTGAACCCGGCTAGGGAAGGCGTGGGTACTGTAGATGATTTGCATCGAGTACACAGAGTAAACAGCCTGGCCCAGCCTGATTAAACCATCTCGCTGAGATGGATGCAGACTCGGCCTACCGTGGCATTAAAATTAGCTTAACCTATCCTTAGAAGGGGCCACACAGAGATCATTTTCTGCAGTGTTAGGAATATAATCTTGTCAATTGTATAATCATATTTGCTATTTCTTTAAGAGAGCCAAAATAGAATATTTAAATGAAGTCCCAAATGCATTCATTTTTAAAATGGTGTGTTTGCGCGCGCGCGCACACATGCACGTGTGCCTGTGCGCATGTGTGTGTGCATTCATGTGTGCGTGTGTGTGTGTGTGTGTGTGTGTGTGTGCCTGTCTGTCTGTCTGTCTGTGAACAGGAGTTAATTCTCTCCTTCCACTTTTCTGTGGGTTTCAGGGATGTATACAACTCAGGTTCTCAGGCTTCATGGCAAAGACTATCTCTACAGCCGTACATTCTGTGTCAGTTTCAGAAGCTAAGCCACAGTGAGCAAGGAATGGTGCTATGAGGTATTTTAAAATATCAGAAGGGCAGGCTACCCAAGTCCAGGACCCTCTTCAGTGTGAGTCTTTGCATATCTTATTCTTACTGGAAGCAAACCAGTTGTAAAGTAAGAGAACATGAATGCTTTAGACAGGATCCCAATTCAGCCCCTAAGAGAAAAAGAAATCTGTGCCTGAGAAGTTTCCGCTTCATTCTGGCAGGGTTTTGTTTTTTGTTTTTTTTTTTTTCCCCAACTTGAATCGTATCAACAAAATACACTATGACTGTACTGGCTCCTTTATCGTGTCCTTGAAAGATCCTGGCCTGGCTCACATGTCCTGGATGCTCACAGTTTCATCCAAAAGAACACCTTCCTGTTTCCCATGTGTCTTTCTCTGAAAGGATGGTATGCTGGAGGGAAGGCTAGGGAACGTAATACACATGTGCAAAGCCACTGGTAACAACAGCTCTCCTGAAGAGAGAGTGGGTTCCTCACACAGAGAAATAAAAAAGCAGAAGGCTGTTATTAAGCAAGCAAACAAACAAACAAACAAACCTGGAGACCTGTTGGCTTATCCCAATGAAAAATTCAGACTAGAACAAACTGAATGGTCCTTTGCGTTGCTGCTCCTGAGACTCTTAAAATCCTATGTGGAAGCTCCACACCTACTCGCCTCTGAACGTGACTGTAGAAACAGGATCTAAGAGAGCAAAGGTTGAGTGGGGTCCAGTGAGTGGGTCCATGTCAATCTGACTGATCCTGGTAGATAGGAAATGAGGATGGACCTCTACCACACACACACACACACACACACACACACACAAACACACACACATACACTACCACATCTAACAGAACCATAATAAGCTTCAACCCTCCAGATCTATTGAAATACATTTCTGCTGCTTAGGGACCCTTAAGGACCCTCAGTCTGACTTTGGAATGGCAGCCCTGATAATATATCATACCTTCTGAGTGAGACACGACCTTTTCCTGACAAATCCTTATGTATTTTCAGAGAAACATGTGTACAACCTCACTCTTCTTCAATCAACCTACACCCCAAATGTACATGCCAACTAGATGTCATGTGAGTGATAGATATATCAGTCAAGAAAGAGAAGATACTGTCCTTATTTCCAGATGCTTCGAGTTGGAGCTAAGGTGAAGGTGAAGGTAAAGGTTAGTACCCATGACCTTCTGGGTTCAGGCTCCCTGAATCCCGAGGTGGGTAGGTTATCAAGCAATCGTCAGCTTGGGGGATCATCCAGCAGAGGAGCTCAGAGTCCTTCTTTGGCTCTCAGAATTGGTACCAAGATGTTCTCCATCTCATACAAACCAAAAACAGGACACGCAGCTGTTTTCTATCAGGTGGTCTAGAATTTGCATATACTCTGCAAACATCCCTTTTAATTAAAATAATCTCTAGATCTCTTATAATTAAATGCTTGGTACAATGTAAATGCCATGCAAACTGATGTTATAGTGTACTCTTTCAGAATAATGAAAAAGAAGTCTACAGATGCACATTTAGAAAAAAAAAATTTTTTTTTCCCACCCACAATTGGTTGAACTCACATATGGAAGGCCAGCTGCATTTGCCTTCCCAGCCCCTTGTTACAGCTGGGTGCAGTAGGGGACTTGGCGCTGCTAACTAGACACACCTGCCCACATTAAAGATAGCACTAGGAAGGCGAACAAGTCAGGCCTAGAGGGGTCTCTAGATGTGGTGACAGCTGTAGTCAGTAACAGGTAGTAATGGTGGCAGTATGGCAAGGCTGGGGCTGAGGAGGGCCAGATGTCTGTGGGTGTCCATGAAGCATGCTGTAATATCCAGCCTGCTGTGTGATGCTAGGGCCCCAGACCAGCCTCCAGTATCCTACTCCAGCCTTCCTGGGATGGACCACACTGCTCTAAGCGCTTTTAACAACTTTATTCTCTTCTCAAAATTAGAGTCTCTCTGTACTTAAAACCAAAATCCAGCTGGCATAGTGGAACGCACCTTTGATCCCAACACTCCAGAGGCAGAGCCAGGTAGATCTCTGTGAGTTCGTGGCCAGTCTGGTCTGCAGAGAGTTCCAGGACAGACAAGGCTGCACAGAGAAACCCTATCTTTTAAAAAACAAAAGCAAATATTCCTGACCATCTTAGTTAAGAGTTTTACTGCTGTGAACAGACACCATGACCAAGGCAACTCTTATAAGGACATTTAATTGGAGCTGGCTTACAGGTTCAGAGGTTCAGTCCACTATCATCAAGGTGGGAGCATGGCAGCATCCAGGCAGGCATGGCGCAGGTGGAGCTGAGAGTTCTACATCTTCATCTGAAGGCTGCTAGCAGAAGACTGGCTTCCAGACAGCTAGGATGAGGGTCTTCAAGTCCACATCCACAGGGACACACCTACTCCAACAAGGCCACACCTACTCCAACAAGGCCACACCTACTCCAACAAGGCCACGCCTACTCCAACAAGGTCACACCTACTCTAACAAGGCCACACCTACAAATAGTGCCACTCCCTGGGCCAAGCATATATAAACTTATAAACTATCACACTGACTAACAACATTTCTACTTAAGTGAGCTATTTGCTAATTTCCAACTGTCCAGAGAACTTCTTATCCACTGTACCTCACTTGCACAAGACCACAAGACCATCTGGGCTCAGGAGGACTCCCTCCATCAATACGTATTTCCAATGTATTTGAAGAAAAGTGTGTTCCAACTGCAGAACTCAGTTGTACATTGATGAACTGTGTAGGTGTGGATATTTGAAGCAACACTGTTTTGAAGAACAACTTGACCTAACTGGTTTCTAGAGAGAGAAGACTCAGACAGTGCTTTCCCATCCATGATCATGACAACCTTGTGAGCTTAGCCTGTGAGTCCCTCCAAAGAACCAACACTTACCTCAAAGAGATTTGTGCAGCTTACGGCACACACACCCAAGGAATATGAGTTTGCGCAATGTACCCAGGCTCCAGGTATTGCTCAAGATGACCGATAAATAGAGGCCCAAGTTGCAATGGCAGATGATAAAACCACTAAACAGCTATATAACTGATCAAAATTGGAGAGGTGGGGTCCCAGGAGCCATTGTAGAAGAGCAAGCACTTCCTGGGGCAGAGTCCACAGACAGCAAGGAATACTGTGGATGGAGAGTGGGGGGGAGGGGGGCACTGTTAGCACATGGCAATGGCAGTGACTCTCTGGAAAAGCCAAATTGAAGCGCTTCCTTTCTGGGTTAATGGGCTCTTCCAGCCATGGGTGCCTCGTCTGTTTCAACTTTCTTTTTTTTCTATAACTCTTTAAGCTTTCTGGTCCCTTTTCATTGTTTATCTTCAAAGTTACAGTAAGCCCTTTATAGGCACTACCCTGCCTGTGCGGTTCACCATGTTTCTGTAAAGGAAACAGCACTGCGCAGGCAGTGGGTACTAAATAAATAACTCATGGGGGAGAGGAAAGGGGGGATTAGCAAAACCACTGCATCTCTTTTCATCTCATTCTGAGCAATCCGTATGCTTTTTACCATAAACATATCATATTTTCTATTGGGAAATATTATAAAGGATCCCTAGCAATGTAGCATTTGGGTAGGTTTGATTGCGGAGTGTTTGACCACCAACAAACACACCGATAAAGTCAGAAGACGCCTCAGGATTCACTATGGGCAGGCGAGGAGTGCTGCTGAGTCCATTAAGATTCTTTTAATATTTGTTCCACTTGGTGACCGCCTGTGCTTAGCCCCCTTCATACAACGTGAATAACTTTGCAAAGGCGGTACGCAGTCTTTGCCGAGCACTTTGTCCTTATTTTTTTATCATGCTTTCTACGTGGATTTCTCGAGTCAGATGTTCAATTCAGACCCCCCCCCCCTTTAAACACGTTCTATCGAGGGTGATTACCCTATGTAACCAACATTTTAACAAGAACCTCCGGAATCACTGTTAATCACGTCAGTACTCCTTAACATCCACGGCTCACTCTGCAATGCTGAGAACCAGTCCTCAACCAGGAACGCATCCACCAGCTCTGCTTCCAAAGGCTCGGGGACATTTCCCCAAGGCTTGAGTGCAGAAGTCTATTTCCAGTCCACTTGCTCGTCTGCCACAGCCATCCACGGGTACATGGTCAGACTCCGTCTGACGGGGCCACAACAATCGTCTTGAACTTGCAGTGCTTCACTTCACACTTGACATTTGGGGAAGGGACAAGGCTGGGCAATTAAAATACAGTTGGACTCACCTCCTCAGAACAGAGGGAGAGTCTCTGTTGTCTTGTCAGTTAAAGATGTGCAGGAAAGGAGGAACATGGAGATAGAGAATTCCATCCATCAGTGTTTTGATGTGCTGGGAAGGAGATGAGTTTAGTCTTCTCTTTAATTGTCTGTCACTGCATACAAGCTGAAAGCAAATGTGAACCCACAGATCTGTCTTCCTCCCCAAGAACTGAACTTTAATATCAAGGCCGTGAAGGCCATTGCAGAATTTGGCTTATATTTGTATGAACTAAATCCGGAGACAGTCTCAAATATTTACACTTACCGGCAACTCCATATTTTAAAGGGTAGGAGGGAAAAGTGAATGCCACATCTAGGTCCTGCGGATGCGGTCCACTCACAAGCTCCTCTCTGGAGGAGGAGAGAGTGACAGGACAGTAGAGAAGCTGCTGGGAAGAACTTCGAGCTCGCAAATCATTTCCCTGCTACATGGAAGTCAGGAATCTCTCTCACCAACTGCAACCCAGCCCCAGGTCTACTGACTCAAGACTCAGAAACAAGATCCGTGTCAGGACATACAACACAAATTCTGCAAGTAATAAAGTCATATTACATTTCATTGTCTGTCTTATCTATTTTTAGGTGAGCCAATTTGATTTCAACATGTAAAACTAAATAGGATGGGAATGATTTTGTTAATTAATCCTGTCATATTACACAAATGAGGTTTTCTCCCTTAAATCCTTACTTTTGTTGTATTAATCTCTTCTGTTACCAAAATGAAATACCCGGGGTAGAATATTTTGTTAAGAGAATAAAGAGGAGGAGGGCGAGGAAGAGGAGGAGGAGGGCAAGGAAGAGAAGAAGGAGGGGGAGGAAGAGGAGGAAGAGAAATTCAAAAATGAAGCTATTGTTTTTCTGGAATTAAATTTTGAAGGCACAAAGATAGAAGGCTGTTCCTGGTGATGGTGTCTTGCCAGCACAGTCCTAAAACCACAAACACAAAAGGTATCAAACGTCAAGAGAAAGGGAGCATCTCTGGTCTGTTCCTCTTCTAGAAAATCACCAGGGTCCAGTCACAGACATTATGCAATCACTTCCCAGAACCCCAACTGTAAACCTCATACACAGGTCCTGTAACATTCAACCCTCCTAACAGCTTGTGATATGGATTAAAGTTCAACACATGAAGCCTTGGGAGACACTCAACCCATCTGGGCCACAGCATTTGGAAGTAGGCATTTCTTCTGGGGTTTCCCACAGCACAGGAAATTTTCAGAATTCTTTTTCAGACACTGCTTTTGGTACAGAGAGTTCGTTTCCTGGCTGTTGCTAAGTGCATGGTAGCAGCAAGTAATTCTTCAGAACTGCAATTGACTTAAAGTTTCTGTCCCCATATTTTTGCTCTCGGGGGTCCTTTGACACAAATAAAAATTATTATGACTTCAAAGAGCTTTGTTCATGTGACCTGTATGCTGTTATTAACCATATCAGGAATCAACATAGAAAATTTAAACTGGCTAACACCTTATTTTAAAACAATAACAAATATATTACATTACCACTTGGTTAATGTTTATATTAATATTTGTATGAAATTTCTCCAAGACAAAGGAAGCTTTTGTAGGAAGGGTGATGTTATTTTACATCGTTTTTAAGCCCCTGTGTTGTCACGCTAACAGAAAACTGTGTTTCTATGCAGTTCCACTCAGGACCTCCTACAATATCATTTTAAATGAGCACATGAAGAACAGGCTGGTCTTTTGTCAATTTGTAAGTGAAAGGGGGGGGGGTTGTTTTAAAGTCTTTCCAGACCCCAGTAGCTTTCTCTGATACTGTGCCAAAGTTCAACAAACGGTAGTCTCTTGGTAGTTCCTAACAAGTGGAATTTGAAACAAGAACAACAAACCTCTCATATTTTGCTACATTAAAACCTAGTCTGCCTTCTACTTTAAAAAAAAAAGCATTTATTGGTGCATATCCATAATATCATGTGCTGGCTATTTAGAGAATATTGATTTACTGACTTGCGCAGCTCTGCCAATATTGACATGCCTCCTTATGTTGTAGTGCTATCCAACATCAAAGAGCTTCAGAAACTGTGGTCCTCTTTTGAGGCTGAGGATGGAAGGGCAAATAATACCTGAGTATGATCTGAGAAAGCAAGGCTTGACTTTGTGGGGTTAGATCATAGGCCTGATGCCCCTTTAAGACACTGTTCATATCCTAAGAGATCAAACCATATCAGCAGCCTAAAAAAGTCAGCTCACATCTCCCTACAGTTGGCTCTCTCCAGAACAGAGCTCAGAAGCAATGTTATGCTGTGACCCAACCATGCCCCATTCATGGTCATAACTAGTTCCCAGCATCCTCCCTACTCTTTGTCACTTAGGCTACATTCAATTACATGGTAGAGAAACTCCGGATCTCCCTGAAATGATACAAATGTCCAGTATTTTCCTTTGTTCAGGGAACTGTCACGAAGGCTCCTCTCCTGGTCTTTGCTCTTCACTGCTTGGACCCCATGGTCAGGAAGTCACCCTTTCTTCTTATGAAGCACACATCAGGAGGGTGATTTTGTGCTGGCTTTTTCCCCAAACCAACCTCAGGGTCTCCAGACCATGCTTTGGGAATGAGACCTGGAGAATGAGCTGAAAGTCCCTCTGCATCAAATTTCACATTCACAAACTAAGCAAAGAAAGATTTCAGCCAAGAAGTGTAGTAATTTCAGGAGCTAAAATGTTTTTGTGGGAAGATGAGTTTCTATCCTTTCTTGTCAAATGTTTTAATTAGTACCAAATTTCATCTTTTGAAGTCAATTAAGACAATTCGTGAAGATAATCTATTGTAAGCTTTAAGATGGCCTTCGATCAGACAGCTTGTGAGAAGCTGGGTTGTCTGTGTTGTAAGCCACAGAACTTAACACCATCAAACAAAAGAAAGATGTGTTTTATCCCGATTTGCTTTAAGCCATATTCCAAAGTCTCTGTTTGGTATAAGGATGTTTTAGATATCCAATGGGGTCTATTGAACAGGGATTTTCTACTATATTGATGTAAACCTTCTCCATCACTCCTCTGGGAGTATGACTTGTGGTTACAGAGTTTAACACGGGTGAATTATGAAAGAGGCCACAAACTCCAGTGACCTCATTTGACCTCATGAGGATGGTGAAAAGGAAAAAAGCTAAACCAGGTGATCATGCTGAGACTAGGCTGCCTGAAACTAGATCACATGGCTTTCTGGCCAGCACCTTCTACATAAACTGAGGCCTCACACACTAAAATATTTCATCTCACTTCTATTTCTCGTTCATCACCCAATCCCAACTGCAGAAATATAAAATTGTGTCCATGGATTCAGAAAAAAATGTTGGACATTCTGTCATGTGAAAACAAATGTCGATTTTTAAACTACATTTTAAACCTAAGCCAGAGGTGACATTTTACTAATAAGGGAAAAGGGGATATTGAAATAATTTTGTGATATTATTATACGTTACAAAGTTAGCCACCATTGAAATTATTATCTTTATCTGTCTCGATGATATTCCTTCAAATATAATAAACTGGGACTCAGGGTCTTGAAATAGGCAATAAAACTGATACTTACAAAAATGACAAAGAATAGGTGGGATGCCATTAATTAAGCAATAATCCCTTTGAAATCAGTCATTACCAGCAGATTTTTGCTATGGGCCATTAACACTCTAACTAGCAAGTCATTAATAGTGGTAATAACCAATTCTGAGGGGATTACTGCTTGGATAAACTATATATAATAATTTTAAACTCCGAAAGATTTCACACTTTTATGCTAACCTTTGAATCATAAGTGAGTGAGGACAGAATTATCTGGCTCATTTTTAAAGACTATAAATATTATCCCTCCTCCCTTGGTCTGTTCCTGTGCTTTTGCCTAACATGTCTGATATCTGAGCAACTGAGGATGGGGTTCTGCATACTTGCCAGAATACAGAGGGATGCTCCATCCGTTGACACATAGATCTGTAGACTACCAGTGTCTGCAGTGTCTTTGTTCCTAAGACTGATCATGACTGTTCACTTCATCTGTAAAATGCAAACTCACTTGGAATTAATTTTGTCCAGTGTCACTTCACTAATATTCTTTGGCATAACAGAAACTTTGCATTAATCCCATATGTATATGTATACATATATGTATTGATGATGATGATGATGATGATGATGATGATGATGATGTAATGTGCTGTATGGGACAAAAGCAACAGCCAATATGGGAACAGATTTGATTGGAGGAGTCAGTGAAAGCATCCTGACTACTGATTATTGGGGTAGCTATACCTTGCTGCCCTCTACTCTCCCAGGCCCTGAATGTTCCCATGGAGATTTGTACAGAAATTTTTTTTAAAAATATTTGTTTCATTTTTCTGAGATTATAATTGCATCCATCCCTCATGTCCCTGACCTCTCTCCAAACTTTTCATAGACCTCTCTCACTCTTTCTCAAAGCCATGAACTGTTTTTTGGTTAATAGCTGTTAAACACGCACGCACACACGCACACACGCACACACGCACACACGCACACACGCACACACGCACACACGCACACACGCACACTCCTAAATACATAAATACACCCCGCTCAGTCTGTATAAAGTTATCTATCTGTGTGTTGTCAGTACTAGCCATTTGCCAATGGATAACCCATTAGTGTGCTCTTCCCTAGGGGAATACCTTGCCCTCAACATTCCTTAGGTTTTTGTGTAGTACTGAGGCCTCCTGGGCTTTCCTCAATCTGCTTTGGCATGTCTGTTGTTGCTCATGTTTGGACAGTCATGTTGATGAGACTCTATGGGTGTAGTTTCTGACATTACTCACAGTCTCACAGCAAACTCCCTGGTCCTCTGGCTTTTGCAATCTTTCTGGCCCCTCTTCCACAATTATCTTTGAACCTTAGATGCAGGAGAATAGTGTACTGTAGATGTATCCACAGGGACTGGGCTCCACCACTCTGTGCTTTGATTGGTTGCTTTTTTTCTATAATGGTACACATCTGTTACAAGAAGTCTCTCTGAGGAGAGATAAGGACTATACTTATCTGTGATTATAAAATTATAACTTAGTCATGGGAAATGGCAGTTGTAGGTTCTCTAGCATGCATCCATGGCTTCACTAGCCCTGGGTAGTTGGCTAGGTTTCCAGTTCTAGGCAAGATTTTCCTCTTGTTGAGGGTTTTAAATCCAATTAGAGAGCTGTTGGTCACTACCAAGGTATGTGTATCACAACTACATCCTTGGAGTTACTGTGCCATAGTGGTCATTGTGGTTCATGGGCCTCACAGCTGGACAGAATTGTTGGTCACTTCCATCCTTTGGAGGCTTGCATGGTGCCCTCTTGTAATATGAGAGCTAGTCCTCAGGCTTTCAGGTCATTTCCAGCTTAGGGGCCTCTGGGCCCTGTGTCTTAAGGGCATGGTGGCCTCAGCAATAGGGACTTAGCTCCAGCCTCTGGAGAGGAGGGCAGCCTAGGGCAATAACGATACTCTATAAGATTCTCTTGGACAACCTTGAACAACAACTCAAAGGAAGGCTTCTCATACCTGATGGTGGAGACTTTGTTAAAAGGTTTTTGGCTTTTAGAGACAGTACCATCATAATATACATTATACATGTCTTATACATATAGTACTATATTATATCAATAAATAACACCTTATTATAGGTGTTTGTAGGCAGTTAACAGTATGATTCCTTATTACTCTTTCAGACTGTGTTATTTTACCCCCCCCCTTCAGTATTTATTTTCCTCTCCTCCCCTAATTACTGCTCGTGGGGTTACAAACTGGTGCAGCCACTATGAAAATCAGTGTGAAGAATCATCAAAATCCAGATCTGCAATATGAACCAGCTATACCACTCCTTGGCATATTCCCAAAGGACTCCCCGTCCTACTCCACAGACACTTGCTCAGCCGTGTTCACTGATGCTCTGTCCACGATAGCTAGGAAGTAGAAACAATCTAAATGTCCTTCAACAGAGAAATGGATAGTGAAGATGTAGTACCTATATATCATGGAATACGATTCAGAGATAAAGAAAAACTAAAACCATGAAATGTGCAGGTAAACAGATAGATGGAACTGGAAAAGATCATACTGAGTAAGATGACCCAGACTCAGAAAGAAAAATGCCCTATGTTCTCTCTCATCTGAGGCTCCCAGCACCAAATCTTCAGGTGTGAATACATACATGGAGGAACGGCAGAAATCAGGAAAACAAAAAATGGACCATTGTAGGGTTGGGGAAGCACCCCAGAGGGCAGTAGAAGAGAACACAGGATCTAAAGGGAGAAATGGACAGCAATATCTACTGTGATGACATCAAAGTCTGTCTCAGTTTGCCTTCACTTTCCTGGAACCCAGAGAAAACATCGCTCTGATACATTTGCTGATTGATAGATCGATAGAAACATCTTGGCTCCTTACAAATTATAGATTAACATTTGGTCATTCTCTAACCTCTATATGAATAGGCAAAACAACAACAAAGTCACGAAAAGACCTTGATGCCAGGGGAGGCAACAGGGACAAGTAGGGAGAAGAAAGCAACTCTCCTTCAAAAGCATCATGGTGGCTTTTTTTTTTTTCTTCTCAGAAAGGGCATTAAGGCTAAGAATATTTTTATTAAATGTGTGCATAATGTTGTCTTAAATATTCAAGAAAATGCTTCCTCTGGGAAATCGACCAATAAGAGAGAATAACTCAGGCTAAGAAATGACTGCTGGTCTCTAGCCACACTGCAAAAGGGAGAATTTCAACAGTGCAGGAGCAAGAGCAATCGAATTAGAAGATAAACTTGAAGGTTTCTTAGATAAAAAGCTAAAATTAACACCAACAGATAACCCTTATAAAAATTCCAAAGTTCTTACATCAACTCAAACATCATACATTTCTTAAAGACTGGGAAAACATTTGCCAAAATGCAGTCTTGGTTTTAAAGAGCCTAGAGAAAGCAGGTGGGAAAGGCTACCTCCCCTAGGTGAATGAGCGGTGAACCATTCAGAACGAGCGGTGAACAATTCAGAAAGGTGAGCACCGTGTAAAGCAGTAACTTCTGCCATTACTACTAAGATATATACATTAATTATTCTCACTATCAAACTGATAAAACCTGGGAAGCCTGTGTACCATGAACAAAAAGAGAAATGTTCAGAGCTCGTGTGTTCTGTTGGAGGACATTAAAGGAACTGAGCTATTTCATTTTGTTGGCCAAGAAACATGGCAATATGGTAACAGAGTAGCATACCCTGAGAATCTAAAATCTCTGTAGCACACTGGGATTCACACATCTCCCTCTGAATCATGGATTACCCACTCATTGCCCTTGAACCTGAAGTATAGCTTATGATCACTGTGACCAATAAAGCACAGAAGCAAAGGATCCTCATGAAAAAGCTGTGGTCCAGCTACCACCTTAGCTAATTTAGCTTCCCCCAGGCAAGCATGAGCCTTCAGAGCCAGTTATGGCGGACTCAAGGAGAGAAGAGATGCTCTTTCTTCACTAAGACTTCTCAAAATTGAAGATTCATCAGCTAAGTGTCTCTTTCCTATCTCTACCTTAAGTGGTGTTGACTTGGTCTTTGTTTCCCAAGAGGAATGCTCCTGATAGGTAATGCAATTGTCCCAGTGAATTACAAGTTAACACTGCTGTCACTCATGTGCCTAAGAGAGGCTGCTCTACCAGTCTGGACAATTAGCCCTTATTAGCAAAGGAAATTGAGTTTACTTCTTGTTGGTGCAAAGCCAGATGATGTGGTATGTATCTCTTTAATCCCAGCAGAGACAGGCAGATCTCTGTGACTTTAAGCCAAACTGGGCGACATTGTGAGTTCCTGCTCAGCCAAGTCAACCTAATGAGAACCTGCCTCAAATAACAAAAAAGTGGAGGAAGGAGAAAGCAAAGAATACAGCAACACATCATTGGTGGGGAAAACGCTCTTGAATTCATTTGAGATTTGAGCAAATAGCAGGGGTGAAGGGAACCCTGCCAACTCCCCCAATAAAACCAACTCTTGCATTGCACATTAAAATCAAAAGAATAATCTCATCCAACAAATTCTTCAGATCATCAAGAATACAAAGAGCCTGAACACGGGAGGGACAGCCTTGCCCACATCAGCCCTCCAGAAATAATGCCCTGCAACTCTGATGTGTCCCTGAAGCACCGATTTCAAGTTAGACTAGATAGAAGAAGGAAGAGGGACAAGGTGGCTCAACACCAAGCATCCCACAGCCAATATTGCACCAGTTCTAGTGACTCCAAAGGATAAATGTCTCTCCTTAATTTAACAGCTCAGTATGATTTACAAAAGCATCCGGCTTACCCCCTAAAAATTAGGATACATTCTCCCTGTCTTTATGAAGATGTTCAAATATTCAGAATCAGATTTCTAAACAGGATCTCATTACTAAAAAAAGAGAAACTCTCGGGTTTTTATGTCCTTGCATGTTTTAAAGATGAAGCTAAATAAACGTTTAAATAGAAATTTGTCCTCCGTTTGAACTAAGTGATAGAAAAATTACTTTATTAGTCAATATTCCTGAGTGCATCCTTCCTAAACACCAACTATTATATTACCTCCATCTATTTAAGGAATAGTAATAAAATCTTGCTTTCTGAGCTGCAGGGCTTTTACACAGTCTAGCCAAGGCTACTGTTCAATACAAGGCTGAATAGAAATTTAAAACCAACACTGCATTGAAAAATCAGGTCTTCAGATACTTAGGATCACTTAACAAGTCACCTAATATTAAACAGAAATATCTAATTCTTAGAACCCTCTGTAATGACTATGTGTGCACCTCTTATCTGTAAGTAGTCCCTGAAATTACATTCCAAGAGTATCACCTTCCCAGTCTATGAAAAATCACCAAGAAAGCATTAAATCCACCCACAGAAATCTTTGCACTACCTATAAAACCCTACTCCATACACAGGCTTCCCAATTCCTCCTCCAGGGTCTAGCCTAGTGAGTACCCATGACATCCTCACTCAAGCCTTTTCACCATCTACCAGATTTAGCCTGGGTCCCACACAGTTCACCAGCCTAGTCTGTCTGTCCTCCCTGCTGTGATGGCTACTTTTGCTTGTCAACTACATTTAGAATAAACTAAAACCCAAGCACCTAGGTACATCCCTAAGGAATTTTTCTTGGTTATATGATGTGAATCATCCCATCAGTTCTGCTCCTCTAAAGAACCCTGATATTGCACCTGCCTTTTGTTAGGGTAGTATTTCTTCCCTGTATTAAGGTGTTCCTCTGTATTCTCAATTGTGAATTCTGTGCCAGCAGAATTAACAGCCAAGTGCTCACAGAATTTTAGTATTGTCATTTCTATGGCCCATCACCAGGTTTTTGTATTTATAAATTTGCGTACTTCTATACCTACCTAAAAAATGAAGTTCAGGCAGTCCTCAATGCCTTAGACAACCAATGAGACGGACCAGGCATTGTCTTACTGCCAATTGGTTATAATAAAGATCTGCCAGCCAATAACTGAGGCAGGAAGTAAGGGGGCAGAACTTCCAGCTAGGCAGGGATATAGGAGGAATGCAAACAGAAGTGAGAGAATTGATGGAGACCCAGGAGAAAACAGAAGGAATAGAATGGAGCTGTAAGCAAGTAGTGAGAACCACGTAGGGAGATGGGATAGTGGAAAAGCCAAGGGTAATTTCAATAGTTAGCTGAGAGACTGCACAAGCTATAAGCCAACAGCTTTAAACTATATAGAAGCCTCTTGTCTTGTTTAAACCACAAGTGGGTCCACAAAAGCCCTGGAATAGCCTTCACTACAGTGATCTCTAGGCTCGGGCCAGATTTCCCCCAACCTTTGCTGCTAACCATAGGACTCTACCATGCCAAATCCCACACTTTCTTCTCAAATTTATCTAACCCTACACTCTTTGCTTTGAAAAAAAAAAAAAAAAAAAAGCACCTGTCCCCTCTGCCCACCTGACTACATTCCACCCAAGACATTTTCAATCTAGACTCTACTTGCCCACACATCTCTTCATCTCCCTCAACCTGTTTATCCATAACAAACTCAGAACTAACAAAGGAAGTCTGAGTAGCCCAGATACCATCGCAGGAATACCAACAATATGAAATATCAAACCAATCAGTCCTACAGAAATGCTTGCCAGTGAGTATTCCATGTGTGAACTCCAGAACACAAAACTTAAAAGAACAATCAAAACCTCCTCAAAGACTTCAATGAGTTTAAAGAAAACCCAAAGAAACAGATTGCTGAAATCAAGGAGAAAGAGCTTATGGAGACAAATGTCTGAGTGATGCCCAAGAAAACACAAATATAAGGTGGATGAAAATGACAAAGACAATCCAAGATGTGAGAATGGAATTCAGTCAGGACATAGAGGGAAAAAAAAAAAAAAACCCTTACAAGTGAACCAAGAAGAAGGCATAATATCAGGACTTAAAGATGAAATAAAGGATCTAGACCAAATAAGAAAGAAATATGATAT
The DNA here is from genome assembly GCF_011762505.2 of Arvicanthis niloticus. Lineage (NCBI taxonomy): Eukaryota > Metazoa > Chordata > Mammalia > Rodentia > Muridae > Arvicanthis > Arvicanthis niloticus. The sequence continues at coordinate 67,459,015 of NC_047670.1, forward strand.
TTAAAGGCAGGAGAGGGGCTCACAAGCTTACAAGAAGTACAGAACACTGTGAAAAAAGAAAAGGAAAAAAGAAAAAAAAACACTTCTATAGCAGGCATAGATGAGGGAGAAAAATCCCCAAGTCAATGGTATGGATGATTCTTCAACAAGATCATTGAAGAAAACTTCCCCAAACTGAGGAAAGACACACCAAGACAAATACAAGAAGCATACAGAACTCTAAATAGACAAGATCAGAATAGAAAATCCCCCACAGTATCTCATAATTAAAACACTAAGTTTACATAATAAAGAAAGTATATTGAGAGCTGCAAGAGAAAAATGCAAGTCTCGTGCCAAGGAGAACCCATCAGAGGAACAGCTGACTTCTAAGCAGGATGCAAATGACCTGGTGGGGGAAATAGGGAAAGGTGGGGGTTCCTTAAGGATGAGTGAGGGAGGTAAAAAACAGGAGAAAGAGAGGGAGGTAAAATAACAACATGAACAGCTGAAAAAGCCACAAGGAATCATATTAACCATTTACCTAAAAAAAAAAAAAAACTATAATGTACATAATTTAATGTATAAATATGCATATGTAGTCTTAACAAACTTTTCTCATCTAGGTTCATGGCACTGTCTTCAAGAACCAAAGACCACCTATCAAACCCCTAATACCAGACATGAGAGGTCCTCTCTGGAATTGATAGCCAGATCTGTTCAAGAGATTCCAAAAACACGTAGATGCCCTTAGACTTTCATGCTAAAAAAAAAACCCTCAGAAATACTTACTTCAAAGATCAGACTTCTAAGTGCCTGGGAAATAAACATAGATTATACTGAGAAGGTAATGAGGTGCAGAGAAGGCCAGTGCAGCCTGCAGATGGGGAGTGCTAGAGCTGAGCTGCATGTGAGGGTTCTAGAGCTGAGCTGCGTGTGAGGGTTCTAGAGCTGAGCTGCACGTGAGGGTTCTAGAGCTGAGCTGCACGTGAGGGTTCTAGAACTGAGCTGCAGGTGGGGAGTGCAGGCTGACCTGCAGCCTAGACCACCTCAATTCTGGGTTCAGTGGTCATGTTCAATAGCAAATATCTGCTCTGTGTTAAATATAAATATAAGTGACTATGGGCTGGTGAGTAGCCAGGGTTTGTACATCAAAGAGCTAACTGATACCCCTTTGGCAGGAATATACTAAGACCTTTATCCTCAGGCTTCCTAAGCCAGCAGCATCTTTCATTCCCAGCTTAACTGTTCCTGCTCTTCCATCTTTCCTCTCTCTGAAGAGTAAGGGAACATTAGGCCCACCCTTATCTGAGAATATGTAGTAAGCAAAGAGCAAAAAAGAAACATTCATTTGCCTAATATCTAAATTGTCATTTTGAAGAATGAGGAATTATTAAACACACATCATTTGAGTGACTAGTAAGGAAGCAATAAAATATTAGCCACTGCCTCATCCAATCAGCTCTCACTTTGCAAGAGCACAAAGCATCTTCAGGATTTCCCCAGTCATTTCCTGTAATCTCTACAGGATATCTGGAATCTGCAGCTACAAGTCACATATCCTCTGAGACAAAACAACTTTATATGCAATGAATATAGAGTTTAACAACTCTGCTAATTATATATGCATGTGTGTATACTCAGAATATATATGAATCTGTGTGTACTCAAAATATATATAGAGAGAGAGATGGGGAGAGAGAGAGAGAAAAAGAGAGAGAAAGCTCAGAATGTGTGTGGGTACTCAGAATATATATTCTGAATGTGTGTGTGTGTGTGTGTGTGTGTGTGTGTGCGTATCATGTGTGTATATGTGTGTGTACTCAGAACATATGTGCATGTATGCTCAGAATATATTTATGTATGTATGTATATGTACTCATAGTGTATGTGTGTGTGTGTGTGTGTTTACTCAGACTATAGTACCCTGAACAAAGTATGAAAGACCCTGCCCTGGTTCCATTCTGCCATAGAAGCGGTCACATGAATTTTCATAGCCACAAAACAAACAAGGTCAAAATCAATACCCAATCCATCAGTTGGAACATTGGAAAGGGAGGCAACAGCAAAGAAACCTTTTCTATTAATTTCATATATAACCTCACTGAATCTGAGCTTTCGGCCTGGTGGAATTAAAGGTCAACTACGCCCAGCAATATATTCCATAAGTTCAGTTTAATAGTAACGAGAACACTAGGACAGATGCAGAAATGGGAAGGGAAGGGGACAAACACCCAAACTGATTTTCACTTCTGACCTACAGTATTACATCTCTCCATAGTGTCCAGCTCCACCAAGGTCAGAAGTCTGCATCATCTTTAATACAATTGCAAATGTCAGCTCCACCCTCTGGAGTCTGCAAAACATCTCACTCAAGTGGCAAGACAGAAAGAATCCCTCTCCAGCTTTGGAAACTATTGAGACAGGGGGAACTCTATTGTAGATAGCAATGCCTTACGGAATTAGGGTACACTAAAATCTTGCGGTATTTGGGGATATCATCTTCCCTGCTTTCTAGTGAGAGAACCATCAGCAGAACAAGAGGTCAGGCTCCCACAATGCATGGGGCTTAGCCTCTTGATATGCCTTTGAGCCCAGCACGCCATGTTCCTTTTGGTAGAATTCTCTCCTCCTCTGTTACAACCATACTCCTATCCACATGACATACCTAGATCTGCCTCTCCCAGTCCCAGGAATGCATTTTTACTGAAAGAAAAACTGCAGTCCAACATTCCATTGTAATCTACTGGATTTGTAACACTCAGAGCCATAAACTACCATGTCACACAGCTTTAAATAAAGACCCCTGCGGCAGCTGGGTTCAATAGCCAGACGAGGTGAAGATTCTGGACCTGAACAGGTTTACTCAGAAACCTGACAACCACAGTTACTCACCTCCTGTTCCATACCCATGCCTTCCTGGTGCGTGACACAGTCTAAGAATTCACATAAGCCCCAGACAACCTCTGCAATGCCATGCTTCTCTTCCACTCTAGAAGAGATGCCCACATGTCCAGGAGCATGAACGATATGTAATTACAGTTGGAAGCTTCATTGTGCTCCAGTCCACTGAAGTAGTGAAATCTTCACTGTTAGTTCCTGTCTTAAGGTTTTACTGCTGTGAACAGACACTATGACTAAGATAACTCTTATAAAGGACAACATTTAATTGGGGCTGGCTTACAGGTTCAGAGGTTCACTCCATTATCATCAAGGTGGAAACATGGCAGCATCCAGGCAGGCATGGTACAAGAGAAGCTGAGAGTTCTATATCTTCATCTGAAGGCTGCTAGTGGAAGACTGACTTCCAAGCAGCTAGGATGAGGGTCTTAAGCCCATGGCCACAGTGACACACCTACTCCAACAAGGCCACACCTCCTAATAGTGCCACTCCCTGGGCCAAGCCTATACAAACCATCACAATTCCTATCCCCCATGTATCAATTCAACGGCAGAGAGAACAACTCATTCTAATTCATCAGCCTACCAAACGCAAACACAACTAACTTGGGAAGAAAAGGAGTTGTACTGAAAGTCCATGGGGGACTCAACCATGGCGGTGTATGCCTGTAATTCCAGCACGTGGGGGCCTGGAACAACATGATCACAAGTCTGAGGCCAATCTGATCTACACAGCAGGAACACAATCCAGCCTGATACCTTGTCTCAGAAAGAAGGAGAAGACCTTGTCTCAGAAAGAAGGAGAAGACCTTGTCTCAGAAAGAAGGAGAAGGAGAAGGAGAAGGAGAAGGAGAAGGAGAAGGAGAAGGAGGAGAGGGGAGTATTAAGAACACAGTAAAGTAGAACACTGGACTTCAAGAGAACTTAGAAGCTTTCTGGACTTCACTTTCTGTTTTTTGTAGTTGTTTCTGCCTTCTTCTAGAACCTGGCTTCCTCCACATTGTGGAAAACATGGTTACCCAGGTCCTTTGGCTCCTGAAGCAGAAAAGGCTTTCCCCTGGTCACCAGACGTAAGTCCAAAGACTACACGGGTCATCAGCAAGAGTCACAAAAAGTCAGCCAAAAATCCTGAGTCAAATCCAAAGGAGTTGTTATTAGTATGTGTTATGTGCACAGCGCTCTTGTTCTGATCGTGACATTTACTGAATTCATGGGGTAAATAAATGATAAAAGAAGCTGAAATCAAAACCCAAAAGGATAGACCAAAGAGTGATTTTTGGGTTTTGTTTTGTTAAAAATAAGCAGATGTTAGGTTTAAATCAGAGTTGGGTGGAATATCAGAGCAGTGTAAGTGAAAGAAAGATGTTTGTGACAGTCTGATGATAAGGCATGAATCCCCACCTTTAATAATAACCAACAATAAATACAGCACAAGACTCGCCTCACCCTCTCTAATGTTATGGTTAAAATTGTGTCGGCCAAATCAAATGCAATTACTGCTTAGGGCGGAATGGATGGAAACCCCCAGCTTCTGCACATTAAAAAGATTCAGTGGATGAGGGAAGGAAGGAGGAAGACGTAATAATGTTTTTATGATTATTACTTGCATTGTTATCATTCAGGTTATTATAATTATTAGTATGATAATTACTTTTTTATTGATACTTCCTTACGTTTGTCTTGAGATAGAAACAATAACTGCCCAGCTCGCCCTGTAAAAGTGCCAAGGGAGTAGTTGTAAGTGACGATGTACAAGCCTTTTTCTTCCGCGTCTGTGGGTTCGCTCTGCCAGCTGCTTCCTTTTTCTACATAGGAAGCCTGTGTCACCAAAAATAGAGGCATGGATCTTTCCCAAAGCACTTAAATTTCCAAATAACTTCTTCCTCGTGCAGTAATTGAGTGGCTATCAATCCCCTCTGCATCCCTTGCCCAGTTCCTATTTATAGGGTTGATAAGGAGGGCCGGGTTCTGTCATTTTCACCATGGTTCACCATTGGCATCGATGATTAAAGACTCATATAGCTGGGTCTTGTGTGATCAGTGAGTTTTAGAAGGAGAACAGAGATGAAATGATCTATCTCTGAATGATACTGTTTGATGGAAATTTAATAGGACCTGGTAGATTTTAATATTACCAGAAAGCTGTAAAGAACTTGACATTTCAATTTGTTTCTGAATCATTCAGATAGCTGGATAGAGCTAGGAATCTACATACATTAATGAGCTTTTTGACAGAGAGATCGGAGGAGAGGGGAAGAAAGAGCTACGGGGCTCAGTCATCCATGGGAAACACACCAGAAATCAGTTCAAGCTAGAGAGAGAGAGATTGCTCTTCAGTCAGCTCCACCAGCCTGGGAACAAGCAAGCACACTACTCTGGAGGATTATTGCACCGAAATCCTGAGGCACGACTAGCTTTATGCAGTTCCCAGCACCTGTCATTCCCAGCTGCAGCATGAGGTACCACTTTCCCTGGGCCTGGGCAGTGATGGGCTTCCTGCTCAGTGCATCTTCCGGCCCCCACCTTACTAATTTGCTCCCTTCTTCAGCAGCAGTGTTCTCCTGGTGGGGCTCACAACCTCCTCAGTGCTCAAACTCCTCCAGACCCAGAAAGTAGCAACCTCAGTCACCCTTCCTCCAAGGCTGTAGTGACTGGATGTGTTGCCTCTGAAGCATTTGTCATCAAAATGGGAGAGGCTCTCACTTCCTTATCAAGAACGATGTGGTATGGCTTTCTCTGGCACCTGCCTGTCTGACTCTGAAAGGCTCGATGCCACAGCCTCCGGATGCTGGAGAGTCCTGCTTACAAAGCCCTAGCTTCACAGGGGAGAACGGAAGGAAGACTTTCCTACTTCGTTGTTTACACTGAGTGTATGTCAGAACTCTCTTTAAGCAACCTTAATAATTCAGTTTATGGAGGGTTTGATTTACAATCCTCATTAGAGGACAACATTAACAAATTCATTTAAGTAAAAGTACTTTTTTAAAATTTATGCATACATAGCTTCTAGAGAAAATAATGCACAAGCAGAGGTTTGCTAAACTTAGAAGTGAATACTAAGCATGAAAAACAGACAATTAGGCTGTATCCTTTTAACAATCCCCCTTCACGGAAACTAATAGATCATTGTCATGGCTCCGAGACTCTGGGAATGGACAGCCTGGGTCGGCCTATGCAGACTGTGGTTGGTCACCCCATCTCATGAAGCTCTCCCTCTCCCTCGGAGATGTGACACCATAGCCTGGTGGTTCTCCACACTTGTTCACCTGAAAGATTATTTCTTCAGCAAACTGTGCAGCTCAGCAACTCTGGTTTCAATTTCTTTTTCTTTTCTTTCCTTTTTCTTTTTTCTTCCTCTTTTTTCTTTTTCTGTTTTTTAGTTTTCTGTTTGTTTGTGAAAGGGTTTCACAACATAACACATGTCTCCTGTGGTCCTGCGGGCTAGCCACCTACTCTCAATCTTCCTTTTTCTCTCTTCAGTACTGGGATTACAGGAGAGGACCATCATGCCAGGCTTATTTTGCTGTCTGTCTGTCTGTCTGTCTGTCTGTCTGTCTGTCTAAAGTAAGTTAACCATGAATGACCAATTAAAAGCTGTACCTCTCTCGGGGTGTGAGCTTGCTAACTCCCATGCCCAGCTCAGCTAATACTTCCCTCACTTGGGAAAACATTTGCAGGTGTGAGTAAGAGACTTTCAGAATCTTGATGAGGGTCAAACCCTGTAACCACAGGATCCTTACAGGACAAAAGCAGAGGAAGGAGCATCTTCCAAAGAGGCCTTGGCAGAGAATAGCAGCATCCACCTCTGGAGACTGAGCCCGGGGATATTTCCTTCATGTTTTCCAGAACAAGCCCACCAACACTTTGACTTTAACCCAGTCAAAGGATGCGATACCTACAAACTCTGAGAGCATCTGTACAGTTTTGAACTACTAGATTTATCCTGCCAACTTATAGCAACAGAAAATTAGCGTGTAAGATAGTGAATATTTTATTATCTCACAAACATACAAAAACCCTTAAAATTAGGAAGGTGTTTTTAAGCATTAGTGTTCTATTCAATTGGGAAGCTCATAAATATACTGAATTTATATTAAAATATAATCCTGATTTCAAAGCTATAGAAGATAATTGATAACCATATTTATTGAATTCCTAGTATATAAGACATTATATTATGAGAGGCAGTGGCATAAGGAACATTGCCCTTGAAAAACTTAGTTTTAATAAGGGGAAATACACAAAATTTAGTTACCGTGAGCATTATATCTTTTTTTACACCAAAATCTTTTCCGGCAGGCAGCGGGTGCTCTGTGCTCTCTGGCAACCTGTATAAATTAAGTTCATTGAGAACAACGGTGCTGGAGTTGTCATGAGACAGTCTGTGATAGAAAGTGATGTCACTTTGTTTTTAATTGATATCCTAAGAAGAAAAAAATAAAACGGGGGGACAGGGGGAGGAATGGCATCGGGAGGGATATGAAGAAGGAAGAGGACCTACCAGACAGATTTTCAAACTGGCTGACCTGAGGATGAGTGGGCTTTTCAGGAGAAGATCCATGGGCCCATCAAGGTGTGCCCCATACCAGGACATGTTCACTCAGTTTACCCAAGTTCATTAGGTTATGGAAAGATCTTCAGGCCTAGAGGGTGTGCTTGGAAATGCCTGAGTTCATATAGAGATTGCACATGGGAAATGTTACACTCTAGTAGGTGTAGCTCAGTGAGAGGAAGTGATTGGGAGCCTGGGTTTAAAGGAGATAATCTTCTAAGCAAACATTCCCCCCTTGTTACCTTCCCTTCCCCTCCTCTTCTTCATCCCTGTCTTCCCTCCCTCTCCATCTCCCTCTCTCTTCTCTCAGTGCCATGAAGTGAAAAGCTTCACTGTGCCCCTCTTGCAGGATGCTTGCTGTCACCACCATGCAAAAACAACACAGTCATGCCACCGTGACTGGAAACACCTAAATCGTAAGCCAAGAAAAACATATCCTCCTGTACGTCCTCAAATTCTTTGTCACAGCAAAGGAGACCAGTACAGTAAAGTTGCCTTAGTTAGGGTTTTATCGCTGTGAAGAGACACTATGACCAAGGCAACTCTTACAAAAGAAGCATTTTACTGGGGCTGGCTCAGAGTTTCAGAGGTTTAGTCCATGATCACCACGGCAGGAAACATGGTGGCACACAGGCACACATGATGCTGGAGGAAGAGCTGAGAGCTCTACGTGCAGGCAGCAGGAAGTGAAGTAAGACTCACTTCCTCCAACAGGCCACACCTACCCCAACAAGGCCATACCACCTAATAGTGCCACTCCCTATGTGCCTTTGGGGGTCATTTTCTTTTAGACCATCATGAGGGCACAGAGGAAAGCAGCAGTAATGAAATTCCTAAACATGAAAAACTCACAGGAGTGAGCTCATGAAGGGTGAGACGTCATGAGGAGGAGCACCAATTTCCACACTCAGAGCCAGCAGGGCAGAAAAGATGCTGGCTGTGTGCAAGCCATGAGAGGGTACAGGGCAATGCATGGATAAGAAAACAGCCCAGAGAGGGGAGTATTTGGGGACTTGGGCTTGGGACATTTATGTGCAAGGAGACTGAGAGAGCTAGTTAAGTGGTGGGTATCTATGGATGCCCACCAACAGGACTAGGCATTTAGACAAAACTTAGTCAAGTCCTAAGGACAGCTAACTATTACTGAGAACTTACAAGATGCTAAATACTGTTCTAAAGACTGCTACCAAATACAGTCTCTTCATGCACTGTGGGAAAATGGCTCCCCGTTATTCTAAGTGTATAAACAAAAGCAGAGAAGATTGCTTGCTCAAATCCACACCAAGAGTAAGCTTAGATCTGTTGTCCTATTATAGCAGGACCATGATCGTAACCCTCATTCCAAGATCACAGCACACCACGGTTGTCATTAAGGCTAGCGGTATGGTCCACCTTCAAACTCTATCCCAATCAACTGTGTTTACTGATTCTCCTATTGCTAGCCTAACCCAGGTCGTCACATCTCACAAGGACTACTAGAACAGCCTCCTACTTTTACGCATGCCCCAGGAGAATATCCTTACAATACAAATATACCATATGTCACCACAAACTATACCTGAAGGATACATATGTGTACAAAGGATTGGTGACTCAATTATTCAACAAAGACATCCAAGACAAAATTATAGTGAATACCTCTACATAAAAGCATCATGAAATTGCTTCAGATAAAAATAAATAAATCAATACCAAGTACTTCAAGCATAATGGAAACTGGAACACTTACATAAAGGTGGGTACAATCACGTTGGAGAAGTACTTGTCAATTGTGGGTTTTTTTTTTCTCATTGTCGAAACAAAATGTCTGACAGAAATAATTTATAGGAGGAAAGATTTATTTCAGTTCTTAGTTTCATGGTATTTCCTTTCATAGTTGGAGTTGAGGCCAGTGGCATGGGTTATATGTGACAGCAGTTGTTCGCCCTGTGGCCATAGCCCAGGAAGCAGAAAGTATAGCCAGAACCACAAACAAGTACAATCTCCAAGGCACCACCCCTACTGACCTACTTCCTTCAAGAGGCCGCAAAATGGCACTACAGAGTTAGATACTAATCATTCAAGACATGAGTCTGTGGGTGACATTCCAGACTCAAACCATAACATCAACATCTACTAAGGGTGAACTCATGCTGTAGCCCCACAATCCCACTCCCAAGGGCATATCTAACCGAATGCATATATGCACTCACATAGAAGATTACCCAGGAATATCCAAACACTCTATTTAATAGTTAAATGCAGACAAAGTGCTCTGGCATTTACTTTGAGTAGGGAACTCACACAACCAAATACTTCTGCAGCAGTGACAGCAAAAATACTACAGGGTACTTGAGTCTCATGATGTCGAAGGAAAGAGGAATACCTTGAATCCCAGATCTAATCTGCAATGTTAGAAGTCAGATTACAGTTATCCTTGTAGAAAGCACAAGGTTGGGGGCTGTAAAGGGAACACAGAGAGTTTATGAGCTGGTGATGCTGTTTCCAGAACTGGATACTAATTATGCAGAGGTTTTACTTTGCAAAAGTTCATTCAACTCTTACATATATTTGTAGGTGTCCACCATATTTATATATAACATGCTATGGACAGAGACTGTAGTGAGAATTCTGGAATTTTGGGTTCTTTTAAGAACACAGAAATATTATGAGAATATGTTTTTGTTTTAATCCCAGGTGTGGGGCTATGCACTGTTTCACAGCAGGTGACTATAATTTGCCCCTTGTTCTAGCAGGGGCAGGCCAGCTGAAGATAGTTTCTGTGGCTGTGTGATGTTTTGAGTTCTGGGGACTTTTCAGAGGATATATAAATGGCAGGGCTCCAAGAGGTATGGTGGGTTGTTGGTTGGTTGTTAGTTGGTTGGTGTTGTTCATGGTTTGTTAAGGAGGTGAGCATAAAGAAGAAACAAGATGAAGGAGAAATTAGATATTCTGATGACGAAGATCAAAATTGCCCAAGGAATTCAGTGTCTCTAATCAGCGGGAAGTAGTCTAATGATAACGCTGCCCGGGTTTCTTTTCTGCCCATCCTTTCTCCCTCTTATTTAGTGTTAAGTAGTTGAAAGGGTAGAAGAGGAGTGAAGAAGAGTGAAAGAAAGAACCAACCAGGTAGCCAAAGACTGACTATAAGAGCCTCCATGATTTATAATGTTATGCTATTCAACTCTCCATTACTTTACTATCATGAATAGCTGAGATGATACATTTAATAAGAGAAAGATGGGCTTTGCCTCACAGTTTGAGAGCCTCCAACTCATGACCAATTATTCCCCTTGATTTTGGGCCTGGGAGGATGTAGCACACTCCAGGAGAGAACCCATGGCAGAACAAAAGCGTTAAGAGTCAAGACAGGAGAGAGATGAGCATGGCCCCAGGATCCCCCTGAAGGCTGTGCTAGTGAGCTTTAACTGTCATTGTGACACAACTAGAAAAGAGAGTAGTAATGGGGAATTAGTTAGATCAGGTTTGCCTATAGACATTCCTATGAGGAGACTGTCCTGGTTGTTAATTAGTGTAGGAAGGCCCATTCTACTGTGGGTAGCACAGTTTCCTAGGCAGAGTTCTGAATATACCAGAGAGGAGAAAGCCAGTTAAGAGTAAGCAAAAGGCTGCCTGTATCCTCTTCTCTCTGCTTTTGACTGTGGATATTATATAACCAGCGGCTTCAGATGCCTGTCATTGTTACTTTCTCACAAAGATGGACTATAACCAGGTATTGTAAACAGAATAAGCCCTCTGAGTTGCTTTTTGTTAGGGTATTCTACCACAGCAACAGAAAAGACGCTAGAACAAAGGCTATGCATGAGGAAGCATCACCTCCTCTGAGCTTAACCTCCTAAATGCCCTATTAGTGTTCTTACCTCAAGCCAACCAATGCTCACACGCTCTCTCTCTCTTTCTCTCTCCCCCCCTCTCTTTCCCTCTCTAGTTTGATTCTTTCTCACCTCTAAATGTTTCATGCAAATTGTATTTTTGATGAAAAATTTTCCAATCATTTCATTTAAAAAGACAACTCACCAAACCCAAAACTTTTTCTCTTTTTCTGTTTTATTATATTGTCCTTTCTAGGCTTAGATTTTTCAAAACCTACGTTAATAAGGGTTCTCAAACACATCGATCCCTGCTTCTTCTAGACCACTACCCAAAGGTAGGGGAGAAAACATGGTAAACAGGACAAGGGAATGTGGACCTGTTTAGAAGTCGTTCTTTGGGGCCCCTCCAATCTCCGTTTGTCAGGATTCCAGCAGTCCAGTTCAGTGATGTCAGGATAGCAAACACAAATGAACCAGCAGCAGTGGAGTGATCCAGAAGAAACAACCAGACCTCTGCTGAATCGGCATTAGTCAGTGGGAGTGACCAGAACCAGCCGGGATAGCAGGAAAAAGTATTCTGCCATGCCTCTCTCAACGAATGAAGATGAGAGGCCAACGAATTGTTGCAGGGATATCTATACAAGTGCCTCATCACTGTCCATTGAGACCTACTTATTCTCTCCCCAAATATCACATGTCCTCCTATGGGTCTTATCTCAGCCAAGCATCACGTGAGTCTGTATCATGTGACGCAACCAGACGCTTCCACTTCAGTCTTGCAGTTTGCTGTTATATTAGTTACTTTACTCACTGTTCAACAATTTACCTTGCAAAAGCAATTGAAGAAAGAAAAGTTTTATTCGATCTTACAACATAAGGGTATAGTCCATCATGGTGGAGAAGTCATGGGGACGGCAATGAGAGGTGACTGGTCACATCACATCGTGTTCGTTCACAGTAAGGAAGCAGGCTCCCTTTCTCCTCCCGCCTTTCTCCAAAGACGTGGTGCCACCCACATTCAAGATAGTGCTTCTCCCTTCCATTAAAGCTTGATATACACCCTGAGAACACCCAGAGGTGTGTTTCTTAGATGACTCTAAATGTAGTCAGGCTGATAATAATGATTAGGCATCGAAACCCTACCCCTTGCAAATGCTAATACCACTTTATATCATAACATTACATCCCTGTTTTCTTCAATCTCATTTTCATTTCATAATGTAAAATTTAGTCTACCTCTAAAAGTCTCCATAGTCTTTAACAGTCCCAAGACTGTTCACTAATCCATAGTCTCTCTTAATTACGAACCTCCAAGAACAAAAAAATCATCCTTTTGAAATACAATGAAACAGAAAAAAAAACATTCTCATTCCAAATGAGAATAATTAGGACATGGCAAGGAAATACTAGAAGTTGAGGCTTGGCACCATGAAGAGAGCTTATGAGAGGCTATGGTGATGCCCAGTTGCAGCAGAAGAACCCAGGGTATTGGAGATGCCAATACCATGGGATGACCATCAAGAACAGCAACAGCAGTGGCATTGAGTCAACCAGAGTCTAGCATGCTCTGGGCAGAGCATATAGAGGGCAAAGCTGGAGAAGTGAAACCAGCCCTTTAGAGGAACCCAGAAGATCATGTGTGGGTCCCAGGCATTGAAACACGCAGCTGTAAAGTTGAAGTTGCCTTGGAGACCCCAAGATGTTAGAGATGCCAGAGCCATGGGATATCCACAGAGGAAAGCTGCTAACAGAGAGCAGAACAAGCCCAAGAGAATGTAGTTTCTTGCAGTCAACAAAGATGAAAGGAGTTGGAGATATGAAGAACCCTTTCACATCAAAGATGGAGATGCCAACTTTAGATTTGCCCAGATAGTTTTCTATCTTGCTTTGGTCCATTATTTCCTCATTATGACATTTTGGAATGGTAATGTATATCTTGTGATACATAGACATTGCTGGAAATATATGGTCTGATTTTTTTATTTTGACTTTATACGGGATTACAGTTCAAATTAGTCCCGCCATAGTCCCTAGATGATTAAGAGCCCAAAAAAGCAGTTTAGGAGGACAGGAAGACTGGCGAACTGGGACAGCAGAAAGCCGCCTCAAGCCCATAAGTGCGAAGGAGAGTGAGTCCCACACTTGGTGACTAGGAAGGAAATACAACAAGAATTACTCCGGAATTTGAGAACTCTGAACCTGAGGCCAGCCCATGGAGCTGGAGCCCCATCTGAGGACCAGAAAGCTGGAAGTCCCAGTAGTACAAGTGATCACTCACCAAACAGCATCCCTCCAGCCAGGAGATACTTAGCCTTGAAATACCAAAGATCTTCTACCCGAGGCTATCTTGGGCAATGGTTGTGTCACATATTCACGACACACCTGGGGAACACCCATCTGCTAAAACAAGTGGCCCGGTCTTGGCATTCTTGGGAGTATAAGGGGAATCTTACAGGCCCACAGAAAGCAAAACTCAAGAGAACCCAGAAGAGGTCCCTAATACATGAAGGAGGAAAGGTTGAGCTATGAAAATAATTCTGACAAACATCAGATATTTCGTTAATGCAAAGTCAAAGACGGCATAAGCCAGAGGTGAAACAAGAGTCTGAAGTCAACAGAGCCTCCTCCTGATATGTAACTAGTTTTAACAGTGCCCTGTTTTAAGACCCAGAATCTGAACCCACACCTTTCTCTTTTCTTACATTTCCATGTAGTGAATTCTTGGAGGCCATCACAGTATGATTTTGTGATACTGTAGCTTTTAATTGTTATGTTATCTTTTTATTTGACTGCATATATTTGTCTAATTTTGTTTGTTTTTTCCATTTTTTTTAATTCTACTTTATCTTTAATTATGTGTGTGTGCGCTTGCGTGATTTTTAACTTATAGAACTTTCTTCAATAGATGGAAAAATCCCTTACTGGCCAAGGAAAAAAGTAATTTTTCAGCCAGAGAGTCTACCAAATGTCAAGAGCAATGAGTGAGAAGCCTCAGGGAAAGAAATCCACCTAGACATATCCCTGTGGAGTTTCACACTCTGAAGCAACCCAGAGACCCAAACAGTAGAAGTAGTGAGTGAAATCAGGTTGACTTGATATTCTCATTTAGATGTGAAGATAACTAAAATACCAAGCTAAGGTCTTCTTTGGTTTGAGAAAAAGCAGTCTAACTTCAGAAATGTATAATTCACTTTGTTTGATTGGCTGGTTTTGGTCATGGTGCCTAGTTGGCCGTTTTGTTTGTTGTTGATGGCTGCTAGCCTGTTTTGGTGGTGGCAACGACTGGCTGTTTTGGTGATGGTGTTGGTGGTCGTGGCTGGCTGTTGTTTTGTTCCACTTTGCTTTGCTCTACTTTGTTTAGTCTATACTATCAGTTTCCTCTCTCTTCCTCTTGTATGCTCCAATATGGCATTGGGAGTGGCTCTACTAAGATGCTCATGCAATGCCTGACCATTCTCAGGTATGTTTTCCCATCTGGACTACTGGAAGGAGAGGAGTGTGCATGTGATCCATGTACCCTTCACAGCCCTAGTACTCTGAAGAAGGATACATTTTTATAAATGTGGACTGCATAATGGATCAACAGAACTTTTCCTGTAACTAATTGGGAACAACAGTGTTTTCAATAAAGGTAAGAAAAATCTGGGATCTATGCTCGAAATTCCTAACAATAGACCAGAGGCAAGGATATCTAGATGCAAAAGCTACCGCTATGTCTGGCAAGGTCTCACTACATGGTGTTACTGGATGTCAAGGGATGTGATTTAAATGAAGGCATGCCATGTCATGTAGCAGCAAGCCAAGTCCTCTTATTCTCAGGCAGGAGGTTAATTACAATTATGTTCGGTATCATTTCCTTCTGCACAGAGCTGTGGCTTATCCCGAGCCCTGTCTTCATTCCCACCATGGGATGCGTCTCATTTAAGCTTCACAACTTCCAAAAAACCTATTCCATGGCAACGGACTGTGAGCTCCTCAGAAAGGCCTCGAGGCACTCATTGGAGGGCTGCTGTGTGGTAATTGGAGCTTCCTAAAGTGATACAGAAGCCACAGGCTGGATGCCTGCATATGTATCCACAGAGGAATCATTAGGAAGCGTTTTGTTTTAAGTGGGTGGTGTCCATTGTACAACAGCTTAGGAAGCTGCCTTCACCCCCAAATACTGTACAGAGAACAGACCATGAAAGATGACAGTAGATCCATTAACAAACTTTTAATAAGAATGGTTGGCGCCTATGGGGTTCCATCAAGAGTTTGGCTAAACACTTCATACATATATTTTTCATAGATTTGGGGCACAAATCCACGAAGCAGATATACTCTGTTCATCTCTATCCTTACACACTGAAGCTGAAACTCGGGTGGGCTAAACTACTTGCTTTGAGCCATATAAGTTACAGATGATAGAACTGACCTGCACCTCGTTTTGGTGACTCTAACCCCTTTGTCTTTTGTTGCCTTCAGGACAGATGCTGGCAGCTCTTTTTACTACAAGAGGTAGTACATGTTGTTGACTCAAACATGGGGCCAAACCCAAGCCAATGTTTCCTATCCCACTCATTGCTCATTTAAGAAAATTACTGGCACGTGCTGTGGATCCCAGGCTTCATTTCCCCCTTTCTAACCATATGTGCCTCCCACTTCAGAGCCAAGAGTTCCTGGATGTTCTTCCAGCAAAAGTTCTCCTTTCACGATAGT
The DNA here is from genome assembly GCF_011762505.2 of Arvicanthis niloticus. NCBI lineage: Eukaryota > Metazoa > Chordata > Mammalia > Rodentia > Muridae > Arvicanthis > Arvicanthis niloticus. The sequence continues at coordinate 67,474,957 of NC_047670.1, forward strand.
CAGGATGGCTGTCGGCAAAGTTCAACTCGGTCAACCCCAGGAGTCTGAATTGGCAGAAGGCCACCAAAGAAACTTCTAGAGATGATTCACTCTGACATCCAAGAGGAAAATCATTAAACAGGCCCTGCTGAGACCTACTGGAAGACACTCCAACTTGCACCTCACAGTGAGACGGCAGTTTTCCTTAAAACATCCAATGTTGACTTCTATGAGTCACAGTCAAATAACTACTAGAACCATGCTGATTTCCTGTTCATATAACTATCTTCCCTTAAAAATCCTGTTATGGAGGAAAATATGTGAGTCCCATTAAGTCATAGAAGCAATTTAATACTAGCTACTGTCTGAAGACACTCTGAGAATATAGAGTGTCTTCAGACAGTAGCTAGTATAGTATAGAGTGGGCCAGGAGAACCTGACAAGCAGAATTATTTTTCAATGGCAAGGAAGAAACTTTGAATCAGAACCACTACATAATAGGCAAGGTCCAGTGGTGTCCACAGGAAAAGCAGAGCATACACTAGGACATAAAGCAAGTCTTGCAAAGTATAGGAAAGTTGAGGTCACTTTTTTTTTTTTTGATCCAATCTGATCTGTAATAAAACTGGAAATAAATAACACAAGAAACTACAGAATGTACACGGAGTCCAGGAGACTCAATAACTCACAGAAGAATGACCATCAGATCATCAAAGGAATCAAGGTGGAAATGAACTATTCCTTGGATCAAATAAAATGAAATAAACCATTCTTAGAATTATAAGTCTCCTGCTTAGAGAAGGCAGAGGTTGACGTGTGGTGCCAGAAGGCAAGCGTGTTTCCCAGGAAGAGATTCCACACTGTTCTGATCATTTGTGGAGCCATTTCCAAAGAGAAAGTGAAGCCAGAAAGGGCTGCTCAGTTATCCGTACCTCTTGCCTCCTGCTTGAGCCTAAACTCCATTACAGGGGAGACAAAGAAGGACTGAAGAATGACTGAAGAGGTCCTCAGACCTCCTCGTTCCTCTACATGATGCGTCCATATTGAGCGCGTCACCTTTCTCTGTGTCTTGCTGTTACTGGTTTCATCAACTGGTTCACTAAGGAAAGCTGGCTGAGCCTTGCTGGCTAGGGCCACCAAGATCCAGGCTCTAACCCTAATAACTCCTAGAACGCCAACAGTTAAAATCGCTTGCACAGTCAGTGGCGTGGGTTCCCGTGCCCGTTCACTCTTGCTTTGGGCCTTAGCTGGTGGCAGTCAGTGGCAAGGCTCTGGCTCCTTTGCCATGCCAGCAGCCTTCAGGGCTTCAACACAAGGTAATTGACCATGGCTGGTGGGAATTTTCTATGAGTCTATCATTTTAATGAAGAAAGTCAGATGGAAGTGATCCTGTGTGATGGAAATATTCGTTCCAGGCGAACAACTTCAGAAATATCCTTCTTCCCCTCTGTCAGGCGCTCTAAGTTGAGGAACAGTTTATATTTAAAGAGATGAGGGAAGGGCTCCTGGGCCAGTGACTCAGAGCATTTCCTGTCTATTGCCACTTCCAGGTGCCCGGAGATATCAAAATAGTACTTTTCAAAGCGCAGCTTTTTTTTTTTTTTTTTTAACAGACCAATAAGGAGAGACTTAGTTCATATCTTGCCCCCATATATTTTCCATTTTATTTATGAATGCAGGCAGTGACCCACTAAATTGATTTTTGTAACCCCCAACAAATGGTTTGCATAGCCCTGCACCCTGCATTTTTTAAAAGTTACTGGAAAAGAGCCTATGAGAACTTTTAGAAACAACTACCATTTCATTCATTGTTTGTACCCACTTAATGGCTTACAAGGGAAGGCCCCTGCTTTCTTAATTCATGACCCTTTTCTCCAAGAGTGATTGATGTGATTCCAGGACATGGCAATAAAACAGTCTAGCAAGAATGTGCTAAGAGACTCCAGTGGTTTACATATGTTTGGTCCAGGAAGTGGCACTATTTGGAGGCATAGCCTTGGAGTAGATGTGTCACTGTGGGCGTGGGCTTTAAGATCCTCTCCCTAGCTGCTTGGAAGCTAGTCTTTTCCTGTTTGCCTTTGGATGAAGATGTAGAACTTTCAGCTCCTGCTGTACCATGCCTGACTGGATGCTGCCATGTTCCTGCCCTGATGATAATGGACTGAACCCCTGAACCTGTAAACTAGTCCCAATTAAATGTTGTTTTCATAAGAGTTGCCTTGGTCATGATGTTTGTTCACAGCAGTAAAACCCAAACTAAGACAGAGACCATGCCAGAATTTTTTAAAAAGGCAAACACCTCCTGGGATGGGGTAAGGTGCAGAAGGGGACACCTCCCTCCCTCATCTTTGAGAAACTTTCTCAATGCTCACCCTGTGCTCTTCTGTCTGCCAGGGAAGATTCAGGTGATTCTTTCATACATCCGTGTTGAAACACGATATCACAAGGCAAATTGGTGGCAAAGTCTCTCCACCCTCTGGTGTTTGGTGTTATTTTCTAAGCTGATGCTGTATTGGAGGGTTCTCGGATGTGCTGGCAATGACTTATCCCATCTGGGGGGAAAATCTAGCAAAAAGCGTATGGAGCCTTTCTGAAGTGTCTGCCCTACCTCCTGACCCAGCCCTAGGACTTACAGACAGCGAGGATGATGTGATGGGTATATAACTTGTGTGTCTGGGAAACGATCTTGTAACTGTCTTCTGTCTCATGCTCAGTGAAGACAGTGATCATCTTCGGTCAACATCAATGTGTGGTAAAAACGAACCTAAAAGAATATTTATTTTATCTCCTACAACCATGTGCCTATGGTTTCTTAGTTTATGCGGCCTATGGTCTAGAAGGCAAAGATCCATGGGTAATTTTGTTGCAGTCTAAACTATCAATATTAACGTATGCAAATTTGGGAGAACTAGCCAAGCGCAAATACCAGTCACTGTAACCTGATCCCAAAGCTGGGGATATCTTTAACTCTAACTTCTCTAGAATAGAAAATACAAGCTTCAGGAGGGTAAGGCCTCTTTCTGCCTCACCAACAGTCAACAGTGCATGGTTCTGAAAGTGCACCAGCTCAATAGCTGTTGCACCAATACCAACGAGATGAACAATAAGTATTTCTCTTGAGTAGGTGCCAAATAGACTCTAAATCCGTATGTTCCAGACATAACGGCACCCTGTGTTTATCATGGCACAACTCCCAACAAGCAAATTATAGAATCAGACTAGATGTCTTTATCACACAAGTAACTTTGAAGGCATGCTTCAATATCCATGCCACAATAATATCAGGTGAAGGGCAGGAGCAGGTGTGCTGGCACCAAGAAAATAAGACTAAGCCAGGGACCCGTACTGGTACCTTTGAGCGCTTATTGGATCAGGACCCAATGCCCCTTGGGGCTCAGGGCTAGGCTATGTCAGAGATCCCAATAGAACTTTTGTTCTTTTCCACACAGAATCTAGCCATACAGAGACAGAAGTTCCCTGCCAGCCAAGGCCGATTTCAAAGTTCTCTAAAGCACTTGAAGTTTCACAACATCATGAACACTAATAACAGTGAATGTAACCCGTTGCACCAGTGCCTCTGAGCAAAGCTAACTGGAGCAGCCACCACTAACCATCTAAGAACGACTTTCAATCTTAAAATCTTGAGACAAATATGTACGTGACCAGAGGTTAAGAGCTTTGCTCCCGATCACTGAGGGCTCTGGGCTTCTTCCATGAAAAGCTCTCATTGATGGGCCACTTGACCATCTGTATGATCAAAGGATTTCAGAGGCCATGATCATAATTTACACCAAAGTGAGAGTGGATCCAAAGAACCCATTTAAGAAAGAAAAGGGGGGGGAAAAGTCTCTTTTCAAAACTCTACGAAGAGTGGGGAATCTTAAATACTCTCACATACAACTTTGTGCTTTAAGCAGAGACAAAGAGAGATTTTTTTCTGGTTTTGTTCACACAGCTCAAAGACCAATTTCTGCTAGCTGTACTTGTCTCATTGAAAAGACAGCATGGTGATTTCAAATTGACAAATTGTATGCATGTATTGGTATCTGACTGCATTAAATCCCTAAAGCAGGCACTACTTTAATGCAAGCTCATGAGTGGGCATTGGCATAAAATGTCCAGCAAATCAGTGCTGCCATAAAAGGAAATTGTCAGGGACAGAAACTTTTGTCCTTCAAATAAATAAAGGAATCTCGGTGAAATAGGCTGCCTTATTTCTTCCGTGACTTATTGCTCTCTAATGATCCTGCCTGGAGCCTAGATTTTTACACTTAGTGTTTTGAGGAAAATTCACTCTGCTTAGCAGGGTGATGTAGTTAACAAGAGAACCGTGATTTTTTTTTTTTTTTTTTCCTTTTTAAGTGCACCGTTGATTTGAAAGTTAGAAATGCTGATACTTTTAAGTCAGCGGGCCATCTTTCTGCTTTTCTGGTGAGATTTACAACCTTCTTTAGGTGCAAAGTATTCCCATCATCTTTAAAAACATTCTGGTGGCCAGATACAAGCCGAGTAGTCATTAGGTTCAGCTGGGTCTGCCTGCTTCTCTGAACCTTGTATGACCTTCCCTTTGTCTCTTTTGGGTGCTGGCCAGAACCTAAATGTGCTTTTCCTGATACTTGGGGCCTCTTACTCCTCTCCAGCTGCCCGCTCACCATGTGGCTGCGTGCCCTCCATATGTCTGACCTCCAGTTTGAACAGCATCGGGGTTCTCCTCCTCCTCTGCTCCATTTTCCTCTTCTGGGCAGTTGCTGAGATTTATTGCTTATCTGCCCTGGTGTGGTTTGTTTTGGTTTTGTTGTTTTGTTTTTTTTTCTCTAAGAAATTGTCCTTGAGCTTCTGTTTGAGTCTGTTCTTAAACTGTTATTAATGAGACTAAGAACACCAAGAGAGGATGTGATTTCCCCCTTTATTATCTGGTAATCACAAAGAGACTCCCCAAGATTCTGATACCATATTTGGTGGCCTGTACAGAGATATTTAAGAATTGTCTCTAAAGACAAAACAGGTAGGCTCCTTTGTCTGTCTTACGATACAGCTATAAGATGCTTGTGTTGTACTCTGTCTCCCAGAGAAAAAGAAAAAAAAACAAGCATTTTTTTATTGTAATATTTCTCTTTCTTATATTGTTTTTCTGTGTCTGTGTCTGACTAATGGCCATGTGATAGGGAGCTAAATAATTCTGTTTAATTCCTATTCTCTCCCCCTCCCCGCCCCTAGGCTTCTCTTCTTCCCCTCTCTGCCATGGTTACCTCAAAGGAACTAGGAGACTTTGGATCAGGCTTAGAGGAGGAAAAACGGGTAAGAGAAGCTTGGTGTGGTAAGGCCAGACTCTGCTTTAGACCCCATGAGGAAGCTGCCACATTCTGCAGATGGTAACCTGACACCCAAAGAGACTAAGGTTTTAAAACCAGCTAGTTTTAACAAGTTGGTTTCTATTGGACTTAAATTCCCAATAGTGTGGAGGGTCAGAAATCTGTTTGACGTCAGTTCAGACCATGCTCAGGAGAGACAACGTGGATCCAATGGTCACTTTCCTCGTTTCCCATTTCTTCATGTGTTTACACAGTAATAGCATACAGGTGATGGACATACTGCCCGGTCCCTTCCACTCTTCTCATAAGGCCATTTCGCAGCAATTGCTTTCCCCTGGGAGCCAAGGGTTGCTTAACACAAAATCCAGATGACATCATTCAGTGCTCCCAGTTATAATGGTGGTAAGACAGATGGATAAAAAGGAAAGGCTTTTCCAGAAGCCTAGTGAGTCTCAATAAACCCAGCTGGCTTAGGGGAGAGTTACACAAAGAGTCAAGCCCACGTTTGTCCCTTTGATGCAGAAGCTAGAGCCACAATTCACTGTGTAGAACATATTCAAAATGGCCGCCGTGAAACTTCCGACACAGCAGCGCCTCCTTCACTGTGTGTGGCCCCTGGTTTCACAAATGCTGTTCCTCTGTTGCCTTGGAACAAATCTGTAGCTTGTCAAGGAAAATATGATTGCCCCCATTTATTTTTAATTTCTTCTTGTATTTTAAATTTTCTGTGCATCTTCGTTTTGTCTGTTTATATGTCTGTGAACCATGTGCATATGGTTGTGAGCTACCAAGCGGGTGCTGGACATTGAACGCACAGGAGGTTAATCCACTGGAAAAGTAGCCGGTGCTCTTAACTACTGACCCATCTCATCAGCTTCTGTGGGCCCATTTTAAGTGAAACACTGGAAGCCCTCGAAGCCCTAAATCATAGATCTACCGTTATTCCAAACCAAAGTTCTTTTAAGGATCTGTAATTTGACAGTCTGCAGTAACAAAGATGTATCAGGATATATTATACATACAGTGGCTAGTTAGTCTCTTTCCCAGTGGTCAAAGGTGACTTAGCCAGTGACTGGCACACACCCCAACAGGTGGCAATTCCAAATCTACAGGAGGACCATTGATTTTCCTCAATGGGTGCAGACGTTGTCCACGAGAGTTATAACTGGGCCTTATGAATCTGAGTACAGTATTACTTAATAAAGTTTTTCAGTTTGTAAGAAATTGTCTTAGTTTGGAGCTTCAGTTTCTATGATAAAACAAACACGACTTAGAGAGCAAATGGTTTGTTTCTACTTACAACTCTCAGTTCACAGTCCATCCCTGAGGGAAGACAAGGCGGGAACCTGGAATCAGGAACTGAAGCAGAGGCCATGGAAGAACGCTACTTACCGGCTTGTTCCCCATGGCTTGCTCAGGCTGCTTTTCTTATACCATCCAGAACCACCAGCACATGAGCAGCAACACCCACAGGGGGTTGGGACCTCCCACATCAATCACCAATCAAGAAAATGTCCCACAGCCTTGCCTACAGGCCAGTCTGGTGACTGCATTTTCTCAGTTGGGGTTTCTTTTTTCCAAGTGACTAGCTTGTGTCAAGTTGACACAGCAATAGCCAGCATAGACATTAAATGTAAGAGTTGCCTGCCCCATTAGTTTCAAATTATAAAGTTTAAGATGCCAATTGTAGTAAATATTACTGTTGAGGCCCACACTCTGCCTCAACATTTTTGGGCTAAGTGCTCTGGTCAAGAGAGAGAGTGGGGATGGAGGGGCAAGCGACGCGAAAGAATGGAAACAAGACAGGGTGTGTGGTCAGGTCTTAATTCTCGTCCCGTCTCTCCCTTCTGTCTCGTTTATTCAAACGAAATCTGGGGTATTTATCAACACAAGCAGGAGAACACAGGTGAAAACACTTTACCACGTGCACCATACAGCTGAGGTCACTAAACAGCAAAACAAGCTATGTGGGATAAACAATATATTTATCAGAGTGTGCTTCAGCTGTTGTAGGCTTTTGAAAACCAAGTCTTTCATCAGGGTATATGGTTCCAGATGGCTGCAAAGTTGATCTAGCCGCTTTCTACTAAAGTCAGCTCCCAACATATTACAAGTGTTTTGGCTCCTTGCTCTCCATCCAGATTTTCTACTTACTCCGAGTTCCACATGTACAGAGTGCACAGCGGGCTGGTGCTGTAGCTCAGTCACAGAGCACTTGCCTCCCACAGCCATGACCGGGGCATAATCATTAACACTTCAAAACTCCTACTGATCTTCTTCCCCTTTTCTGTAAACACATCTGCTGAGCTTTACCACTTATTTCTTCCTAATTCTTCTTGTTTTCCCAGCCACCCCCTCTAGCCCACAAAGCCATCGATTATAATATAAGGTGCTGCCATATATACATCCTTAAATGATGCTTTCATGTTAAAAATCGATCTACAACAAGATCCAGTCTTGAGTATCTACCCAAAAGAACACTACATCCTACCCGACAGACACAAGTTCATGGCTGCTCTATCCACAGTCGTCAGAAATGGAAACAGCTCAGATGTCCAAAACCAATGAACAGATAATGAAAGGTGTGTTATTTTCAGTCACGTAGGACAGGTAGAGGGCGTGATTAACAAGTCTCTACCTCCAGAGATTTAAATATTAATGAATTATCAAAAGGCCAGGGGTGTAGCTAATTAAGTTATTCCCTCCCCTTTCTCCCTTCCCTATAAGACTGGTCTCCCCTGGCCTTTGGCGGGGGAAGCGCACAACACCTGCATCCGTTCACCATGTCATGAACAATAAAAGCTTTGGAAAACCGGACTCCATGTGTCCATGGTCTCTCCGCCTGATTCCCAGCTTTTGGAACCCTGGAACCTTGCCGATGCAGCCGCCGGCCCGCCCACCGACAGCTGCGTGAATGTGGGATCTTCCGCTGGCGGCGCAGGAAGCTCTGGTGCCGGACTCCCTCCCTTCCCCCCGCCCGCGAGATTTCTGCCCCACAGTTGCACAATGGATATTACTCAATTGTTTAAAAAAATATGAAATTTGCAGGTAAATCGGTAGTGCTATAAACAGTCATCCGAAGTAACTTAAAACTCAGACCCAAGATACAAATATTGCATGTGTTCTCTTATACATGGATGAACTAAAGCTTCTGTTTTAAGCTTTAGGTGTGTGTGTTTCAATCTGAATAAACACAGAGGTTAGACAGCTTTTCAATGATCGTGAGGGAAGAAAAGAAAAGTGGAAATAAAAAGGAAAGGGGTAAATTCAGAACAGGAGGATGAAATGGGGAGGGGAGAAGTCATGGTAACGTAGGGATGGGAAGGGACATGAATAATAAAGCTCTTCTGATAACTCACATGGAAACCCACTACTGTGGAAGCATCTTAGAACATACACATGCTTGAAAGAAAGCTAAATGGAGTCACCATATTGTCGGGGAGACAATGCCTAACTAGGTATCTTATGACACCAAGTAAAACCTTCAGTGCTAGGAATGGATTACATCTTACTGAGTTGTTAGCCAAAAGGGTTGCATAGCCTCCCCAAACCATTCTGAATATTGCCAAAGCTATTAGATACTCTCCATAACCTGCTGGTAAGGCCCCAATGCTAAGGTTACAACTTACTTATGTCAGCAAACATGGAGAAATAGAGGTGGTACCCAACTGGAATGACATACCACATATGAAATGTAATTAAAATAACACAACACATATGTTCCCCACACAAATAATCTGACTTGAGTTTCCATCTTTAGCGTGTGCTATTTTTATTATTACTGCATGCTAGGAATAATGTCTGAACTATTCCAAAGTGAATGTTAAATTTCTTCAATTGTCATTTCATTACAGGTAAAGATGATTGTATGACTTTCTCCTTCAGTGAATCACAGCCCTGGAACAAACTCAAGTTTCTTTATGAGGTATGTGACTTGTCCTAGAGAGACTATGCACAAGCTATTCACTCAGGATAAGGCACTGATGACAAACAGGCCAAAGAAATCACTGCACCAAAATCCAGCTAAGTGAGCCAGTGAGTTTACTAGAGTTACTTCTAGGAGCATAGAGGACTCAAAGGCAGCCCCATCACTGAAAAGCCTACTCTGACAGGAGTAGAGTCAAGAAAGCTGCATTCCTATCAGCCAATCAGAGACTCTCTTCTCCCCAACAATTGTTACTTGCTGATACAACTTTGGAGGAGGGTCCTGTAGTTCTTGTTAAGGTTTGCATGCTTCTTAGAGCCATAGTCCCCCTAGGAGGGAATGTTTCAGTCCTGAGGAAGGAGCTGTACAGTATCATGTTAGCTCATTATTTTAATATGCTATGGAACTCTCCTTGATGATATTTAATGTGGCATTGTGTGGCAACATTTATGAGTGATGTTGAGCCAAAGTGCAGGGGTTGATACATTATTGACAGGATAGTCTGTGCTAATATTGTAATTTTCCATTCTGCTAGTTCAGCATAACTGGCTTTGGAATTACATTCGTTTGAAAATTGAGGTAGATGTAACTGGATGTTTTTGTAAGAAACAACTTTTGGGAACTGTATGTTTTCTATAAAAATCAGTCTATTAAAAGTTATAATCTTATCCAGGGTTCTGAGGAATGCATTACATTTTTACAGCATTTTCTGGTTATTTCATCTTCTAATTTGCAGAGAATTGAACAGGATACCCATGCGTCTTTTATTTTACCTGTATTTCATGATGATTTGCCCTTTAATCCTTTCTTGCTCTTATATTTGCACTTTCCCCTGCTTTTGGAGTTCTACAAGTAGCTTTCACTTTATCTAATTTATGTTTATGTCGAAGAAAAAGCTTGACTGCATTTATCTGTTCTGTTTGCCCATTTTCTAAATCAATGATTTATTCTTGTGTCTCTATGCACTTTTCTGTGTACATTGTACTTATTCTGATATCTTGAAAGCTTCGTGAGTTAGATGCTCAACTGTTTCATCCTGTTTTTGTTCACATATTTAAGACATCTCTGAAGATGCCACCTACCTGAACCTTTCAGATGTTAATACACGGAGTTTTGACTAGTGTTTTTAGACATTCTGCAGTTTTAATCAATGTCTTTTTTTTTTTTTTTTGAGCTAAGAATTATTTAGAATATAATAATTTCTAAAAGGAAAAGGCTTTGGTTATTTGTTCTTTGTTTGTTTGTTTTGTTTTTTGTCTAAAACTTTCCAAGTTTAGTTATATTGTGATAAAATTCTCTCTGTCTCTCTCTTTCTCTCTCTCTCTCTCTCTCTCTCTCTCACACACACACACACACAGACACACACACACACACACACAAGCACATGCACACGCATGTGCACATGTTGTGCATTTCTTTTCCCACCTGTTTAGTTTGTCATGATGGTGTTTGCCATTTTTTGACACTGGTTCTAGGACAGTTGAAAGTAAAATGTGTTGCTTAATTATGTGACACACATTCTTATACATGTGTGTAGATACAAAGCACAAGTTCACTGGCATTGGCATTAATTTGTCTATAGCAACTTGGTCCACCTCACAGTTGACTAAAGTCTCCTGTTTTCTCACTTGCTAAGGTTTATCTTCAAGTGTCTACAGAGCATTCCATAGAGGATGCTGTGGCAGTGCTGTTGCTGCTGCTGTTGCAGATGCATGTTTATTGATAGCCCTCTCTGTGTCAGAAAACAGCTTGTTTCCTTGGCTAGAGGGTGTTGTCCTTTCACTAGTACCACATCTATGGAAGCACTCATGCTTCCTCTAAACTGATGGCGTGCCTCCGAACTAATTTCCAAACTTGGCTTTGTCCTGCTCAAATCTCCACTCACCATGACCTAGCAGTAAAGCCAAACTTTGAAAACATCAGGTAACACAGCTTCACATTCACAGAAAGCAGGAAATTTTATTTTTTTAAGGAAAGCCACAGAAGGCCTTTGCACAGACTCGAGTTGTAAATGCATTAACGAGCTGTCAGAATGAAAGACTACAACAGACCACGTGTCATATAGTTTTCCATGTTTTGAAAAATATACATAGCTATAACTATTCAAGTAATATTAATTATTGGAGTGATGTATAATATAAAATATATACAGTTAACAATGAACGTTCCCTTCTCCAGTTCAGCTTTTATTCCTTTTCCTATGGATATCTAATGTCAATAGTTGGTGGGCATCCTGTTTATTTGGGTACATATGTACTATGTTGGTTAAAATAGTATCCATACACTAAAAAGAAAGGTCACCTCCTTCTGTTTAATTACCATGTGCCAAGTGTGGATCTATGATTGTTTGTTGATAATTAGTAGGTATCACTGCCCAGCTTCTCACTTTCTATAAACAATAGTGCAGTAAACATTTGAGAAGCTGAACAAATTTCATGCAAACTCATGGGAGGACTTTGGTTGACAAGCCTCCAGTATGTCCAGTTGAAGCCATGGGCCATATGCATCAGAGGAGAGTGATGGAAGTGACCCAATACATTTGTAGATGTCGTTGTCCCGCTACAAGGTCAAAAGCTTGGACAGCCCTGAAGCTGTAATTCAGTGGACCCCATTTCATCCCCCCTTTCCTTCAGCCTTCCCTAACAGACTTCTTCCTCCGGAGGCCACTCCACTTCACGAAGCACAGCCAAGGGGGCAGAGAGCATCCTGTTCCCTCACCCACACCAGGAATAACAGACACTGCTTCACTCTGATTACTAAGGCACAGTCCAAGACTCTCTCTGATTCGATTAGTTTGAACTGTGTGTCCATTTCTGCATCATCAGTACCAAGCACAGAGAGATAGTCTCTTCACTGACTTCAGGCATACCCAGTCCTGTGGAGCAGTGATAGAGACCCCCTACCCAGAAGAGTTTTGATTGCTAAACAGAAATAACACGATTGGCATGAGTGTCCACCAAAGAGCATTATTCATTTCAACAGATCAAAATCAAATTACCTTCCAGAAAGGCTGTCTAATTTACACTACCACCAACCATGTGTGAAAGTAGCTGCTTCCCAACATCCTCGCCAATGTTTTCTAATGTTTATATTTTACTCATAGTTACCTAATTTCGAGTTTATGAGTGTCTCTTCATGTGTTTATTGGCGTTTGGCATTTCTCCTGTAAATTGCCTATTTATATAGCCTCTACTCACATTTTTGAATGATTTATAGGCGGCCCATATATGCACCACACAATAATCAATCAACCATTAAATACGCCGCGAAGAGTTCTCGCCGCATGTTACACATCTTTTAAATTTATTGTGATTTTTATTGTGCAGGGATGATTTTTAATTTTTATGAGGTTTTATATGTCAATCATTTCCTTGTGTGGCTTCTGGTACTTATGTCCTATTAGGAAAGCCTTTTCTGCTTTCAGTTTTATAAAAAACGTACTGCATTGTAGTCCCGCAAGCACTGCTAAGTTCCTTTTGTATTCAGCTACTCGACTCATTTGATGTTTATTTGTATCGTTGGTAGAAAGAAATAGTGTGCTCTTTCTTTTTCTGAATCAAAATCCAATTTCCTGTCATTATTTCTTTCCCATATTTATACTTTCCCATGAGTTTGAAATCTACCTTTGTTATAACCTATATTGAAACAGATGCTACTTAAATCTGTTCTGTTCTCTGCAGCATCCGTTCCCACTGCAGTCTACCACACTGTTTGTTCTTTTGTTGTTTCTAAATTAGCATATGTGATCATGGGTTTTATTATGATATCATCATATATAAACATGTGCACTCATATTGATGCTCTATGTTACACTGCCTCCTGCCAGTCCCCTCCCTCTCTTCTAATCACTCCCTTCTGTTTTCACGTAGTATATATTAATATATCCATGTGATATATTGATCTAGATTCCAAATAGTTAAAAGCATGATATTTGTCTTTGTGAGTCATACCTAATATATATACTTGATGTGATAACCTCCAGTTTCATCTAATTACTTACAAATGTCATAATTTCATTTTGTTTATGACTGAATGATACTCCATTGTACGTATGTATCATATTTTCATCATGTTTCCATCTATTATGTAGATGTGAGTGTCTATGCTGATTCTCTCTCTTCAGGACTGTGACTGGTACCACAACACATGGGTGTGCAAGTGTTTATGGTATGATGACTTAGACTCCTCTGGGTGTGTGCAGGAGTAGCAGAGCTAGGTCATATAGCTCAAGACTTAACTCATTGCCACAACACCTAAGACTCTCAGGGGTCATGATTATTTTCCAGCCTTCTTACCCATTTTCTAGCTCTTGCTGGCAAATAGAAAGAATCCTGAAACACAGCTTCAGTCTGGTATATATATATATATATATATATATATATATATATTATATGCTATAATATATTATATGTTATGTGTTATGTTGTGTTATGTGTTATATGTTATATATAACAGGTTATATATATACATATGTATATATGTATATATATATATATACATACACACACACATATATATATAATCAAATGCCAACAGATATCTCTTAATATGTTTAAAGCAAATGCACAATTTATGACCATACCCTAGCCCAGACATGCTTCCCTTCCTACATTCACACCTCCCTAGCTCCATATCATCAGCTTTCCCTTTTCATTACATAGAATATAAAGTTTGGAATTGTTATGTTTTTCATTCTCCTGTGCTTCCCGAAGAGAATTTATTGAGAAATCTAGCCAACATCAACCTTCAAAGTGCATGCTGAATCCATCTTTTTCCAGTCATCGCCTACAACCCCTCCCTCATCCAAGCCTCCTTCACTCTTAACCTAAGTAGCTGTCCTCTCCATACTTTTGTATCTTATCCTCTATTTTCAACAGATGATCCAGCGTGACTTCTCTAAAGTCAGTCCACACCACTCCTACCATAAAGTATTTCTGCGGGCTAAAATCATAGTGCCTTAGTTACTTTCCTGTTACCATGACATAGCACCATGACCAAAGCAACTTAAAAAACAAAAGCATCCAAGGTGAGGCTCACAGTTCCAAAGGGCTGGAGTTCATGATCACCATAGCAGTGAGCACGGCAGCAGGCAGGCAGACATGGCACTAAAGCAGTCGCTGAGAAACTAATTTGAGCCTAGAGAAAGACACTGGGGAATGGCATGAACTTTTTCCACCTCAAAGCCCACCCCCAGTGACACACCTCCTCCAATAAAGCCCAACCTCCTAATCCTTCTCAAACACCTCTACCAACTGGGGACCAAGCATTCAAATGGGGCCATTCTCATTTTAAACCATCATGGAGAATAGTCAACTCTCATTCAGGTCCCAGTTTCTTATGGTGTCTCCATCTCTCATCTGTAAAGTGGATATGCTGGTAGTAAGAGATACTTCTTAAAACTGTCATGAGATTTGAATGGGGCTGTATTCAATAACACAGCAAGATGTGTTGGACTGTCTGATAAAACAGACATTCTTTCGGCCATTTTCCTTTACCTCTCATTCTATTCTATTCTAATCTATTCTATTCCATTCCATTCCATTCCATTCCATTCCATTCCATTCCATTCCATTCCATTCCATTCCATTCCATTCCATTCCGCCAGTGCACCTTGGAATGCACAGCTGAACAATGAATACATCAAGCCTATTCCACATCTCCTATTGATGGAAATACAGTTTATTGCCTCGCCACCTTTCAGTTCCCGGCACAGAACTACCTTATCCATGATGTTCCCGCTGAGAATGACTAAGACAACACTCTGCACCCCAACATTCCTTCTCCACTAGTCTGCTACACTCTTGTCCATATTGTCAGTTTCTAGCACCCCAAGGAATCCGCTTGTGTTTTGTCACTGTTCTAGCCCATTGTGGCTCAAGCTCTTTAATGAGAGGTTTTCTTTTGTTTTGTTTATAGCTTAGAATAGTCCCAGGGAACACCAGGTATTTGATAAAGATCTACTGAGCCAATGAATGAGGAGACTATTAAAACCCTTTAAATATTCCACTGGCCTGTGAATTAGATAGGAATTAGGAAAGTGCCTGGGAGAACTGACAGGCTGAAGCCCATGACTTAATGACTAGAATTGGCAGTAGAGGGCACCAGAGAGAGTTTTGGGGAAATTACTTTGAAATACTTGTGAATGGCTGCATGAGACAAAATAAACAAGAAAAGAAACTCAGGGCAGGCAGTTGGAAATTTGGCTTTGCTATTAGAAGTTGAGCCACAACCATGTTTGAAACCATGTTTTGAACTAAAGTCCCATTTGAAGTCACAGGCTAGAATGAGGCAGAGAGGGACGAGTAGGATCAAGCCCATACTAAGCAGCCCATGTGGGAGCATGCATCCGCTGTAAGTGTGCAGATGAAATAAGTAAGAATAGGAAAGCCGGATTGTTGAGGGAAAGCAATGAAAAGGAGAATAACTGTTTTAAAAGTTAACAGTTACTGCTCACCCCAACCAAACAAGTTGTTTCAACTAGAAACATTCTCAAGACTGTAATTAAGGTAGAGTATAGGATAATGGAATTTTACACATATTATCTGACTGAGCAAATGGGGGATTGGCCTACCAGTGTGGACCCTGAAGGGCTCTGGGCTCTTCTCTATCCTCCACAGGGCCTTCTGGATCTGATGCCTATCTCGGGACCCATAGGTCTTCTCAACCTTTCATGTAACTGGTTAGACTCATAAGGTCTCACTACCTTGTGTCTTGTCTTTCAAGGCTGGCCTCTCTAATGGTGTTCTAAATCATGTTTTAAAGTTGCATTAATCCTTCTTTGTTCCAGACACATAATTCTGTGGCCACTGCTTCTCCACAGTCCATAAATGAAACCTTTTTCTTCTGTGTATCAGCAGCAGCAACGTCTTCATAACTGAGCATCGTCTTTGGCCAGCTCTACCTTCTGGCTTAAGAAATGACCCTCGTCTCAGAAGGTCTCCAGCAATAGGTAATTCATGATGTGTAAGTACCCACATATTTTGTGCCTAACAAGCTATCTTAAGCAGTGGTGGAAACAGTAATTATTTACTCTGGAAGGCATGTTAAGGCTACAGTTAAATCATTATTATACAGGTAAATAGACTAGGAAGCACCTCCTTCATCTGCTAGTGATCATCTGTGTGAATTACTCAAAATACAAAACAAGACAAAACTTCCCAATGTGCTATTGGCTAATTCATTGTCAATAATATACATATATGTGTGTGTGTGTGTGTGTGTGTGTGTGTGTGTGTATGTATATATATGTATATGTATATAATATATTATATATGTATATATAATTATATATAATTTATATTATATCTATTACATATTATATCTATTATCTATTATATTGTAACTATATATTGTATGTTATATGTTTTATATATATACAATAGCATACATCTTGTTTGTTATGTTTTGGATGCCCAAAGTTGAGATTTATGACAGTATTCTCAATAAATGCAAGATAAGTGAAAAAAATACAATTTTCAATGTAATATTCAATGTTCATAAATATGTCATATTATAAGCAATGTGCAAAGCAAGGAAGTCAACAGACTCTGGGCACTAACACTGCCTCCTGGTGGGGAGTGTATGTATGGCGATCAGAAAATGGTATGCTATATTGAAATAAGGACTACCTCATTTCTAACATTTGTATTTTAATCCTTTAGTTACCAGGCATACAAGGTGGGGGCACCTCTTCATAGCTACTAGTCCACATATTGTCACACTGAAGACCATTGTAAAGGGAGTGTATTCATAGTCATAGAAGTAGTAACTGTCTGAGGACCTAAAGGGCGTGATTCTGCTAACATGCTTTCAAGTTAACAGAACATCAAGTCTGTTTCATTTCTCAACTCTTCAAAATTGTTGGTGTGCATGTGTGTACATGTGTGTGAATGAGTGCATTAATGTGCATGAGTGTGTGTGTGTGTGTGTGTGTGCGTGTGTGTGTGATGTAGCTAATTCTTTAGCTTTGATCATTCCTTCCATACATAGATGTTTATCATAGACGTTCACATGCTAAGCACTATGATCATACAACTCCACGTCTCCCAACTCACAGTCTAGGCTGACTACTGAACAAGGATGCACAGAACACATCGCTGCCCTTTATCTAAATGCACAACACAAAAAAGAAGGCGTGCTGTGGGTGGGGAGGTTTAAGCAGGAAGGTGATGCTGGGAGAGAGAGAAGAGGAAGGAAACAGCCCAAGCTAAGGCCATAAGGAAATATCACACAGACATTTGCTTATACATTTATTTACGCAGGGAGCACAGCTTGCTTCATATGTAGTGGGAATGGATCTAAGGCTAGCAGAGTAAATAAGCAAAAGAAAAAAGTGCTGTCTTTTCACATGGTCTCCAGTACTGTGAAAGAGAAAATACCCATTTAATGGGCCCAGCAAACAATCCCCAAAGAGAAAGAGATGCAGAACATCTAAGAATATAGTACAGGCACGAAATAACAATGGCCTTATTTTCACCATGTTCTATCTGTCCATATAAGTGCCAAAGCAAAATACCCTAGACAATAACTCAGAAACTTTTGAAATCTATTGCTCATAGCTCAGGATGCTGGGAAATCCAGTATCAAGGGACTAATAGGTAGCATCTGGTTTAGACCCGTTCCTTGCATTAGAAAGGCACAAAGGATATATAAGGAGCTAGCAAGTGTATTTGGACCTCCTTCAGAAGGGCACTGACTCACCCACTAGAGCAGAGGCATCACCCGAATCACCTTCAACAGCCCTATCTTTTGATACTTTGGGTTACATCTGAACTATGAATTGGATGGACAGAACATTCTATGAGTACTACTCCCCCTCACCCCACCCTGGCCCATGCCACTGTTCCTATCTTAGAGAATATTCATCAGTTATTTTCTTCAACCTGAATTGTTTCCCCCAACTGTTGGAAAGGAGAAGATATTCTTTCTGAAGGCAATGGGGTGCTGGGATTAAACCTATGGCTTTACGAGCACTGAGTAAGAATTCTACCATTGTGCTATATCCCTTGAACTCACCCATTTACATCATGGCCTTGCTCAAATGGCTTCTTGCTGGGGCCTCCTTTGACCACATTGTAAGTTGTATCCAGGCACCAGCCTGTGACACACTTCTGGTCCCTCCCACCCTGCTCTGCTTTCTAACTATACACTTAGACAACTTCTAATGTAATAATAGATTCTTCATATATTATGTTTACCACTTACTGTTGTGTCCCCCGGTAAAATAAACTTTACAAAGACAGTGGTAATGATGTATTTTACTGGCAAAAGCAAAATACTATAACAGTGTCCAGTAAGGAGTAGGTACAGTGTGTTTGTCCATAAACAAAAATGATGCTCACGTTAAATAAATTTAGCATTGAAGTGCGGCATCATCTGCTTTGGTCTCTATAATGAATTATGTCTTTAAAAAAAAAAAACACAATAAGCACTAGCTTCAGAACTTGGTTATATACAACTGCAAAATAATTGACTACGTGTTGCCAAAAAAGCTTAAAGAATGAATTACAACCAAGAATTGGCTTCAGAAAGACAGTGACATATATTACTGATTGAGCAATATTGGGGGGGGGGGTGTCATCTGAGGGAGCCATCACTAGAGGAGCCACCACTAGACACTTCCACCCCTCTGCCAGACTGCCACGCCTGCAGCCTTACCATCAGGACACTGGGGACTCTGTTCCTTCTTGTAGGTCTGAATTTACAAGGTATGGGGGATTCCCTCTCAGCCTAGACTTTCTCATGATATTCTCTTAAAGTGACAAGTCCACCAATTCTAATTATTAAAGTCTTTATTTGTCTTACTGATTTTAAAACATGCACCTGCTGTATAGACACGCCTGGGCTGATAGCTCTTTGTACACTTTGAAGAGTCCATTTTAGTCTGATCGCATCATCTTTCCATCTCTGTCTGTTCCCATCATCCTCTCTGTTCCTGCCTGTTCCCATCATCCTCTCTGTTCCTGTCTGTTCCCATCATCCTCTCTGTTTCTGTCTGCTTCCACTGTTTTCCTTTAGCACCCAGC
Source organism: Arvicanthis niloticus (assembly GCF_011762505.2). NCBI lineage: Eukaryota > Metazoa > Chordata > Mammalia > Rodentia > Muridae > Arvicanthis > Arvicanthis niloticus. Next base: position 67,494,198 of record NC_047670.1, read on the forward strand.
CTTTTAGAATTTACGTTCTCTATGTAAAGTGTCTTTTCTCTCTGGCTACGCTTCAGAATTTCTTTTCTGTATCTCTTTTTTTCAGTAGTTTGATTATTATATACTTCAGTTTGACTCAAACATGTTGTTTTGAGGTTGTTGAATTTCCATGACATGTCAGCTGAGTTTTCTGTAAACTTTAGAAAATGTGGTAGTCAATGTTTTAAAATATATATAACAGCTTTTCTCTTCGTTTTAATGTTTTGAATATGCCTAAAATAGGTGTTGTGATGATTCCCCCAAGGTCACGGAAGCTGTTTAGTTTTTCAATGTTTTATTCCACATGACCTTAACCTTGAAAATTTTGATCTGTTTACTTAACTGTTTCCAAATTGATCCTCTCTTCTGTGGTACCCCACTTATCATTGATTCAATGCAGTAATCATCCTTAGATTGTATTTGTCTTCCTAGAATTTTCATTTACTGCTTTTTTTGGAGTTTCCAAATCACTACTAAAATTTCTTACCACCTCATTCTTCCTAGATTTAATGAAAATGATTCACAACAAAGAGAGTAAGAGAACAGAGAGAGTCAGAGACTAAAAATCACCAGTACCAGAAATGAGAGCTACTTTCCCACACCACCCTAAAGATAGATAGTAAGGAGGCACTGTTGTGACTCAGTAACACTATAGCAAGACAAAGCTGTCTAAGCAAATGCAACAACAACAGATAACGTTCAAATTCTTCAAGAAATAACCCTTCCCAAAAAGAGCCAAGAAGAAACATAAAGCCTAACTAGCCTGATAGTTAGTGAAGAAACTGAAACTGTCATTTAAAACCTTCCTACAAACCAAAGAACTGGTCATCTGTGAGTTCAAGGCCTGTCTGGATTCTATCATGAGGCAAAGACCATGGGGTTACATGGCACAGTAATCAGGAGTGTAGAGTCACCCATTGAAGCTTAACCTAACAGTAGCTATAGCTACAAAAAGTGACTCTTCCTCTCCAAGTAGCCATCAGATGTGGATAGTTCCTCAGCTAGGGGTAGGCATTATGAGACCCTCTCTGGTCCATGAGTTTGTTTGTTTGTGTGCGTGTTTGTTTGTTTGTTCAAAACATTACCTTCAAACCATATGTAAGGTCAGTGGTAAAAACCTACCAAACATTTTATTTAATAATATTCAACTAACTTGAAAATGAATCCAAGTATTTCAGAAAACAAAGCAGGAATAATCACTCCCAATCCTTTTCTCCATCCTTCCTTCCTTCCTTCCTTCTTCTCTTTCTTTATTCCATTGCTAAGAATCAAACTGAGGTCTTCGTACACTAAGAAAATGCTTTGCTACTTATATATATTCTAACCTCTTTGGACATATTTTATAAGCTTAGTATAATGTCAGTTATCAAAACTAGAAAAGGCATTATAATGAAACCAGCACACTTCACAACCCTAAATACAGGCCTATTAGTCCCAGCTAATCAGGAGGCTCACTCAGGAAGATAACAAGTTCAGTGTCTGCCTGCACTGCAGAGTAAGTAAGCAGAGGACAGAACGGGCAGCTTAATAAACACTATCTCAAAAATTAAAAGTTCAAAAAGTGCTGGGAACATAGACCTGTGATAGTATGCTTGCCTAGCATGCAAAAACCCTGGTATTGAGAAATTAGAATAAGGTGAGGTCACTGGAGAAGATCCCAATAGTGCACAGTCAATTTATTAGTAAACGCAATTGACTACTGTCAACCACTGTGGTGATTAATAATAGTTATCGACTTCACTGGATCTGGAACCGACTTAGAGACTTACCTCTGGGAGGGCTTGTAAGAGGATTTCCCAAATTCATAGCACCTTCTCACAGTCCATGGGAACCTTCTCAAGGTCCATGGAGACCTTGCTTTTTGCCTGATTGCCTTTATACCTTACCTGTGAACTGATCTACTATGTGGATGCAGAAAATTAACACATGTGAGCAGCAAACAAAACCAAAACAGAGAGTTGAATTCAGGCTGACTAATTTCTTGTCCCATTTCCTTACCTTTCTCGACGAGGCAGATTCCTGGGACAATCAACAGATCCTTCTTCCAGTAAAGTCCGTCACTGGGTCTCTTGTTCTTGCTGCCCCACGTCGGGCGCCAAAATAATGTTGGGGACCACACTAGTCCCACGTTGGGGTGGCCAAAAAAACGTCGCAGCCCAGGCAAAATGTTGAGGCCTGGGCCGACCCACATTTGGGCGGCCACTGTATCCCGGCCCAAGCTGCTGCTCCGGTCTGCAGGTCGGGGGTTCAGCAAGAGCGAGGGTGAGGCCAGATTTTATCTAATGTCTGATGTGTATGAATCTCTCTCTCTCTCTCGTCTCCCTAATGTCTTCTCTCTGCTGTGTCTCCCTAATGTCTGAATTCTGATCTGTTCTGTCTCTGCGTTTTATATGTCTTACTTCTAAGCCACGCCTCTAAGTTACACCTTTAATCATGCCTTTAGGTCTTGTCTCTAATCCTGATCTCTATACTTCTTAAGTCACACACCCTTAATCTCACACACCTTTAATCTCAAGGTATCTAAACCAAGATTATCAGAGTGTTCTCAGCTGTTGTAGGCTATTGTAATTTAAATCTCATGTCAGGGTATATGGCTCAAGATGGCTGCAAAGCTGATAGCCGCTTTCTGCTAAAAGTCGGCCCCCAACACTTCTCAAGGTCCATGGAGACCTTGCTTTTTGCCTGATTGCCTTTATACCTTACCTGTGAACTGATCTACTATGTGGATGCTGCCACTACTACTGAAATCCTTTGCTATCATCAGAAGCCAGCTTCTCTTGCCTCCAATGTGGACTGAAGACCAGTAGCTCTCCAGGAATACTTCAGGACTTTGGCACTAGATTGAGAATGGTAAAATACCATGGACTGAGCAGCTACTGGCTCATACCAACTGAATCATTAATATCCAAAATACATAAAGAAAATAACAAAACCAAAAACTTCAATAGCAAGGAAAGAAAACAATTTCAAAGTGGGGCAGGGAAATGAATAGATAATCTTCAAAGTTTACTGACAGCCAACATGGATATGGAGGAGGAGGAGTGACTAACATCGCTAATCATTAGAAAATGTAAGTTGAAATCACATTGTGATATTTTTCTCACACATGACAGAAGAGCTGTCATCAGACAAGGAAAGACGACAGGTGCTACCAAAGATGCGGTAGAAAAGGAAGCCTTGCAAACTCAGGTCTAAATCAGTTTATTCACAATTACCAGGTCATAGAACCAACCTATGTGCCCATTAGATTCGTGGATAATAAAAACACTGTATTTACATAATGGCATCATCTATAGCATGCATGATGACATCTTTTTAAACCTGAATATTTTTCTGTAATGTCATTATACATAATATATGCTAGGTTCCCTTTGGGAGATTGTGGGGCACTTAAACTGTGAGACCAAGAAAACTAGCCTGCAGCAAGATTAAGGTTGAGCGAGACATACCAAACCCCCAAAAATCTCATCTTGAGACCATCAGGAGTAAGGGTTGCTCCTTCTCTGTCCCAGGCCTGCATGCCCTGGTGCACGTAGTTCTACATGACCCTCACCTCTGTTCGTCTTGAAGCACACTGGCCAAATTACAGGTTTAAGTACCTGGAATCCTTCTTCATGCAAATAAAGCATTCTCAACACCTCAGCCCTAGCCAATGATGTACAGTCTCCTTAGAAACCTTTACTCACTCCCCATGGTTTTTATAGTCCTTATTACCCCCAAATAAAGAGAACTATTTTACTAGAAGAGCCGTTGCACTTCCCACAATAGAGAATAGCTGTAACATTTTAAAACTTGCCTAGAGAAGGTCTCTCCCACCTAACACCGTCCCCCACCCCGTACCTCCTGCTCACTCTGTCAGACTGAGATCCAAATCCTGCAAACTCACCAGGCTGAATACCCTAAGGGCAGAAGCAGAGCTGGCTCACAGGAGATTAGAGGATACAAAGTGATAAGGGTCACAGAGTGTAAATCCTCATATAGGAATCTTCTTATCATAAAACTAGCTACTGGATTTAGTCTCCGAGTCACGTCAGTTATATCTGCTAAGACTGTGTTTACTAAGAAGATCACATTCCAAGATTTCAGGAACATACATATCTAGAGGGGATACCATTTGGCTTTAGAGTACCCCCAGAGGCCCATGAATTAAAAGCTTAGTGACCAGCTATGGTACCCTGGGAAAGATGGAGCATGAGAAGATAGAGCCTAGGAGAAGAAAGTTAAGTCACGAGGAACATGACCTCAAAGGTATGACTGAAACCTTCAAATCCCTTCCTTTCTTTCCTGCCACCATGAGCTTAAGCAAGCCTCTGTCACACACTCCCACGAAGACTACTGTGTTACAGCAAGACCAAGTGACAGCCAGGGCTAGCAATCATGGACAGACACCTCTGAAACCGTGAATCAAGTGAGCTTTTCTCTCAAGTTGGTTTATTACTGTGTGTATTTCATACAGAGATGAAGATCCAGCCCACACACTGTTCAGCCTACTATAGAAAGCAATTTTAATTTTAAGTTTAGTGTTGTGTTGGTTGGTAAAGGGATTCAGAAAACTGACCACAAGTTAGAGGCATCATCCTAGGAGAGCGAACTTAGAACAAGACTCAGGAGAGCCGGCTGGAGTGGAGCAGCTCAGAGGCAGGCCTATCTGAGGGAGTTCTTGCCTGGGAAGTGGAAGAAACTAAAATTGAATAAACACCGTGAGCCAACGTATGAGAGTCCTTGAAAGCCTGGCAGATAAATTTAGACTTGACCCAATAGGAAAGAGGAAATGACTGTAAATTCTCAGGCAGAGAAATGACACGGTAAAGCAGTGTTTCGGGGAGATTACGTTGCTGTCAGTGGCTAGATGGATGGGAGGCAAAGGGGATTGAAGGCTTATGTATTCTGTCTTTCTTGTTCTGGGTGAATGCAGTGAACCCTGAGATATGTAGTTTGCTTTTAAAAAAATAAAATAAAAACAAAAAGGCATAACCACAATCACTCTCCTCGATCTAGAACTCTCTGAACTCATTCCAAAACAGCAAAGTGGCCCAGGTGGCAAGGTTTGGAAGTGCTAATTGTCTCTCTGTTTAAAATTCCACTTTGGGGAAGAGGTGATGAGAGCTGACCACTGTTCTTTGTTACTGGATAGAAACTGCCTTGTCACCTGAGAGCCCTTTTTGGGGAAAAAAAAAAAAAAAAAAAAAGCAGAACTTCAGAGTCTGCTTGGTTACCAGATTCCCCAGGAGACCTAGCTGCCTTTAAACTTTTTGGTGGCTGTGCACAATAACTTTTACTGACCCGGGGTCTGTGAAAATGAGGGTGTAACCATCCGAAGGGTTATGCTAACTTGAAAACCCAGTGGGAACCCCTTGCTTCCTGTGGGCAGGCTGTCATTTGGAGGTACTTGCCAATCACAGAGCCAGGGTGCTTGCTCACCAGGCTCCCATCTCAGGGTAGTGACTGTTCCACAGATGAAGCGGAGGCATCTGTTGCCTGGTGAAATGTGTCACTCGGCAGGCACAGTTGGAATCCTGACAGCTGCTCCTCTCCCCAGTATTCTGTTGACCTTTGCTCACTGCCAAAGTGGACACTACCAGTTAACTTCCTGTCACTGTGATCAAACACTATGACCCAGTCGAGTTTACAGGGACAAGGTACTTGCAGATGGATAATGATACAATGGCAGAGTAGGGGCCCTGTGGCAGGAAATGCAAGCTGAGGGCTCAGGTCTCGAACCACAGGCAGGAAGCAGAGACTGAAGTAGAAAGGGCAGGAGTCTTTAAATTGTCAAAGCCCACACCCAGTGATGCACTTCTCCAATCTCCTAGGCCTCCCCAGTCAATGCCACAAACTGGGACTAGGTCTTCAAATATCCCAGATAATGGAGATACAGCATCCAACCCACCATCCTGCTGCATGTTTCTTATCAGTTGAAATATATCTTCATAGCATAAGAGCACTGTTACTCTGCTGAGGAAACGTGAGCAAGGAGGGCATGGACTGGTACAGATAATGAAGATAATTATTTGCTAAAATAAGCCACTTATCCAGAGTCATGTGCTTGGGAGCGTGGCACCAACTCTGCCTCTGGAATCCCATTCCCCAACACAGGACAACAAGACAGCAAAACCATCTGAGGTCATCTTTGCTATGTCAAGGAAACTAGGGAGAGCTGGGTTCTTCCCACTTCTTGTTAGAAAGGGGCTCCTTAAACCTTAACACACATGCACGATGCCTGGGCCCTCACCAAGATAGACTGGAAACCAGGAGGTCTAGAACAAGAGCTGAAAGCCTATAGTTCCACCAAGCTCACAGGTGATGCTGGCCTGTCATCTGAAGGCCACACCAAGATACAAGGCCCTGTGCTTGGCTTATACCTCAGGCAGAGAAGGTAGTAACAGGATAGAATCCAGTAGAAGTATTTTAGTGGTCGGGGGGGAAAAAAACAAAGCCAAGAACAGGAAGAAAAGTAGATGGGGGGGGGGGAGGGCTGGAGAGATGGCTCAGCCGTTAGAGGCTAGGCTCACAACCAAAAATATAAGAAAAGTAAATGGGACTGAGATAGAAAGATAGGAAAGATAGTTTTGTTTTTTTTTTTTTCTAAAAAAAAAAGAAGAAGAAGAAGAAAGAAAAGCTAATTTTTAAAAGACAAAGACATAATAAAGACAAAAATGGGGGGGGCGGGGGTAGCAGTCAAATATTGCAGCAGGGTTGACCTAGGAACCCAGAATTTGGCTAGCAATATTCTACCGGAGACATCCACAGCTCACAAGACTTAATGGAGATTTTCAAATCCCTGGGCCAGCAGGAAGATAGGGAAAAATATTGACTCTGGCAGGCAAGATCCTCCTCACTGATCCTGGACATCTGGTCACTAAATCTTTCAAAAGGGCAGATTTAGAGATGATTGAACAGCCCCTCCAGCAGAGGTACCAACGGTGGTTTTTAAATGAGTATGGAAGCTGGCCAGTCTCTGGCCATTGGATCCACAAAATCACATTACACATTCAGTTGCAAATGGAAGCAGGAGAAAAAAAAATTACCAGGCCATATTTGTTAAGACCCTGTAGGGTTTTCAAAGGCAGTAGGGGTTGTAAACTAAAACATTTTTCCACTCAACCAAAGAAAAAAAAAATTTTTTTTTTTTTTAAAAGTATCCTGACTCAAATCAAGTAACCACTAGGAAGATCATTTCCATGAGGTTTTAGGGTGGCTTTCCGTAGGGTGAACACATGTACTCATCCTGAAAAGCAAGCACTTACTATCCGAAGGTGTGACAATCCCAAGTGGACAGTTAGCAAGCAACAGGTTTCACTTGTCTTTAAAGAAATAACAAAGTTAAGTGTTCTCTTAAGAACAGCTGAAAAGTTTACTTGTGCTTCTCAATACACTTCTATCGAGAACTAAGATTAAAAGACAACTTCTCTCACCATTCTGAATCCGTGGATCTCCAAGTGTCACACAACCCTTTCACAGGGGTTGCCTGACACTGGCAGAAAACAGAGATATTTACATTGTGAGTCATAACATCAGCAACATTGCAGTTAGTTGGTGGCAACGAGAACAAGCTTACGGTTGGGGGTCACCACAGCACGAGGGATTGAATTAAGGGGTTGCAGCACACGGAAGGTTGAAAACCGCTGCTGACAAAGCACATAGGGGACAAGACAAACTCAACGATAAATTAGCAATAAGAAATCTGCCAGTGTTATTAAACCCCTGCCCCCCCCCACACACACACACACACACAACTGAAGATGTCAGAACAGCCGAGGCAGGCAATGGCCTCTAACTAGCAGTAAGCTGTCAGCTGTCAGCTGTCAGCAAAACTATTCCCTGAAAGGAACGGCTCCACTCAGATTGCTGGTGTGAATGTGTGTGCTTTCACATTCTGATACCGTCCGCAGTCCACATCAAAAATCCTAAGGGATATGTATGCATAGCCTACACTCAGTGTTTGTCTTCTGTTTCTGCCTTCATGACACTCCATGGTGTTGACTTGGTCTGCCTCTGCAGTCTGTAGAACCTGTTTCCCTCCATCTTGCCCCCAGCATGGAGGCTGAAGAGTGATCTTTAATCCGGAGATACAGACAGAAGGCAGCTGAGCCACAGCCTAGAAAGTCTCTTCCAGCTTTGAACACAGAGGCAACATCATTTTTTTTTTAGATTGTTTATAATGTTTTTTAATTGGATATTTTATTTATTTACATTTCAAATGTTATCCACTTTCCCCCTTTCCCAGTTTCCCCTCTGGAAACCTCCTAGCCCATCCTTTCTCCACCTGCTTCTATGAGGGTGTTCCCCCACCCACCCACCCACCCACTCCCACCTCCCCATCCTGGCATTCCCCTACCCTGGGGCATCAAAACTTTCCAGGACCAAGGGCCTCTCCTCCCATTGATGTCCAACAAGGTCATCTTCTGCTACATATGCGGGTGGAGCCATGGGTCCCTCCATGTGTACTCTTTGGTGGGTGGTTTAGTCGGAGGAAACATTCTGAGCCCTCAACTTTGTGATTTCTCCAAAACCCAGTTCTTGATTCAGAAGTAGAACTGCCCAGGAGGCACACAGGAGGCAAATCCAAAATCATTAGGTAACACAGTGTGAAGCTCAGAAAGCTGAGCGCTCTAACCGGGAACAGCGGGGGCCCCAGCAAGCCCTGCTTTGGTTTGCACCCCAGTCCAGCTACCAAGGGAGCTTTGACAGCAAAATCCCTCAGGCACTAGGCGACTGTTTCTTCTGCGGCAAAACAGACGTGCTGATACTGCCTGTATCACAAGTGTTTGAAGATCTAGTGAAAGTATTTAACAACAAATTTAACTACAAAGCATTTAAGAAGAGTCCTGAATAGAAAACAAGAAGGGGGCGGGGTGCATACCCCTGGAATCAGCAACTGTTCCTGTACACTAGCAGGCAAGAAGCAAAAAGCAAAGCCTGTCTGTCTTAGGAGTTTCTCCGTAACCAAAGTGCTTATCCCTTTCCTGAAATATTATAGATAGATAGTTTTTCTTAGCTCGTTTACGTTTTTGTGTGGCAATGTTTTCAAACCACAGAACTCTGGGAATGTATTTTGCAGATGAAGATCTGAGCTTAAGGTCTGAGCTATGATGTCCTCCCATCTAGCACCTGTTAGTTCAACTCTTTCTGTGTAACAGTGAGGCTTTTGTCTCTGTTCGGTTTTCCCAAAGTAGGACATCCCTGCCTCGACACCCCCTCACAGCTGGTGCGGCTCAGCTCTGGTGCCTCCCCTGCCCCAACCCCCGCTGGCTCAGCGGCATCAGAACAGATTGCACAGGCTGCTTTGGGGGAGAAACGGGTAAGGCACAGCCTCCTCGTGGCTTAAGGAAGGATTCTGAGGCTTCTATGGGAGGCTGTGCTTGCCAGCCAAGCACCCGACACAGGGGTGGCTCTGGATGGAAGCCATGCAGCAGGCCTCGGGCTCAGGTCCCCAGGCCACCTGCTTACCACGTGCCTCTGCCGGGTTCCCATCTGGCGGTCTCCAACATAGCTCTGCCCACTGCATGAGCAGTGTCTTGTGCCTTCCTGCTGAGGGCCAGGGGACCTTACTCTCAGCCATTTCTTTCCATTGTGGAATTAATCATATGTATTTTCAATAGCACAACCATCTGGGCGTCTAATGCCAGTCACCGGGTAATTAGTAAGAAAGCCAAAATACAGCCAAGGGTGTTTAATAAACATTTCTTATATTAATAAAATGGTCTCAGAAGTTCCATGTCTGCCTCCCTCTGGGAGACTGATGGAGAGCATCTTGTTTCACTCCTCTGGCCTCCCTCGGGTTTCCTTTAAGGGTCTACTTCTCTGTCCACGTCCATACCGATCCATGGTGACTGGTGTCCGTCCGTCCTTGGACCACCATCCTCCTCAGGCAACCCAGTTCTCTGCAGCAAGCTCAGACATGTCCAAGAAATACCTATATCCAGTAACAGCAAAGACTTCCACCAGCCCCCAGAACTTCCCCAGCCGACTCAGAAATCAAATGTTCCAAAGTGTAGGACCCCAAAGGGCTCCTATATGCCCTGGCTGATACTTTCTGTGCGCTGCTGTCTGCAAAGTAACATTCTGCAGTTTTTCTAAGAACAAAGCAGCCTGTTGCAGGATGATGGCCCAGGAAGGGAATTTACACTTGACATCCTGTTGCCCCCCAGTTGAGTTCCTGTTTTTTCCTGAGTTTGTGTTTTTCCTTCCCTGGCTTGGTGTATATATTGAACCTGTCCAGTAAAGGCATTGGCATTCTCTCATAATGGATGACCCGAGTCTGAGTCATTCTTTAATCTCCCAGGCCTACACCCGAGCTCAGTACCAGGGGCAGCTCCAAAGGCCATTTCCATCAGAAATTCCTGTAACCTGAAACTACACGCAAGCGCAAGCACTGTTGATTCTTTTTGTCATCCGGAGGCTTCCTTCACCCTTACAGCCCACTTCTCTGGCGACCAGGCTACTCAGTACCTGTCCTGCCTCCTCCATCCCTTGCGCTTCATCTGTGTAGGCTCCAAGCTCTGAAGATTTTACTCCCTAAGTGCCGGCCCACATGGAACCTTCTCTTTACTTCCGACTTCCCCGGTCCTATCTTAAAACTCTTAAACAGTCTCCTTGCTTCAGGCCCAAAGAGAAGGACCCAGATCAATTTACCAGCCTGACTCTGCCATTCTCTCCTTTGAAAACCTTCAGAGTTTCTTTCAAGCCCAGCTGTACATCAGACGGCAATGCAAAGTCTGCATTGATCGTCACGTGACACTTGGGAACTACACGTTCATTACCAGGGAGCCTATAGGCCCAGGGGAACTACTTCAACCCACCCCTCTATTCTCCTTTCCCAGAGTTTCCTTTGTTCTTGTTGTTTCCAAAGAAAACATCTCTCTCTTCCATAAAAGTGAAAGTTTGATATTTTTTTGTTGTAGGTTGTTTTGTTCTGTTTTATGTTCTTCTCTGGTCTTAGAATCTGATCTGCACATAGCAGTTACACAATAAACAATTACTGAATTAATTGAAATCAAAAGCAACCTCCCAGCAGGTGGTCCCCTGGTCTTCCTCTTGGTTCTCACATACTCTCCTCTATAGCTGCAAACTACATGGAAAAACCATCCTAGATACCACCCACCATCCAGGGTATACTGTAGTACATGCCAAAAAAAGGCCCCCAAAAGAAGCTGGGCTCTCTACTGACACACAGAGATGCCCCCTAAGCTTCACTGTGCCTGAAACCACAAACACGCCTGGGCTTCAGTCCACAAGCACTTCTCACTTCTCACCTCAGAAATCCAACGCACAGGCTGCTGCTGACTGCATACCCAAGTTCCTCTCTACAAAGAGTTTTAACGTGAAGACACCATGTGTAGCAATAAATACCCAGGAATCAGTAGGTCCTGGTGGGAGCACAAGTCTAGAAAGAAACTCCTCCGTTTAGGCAAGCCACCCCACAACATGCAGCTTGTCTGGAGAACTCCAGAATTTCCAGACCTCAGCTGAAGCGCATCCTGCATCCTCTTTCGGGAATCACCTCAGGAGGCCCTCCCTTTGAGCATCCTGCCACTCCATCCTTAACTACAAACTCCAGGTGCAGTGTCCAGGGTAAGGACTGTAAGCTAACACTGTTTACATAGCTCCCCCACCCCCTTTAAAAAAAAAAAAAAAGAGAGAGAGAGAGAGAATTCACAAGGTAAAAGTGGCATTACTTATAATGGAAAAAAAAAAAACACTTGAGGTACAAATTATCATCTATCAGAAACAGAAAAATAATAATAACATCACACTGAATTAATCGGCCACCTGGTGCTTCCAAACCCCATCTTTCTGGTCTCCCACTTGTTGGCCGCACGCTCTCTATCATCTCCTCACATAACAATGATATTGGAATGTTTTCCAAACAAAAGAAAACCCTAACTCAGTCCTCCCTCCGCTGCTACAGAACAAAACTTGATTCTATTCCTGAGAGCTGGGAGCTGGTGGGCCCAGAAGGCAAAGGCATTTGCTGCCAATGCCAAGCCTAGCAATCTGAATTCAGTCTCCAGAACTCAAACCATAGACAAGAATTGACTCCAACAGGCTGTTCTTTGACATCTGCTTGCCTGGCATGTGCACGTGAGCACACAAATACAAACAAATAAATATGTCTCATCTTTACAAAAAAGCTGAGATTGAGCTTCATAAAAATTCTGGAGCCAACAACATGGATAAGTAGGCCCAGCACTTGTCCCGCATGCCAGAGAACCTTAGTCCAATTCCTAGATCCCAAGGTGGAAAAAAAGATTAGAGTCTCATTGTTCTCTGATTTCTACCTGTGTGCTATAGCATGAGTGTACCTACACACACACACATACACACACATATACACACATACACACACATACACACACATATACACACACATATTTATACACACACATATGTATACACACATACACACACATATATATGCACACACATATACACACACACATACACACACACACATACACACACATACACACACACATACACACACACATATACACACATATACACACACGTACAAACACAGACACATATACACACATACACAAACACATACACACACATACAAATATATACACATACACACATATACACACACATACAAACATACACACAAATATACACACACACATACAAATACATAAAACACATATACACACACATACACACACATACAAACACACACACATACATACAACACACTGTAAGAACAAAATGCCTTTCAACGAGCATTTTCTATTATCTACAGAAAAACTCTATTGGCTGCACAGAATTCCTGATGAATTTTGTGTGATTCACATCAAAACCAACACATAGTGTTTATAATTATAAAAGATATTCATTAAAAATACGCAACAATGAAAAGCAAAGTCTTTGTTTACAATTTTACTATTGAACAGGCCATTTTTTTACAAATCGGTTGTACTCCATACATTTTAAATTGTTTTTATCTCTGCCCACATTCTCTTTATTCGAGTACTGTGGAACATATTCACATCTCCTTACAGACACTAGCCATGCACCTACAGTGTTACAATGTCAGGTACACTCACACAGTGCCCGACATAGCATGGCTCGAACCCATCGTATGCCAAGATGAGTAGCGATGTCTTAAATACTCACAGAAACGGCTTTGAAAACCCACAAAAAATGTACCCTCAGCCTGAGCAAAACGCATCCTCAACCTGACTTGTCTGTACCTCAGAATGTCTGATGCATAACACTAGATGACTGGGAGTCAGAGTAAAAAGTCCACTCTACCCAAGCACGCACAATAACTAACTTTTACATAGTTTACAAAAACATAGAATCCTGTGAACCCTCCCTCAGCTAGGGCTTTGGAAAAAGTCCAGAGAGTGAAATTTCTAAAGCTTAAGCTTCATTAACTTTATAGAAAATCTATTTCTAACCACAGTACTTAGCAGATTGCATATTAATTAATCAATCAATTAACCAATTACGGTGTCTGGAGAGTGACAGTTGGTGAAGAGGAAGAAGTGAACCAAATCTTACAGAAATCTGTAAATCCACTCTGTGCGTTTCAAGATTGGTACCTTAAGAAACTGAGTGCTGAGCATGATGGGAAGCAGGCAACAGGGCGGGCGTGAGAAGACCCTCCCTGCGGTGGATGGCAGTGGCAGTGGGTTCTGTTCAGGACAAGGCTCAAATTCTCGTATGAGTAAGCACTGACTATGACTCCTAACTCATCCTGAGAAATGAGTCTCAGAATCTGGAGCTTGAGCTGGTGGGAGGAGCCTGAAGCCGGAAGAGGGCAGTGCTCAGGAGAAGGGCACACTAGCTGCTTTTCTCCCTGCTTTTCTCCTCTGAGAAGGGGAGTCCCTGGACTCCCAGAAGCTGAGATTGAAGCACATACCTTCAAATGCAACTCCAGCCTCCCTTGCAAAGGCATAAATCCTGTCATTTCATGGCCGCTTGATTAAGATCATGTATATAAAGGATTAATGGGGGCTTTCCCTTCATCACTTACCCCCCAAACTACCCTACATCATACCATTTTGAGGTTTAGGATTTCAACATGAATCTGGAAGGTGGCACCCAAACATTTAAACAGGATCACATAGTTATTTCTTTTAGTCTATGATTCAGAAAGTATTTAACGAACTCCTGCTTTATCATAGGATTGTGTGCTTGGACCTGTGATTAATGCAGAGATGCTGTCATGAATTAAACTAGACATGGTCCCCAGATATTGGAAGTATAGGGCCTTATGAAGCATATAGACATGGGTTAAATTATTACACCAATAAAAGAATAATTAAAAACCCAGACATGAGAAGAATTTAGCTCTACAGTTCAGAGTTTAGACCTATAAGCCAGTTAAAGAACACTTCCCTAGAAATAAGGCACATGGTGAAAAAGAATTTACTAGCTAAAATGATTTGCAATAAAGGAGGTGCCCAGATCCCATGGGTGAAGGAGCAGGATACTATCAGCTGTCACCCTTCCCTGTCCACCCTCCTGACTCTGATTGCAGCTCCAAGGGCTAGCTTACCACAATGACTCCACCAGATCTTCTGCCTCTTAGCTTCTGCTCATTTAAGCCATTGTTTAGGTCAGTTACTATGCTGACTTTCTCCCTGAGGACCTTGTCCTAGAAGGCATAGTTCTCATTGGTAGTTTTATCCCATAGCCATGGCCCAGGGTGCTCATAATATTTTTTTTAATGTGTCACCATTCTTGTACCCATGAGGACTTTTATTCTTGGTAACAACTCTTGGGGGACTTCCTTTTGTTACTGACTTTATTCTACCCAGCCCATATCATTATGAACAGCCCCTCTTGCAGTCTCTGCTGAGACCTAAATTATATTTTACCAATTCACTCTTTCTGTGATTAGGACGTATTGTGTATTGGAAAAACTGAAAGAGAATGGTTGTGCTGGTGAATGAAAGCAGAGGTGAGGTGTGGCTGTGGCAGGGGTGAGGTGTGGCTGTGGCAGGGGTGAGATGTGGCTGAGGCAGGGATGAGGTGTGGCTGGGGCAGGGGTGAGGTCTGGCTGGTGCAGGGGTGAGGTGTGGCAGAGGTGAGGTCTGGCTGGTACAGGGGTGGGTGAGGTGTGGCCAGGGCAGGGTGAGGTGTGGCAGGGGTGAGGTGTGGCTGGTACAGAAGTGAGGTATGGCTGGTACAGGGGTGAGGTGTGGCAGGGGTGAGGTGTGGTTGGAAGTCTCTACAAGAACCTGGAGCTTGGGTCTTAATTAAAGAGTTTTAAGCAGGAGAAACACAAGATTTTCCATACTGGCCAATACTAGACTCTTGGTCACTGAAGGGAATCTGGGCTTGGAAGAGAGGAAGCTTTAGGGCAGTAGCTAGCAACGGGCATGGGATCAAAGGACAATGTTTCTAGAAGGTTAAAGAATGTGGTAAGAAGAATGTGGTAAGGAAGGCTTCAAGATGGAGAAGGCAGAAGACTGTACATGGAAAAGGGAGATACTGCATATATGGCTGTCAGAGGTAGGGAGAGCAGGTGAAAGCACCAACCCTGAATAAATACAAGGCCCTTACATTGCATAATAATAAGGGGGCAAGAAATTGAAGGTAGGTTGGCTTCAGCCTCCTTTGAAAAAGGAGAGATGTCAGTCATCTCTGAGACTCAGAGGAGGCTGGTGCTAGGGGAACACAAGGCCACAAGTTTGATAGTAAAGAAAATGGTTCAAAATGTCTGTAACTGTAAGGGTCCATGATTCACCAAAGAATGATATCCCAGACTCAAGCAGTATGCAAAAGCAAGGAGCGTTTTATTCTGCAGAAGTCCAACATGCTAGGATCTACCACCTTCCAAGATGGAGGCACCTGAGTGAACTTACAGGCCCAATGTAAAGCACATTAGGGAAGTTCTGGGGAGGGGTAGGTGACCTCTATCTTAATCTGTTGGCTTTATCTCTAGGGACATTTCAGAACCGTTGTTGGGTCTTGGGGAGCTGGAAGCTCTTGCTGGGGAAGTCTGAAAACAGATCCATTGTCCTTGCCTCAGGCCAGGGTGTGGGGCAGCTTCTGAGGCCTGGACTTGCTTGGACTTGCCCAGTTCTTAGAAACACAGATTTAGACCTAGTCTCCTGAACTGCCAATTTGAAGCCTGTCATGGAGTCAGCCTGTCTCATTACTTAGTCCAGCTGTGACTTAATGTGACATGGTGGGTTGGTAACCATGTCAGGGACTCCTCTTCTCAGAGGAGAAAAGCAGGGAGAAAAGCACCTCTTGAAGGAGGTGGAATGAGGAGAGGATTGGGGGTGGGGGTGGGTACTGCAATCAGGATGTAAAGTAAATAAATAAATAAATCACAGAATAAAATATAATAAGAAAAAATGTTAAAGTCTGTTACTAAGAGCGGAACAGCTTGAACCTACACTGAGTAAAGATGGTGACCAGTTTTGAGGCTACTTCTGAGTTTCAGTTTTGACAGGAATGTCCCCTCAGATACTGCCCAAGGGATTTAAGTAGATCTAGCTTGGATTACAATCCTTCATATGAGCATAAGCCTGGCCCTGCCAGCCTGAAAATTTCAGTCTCATTAACGAGACAAATGCCCTCTCCTTCTCTTCCACTGATAGTAAAAGCATTAGGTGCTTTAAGTCTAGTTAAGAAGGACACGTCTCATCTTGTCACCAGTCTGGAAAGAAAAGATGAGCCTAGATGACAGAAGTGAGCCTTTAGGTCCAAGCCAGGCCTAAAGCTCTCCCTACTTTTCCACTCATAAAATAAATATAAGTCGACGAATGCTTTTCGTTAGCTGAAGCTAGCACACGTGGGATTTCTCACCCATTTATACATGTAGCAACCATAGCCACAGAGTTCTAGCGAGATTTTATCAGGCTTTCTGCAGAGATAGTGAGAGGCTTGAATACAGGTGTAGGGAGATACAGGTAGTGACAAGGGCTTATCTAGGGACAAGTGAACAGGAAAAAGGACACAGGAAGTGAGTGTAAGCCCAGTGCTTACTTTCTAAGAACAGGAAGGATACCTGTACCCCAAGTTAAGTCCCTGTTGAGAGAGATTCAATCCACAAACAGACCTCTTCCTCCTCTTCTTCTTCTTCCTCCTCTCCCTCTTTCTCCCCCTCTTTCATTTAACACTTTCCACAGCAGAGACCACTGCCCACACTCCATTCACTGCAGACAGGAAGGTAGCTAGAATAACATGCTCCCAATAAGATAATAGAAGACACTACACTAGGACACCAAGATGTGGGGGCAGAGATGAGATTAAATTTATGCCCACAAGTTGTTAAAGAATTCAGCCTGCCGTATTTCCAGACCCCAGAAGTGAGAGTCAGCGTTGTTACAGTCGCGTGTGAAGTTCAGCTTGCGAACCTCATGCTCTTCAGGTCCGCTTATCAGGGACAGAGTACAGGGAAATGCCATGAGCTCATGAATCATCTACACTTGTGCCTGGCAGGAAACTTCTAGTAATTTATACTTTCCATCTGGATGCAACTTAAAAGACTAATTACCAGAGATCCGCAGTGAGCCCCCATGATTAATGGACGAGGGTCTTAGGAGTGAGGCCAAGAGGAGCCCGAAGTCAGCATGACTTCAGACAGACAGAAAGTTTTCCTTGACAAAGCAGATGCTGTTTAAAGCTCGTGATCTGATGAGTGAACAGCAGTGCCCTTGTTGAGTAAATTATTTAAATTTCACTCCAAGATCAGTAATTTAGTTTCAAATGTCACTTGTATCTGTGGTATCGTGTCTACCTCTTGAATAACTGAGTCCATAAAGAAGTTTCTGAAAGAAGGAAAGGCCATCTGGCCCACCCTGGTTACCATGTATGGTTAATTATTATTAATATTAATAATTTTAAATACAAGCATACATACCTCGAGGCTTCCACGCCCTCAGCTGGCATTGTGTCAGTAAGCATTGCTGAGCCACGAAGCTGAGGAAGTAATTAGCTAGTAAGACCCACTGAAAAGAATTTAATCAAAATACAAGTTGAGCTCCTGTACAGTGTAGAGTGACCTTTTCCTGAAGGCCCATATATTTTCCACCACCATTTTCTCACCAGATCCAATTCCCATTGCTCTTTGAAGTCAGGGTCACCTTCAAAGTCTGAAGACAGAGATGAAAACTTGGAAGCAGAGAGAGAGCATCCCTCTAGCTAAATCCCAGCTAACTTCTTGAGGTACCACTCAACCTTGAGAAGCACACTGTTGGATCTCTTGGAAATGCCACAGAAAGTGTCTTAGTGAATATCTTTCTCTTTGGCAAGGCTTGCCTGATAATGCCTACTTTGATTTACTTTTCAAAATAGTTTATTGTTAACATACAGTAGGTATTTGGTTCCATGTTGAGCTGGTGAATTTCTATGGATTAATTACAATTACATTAATTAGTAGTCCAATTGGGGAATTGGTTTGGTTTATTATTTAAACAACTGTTGAGACCATTTCCCCATGCATAAAATGCAGATGACACGTCAGAAGTAGCAGAGCCCAGAGCACAGCGGAGACGGAGACGGAGGAGGAGGAGACGGAGACGGAGACGGAGAGACGGAGGAGGAGGAGACGGAGACGGAGACGGAGAGACGGAGGAGGAGGAGACGGAGACGGAGACGGAGAGACGGAGGAGGAGGAGACGGAGACGGAGACGGAGAGACGGAGACGGAGAGACGGAGACGGAGAGACAGAGACGGAGAGACGGAGACGGAGATGGAGGAGACCGGCAGCTATAGCAATGATGGCATGCACTTTCTCTTTTCCCTCTTTGGTTCATGTTTCCTTTTTACCTTCTATAATTTAGACTGGAGGGGGGGCTACTTTGTGTATGGGTGCACATGTGTGAGTAGCAAACACATCCGTGTGTACCCCTGTGTGTGGAGATGAGAAGACAACCATTCTGAGGAACCATCCATTCCAAGATAGTGAACACACTGAGGAGACTAGACAGGCTGGTCAGTGACCCCCAGAGATCCACCTGTCTCCGGCTTCCTGGCATGGGGATTTCAACCATGCCTCTGTTCTTTCATGTGAATTCTGGAAGTCGAGTTCAAGTGTCAGCACTTGACCAACTGAACTCTCTCCAGCTCTCAACACTGTTTTGACTGTCACACATGACCTGCCTACCACTAAACAATTACCCTATCCTGATCATTTGGTTTTCCTCTTTTCTCAAGTTCCCAAAGAGTCTTCCTTTAAACTGAGTGTTTTCCTAATTACTTAAAAGCCGCACCCATTTCTGAATAATCTCCAATGGTCTTCTCAAATACATCCTCAAACAATGTTTGCTCTAGGCTACCACCATCACACACATGCCTTTTGCAATATCCCTGAGAGTCTACAACCTCCTCCAACACCACCTAATTTACATGCCTTACTAACTGCCTTCCCAACGTGTCCTTCTCCCTCAGATCTGCACACTGTGCTGAGGAAATGAGGGTGGATTCATTCATCTCACCTAAGTAGACTTTGCATCTTGTGACAGCAATGTTCCCCAAGTCCACGCCCTCTGGCCTCTCCCACTTTCATGAGATTAGAAAAGGAAAAGGGGGTGGGATGGCCAGCCCAGAAGGAGGCAGCATCTAAACCCTGATTACAAGTGTCAAGTGCTCTCTGAAATATTCCGGAGGAGAGAGAGAATGTACAGATTTATAGTGTTCATACTTCACTGGGTTTTATTTTGGTGGTGCGTGTAGATAAGAAAAGATTAAAAGCCCAAACAAATGTCTAAATCATTTTGCAAACTCTTCACCAGGTTGCACAGCTCTGTCTCTGCAGACAGCACTCCGAAGGGAAGGGACAGCTCCCTTGCTTGTTCCTGAGGGGAACTTCAAGTGGGGGGAGGGGGGACACGAATCAGGAGGGAAGTACCAAATTGTCAAAATATCGTCATCCTCGAGAAATATATCATGAGAAAAGTGATTCCGTTTTTAATGGAGTTTTCTTTGAAGTTTTAAGTACCAAAAACTAATTCAAGAGTTTAGGTATGGTGCAATTCACAGCATGATTTATATTTAACATTTAAGGGTGTAGGGTATTATTTCTCTCAGAAACATAAGTCTGGAGGAAGAATAACACATTAGTTAGAAAACTGTTTCTGATCTCCCAGCTAAATTAAAAAACCTAGCAAGAACTTTTCCTAGCCAAAGCAGGCAGGGATTTTAGCTCACCTCTATTATCTGAGCATGGTGAAGGATGGTTAATCTCTTCAAGCATTGTGTGACACGGGCTGGCAAATGAATCGTTCCTAACATTAAGTAGAACAAGACCAGGAGTATAGTGGCAGCCATTCAACCAGTAGATGTATAATTCCAGCCGATGGGAGCTCCAGAGAGCCCCACACTGCCTGCTTCAGACTGAAGAAGCCTATCAAAGGGCAGCTGCCATTCTTGACTTCCCCACAGAGAAGAATCTCTCAAGACAAGTCAATATTAACCAAAGATCGGTTTATTGATTAAGAAAATGTTTTACCATGGAGTAAAGCACAGGTATTACATGACAGGGTTGGAAAGGAGAGCTCAGCTGGGTGCTTAGGAAAAGGATAATACTCCCATTTGTAGGGGCTTCTGAAGAGAGTCACCCTTCAGTGCCTAAGTGTCCTCACAATGGTCATATAAACAAATTTGGTAAGCTCCCAAGTTACATTGTTTAATGGGTTTTTTTAGGGAATTTTTCACTATTTTTCTCATTTTTATGAGATCACAGGGTAGATCAGTGGCCAGGATTTCAGGCTAATTAAAGTAAAATCAAAGGACATAGTCGAAAGAATCCTTATTGTGCTAGATGTGGTAGTTGGAATAATAATGGTCCCACAGGTTCACTGTTTGAATTCTTAGTCATCAGGAAGTAGCAATATCTGAGAAGGAATAGATGGATTCGGAGGTGTGGCCTTGTTGGAGGAAGTATGTCACTAGGGGCGGGCTTTAGGGTTTCAAATGCTCCTATCAGACACCGGCTCTTTCTCTCCTTTGTTCTCCTTCAGCCTGTGCATCAGGATGTAGCTCTCAGCTACTACTCTAGTACCATGCCTGCAGCCATGCTCCTGACCAAAATGATGAACTAAATTTCTGGCACTGAAAGCAAGCTCCCACTTAGATTCTTGGCAATGGGGCCTTGCTGTCAGTTTGTGGGGAGCAACCTATTGTCTTAGCAACAGCCTGAGTTGTTTGGGGATTTCCATGGAGACAGCCTTGACCAATAATTCAATTGAATACAACCCAGTCCTGCTACTGTAAGCCCTGTTTGGTGACAAGAGATGACCTGTTGAGAATCCATATCCCCCATGATTAAGAGAGCTCATTAGGATCACCTTCATATAGTTTATAAAGATTCCACTGCATTAACTTTCCATAGTATCCCTCGAATACCCCCAATTCCAGTTGTCTGTCTCTGCATTCTCTCCCTCTACCCTCTCTCTCCTCATCCTCTCTACCTGATCTTCCTGCTCCCATTCTGCCCATCCCTAGTCTGTTCATAAAATCTATTGTATTTCCCCCTCCTAGGGAGATCCATGTGTAACCCCTTAACCCTTCCTCTGTACTTAACATCTCTAGGTCTACAGGTTGTAGCTCAGTTATCATTTACTTAACAACTAATACCACTTATCAGCAAATACATACCGTATTTCTCTTTCTTTTTGAGTCTGGGTTACCTTGCTTAGGATGACTTTTTTTTTCTAGTTCCATCCAATTGCCTGCAAGTTTCATGATGCAATTTTTTTTAACAGCTGAGTCATAGTCCGTTGTACAAATGTACCACATTTTCTTTATCTGTTCTTCTGTTGAGATACATCTCAGTTGTGACCAGTTTCTGGCTATTATGGATAAAGACACAATGAACATGGTTGAGCAAGTGTCTTCATGGTAGGATGGAGTATCCTTTAGGCATATGCCCAAGAGTGTTATAGCTGGGTTTTGAGGTAGTTTGATTCCCAACCTTCTAGATAATTGGTTTCTATAGAAGCTGTACAAGTTTGCACTCCATCAGCAATGGATACGTGTTCTCCCATGCTCCTCATCCTGGCCAGCATGAGCTGTCACTTGTGTTATTGATCTTAGCCATTCTGACAGGTGTACAATGGAATCTCAAGGCAGTTTTGATTTGCATTTCCCTGATGTCTAAGGAAGCTCAACATTTCTTTTAAGTGTTTCTTACCCATTTAAATTTCCTTCTCTGTTTAGATATGTACCTTATTTTTAATTGGATTATTTGGGTGGCTTTTTCTGATATTTCAGCTGGTCTTCAATATACACCTCAATTCTAAAGAAGTAAGCTCTAATACCAGAATAAGATACTAGATTACAAGAGAATTGAGAATTGATGCTTTTACTGTAAACAAAATTTAGTTTTGTTGGTGAGATTGTAGGATTATCTCTGGGAAAAAATTAAAACCACACTAAAGACCCTATACATTGAACCATTAAGAATGATTTATGGAACATCACAGAAGAGGGAACAGTATGATTACTTTAAAGCCAGAGGGTCAGAACACCTGCTTTGAGACAATATCTTCAAGTCATGATAGAGAAGCTATAGACACAGAGTCTCAACAATATGTTTGCCTGTATCTACATATGACCTAGACAATGATTATATCAGCTAACATGCCAACACAGAGTGGAGAAAACATCACAAGGCCCAAACCCTGGATGAGGAGCTTTAGACAGCCAATTGCTGCTAAGAAAGGGAGAATCCGGGCTGAAGAAATGGCTCAGAGGTTAACAGCACTGACTGTTCTTCCAGAGGTCCTGAGTTCAATTCCCAGCAACCACATGGTGGCTCACAACCATCTGTAATGGGATCTGATGCCCTCTTCTGGTGTGTCTGAATACAGCTACAGTCTACACATACATAAAATAAACAAATGAAATACATTATTAAAAAAAAAGAAAAAAGAAAGGGAGAATCTATCTTCTCCAGGAATGAGGCTCCCAGATGTGTTATTCATGTTATTCAAGTGGACAACCCTAAACATATATACATATAGATAACATCAATTGGACTCTAGTTTATATGTGCATGTATGTATATACATAACAAAAATAATTATTATAAAAGAGGTCATGAATTCAAGGGGGCACATGGGAGAAGCTGGCGTGGGAAACGGTGGGGTAGATATGGTTTAAATAGAATGTACTCATGTCTCTGCCTTTGGTACTAAATTCTATTTATGGTTTCAGTTTCTGAATCCACCATTTATGCAGGTGTCTTAGTTAGAGTTTTACTGCTGTGAACAGACACCATGACCAAGGCAACTCTTATAAGGACAACATTTAATTGGGGCTGGCTTACAGGTTCAGAGGTTCAGTCCATTATCATCAAGGTAGAAGCATGGCAGCATCCAGGCAGGCATGGTGCAGGAGGAGCTGAGAGTTCTGCATCTTCATCTGAAGGCTGCTAGCAGAATACTGGCTTCCAGGCAGCTAGGATGAGGGTCTTAAGTGTCACACCCACAGTGACACACCTACTCCAACAAGGCCACACCTACTCCAGTGGGGCCACACCCTCTAACTGTGTCACTCCCTGGGCTGAGCATATACAAACCATCACTGCAGGCAACTCCAATCCACACAGAACTCAGCACTTGATTGAAAAGGGAAAGCTGTTTGTCTCCAGGATGGTACAAGAGTAAGAGTCACACTACACATAGGATCAATGTTGTCTTTTACACACTGATTAACATATTGTACTTAGATGTTTGGTTGAGAGCAAAGCTTATACAGGAATGTGAGCATGCTCATATTTTAATATCTTTAGCGTCAGAGTCTCACCCACAGACATCCCTGGAATATATTCAAATGCAAAATTTCTAGCTTTATCACTTTAAATGGTTTAAGCCGATGAAAGGACACTCCATTTGTTTGCTCAATATTCAATTGAAATGGAAATGGTTAGTTGAGTGCACATCCCCCGAAAGTCTCTTCCCCTCCCGTGCCAATTACACAGAATGAAAGGTGCACTCCGAGCAGCTCGCTTTGGGTAATAAATCACTAAATTGGAAGCTTTGATTACCTTGCTGGATTTGATAAGAAAATTAATAGAATTAGCAACATATCTGTGTGTCAGGGAGAGTCACTATGGAGTAGAGAGAGAAGAGGGCAAGAGGGAGGAAAGAGAGGAAGGAGGAGAAAGAGGGAGACAGAGAAGAGAGAACAAAGCAAACCTTAGATCAAATATCAAATAAAGCTGCATCCAGAAAAGTCCAGCAGCCACCACACCACTGATAACAAATTTTATTATTATTATTATTATTATTATTATTATTATTATTATTATTATTATTATTATTAAACAGGCCCAAACTGGAATGTGAGAGACTAGATTGGCTTCTCCAATGGGATTCGCTGTCTTCTTGCTTGGGGAAAGAGATAGTGTAACACGTTCATTCTCTCTGTCCAGGGAGGAAAATTGTTTATCTGAAGCTGCTGCTTTCCAAACTGAATGGAAGATGAGAGTCATTTGTTACAGAGGACCCTTGGTGGCCTTCCTCCTGCTCCCTTTTCTTTAAATATATATGAAGATCTGTAATTACGCTTTGAAGAACATTTCCAACAGCTGTAAGTGATAATGGGCCAATCACTGTGAGTTCTTTCTCTCCCTGCAGCTGCAGAGCTCCCCATTCAAAGCAATTAATTGATATTTCGTAAAGCCCCTTGAAAAGAGAAATGGGGCCTCGTGAGTGTTCTTACTGTGGCCTCACCAGCAATTAGAAAGCCAGGCCCTCTTCAGACAAGCCTCGGAAGAAGAGGGGCAACCCTAAGTGTTGAATCTCCAGGGCCTGCTTACAACGATAGCCAGACTAGTAGATACCTTCTTAAGAGACATCATAGGGTAATTACTAATGGTAACTTTACTGAAAATTATCCCACATTAAGTGGAAGAAAGCTTTGATTCTGATATATTTATCAATTTTACATGTCTATACAAAGATGCTAATTTGTACCGCAATTTTCCTTAAAATGCACTTCTTAAGCTAAGTATGTAGGACAAGAAAGGGCTTCTTTATCCTGCAAGTCTAAAATGTTCACAGCATATCAGCTTGGGGAAGGTGGGCCTCATATACCATCTTCTAATGAGAAATACCAACCCAAAAGATATTGTAGATTAACCCAAATAGTTCTGCTTTTCCTGGCAATGACAAGACACAAGAAAATGTCTGAGCATGGGACATTAGTGTGGTTTCCAGCAGACCTCCCTGTCTTCATTCAATATTTCAACTTAGAAAATCTCAATGGAAATATGAATGCTTCTACTGTCTGATATCATCAAAGGATACATGTCCCTGATATCATCAGCCAGAAGAAGGGTTAGTACACTGACATTCTATGTTCCAAAGAGAAAGTGAGTCTTCCTAGAGATATTTCACAGAGGTAGCTACAATTCAAATATCAATTCTCAAAGCAGTAACTCCAGAGATAACATCATAAACCTGCTGGCATCCATTGCTGTTAAGAACTATGGTGAGGAAGCCCTATATCAATCAGAGATGGAGTGAATGGATATGTTTTCTTTTCCTTGATCCGGGTAACTCAAGATTGTTTGAAAACACTACGTTGCTAAGCAATTAATTGCTGGTTTCTCAGTCCCATTTCTTGAAAAAAAAAAAAAAAAAAAAATGAAGAAGCTCACAGATGCTTAGCAACACCCAGCAATGCTTCCACTGCACTTTGGGAACCAAAGGTCGATATTTGGAAGTCAAAAGATGGCGCCAGTAGGCATGAATGCTGAGGAGTCCCACAGAATACTGTGTGAGAGCCACAGTCATAGACAACCACACATCTGATGTCAACAAAAATAAATTGCAACCCAAGAAGACTTAGTATTTTAAAACCAATCTCAAGCTTGAGACTTCTAATTTTACCTTCTCATTTTATTTTTTTCGAAATTGATGGCTTCAGGGGCTGGAGAGATGGATCAATAGTTAGAAACACAGGCTGCTCTTCCAGAGGACCTGGACTTGACCTGGACCACATGGCAGCTCACAACCATGTAACTCTAGTTCCTGTGGATCCAACGCCATCTTCTGGCCTCCATAAGCAACAAATGCTCACAGTACACAAGCAAAATTCACCCAGTCATATAAAAACACATACATACATACATATTTTTTTAAAAATTGATGACTTCAATAATTCTTCGAACACTAGAAAAATCTAGAGTTATCTGAAACCTCCATTGTCAACTTAACTGTCTTAGCAAAAATGGAAAATTTCATTAAATTAAAGCAGACTTCTGGTCTTGTTTTTCCCGCCATCTTGGATGTCCTGAGCTTGAATAGCAAAGCCAGGCTTAATTTCGCTAACATAGTGAAGAGACAAACAAAGATGCTTTTGAAATACATAGGTTAATGGAAAAGAAAGTGAGGAGATAGCATCCCACCCCAGATGTGATGCTTCCAGTAGCCCCCAACAACTCTGAAGCTGAGGGTTTGCTCTTAGAATCCGTGACCTGTCTTCTAATACACAGGTCTCTCCTACAAGGAGGTACATTTACATAAAGTGCTCACCTAAGTGGTTTGACAGACAGTTCCATCTCCTAGAGAGTATTTGATAAGAATTAAATCACCAGCTTTTCTTTCGATGGACATTAGATGTGTCCGTTACTTCACTTCTGTGATAAAATACTATGGCCAAAGCAACTTATGGAAGAAAGAGTTTATTATGGTTTACAGTTCCAGAGCGAGGGCCCATAATGGTGATGGAGGGAAAAAGCAGGAACCTGGATTGGGAGGTCGAGAGATCACAACCCAAACTACACATACTAAGCTGCGAGTGGGAACTAGAAGTGAGGTGTGGTCATAAAATCTCAAGGCACGCCCCCTAGTGACGTATTTCCTCCTACAAGGCTCCACCTCCAGAGGTTAGATTACCTCCCCAGACAGTGCCAACAACCAACCAGAGAGCAAATGCTGCAATATGTGAACCTATGAGGGACATTGTCTTTCATTCAAACCTCCACAGGGGGTTTTAATTTTAAATACTGCAAATAAAATCCCATGATCACATAACAGAGGGAGGAAGGGAGGGGAAGAGAATTTGAGAAAACTGAATTTTGCTGCAGAATGCATTGTCTATTTTTAACATTTTAAAATTACAATCTGATTTAATTCTCACGACATTGCTTGAGAACTACCCTTCTGACATTACCCTCCTGACTTTAAACTAAGGAATATGATCTTGTTAGCTGGAGTAAGAATTTGGAGAGTCTGGCATGGCGCCGCAGGTCTGTAATCCTAGCCACTCAGTGGCATAGGGAAACTGAAACAGAGCAGGTACAATTTCAAGGTCTGCCTGGGCTGCTGAGAAATTGCCACTCATGCACAAGACCTTCCATTCAATCCCCAATGACAGCAAATAATAACACAAAAAACCTAATTTTGCTCAAAATATAAAATGACACTTAATTTGGATTTAGGATTGATCCATAGTAATGTGCATGTGAACCTCTTTGTGATACAGCTTGCTACAACTGAACAGTGTTTAAATATAATAATTTATTTACTTCTTTGAAAATTCAAACATACATACAATATATGTTGATCATGCTCAGCTTCTTGGCTTCTCCTCCTAATTCCTCCCAGATCCACTCCTCCATCTCTGGGTCCATTTTTTTTTCTTTTTATAAATCCAATTTGTGCTGCTACGCATGTATTCACAGGTGTGAGGCCTGTATTAGTCAAGGTTCTCAAGAGTCACAGAATGTATGGAATGAATAAATATATATTCCATATATATGGAATTTCCTGGAATGACTTACAGGCTGCAATCCAAACAGCCTAACAATGGCCAACTGTGAATGGGAAATCCAAAGATGTAGTAGTTGCTCAGCCCAATGAGGCTGGGTGTTTCAGCTGCTCTTCTGTACAAGCTGGAACCCTGCAGAATTGGGCTCCAATAGATGTGCTGGCCAAGTGAGCACAAGATAGAACAACCCATCTTCTCCCATTGTCCTATGTAGGACTCCAGCAGAAGGCGTGGCCCAGATTAAAGGTGTGCCCCGAGATCTGGACTGAAGACATGTGTCAGTCTGGGTTAAGAGCACTGTCATCCTACCTCAAGATGCGGATCAAAGTCATGTTGTCTTCCTGCCCCAAAATCTGAGCCATGTGTGCGCCCTCCATTTATGAATTATAGTTCATTCCAAACAGTCAACTTGACAACCAAGAACAGCCATCACAAGGCCATCCACCAAAGACTAGGGGAACTACCAGAGGCCCCATCTTCAAAGAAAACTGACTTTTCCACCCCCTAATGTAGTCAAATGTAGCTGCTTCTTAGCTAGGGTGCAGCTACATTAGATTCATGAACCCATTCCATCTATGCTACAGTATTTACTGGCTTGAACTTATACAAGTCTTATCCAGACAACTACAGCGGCTTGTGTTCATGAGTACAGGCATTCTGTCATGTCAGAAGATACTGTTGCGTTACTGTCCTCCCTGAACATCTGAAAATCTTTCTGCCTTCCCAATTTGGATTCTCTACATTCTGCGACTAAACTATGTGGCATTTTCAGCAATAGGTCTTAGCAGCAAGTTCTTGTGGGCAACCAAGACAGTGGCAGTAGCCTGTATTATTTGGGATGTCTCCAGAACTCACCAATAACTCTAGAGGAGATGGCTTAGCCCCACACCTGGCACTAAGCTTTTTATTTGATAACCTACAGCTTCTGGAGGAGCGTTATCCCTACATAGGGTAACTTCAATTAATTTTTTTTTCATATGGCTTTTTTTTCTTTTTTTATTGGATATTATATTTACATTTCAGATTTTATCCCCTAACCCCCCTTCCCCTCCACTACCCAGAAACCTCCTATCCCATCCCCCCTCCTCCTGTTTCTATGAGGATGTGCCCCCACCTACCCCCCCACTCCCACCTCCCCACCCTCAAATCCCCCCCTCCTTGGTGTTCATCCTTCATGGGACCAAGAATCTCCTCTCCCACCTATGCCAGGCAAGGCCATCCTCCCCTTCATGTACAGATGGAGTCATGGGTCCCTCCCTATGTGCTCCCAGGCTAGTAGTTTAGACCTTGGGGAGCTCTCGTTGGTTGGTATTGTTGCTCTCCTCATGGGGCCACAAACCCTTTCTGCTCCTTCAGTCTTCTCTCTAACTTCTCCATTGGGAAATCCTTGATCATATCAGTGGTTAGCTGTGAGCATCAGCCTCTGAATGTGTCAGCCTCTGGCAGACCTCTAAGGAGACAGCTATATCAGGCTCTTGTCTACATGCACTTCCTGCCATCCATACCAGGGTCTACCTTTGGTGACTGTACATGGGATGGATACCCAGGTGGAATGGTCTCCAGATGGCCCCTCCTTCAGTTTCTGTCCCACACTTTGTCTCCATATTTGCTCCCTTGAGTATTTTTGTTACTCCTTCTAAGTAGGACCAAGGTGTCCACACTTGGTCTTTCTTCTTCATGAGCTTCATATGGTTTTTTAAAACATCCTTTGTGTTGGTTATCTCTCCTCACACTCCTTCCTCCACCCTACCCAACCAATTCCCCCCTTTAAATGTCCCTCACCATCAGTCCCCCCTTTCTTCTCTGTATCATCTGTGTTCTACTATCTCCCAGCCCTAACCCCCTCCTTTAATATCTTTCTTCTCCACCCTTACAATGGTCTCATTCTAGTTTCTTGAAGTCTATGGACAGTTACTCCACATTAACAAACACGTTTTAAAAAATTGAATGCTAGGGTCCACGTATGAGGGAGAACATGTAACCACCTTTTGTCTTTGGCAGGCTGAGTTACTTCACTCAATTTCATAATTACACTTCTCTTCACAGCCAAATAAAATTCCATAGTGTATAGGTACCACGTTTTCATTATTACCCATTCATTAGTTGATGCGAATCTAGGATGTGTCCAATGGGAAATATTGGGACTAGAGCAGCAGTGAATGGGGATGAGAAAGTATCCCTGTCGTAAGAAATGGAGTCCATTCTGTATATGCCAGAAGTATATCTGAGCTATATGATACATCTGTTTCTAGTTTGTTTGTTTTTTAAGGAATCTCCACACTGATTTTAATAGTGTCTGTATACATTTGCTTTCCCATAAGTGTTCCCTGATCCATTGCTGTCTTTTTCAAACAACTTTTAAGTAGATTTTCAAGCTACCTAGTCACCTACACAATAAGAGACATCAATGCATTTATGATTGTGACTACAGTACATTTTTTTATTTTATTTGCATACTGGATCAATACACCAACATTATACATAATATGTAATATGTAATATATTGGTATGGTGTATAGTGTATAGTATATTGTGTATTGTGTAATGTATAATATGTAATATTGTATAAGATATATTTTGCCAAAAGCAGCATTCATTTTAGAGGATTCAATAAGATAAGATATCACAAGTCAAGTCCCCGAGGAAGCACCTAGCCTCTAGTGAGAACTCAGTAGGAGCAAGCCACTACGGTGGTGCATGACCAGTGGTATAAATAAAGCTTTGTCTGACATGATTTCCTTAGTGAAGGAATAATGCCTTGAGCTGGAGATGCCGCTCACTTTTTACAGTTCCTACATAGAAATAACAATGAACTTGTTTTTAACTAAAGAAGCATCAGGCAGCTGGATAGTGTCACTGGTTGTCAGGCTAATCACCTCCGCCATTTTTTCCAAATAGCAGCAGATGCACTCAACCCCAAGAAGAGTGCTCATCCATCCCTACCTGAGCACACCTTTCAAGACATAGCACATTTGTTCTGAACCAATAATAAAACCTGATTATACCTATTCCATAAAGCAATAAGAAACTAATTCCTCATAAAGTTCAGCCTGTTAAATCCTTTCTTTAACCATGGATCAACTAGTCTGATGACCAAAAAGGGCATCTTGAGAGACGCTGAGGGAATGCTACCCCTCACTTCAGAACGTTCTCCCTGCCTTCTTTATTTCCATTAGATGAACTGAAATCACAGGAGACGCATGTTCAACCTGTGCTCATAAATTCCACTTGACCTCTAATTTGTGATCTGAAAAGGCCAAGAGAGTGAATGGTATTCTTCTTTCCTGAGATCAAAAATGTGCCAGGCTCATTAAAGCCAAAGAACCCTGTTCCAAAAACAGGGCTGTGTGTACACACCTAGATCTTGTGTGCTTGCTAGGTCTGCAGGATAAAGGAATGGGGGAAATTCATCCAGGCTCAGGCTGCTTCAGAGTCTCTTTGCATCAAGCTAAGTGAGGACAAAGGTGGGGTGGTCCCGTGAAATCCTCAGAGAATTGTGAAGTATTTGATTTGAGATCACAACTCTCAGCCCAGAAATTCTAAAGCTACACAAATAACAGTGACTGTCTTCTCTATACTTTCCAACTATCAAATGACGCCTACACATTTCTGTGAGCGCTGGTTGGCCTTGATGGTATTGCTCTTACACAGCTGCAAATGAGCTTCCACCCACACCTTCTCTGAGGGTCACTGTGATGGGCTGAACCTCTCTCCCCTCCACCTCAAACTCCAGTACTCAAACCATTAACAGTACTGAGGCATATGATCATCGTTAGAAATTGTGTCTTTGCAGAGATTATGTAGTTAAAATTATGTCATTAAAGCACCTTAAAGTGATCTGAGGTGAAGCTGCATACCCCACTTAACACTGAACTTCTATAATCAGAGTTTCTGGGCTGTAATCAACAATTCTAGATGCATAAGAAAATATGCAGCTTCCAACCTAGAGGAAGCCTAAAAGCTGTCAAGGAAAGAAAAAGGTGAACAGAGGTAGAGTGAGCCAATGAGATAGGCACACACACTTAAGATGCTACAGTTTAACCTAGAGACAATGATACAACTCTTCCAAATACAAACTAGCTATCCCAAGGTTCAAGGAGATTTTACTGCCAAAACCGGTCTAAGTAATATATATGATGTATCTATGGGGCTGGAGAGATAGATCAGCAGCTAAGAGCACATACTGTTCTTGCAGAAGGCCACAGTTCAGTTCCCAGCACCCAAATAAGACGGCCCACAACTGCCTGGAACTTCAGTTCCAGGGGACCTAACACCTCCATTGGTTTCCACGGGCATTTGTATTCCCAAGCATGTGTTTGTAAAATCACATAAATGTACTTAAAGAATAAAATACTTGTAAAAGGGTATATCTCTGGGAGTACTGGCACATGCCTTTTTTATTTCCATGTGAGAGAGGATTATTGTTGGGGGGGGCAAAAAGGGGACAATTGAGATGAAGGGAGAAAAGAGAGAAGAAGAGAGAGTGAAGCTCAAGAGGGTCTGCCTTTTATTTAGGCAGTGCTATAACTGCCCACGGGTAAATGTAAGAGATAAACCACATGGATGCTGGGAATGTACAGCGATTGCCATGGCAACAGATGCACAGGTCCCTGTCATCTATGGGTAACGTCACCATCATCACTGGGTTCGAAGTTGATCTGCAAAGCTGATTTCTGATACCAACATACCTCCCTTTTTCTTATCATAAAGAGAAGGGAAAACCTGGGGGAAGGGGGAAGGCGATGGTGAAACGGGAATAGGGGCGTTGTATCTCTTAAACTGCTTCCTGCTATCTACAGGTGTTGTCAATTTTGGGGTGTAGCTGACTTTCACTTGGTCCACTTGGTAAACATTCACATCAGGCTCCTCTGTAGACAGAGGCTGGTAATCTTGTAACAGGAACTGATTAACAGTTTGGTTAGAAGTAGTTTGTATTTGTTGGCACATGCCATTTAATCCCAGCACTTAGGAGGCAGAGGCAGGCGAATCAATGACTTTAAGGCCAGCCTGGACTACAGAGCAAGTTTCAGGATAGCCAGAACTACACAGAGAAACACTGTGTCTCTTTGAAGCAATAAAACCGAAACACAATGCAGCGCTATTCCTAACAACTAAGATGTGAAATCTACGGAGGTGCTCAACTGTGAATGAATGGAAAAGAGCATTTGATTTCTGTATTCAAAGGAACACTCTTCTGTCATTAAAAGGCACTGAATCCTGTTACCTGCAGCAGAATAAACCGACGTGCAGATGATAATGTTAAGTGAAACAAACCAGGCTAAATGTTGCATGGTAGAGTGAAAAATTACAAAAATCATTTTATAAAATATATATAGGCTTTTCTCTAAGCCTCACTTTAAAGGACATGGAAATTTTTCTCTGAAGCAAGCTAAAAATGTAGACTGGCCAGTTTCAGGAACCGGCTAAACCACAAAGAAAGGAATGCAAATCATCTAGGTGGTGCTGAGATATTAGTAACCACGATGACTGGGCAGGGCCGCATCTGGAGCAACTGAGAAACAGTTGAGTAAGTGACAGGGCAAGGCCACAGTGACTTGGCAAGACCACATTTTTGAGAAGAATGAGTATACAGAGTGTTTTCCACATGACTCTGACTCACTTGGGTTGGGTTCCTCTGGAATTCTCCGCTATTTTTATGTTATATTTCCTTAGCAACCCCTCACCCCCTCCTCACTCTCCTGGTTTGTGGTTTTCCCCTTTAAAAAGCCTCCCAGCCAGCCAATTCAGCTCCTGTGTGGGCAAACAGATTGAACGTTAGCCAGCTAACTCTCCCTAATAAAGCCTCTGCTGCTTGCATCCTGATTCAGTGTCTTGTGAATTTTTGGGTGGCGATGACTTCCTGAGACTTGAGTGAGGGTCTCCCCAGAGAGGGCGTCTTCAGTTCCATTCCAAAAAAAAAAAAAAACAAAAACAGTAGCTCATAGAAGAGTGGTCACCAGAAGCCAGGGAAGGAACAGGATACATTGCAGTGGGTTCAGAGTCACTTCCAAAGAGTGTTCTATTGCACAGGGAGTGATGATTACAATCAGCAGTCCTATAGACAGGATTCAAGACAGCTGGAAGAGAGTTCATTTAATGTTTGACATGTAACATCCATATGCCAAGTTGTCACAATGGACAAATGTAAGAATCACCACAGTGCACCTCCATAACACTGTGAGTACATTCAACAAAATCCTAAAATCACAAAGGATTAAGACGAAGACAAGAAAATGAAGTACATAATAAATACAAGACCAATGACTGATGGATCAGGAACCAGACAGTCAGTGGGAAGGTACAAGAAGCAAAGTGTTGGTTCTGGAAAGATTAAAGAAGTCGCAAGAACCAATGAGACCGGCTCATTCTTCTTAAAGGCACAAATAATATCAGGATTGAAAAGGATCCATCACTACAAGTGCCACAGAGCTGTTAAGAAGAAAATTAGAACAATTTTAAGCCAACCATGAGTTTCATAGTGATGTGCAAGTCCTGGAAAATATAATTTACTTGTTACAACTGGAACGAGGAGAAATGGAAATCAAAGTATTCTCATAAATCTTTTTAAATGAAACCGAAAATGTTAATTTTTCTCTTCAATCACCCCCCCCCCAGCAAAAATAAATTGATTTAATACCAACCTACAGCAAGTCATTTTAGGAAGGAAACATAATATCCATGCTCCATCTGCAACTTTTGTTTCCGTGGCTTTGATGACCCACTATCAACCACAATCTCAAACTATCTAATAGAAATTGCTGGAAATAAAAAGTTCATGAATTTTAGTCAATAGGCTCTTTTAAACAGCATGGTAGACTCTGAAGCCATGGGACTTGATCCTGTTCCCACCAGCTGGAAATCATGACAGGAATTGTGTAGGGTACTCATGTGGACTTTGTGGGAAACTACAAATCCCATCCCAAAATTCTAGTGTGTCCCTGACTTATTTCTGGTTTCTATTGCTGTGAAGAGACACCATGACCACAGCCAATTCTTAAAAAGGAAAACACTTCATTGGGGCTGACTTACAGCTCAGAGGTTCAGTCCATTATCATCACAACAGGAAGCATGGTGGCATGCAGGCAGACAGGGTACTGGAGAAGGAGCTGAGACTTCTACATCTTGATCTGAAGGCAGCAGGAAAAGAACGATGTTATCACTGAGCCTGGGCTTGAGTATCCGAAAACTCAAAGCCCAATGACACACTTCCTCCCATGAAGCCACACCTACTCCAACAAAGCCACAGGCCTCTCCCTTTGGACCAATGGGGGCCATTTTTATTCAAATCACCACAGTCTCTGCCTAGAAAATTCTAAGAGTTTGAAAGAAACAACCTCTTCCTGTATTTTTATTGCATCTCAGAGCAAAGGTCAAGAATGTTTGTAAGAATATACAAATAAGTGTCACTCAACAAAGTTAAGACCACAGCAGCTGTGACTGCCAGATAACCAGGTAAGTGATGCAACTCTTGACAGAAGAGAATGTCACTGGAGTGTTAACACAACATTGACTGAAATGTTGGCATTAATGTCTGACAAGGGCATTAAAGTGGTTACTATAATTATTTCAAGTGCTGAAAAAAAAAATAAGTTCAGACACAGAATGTGTTGAAAAGGCTCAAACTGAACTATAGGGATAAAAATATGTCAGAGGGAAATACATAAAATAAGATCAATGGCAGATTAGAGGAGATAGAAAAATAAGATGAGTTGATTTGAGCAGATACAGAACAAAGTAAAACATACACAGAGAGAATTTTAAAACATCTATATGCTGTGGGAAAAAAAATCCAAGCAGCTAATTAAAAATTTAATTGGAGTTTCTAAGAGAATGCTAATGAGAGAAAGAGAGAGACAGAAAGAGAGGGGAGAGAGAAAAAAACACTTAAAAAGGTAATATTGAGTACTTTGTAGACTTGATGGACACCATAAAGAACACAAGTTTCAGAAACTCAAAATAACAGGATGCATAAAACTTTGCCAAAAATCTCATAACCAAATTGCTTAAAATCGATGATAGAAAAAAAAAAACCTTAAAATATTCAGATTGTATCTCTTTAATCTTTTGTGTGTCTGTCTGTCTGTCTGTCTGTCTGTCTGCATTTGCATACCATGACACCTGTGAAGGCCAGAGGACAACCCTAAGTGTCAGTCTTGCCTTCTACCTGTCTGAGACAGAGTTCTTGTTCTCCACCTTCACTTCACCCACCAAGCTATCTTCCAGGGATTCATCTGTCTCTGCCTCCCATCTTGCCATAGGAGAGCTGAGATTACAGACCTGTGCTGCCATGCTTATGTAGAGTCTGATGGTCAAAACCAGGCCCTCATACTTCTGCAAGTGCTTCACCAACTGGGTCATCTTTCCAGCCCCTGCCCCCAGCATCCAGATTTTTCTTTTCTTGTGTGTGTGTGTGTGTGTGTGTGTGTGTGTGTGTATGTGTGTGTGTATGTAAACCAAGTGAAAACCACTGGTGCCAGTCCTTGCCTTCTGACATGTTTGAGATAGGGTCTTTTGTTCAGTTGGCTTTCTATGACAGGATGGCTGCTCTTTGAGATGTCAGACATTCTCCAGCCTCTGCTTCCCATCCCTCCTATAGGCATTATAGGATTACACATGCATGCTGTTCGTGTTCAGCTTTATTTATATGAATTCTGGTTATCTAAACTTTGGTCCTGAAGTTTGCAGGGTACTTTATCCACTGGGCCACCTCCCCAGCCCTCAAATTTTCTTAAGAGACATTGACATATGAAGTACAAAGAAGAGCAACTGGAGATTTCACAGAAGAAATGATGCGATGTCCCATGTGAAAACCATGGGACGCCCAAAAGGTTTTAAGAAAAAAAAAAAAAAAGGTAAGCTAGAATCATACACTAAGTAAAAAATCGCTTTCAAAAATTACAGCTAATGAGATGAATAAAATCACAAACGGACTCTCAGTCCAGGAAATGGAGGCTTTGCTTCCTGGTGTAAAGAACCCAGGATGGAACTGTAGACCATCTAGACAGCCCTGCTAGAGAGCTGGCATTCACAAACACAGCGGCTTTTCCTCATTCTTTTTTTAAAGGAAATGGGCTCCTACAGGAGCAGAGCTTCTATAGGGGTAACAAAAAACCTCAAGATTAGGCATAATGATGTAACA
The DNA here is from genome assembly GCF_011762505.2 of Arvicanthis niloticus. Lineage (NCBI taxonomy): Eukaryota > Metazoa > Chordata > Mammalia > Rodentia > Muridae > Arvicanthis > Arvicanthis niloticus. The sequence goes on from NC_047670.1 coordinate 67,531,045, forward strand.
TCCTTACAAATAAAACAAAGAACAGAGACTTGCGCACTTTTAAATGGAGGTTTGGGCATATAAATCATTAATATCAGAAATATATGATTGTGGAAGGATTAAACAAAACTAATAATGATGTATAGTAGAGTTTGAAACATATGTAAGAAAGACTCAATCATAACAATGGTGGACCCAAGGTCAGTGCACTACCAGGCAAAGTTCTGTCACTCCATGACAGTGCCAGCTAGGGGAAAGGAATCCAAAAGCAGGCAACAGAGTCATAGACTGCCCCTGTTCCAGTTGTTAGAGGACCCACATGAAGACGAAGCTGCATATCTGCTACAAATGTGTAGGGGGGTTAGGCCCAGCCCATGCATGCTCTTTGGTTGGTGGTTCAGTCTCTGTGGGCCCCCATGGGCTCAGGTTAGTTGACTCAGTAAGTCTTCTGATAGTGTCCTTGACCCCTCTGGCTTCTTTGGCCCTTTCACTGTTCCACAAGACTCTCTGAGCTCCACCTATTGTTTGGCTTTGGTTCTCTTCATCTGTTTCCATCAGCTGCTGGATGAAGTCTCTCAGAAGACAGATATGCTAGCTAGAGTCCTGTCTGCAAGCACAGCAGAATATTATCAATAGCGTCAGGGGTTGGTTGAGAGAGACAGAATCGTAGGTATGAGTAAAGGGAAGACCAGGAGATTGTCAAGAACAAGCATTCAGGAGAAGGTCTCAATCCTGCCCATGCTTACGTTCTTGATTTAGGTGGTAGTCACATGACATTGATTTATACCAACTCATCAAATTTGCACTGATGCTCTAAGCATGCTCCATAAGGAGCATGTGGCAAAGCAGAAACGCTTGCAGGAAAGAAATCTATTTTCATTACAGGAGAAATTAGGTCTAGGCTATATGTTAAATCCACCATTTTTTTTACTCTAAATAAATGATAGCATTTTATTCCCTACAAGTCCAAACCATTTCGATTTTGTTGTTGTGAAGACCCCCAAACTCGGGAGACCCTTACTCAAATCTCAGGAAATTACAGCCACCCAAAAATCACAAGACACCCTACCTGGATGCAATCAGCAGAGGTTTATTGGGGAGAGTTGGCTAGCCAACGGTCAAACTGCTTGTCCATGCAGGAACAGAAATTTGACCCTGGCCAGCAAGCTGAGGGGCTTTTTTATATCACGGGATGGGGAAAGGGAGGAATTTTCGAGCGGTTACACATGATTGGTTGAATTTTCGAGCAGTTACACATGATTGGTTGTTTTATAAATTTTAAACATCAGCAGGCTGTAATACTGGGATGACATCAAGGGGGGGAGGGGTAACCAAGAACAGTGGAAAGTTAGCTAGTTCTTGGAACCACCCAGATGACTTGCATCTTTCTCTGTGATCAGGAATGTGTCTTCTTGCTTTGGGACTTCCCCACCCTGAGGCTTGAGGAATGTTGCTCTTCCCTGAATGTATCCCGGAGCAGTGAAGGCCTGAAGTCTTACATCCAGTTTCCGCCTTCTGGAACCTGCATTCTTTTGCTCAGGTCTAGGGTAAAGAAAAAGCCTATATATATTTCATAAAATGGTCTTTATAATTTTTCACTCTCCAGTTGTTTTAACAAAAAAAAATCAGTGAACAAGGGGAGAGTGAGGATTCTGACGTTTTGGGAAGTGGATAGAAATGGACAAAACAGTTTAATAAAAGGGAGCCCCCTCCCCTATAGCTCCCACGTTCAGGGAGAGCAGAGACCAAGAACAAACAACCGAAGGCCATTTTCTTTACTCCGTCAAAAGTACTCAACGCCCCTTCCATGAGTATAATGCAAATATGAATAATGGAATTGATTTTTTTTTATCAAATAAAGAGAATATTCAGATGAGCCCATTTCCTCCCAGGTATTCATCCAAAAAGTGAGACACTTTCCCAATGCGGCCCGGTGATTGCAAACATTTGGGCACCCGCCTGGGAGAGTCGCTTTCAGCGCCCATGGCGGGTTTTTTTGTAATAACCTTCAGGATGTTGGATTCAGCCACTGAGAATGAACTAGGAGGTTATTTGGTTCTGCACTGATAAATAGCAGAAGTAAATGTACTCGCTCAGAATGTATTGATTTCACCCTGGAATTTAAGCATGGCTGCAAAGGCACAGGACTAGCCCTAAAGGAAATCCCAGATGGAACATCCCAGTTTGCACAGTAACGGGGCTGTTGAGGGACGCCTCTTGCACCTCAACTGCTGTTGTGAGAAGTGGGCTCCAGTCTTTCTGGGTGCCATACATTGCTCCAGACCACAAGGCCAGGCACAAGGATACAGCTGATAACAGGGACACACTGTAGCTAGTCTTTGCTATGTTGTGAGTTCTTCTTTTTCCCACCTTTTATCCCCCTAGTTTCACCCCGAATCACTAGATAGGAGAAAAAGATAGAGGGAGGGGGAGGGGAGGGGGAGAGGAGGGGGAAGAGAGAGGGGAAGGGAAAGGGAGAAGGGAAGGGGGGGAAGGGAGGGGGAAGGGGAGGGAGAAAGGAAGAGGGGGAGGAGGAAAGGGAGGGGAGGAGAGGGGGAGGGGAGGGGGAAGGGGAGGGAGAGAGGAAGAGGGGGAGAAGAGGGAGGAGGAGGAGAAGGGGGAGGGGAGGGGGAGGAGAGGGGGAGGGGGAGATCCCTGAATCTAATTTCTTTGCTTTTGTTTCTTCTTTGGAGCATGACTACTGGCAAATCACAACCAACGCCCCCCCCCCCAACAACCACCAACCTCATCGCTCAGGGCTCTAACATTTGTATACCCTCTGAAAGGTTCCCAGAATTCCAAATGTCACACAATTGCAAGAAACTATCTACAGCTGGCAAAACCACCCCTCTGACAGAGCACAAGGCAAATCATAGTCAGCTGCTGCAGACAGTTTACAGCAGCCCAATGCCTACACCTGGGATTAAAACGGAAGCACTTTTTTTTCCTTTTTTTTTTCTTTTTTTTTTTTTTTTTTTTTTTTTTTTTCGGTTTTTCGAGACAGGGTTTCTCTGTGTAGTCCTGGCTGATCTGGAACTCACCCTGTAGACCAGGCTGGCCTCGAACTCAGAAATCCGCCTGCCTCTGCCTCCCAAGCGCTGGGATTAAAGGTGTGTGCCACCACTGCCTGGCCGAAAGCACATTCTTATACTATTTCTGTGTGTTTAAAAGAAACCAAAATTCGGGAATTGTCGTCACTAGTCTGCACCTTGGCACCTGGAGTATATTCTCACTGGCACCCACTTTAGAAGGGACGGTCACTTTCACTCTCTGAGTTCACATTCTGGAGAAGTTGCAGGCTTCTTCTTTGTCGCTTTTGTGTATTCTGTTTATTGGGTTCTTGCTTTGTTTTTCCACTTATTTAAGTAGGTTATGAAGCCAGAGGACAACTATAACAGATTCTCTCCTTAAATCCTATGGTTCCCAGGGATGGAACTCAGGCAGCAGGCCTGGTAGCAAGCATCCTTACTTGCTTAGCCAGTTCACCAACCCCCCAACCCCCCAACCCCCAACCCCCAACCCCCAACCCCCAACCCCCAGTGTTGGTTTGTTGTTGCTGAAACAGGGTCTCATCTAGCTAAAGCTGGCCTCCAACCAACCAGGAGGCAGCATCCCCAGGCTTCGAATTGAGAACCCATCACTGGCACCCAAAATCTCTGGCGACTGGAATCACAGTGTCGGTATAACAGCCAAAGCCAAGGAACTGTGGTTTGAGACTCAACTTCATTCCTCAGATCTCTGCACCTGAAGGGTAAGAAGCAAAGACCAGTTCACGATGTAGAGAGACTCAGGGTGTGCAAAGCCACGTGTGGGAGCCTTCGGGGGAGGGGAGAAGTGGGCGCTGTGCCTGGTGCTAGATGCCACTGGATGCTCGATGCATTACTGAGGGTGTGGGTGTTAGGTGCAGAGTGCTCCACCGCCTGTTTGCAAGGAGTCTGGCAGGAGGCAAAGCCCACAACAGCCCCCTCCTCCCAGTCACCCTGTTGCCTCCTGCTGCTGCTGCTGTACTCTGCTTTCTAAGCCTAAGTGCTTTTTAATTAGCCTGCCTGACTTCCCGGACTCATCCCGAGTGTTGGCGACCTCGTGCAAGGCATCCCCCGCCACTTCTGCCAGCGGTGCCCAGTCTGCCCGCTGTGCTCAGGCTGCCAGGCGCTCTCACATTCGGTGTTGTATCGCCCTGCTCCAGCACAGACTCCCACAGGCAGAAGGGTTCCTGCTGTCTTGGGGTCGTGATCCGATTTCAGGCCAGCTCTGAATGCTTCCACCTCCGGTGTCTGGGGAAGGTGGGGGGGTGGGGGGAGTGTAACCTGCCTACAGTTTTCAAATTCGCTTGCAGGCCTGATGGAAGGAGCCGCTTTTCTTCATATCTTCCTTCATTAATTCTCGTGTTTGTTTTGTAATTGTATGGGCTTTATTATTTATTTATTTATTTATTTATTTATTTAAAAGCTAAATAATTTTGCTTTTTCTGGGAGAAGAGATCCGTAAAGATCTCAAGTCTTCCCCAGCAGAAGCAGGAAGGAATCAGGTGAGCGGTCCCCACTGACCTTGCACCTTCCCAGGGAGCCCCACACCAACACCAGAGACGACCCTAAAACAGCAGCCTGCTATACTGGTGATGGGAAAGCCCACACTTGGCTTTCCTAGGTTTTGCTGACAAAAGAAATCTGCCACCGACTTCCCTTCCCTTCCCTTAGAGCAGGGGTTCTCAACCTTCCTAGTGCTGCGACCCCTTAATAGAGTTCCTCATGTTGTGGTGACCCGCAAACATAAAACTATTTTCATTGCTACCTCATAACTGTAATTTTGCTACTGTTACGAAGTGTAATGTAAAATATATGCATTTTCCGATGGTTTTAAGCGACCCTTGTGAAAGGGTCGTTGGACTTCAGAGATGTCACAACCTACAGGTCAAGAATCTTGTCTTGGGGCTGGAGAGATGGCTCAGTGGTTCAGAGCACTGACTGCTCTTTAAGAGGTCCTGAGTTCAGTTCCCAGCAACCACATGGTGGTCACAATCATCTGTAATGGGACCCAGTGCCATTTCTTCTGGTGTGTCTGAAGAGAGCAACAGTGTACTCACAGATCACCTAAATTAGAAACTTTCTAAGTGGAATTATTCTCTACACCGTCTCTTACCCTCTCTCTGAGTTTACAGGGTAGAAAAGTGTTTCCGAAAGAGGACCAGAAAGCCATGGGCCTTAGTCATCAAGAAAGGCCTTAACAGTAGAAAATCCAATTTTAAAATGGCCTTCAATAGGCTAGAGAGACGGCTTAGTAGTTAGGATCCAGCCTCTTCCAGAGGAGCTGGGTTCAATTCCCACTATCCACACAGTAGCTCATGGTAACTCCATTCCTAGGTGATCCAACACCCTCTTCCTCTGGTCTCTGAGGGCACTGCATACCTGATGTACACAAACATATTTGCAGGGAAAATACTCATACACATAAAATAAAAGGGAAAATTTTAAAGTGGGTTTTCAAAGGACAAATCAACACCATACCCTACCCCTGACAAAAGGGTTACCAGATACTTAAAAGGATGCTTCATCTTACTAACCACCAGAAGAAGGAGGAGGAGGAGGAGGAGGAGGAGGAGGAGGAGGAGGAGGAGGAGGAGGAGGAGGAGGAGGAGGAGGAGGAGGAGGAGGAGGAGGAGGAGGAGGAGGAGGAGAAGAAGAAGAAGGAGAAGAAGGAGAAGAAGGAGAAGAAGAAGAAGTCAAAATTACCTCTTACCTGTTAGGATGGTTACCATCAAAAAACAAGACGTAGTCTAGCCTGGGCTCCAGTGGGAGTATAAATGTCTGGCCCTGAGGAAGCTCTGCTGTAAGAGAAGCATCTCCCAGGCCAGGCTAGACCAGCGCCACCTGCACGGGTCCAAGCTCTAGTTGTGTTTCATCTTCTGTTGTTTGGCTGATGCTGTGGGCAAGATGGAGAAGGAAGGAGACAGGCTGAGAATTTGTCAAATCTGTAAATAATGCACTTTACACACAGAGAGAGACAGACAGACAGAGAGAGAGACAGAGGCAGAAGAGGTGTGAACACATGTGACAGTTTCACCTTTTGTGTTCTTGATGTTACTTTTGAGATAGTGTTCCATCCTAGTACCTACACTGGCCTGGAGCTCATGATCTTACTGCTTCATCCACCCATTCTCACTGTAAGCCATCAGATCTATAGCCCAGCTTTTATATCAAGGGCTCTGGTAACTATAGCAACTGTGTCTGTGTGTGTGCTCTGTGTCTGTGTGTGTGCATCTATATGCATGCGTGTGTGTGTGTGTGTGTGTGTGTGTGTGTGTGTGTGTATCTGTCTGTCTCTATAGGCTTCACCGTGCTGTCCTGTTAAATTTTCCTCTTTGTGTACATACAGAGCTAGTCCCTTGAATTTAGGAACCCTAACTCTGGGATGGGAGCCATTCCAAATCTCCCCAGCTCCTGAGGGAGGGGATGCTCTGTGATATTCAAGTAATGAGTAAATTAATTAGTTAATGAAGAGAAAGAATAATGAAAGACCACGGGGCATGAAGCTTATTTCAGACAATCAACATTTATTGAACATCTACTAACCATGTATCAGACACAGTCCTTGCCCTTGAGATGCACCCTTGTAATTCACACCTTTATTACTTGTGGGAGACAAGCAAAGAACAACACAGTATGGTTAGGATTGACAGGAGAGGAACCAGCTCATGGTGGGTGGGGCCATCCCTGGTGGTCCTGGGCTCCATAAAAAAGCAGGTTAAGAAACCCATGGGAAGCAAAGCACTAAGCAGGAATCCTCCATGGCCTGTGCATCAGCTCCTGCCTCCAGGTGTCCATCCTGTTTGAGTTCCTGTCCTGATGATTAACCTGTCGAGTACCTGTTCTTCAGTGATGAACACTACCGGGGAAGTGTAAGCTAAGTAAACCCTTTCCTCCCCAACTTGTTTATCGATCGTAGAGTTTCATTGCAGCAATGGCAACCATAAGACACAGGCCAAGGCTCTGCATGCTACGGGAGGGTGTGCTGGTTTCTTCCTGCCAACTAGACACCAACTAGGGTCATCTGGAAAGATGGAACCTCAACTGAGAAGATGCCCCTATAAGATGGGTCTATAGGCAAGTCCGTGGGGCATTTTCTGACTAATGTGGTTAATGTGGGAAGACCTAGTCCACTGAGGGTGCTGTTACCCCCTGGACAAGTGGGCATGAGGTACCTAAAAGAGCAGGCTAGACAAGTCATTGGGAGCACATCAGTAAGCGGTGCTCCCCCATGGCCTCTGCTTCAGGTCCTACCTCTGAGTTTCTATGTTGAGTTCCTCCTCTGACTTCCCTTCACAGTGGACTGTGAGTTGTGAGATTAAATAAACCATATTCTCCTCAACTTGATTTTGGTTATGATGTTTATCACAAAAATAGAGAGCAAACTAGGACAGTAAGGGACCAAGTGACAGTAACAAAAATCTGACTAGACTGTGAACAGCTTGTCTGAGCTGAGACCAAAAAGAGCCAAGTCACTGTGTGGGTCTTCCCTGTGGATGCAGTCCAGGAAGCTGGGGGACCTGCAACCAGCCAGAACTCTCTTCTAAAGCTAGAGGCTGGGGCTGAGGGGAGTGAGGAGCTCATTCTGGAAATTGCCATGGACTGCAATGGACCAATCCTGTCACTCATCCCTTCTCCCTCAGCTCCGGAACCTGTCGAAGATGACCGTGGGTCTACATGGGGCAGGAACAGCCAGCATTCTCTTGGACAACTCTGCCACCCACTTCAGTCCCTGTTCACACCCAATGTCCAGTTCTCATTTTGAAAATATACAAAACTTCATGCCCAAGATCTAGCAAGAGCTTTTGGAACCATTGAGAAAATGGAGCCCACAATCCAAAGGAACGGGGGGGGGGTGGTGGTGGTGGTAATTGATTATCTCTCCTATGACGCTATCAGGATAATGAAATGAGTCTGTCACCTAGAACAGGCCTTGGGACAAGGAACATGATTAATGGAGCTGCCGACACAGGTGTATGACCTATGCGTCTGCAAAGACTGCACTGGAAAAGACCAGAGTCTGGCTTGATACACTTCCTCATTTCTGAATGGGAGAGCTAGACATTTCATGTTGTGCCTCAGAAACTGTACCTCCAGTTCTGGGTAAATATATTGGCTGCTCCTTGCTTATCCCTGGCTCAGTGGGAAGAATTCTAATAGCCCTCTGTAGCATCTAAGGCTGGTGATGTGTTTGAGTTTGTAGTCATGGTTTTATTAACGTGGTTGTCTGACTAATGCTAGGTTCCAACTTAAACAAGGTCCATAAGGGAAAAGATTGTGGCTATGTTGACCACCACAAACCACCCATACTGCCTCAAAGATGATCAGCTGTTTTGGGGTTTGTTTTTCTTATATTTTTGGTTGTGAGCCTAGCCTTTAATGTCTGAGCCATCTCTCCAGACCATAGCCATCTCTCCAGCCTGGGTTTGTTTTTCTTTTACTAGATTTTTAACTCTATATTGAAGGTGGTACATATGAATGCAAGTGTCTGGAGGCCAAAGGCAATGGATCCTCTAAAGCTGGAGTCTCAGGAGTTGCAAGCTGCCAGGTGCAGGTTCTAGAAACCAAACTCAGGTCCTCTGGACCAGCAGCACAATTCCCCCGAGCCCCATATTAGTCTTACCTTTAAATGATTACTAAACAATACCCTTCTTTTTCTCATTCTGTATTTTAAGGGCAAGTTTTAAAGGTTATCTCCTTTGACCTGTCATCCTGGGCTGCACTATATAGGGAGGATTGTAAGTTTTCCAGAGAGGTTGATATTTAAGCCAAACCTAACATAGCTTAGAGCTCCGGGGGAAGTATTGTGACTTTGTCAGAAGACCAGATTTTAAGCATGTCTCGTGGTTGGTAAGAGTTATCCCACCCATACTTAGAGCCTTCAGTCTTTGCTTTTCAACTTATTACCTCTGGAGTGAGTTGAAGCACCTGAGCTTTGTCCAGCCCAGCGGGCAGCACTTTGGAGTGAGGCCGGAAATCAAAGATCAAGATGGAGTCCAGAACTGTATGCACTCTGAAGGGAAAAGAGTGTTACTTCTTGATAGAGGAACTTCAGTGTCTGAGACGACACATGACTGGCCAGCTAACAGAGTACTGAAATGGTCACACACCAAGTCTACTGACACAAAACCATAAACGGCGAGGGCAGAGTATCTTTCCTAAAAAAACGGTGCTTAACAGAAAAGAGAGAAGCAGCCCATATCTCTGACAACGGGAACTTCTCTCCAAGCCCTGGACTGCTTCTAGAATCCTTTTGCCTAGGTGAGAAATAGCATGTGTCTGGATTGAAGTGACTATTTTCAGCTGTGTGTTGCCCATACTTGAATGTATCTGCCTTAGTTAAGGTTTTACTGCTGTGAACAGACACCATGACCAAGGCAACTCTTATAAGGACAACATTTAATTGGGGCTGGCTTACAGGTTCAGAGGTTCAGTCCATTACCATCAAGAAAGGTGTAGTACAAGCAGAGCTGAGAGTTCTACATCTTCATTTTAAGGCTGCTAACAGAATACTCACTTCCAGGCAGCTAGGACAAGGGTCTTAAAGCCCATGCCCATAACGACATACCCAGTCCAACAAGGCCACACCTACTCCAACAAGGCCACACCTCCTACTAGTGCTACTCGCTGGGCCAAGCATATGCAAACCATCACAATATTCCTACTTTATAAAACAGGATCCATTTTTACAAAATAAAAAGAAAACAACAGGGTCAAATGTATCCATGAGCAGCTTCCAACTCACTGAGAGAATGACCTTGAACTTCTGATCCTCCTGCCTCCACCTTCCTAGTGGTGGAATCACGATGTGTACCACTACACCTGGTTTTACATGGTTCGAGGACATCAACCCCAGGGCTTTGGGCATGATAGGCAAGTGCTCTACCAACTAAGCCGTTCAACCCCAGGTCAGATATGTGGAAAGAATGGATACATCTTACAATCTGAATTTAGGATCAAATGCTGCAAAGAATGTGGAAAATGGGAAGAAGGCAGTAACTGAAACTCAGCCTAAACCTGACGGGAAAGGGCTAAACTCAAAGGCTCACCCAGGATCAAACAAGTAGCTGTGGACTCCACTTGGAATGAAAGAAGCTGAGTTGAGCATTCGCCGTCCACTAACCTGTCCTAAATGGCTTTGTCTGCACCAAGTTTCAAAGAGTGGAGTCAAGAGGAAACGGGAAGGTAACTGGTGGGGGAGATTAGTCAAGGAACGACCAGGACTGGTGAGTCCTGCAGGTCTGTGCTGAACCTGGGAGACTTGGTGGGAAGGGGATGGGTATCTGGGGAAAGGGCCTGCGAGCCCTTGAAAAAAGACAGACGGGGTGAGAATGGAGAAGACGAACACTTTCACCACCTTGACAGTCTTGCCCAAGGCTCTCCTTTCTGCTAAATCCCATTACAACATCTGTCATAAATAATATCCAATTATTTACTCGATAGCCCAGGGCACAATAAAGGATCGGCAGGAAACAATAAAAATAGTAATGAAAACAAATAGAAAAGGGGTATAGGGTAAAGAAGACCTACAAAAAAAGGGGAGGGGGGATTGTATCTGTTAAAAGGAGTCCCAGCTTCAAGAATAGAATCAAAGAGTCTTACACCGGATTTAGAAAAGAAAAGGCTGCTTTAAAACTAACCATCTGAAGGTGTGACTGGGGGTTCCATTTCACCCCCAAAACCACCCTATAAAACAGTGGCCAAATCATGGTGAAGTGTCACAGGGTCTTATTATCCTGGCCTGTTGTCCAGTCGTGTATCACTCGAAGGGCTCTGTGGCAGGCTCAGGTTTTCTGCTTAGTTGCTACAGCTCCTATTGGTGTAGTATTTATTAAGAACAGAACAAAGATGGTACGAAGATGAAGAATGGGCCAAACCATTGGGGCCCCCTACTACAAAGGTTCCAAGACCCCACACAAACATACATTTCCCCCATCCTGAGAAATAAAGAGTATTTTGACAGCTCTGTAACCAATCTGTGATCCTCTGTGGCAATGGTTCTCAACATGTGGGGCACAACACCTTTGGGGGGGAGTCCCCAAGACACCCATGCCCTGCACACTGAGTCTCCCAGGCTCAGCTCAGTCCTGTGTGACCCATGAACACTAGCAAATAGTGTGTTTTTGATGCTGGCTGAAGTGTTAGAAGAATCATTTTGAAAACCAACTCACTAGTAGTCAGGAGTCAGTTAGAAATCACATTTTCTAGTGAGGTTACAGTTTACTCAGGATTTTATTTGACTTTGTAGCATTTTAATATATAATCACTAAACTGTAATTGAAGGGCCTTCTCTATACATGAAATTAAAAGTCCCCATTATCAGTGAGGTTTTCCAGTGCCACTGTTGACTGTGATGATCCCAAGGAGCTGCAGTGTGTGTGTCTCCATCTGCCACAGGGCACTTCTGAGAGAGCGTCACCTTAACACAGGGATTCCACAGTTTTAATTTGCACAGTACCTGTACTGAGCTTTTAAAAAGGGGACTTTCTGTGGAAATGGATGTGACTGTGAGTTCCTGAAAATGCTAGGAATTCAGGAAAATGTAGACCTCAGACTTAAGTGGACCCAACTCTGTGGACAAGTTCTGTCCATAAGCAAGGAGTGAGCTGTGAATCCTGCTAGGGTCTGACAACAGCGGCATCTGATCTGCAAGATCACCAGTCCGGATTCTCCTATACCTCACACTACTACTTAAGCTGCTCCTTCGCTGGGTGGTGGTGGTGCACGCCTTTAATCCCAGCACTTGGGAGGCAGAGACAGGCGGATTTCTGAGTTCGAGGCCAGCCTGGTCTACAGAGTGAGTTCCAGGACAGCCAGGGCTACACAAAGAAAGCCTGTCTCAAAAAACCAAAAAAAAAAAAAAAAAAAAAAAAAAAAAAAAAAAAAAAAAAGCTGCTCCTTCATCCCTCTCCAGATGTTAGCACCACAGAGAGGACTTTTGTTGTCCAACAGGGAAACCCCAGGAACTGTCAAGCCACTTGCTTTGCTTTCTACCTTCCTGTTGTCTTTCTTTTTATGAACCCCCCCCCCCCCCCCCATGAGAGTGTTAACCTGAGGATTCAAGGTTTGCTCACTTCTATATCCCTCTGGCACCTCAGGGTAGGTCCCCATATCTGGTAACCCATATAATTTCTCAGATTTCTTTTTGTTTTAAGATTAACTTTGCATGTGTATTATGTGAGCGCATGCACGTACATGCATGCATGCGTGCACCTGTTTTTGGTGACCGTGGAAGCCAGAGAGGGTATCAGAACTTTGGAGAAGGAAATGTGGGTGCTGGGATCTGAATTCTGGTCCTCATCGCTGAATAGCACTTACTGTGAACCTCCGAGCCATCTCTCCAGGCACCTCACATTTCTATTAATAATGATTATCTATGAAATAATTCACAAATTCAAACTCTAAACCTCCAAATCCTGAGTTCCAGTTGATGAGTGGACAATATGGGGTTTGCCTATGGTCGATCTCTCCAGACTTGTTAAGGTAATGGCATTTATTTATTTACTTAATCTGTGTATGTATTTAGTTGGTAGACGGTAGTACAAATACCCAAACACAACAATTCTTCATTTGGGAGCTAGTTATCCAAGTACCAAGTAAGCCAAGCTCCCTGTTCTGTAGAATTAAAACCAAGAACTGTACAGCACCCAACATTATACAGCCTCTGGCTGTGGACTGAATCGTGTCCCCAAAACTGCTGTGCTGAAGTAATGAGGTGAAACCATTAAATGGGGCCCTGATTCACCAAGGCTCATGTCAATAAGGATACACAAGGTCTTTACTCTTCTTCTCTCCTCCGAGTGTGTGTGTGTGTGTGTGTGTGTGTGTGTGTGTGTCTGTGTGTCTGTGTGTGTGTGTATTGTGTGTGATGCCACAACAAAAGGCTAGTATCTGTAACCTAGAAAAACCTCACCCAAACTGGGTTTTCCTGGCCTTTATTTTGGACTTCTGGCTCCCTGAAATATGAAAAATAAATATATATATTTTTTAATTTAAACTGTCTATATAGGATTTCGTCACAGCAGCCCATGCAGACTGATGCAACCACCTCTGCTGACTTGCATGTGCATTCCCACCCCCTCCCCCACCCAGAGGAACAAAATGACTCACTCCCTGCAACCCTGAAGATCAGACTTTCTATGGAAGTGGGGGGCAGGGGGCGTTACACAGCTAGAGGATAAAAACTTCAGCCAGTGAGACAGCAGTTTCCAAGGTTGTGTGTCAAAGCATCTAGAGAGGGCTTCTCCTGAGAGGCTGATGCTTTGAAAGGGCATATTCCAGCGAAAGGAAGAAGGGCAATCGAGTAGCATGTTTAAGATTAGCACAGGAAAGTTAAATAGCACAGCGCTCAGAGCTTAGGAGGAAATGCTAAGACGGCACAAAGGTTAACCACATCCAATAAATCAACGAAAACAGACGGCATAAACTTCTCAAGAAAGGCCCCGTAATAGTAATCTATGAAGAAGAGAGACCACAGACCCTCGGCAGCTTCTGCCTCTACCTAAAAGAAAGACAGATTTCTAAGAGAACAAATGTCATGTAGAGGAAAAGGAATAGCTAAGCCCATCGCCCACCACACTCCCGTACTTAGCGTATTCAGCACTCGCAGACAGTCATATTTAAGAAGCACTTTAATGGCATGGAAAATGCATGACATACGATTGAGTGGGGGGAGCAGAATATAAAATTGAATTACAAATAATCTTGATTTATGAAAAGATAGCATCAGGGCAGAAATATCAGATGGTCATGAGACAAACACTGCTGTTTCCCTCTGATTGGTGACACAGTGCATAGTTTTCCTGAATGGTCTGGTTTTATGAAATTTCTGATAACAAATATTTGTTGCTTTAAACATCAGTAAAATAGGAACCTGGGATATGTGTGACTATTGTATGCCACTTGGAGCTGGTATGGAGGCCAAGAGTCCAGGCCCAGGAATTGCCACAAAGGAGTAACAGTATCAGCAACAACCCATAAACACTAAGAACACTAAGAAGCCAGAAAGCTCTGGTTTTCAAATTATGGGGATCTGAAACCTACAGGCTCAAAATCTCAGGGGGAAAAAATCTTGATTTGATAGCTTTTCAAATCTAGACAAATGGAGGAGAAAAGGAACAAGCTTACCTTTAGTCAGTCCGTCATTACCCTAAATGCGAGCTTTGGTTTGCTCTATTACAAAAGCATGCTTGGAAACAGGATGCAGCGCTCCCACGGACCCTGGCACTGCAGTCCCCAGCTTCCATAGCAATCCACTTTTGATGGCATCAGGGAACTGGGACCTTGGTTCTCTCTCTTCTCCCCATGCCCACCTGCTCTGTCCACACAGCATTCTCCAATCTCCCTCTGCTGTCCCCTTTGTGTCCCCTCAACATTCCTGCCAGCCACCTCCACTGCCCTTCCAGCTCCTCCAGTCTCCCTTTTCATAGCTTTATTTATCTATAGGCAGTTGAGACTCAGTGCTGACCACCGTAAGTCATTTCCCTCTTGCATGTTCCTCTTAGCCAGCCTTCCTTGGCACACCAGGACATTACATGACCAAGAGCAGAGATGGTCTAAAATTATGAACCACCCCCCTCAGCAGATTCACGGTGCCTATCAGCATATTAAAGGGTTGGAGATGCCAACGGTATATAAACCTGTTTACATTTAACAGACTTCTTTCGTAAATACCTTTCTAATATCCTGTTGCACTCAATAAAGAATACTACATTTGCTTTCTTACTCTCAAACTACATGTGTAAGGCAGCTCCCTACCCCAAAACAGGGGTGTCCTAGAACCAGCTTGAAGTGCAGGTGTATCGGATGAATATGCTGGTGTGGGGATTACAGCATTATGCTACAGGCTCTGCTTTATCCCGCCTCCCTAAAAGACACATGTGACCAGCAGAGGGGACTGGTGCTCCCGCTCTGCTCTTACCCTCAGCACTAACTGCTGTTCTCTTCGTAAGTTTCATCTTATCCACAAGAAGTCACTGTGCATAAACACCTGACATGCAGCCAATATTAGCTAAGCATATTCAATCAAATTATCTGTTAACCAGTCCTGGTCACTACCTGTCTTCTCCAGGAACTTCTTAGAAGAGATCTTGATAATTTTCTCAGTTTGTTGTTATTGTTTTTCTGACAACTAAGCTCCATATGCACTCATCCATCATGTCTTCAAGGATATTTTCCTTGACAGGGTCATATCTAGGGTCTCTGATAACCTTCTGGTAACTTGTTCAGCTTCATAATATATCTCTCACCATGACCACATCACACACATTGTGTGTGTGTGTGTGTGTGTGTGTGTGTGTGTGTGTGATTTGCTACGTCTCTGTCAGCAATACTATCACACGATGAGGTTCACATTCCATATGCTGTATCACAGATTTATTTCCCATGAAATACCTCAGTTAAAAGACTGAAGACTTGGACTGGAGAGATGGCACAGCTGTTAAGTGCACTGACTGCTCTTCCAGAGGACCCGAGTTTAATTCTGAAGCCCCTCAGAGCTCACAACCTCTGTAACACCAGTTCCAGGGAATGACATGCTGGCTTCTGGCCTCCCTGGGCACCAGGTGTGTAAGTGGTACACAAACACACATGGAGGGAAAATGCCCACACACATGCAATAGATTACTTTCCTAACTGAGGAGTAGAAAGCCTAGAATGTGATCAAGATTGCTAACTGAAGAGTGGCAGGCAGATTCCTTACCTGTGTCCCTGGCCTATACTGAGGAGAACACAAGACAGAAACTGGGGCCTTTCTAAGGACTTGGCCATCAAAATGGTCTTGTCATTAGCCAGGGGCCGGAAATTTCTATGTCTCTATATTGGTTGAACACAGAAATGTCATAAGTGTTTGAGGGTTCTGCTTTCTGGTCTGGTTTCTTTCTATCTTCTCCTTTTACATAGGTCCCTGGAAGCCACATATGAGCATATGAACAAGACTGAAGCATATGGCCACTCTGTGGGTGGGCCACCTGGACTGGCCAGCTCACTCCCCAGCCCTCAGCCTAGAAAAGCCAATTAATTGTATGGAGACCCTCGGTTGTAGCCCTGTTCTTGGGACCTCCTCATTCTACACCAGTGTTCTACTGCTTCACATTGTCAGTTCTCACCTATGAATTTGCCAAAATTCACTCACCCTCCCGATGGTCCCCTGAAGACTACTCTTGGAGGTTTTGGTTCAAAGGACCAGAAAGCCACTGACCTGGGGTGGTTTTGGCAGCTGTTGATTTTCCAGAACCTTCCCCCAGCTATTTCTGACCTAGGTGAGAAAGTCTCCAGGGCTCTGAGGATTACTGTTTTCCCTCTGTATCAATGCTGTCTGGTCACTACACACCAAGGACTGTGGGAAAGATGGTCCGTGTCTGCCTGCAGTCATTACTGCCTGCTGATCACCTACAATGTGTAATCTTTCTTTATATTTTAGAAAGACTGAATGAGTGGATACAGAAATATGCACAAAGCTAGAACATTTTTGGAAATGTGCCATCGACAAAGTCAAAGTGGATCCTAATCCAAACGCCATCAAAGCCTGATTTCACTGGGCTGTACCACAGTGTACACTAGGTAAGCGTCTCACCACAGGAACTACAGGGACTTCACAAAGAGATGAAATTTTACCCTCTGGGCGCTGCCACTACATTGGTACACCCCTCGCTCATAGCACCTCTTCTGCCAACATCACAAACACTCACATGTCACAGTGTTAGCGGATGATGGATAAACCTGTGTGTGATCGACATATAAACAGTATCAGTCACAGTATCCGTAATGAAGAAAAATGATGGGCTGAACAAGCCCTCACAGATGCAAACCCAAATGAATTAACAAGCAAAATACAGAAACAAATCATTGGAATGTGTTAAAACCGAAGAGGGCCGAGGGGCGTGCCACCTGTTCAGCACTGCTAGCCACCATTTCAATGACCACAGTAATGTTAACGATCCTTTCTATAGAAAACAGAAGACCGTGAGGCAGGTAATGTTTCCGAGGGTAAAATCAGATCTTAACATCATTCCAACTGAGGGAAACAGTGAGTGAAAAGACCAGATGTATTAGGACCCCATAAGGGTCTAAATTGAAGACCCAAAACTCGGTAAGCCACCTAAGAGTAAGGATGGCCTCCATAGCTTAGGAAAGGAACCTGGACAGAGTCAAGAATGTTTACATTAGTGATTCTCAAAATGTACAGGTCACCACTCCTTTGGGAGAGCAAATGACCCTTTCACAGGAGCTGCCTAAGACCATCAGAAAACACAGATATTTGCATTACAATTCATTGCAATAGCAAAATTACAGTTGTAAAGTAGCAATGAATGTAATTCATTGCTCTCAGACTCCAGTGCCGGACTGTGGGACTTCTGAGCCCTCCTGTCTCATGGAGTCAACAACCTCAAGATTCTCTACCTTTCCTTCATGAGAAAGTCACTGTTGAACTATCCAGACTATAACCTTTCTAATAAACTCCCTTTTAATGTGTGTGTGTGTGTGTGTGTGTGTGTGTGTGTGTGTGTGTATGTTCATTTTATCAGTTTAGTTCCTTTGGAAAACCCTGACTAAAATGGCTTCCTAAGTATGCTGTGATCTCCAGCCTTCTCATTAGCAGATGTAGACAGATGCAAACATTCTTGCCAATGAAACTAACGGAAGTGAAGGGTACCACTTCCAAGGGCCCAACGGCTCCGCTCTATTGCTGCTGTCTTTTCCTGTCTCTCAAAAACTCCCACATAGAACAGCTACCTGGCTCTGACCAAGAAAGAGTACTTACAAAGTCCTAGAGAATAGCATAAAGACACAACAGATATGAGCACCGCGTGGAATGCCCACCAACCCAGATGCTCATCTTTGTAACAGGAAAGAGAAGTAAGCATCCATCAATATTCTGGTAGATGGTCTTTCCACTCTCAACAGTCTTAGCCTACCCCACAAAGTACAATATGCACTGACAGAGACCTTCAATTTTGTTCAATTTGGCTAACACTATCACTGTGCTTCCTCCATGATCTAAACTGTTTTGTTGACACCCAGAAGAATTAGGTTCCATTTTAAAAGCGACTATGAAAAAAGAAGGATAATCCAAAGAGGGAAACTCAGTTGGTCTTCTAACAGTTGGCAGGAAAAGAAGACACTGTGCCTCTTCTCTTTGGCTATCATGCTGTTGAAATAAGGAGCCCTGGGAACAAGAGCTGCTCCAAGGATTTTATATTTCGAGAAGAAAAAGGCTGAAGCCAGAGCCAGCCAGAGGAACTTGGCTCCCAACTATGACAGCTTGAAGGAGAGATCGGTGTGATAATGATGAACAGGACCAGTCCTCGACCAAGAATATTTAGTTATATATGCCTCTTGGCCTCTATCTATCAATCTATCAATCTATCTATCTATCTATCTATCTATCTATCTATCATCTATCTATCTATCATCTACCTATCTATCTATCTATCATCTACCTATCTATCTATTATCATCTACCTATCTATCCATCATCTATCTATCTATCTATCTATCTATCTATCTATCTATCATGCATCTATCTATGTGTTTATTATTTTATATAAATAAATGTTTTACCTGCATGTGTGTCTGTGCACCACTTGCATAGCTGGTACACACAGAAGTCAGAAAAGTATCATGTCCCCTAGAACTGGAGTTACAAATGGTTGTGAGCCACCATGACATTGCTTTGAACCACATTCATGTCTTCTGGAAGAGCAGCCGGTGTTCTTAGCTACTGAGCTCATGGAACGTGAAGAGCATAGGAATTCTTTATTGGTTCCTCTGCCCTGTGTGGTTAAATGACTCTCCCCTCTTTGATTTTCACTATTAGCCTTCTCTTTAGTTCAGGGTAGGTGGCTGAGTTTAGCTTGTTAGGGCATCTGAGGCCAGGCTTGGACCCCAGAAACCCTGATGACAGGCTCTTCTTCTATCACAGATGGTGATAGAGAAATGGTTTGGGTTCTATGAGAAGCAACTGGTAGGGCACTGCATATATCTAACACATAGGATAACATATATTCTAGAAGGAAGTGACACAAACCTTTGAAAGGTCATTCTAAGGGAGAAGGAACT
The DNA here is from genome assembly GCF_011762505.2 of Arvicanthis niloticus. Lineage (NCBI taxonomy): Eukaryota > Metazoa > Chordata > Mammalia > Rodentia > Muridae > Arvicanthis > Arvicanthis niloticus. The sequence goes on from NC_047670.1 coordinate 67,550,106, forward strand.
CACCTCTTCCTTTCATACTTCTTATTGCAAATGAATATATTCTCACTATAACATACTCTGAGAACACAGGGCAGTCTTTGTTCAGGTCTCTTCTGTCCCCTCAGAGGAATGCATGTTAACAATCCCAGGTGCCACCTTCCAGAGATTCAGTATTCAAAGCCTCCTGTAAACAGCAAGCAATTCACTTGCAGTTGTGGTGAGAAAATAGAAACTGGAAAAAGGTAAATCGAAGATTAACATATTAAAAAAGAAAAAAGCTAGTTGACAACATATTAAAAAAGAAAAAAGCTAGTTGACAGAGAAAAACGGAGCCCACCCCCACCCCTAGCCTGAGATTCATTCAACAAATGGAGAAGGCTCCAGAAATTCTCTTTAGATACAAATATGGGAGAGGTCAGTACAGTGTAAATGTCCTATGAAGAAGCATGTGGCTCATGACCCCGTACTTTGAGGGCTTTTCCTTCAGCTCACTAGCCCATCACCATCCAGCAGAGTACTTTTCCTTTCTTAATGAAACTCTCTATTTCTAAATCTGACCCTGTTTCCTTGGACACAAGGGCTAGGTACCCTGGAAGGTGTGCCGATTACACAATGACCTCTTGAAATCCCTCCTTGACTTTCTTAACTCAGAATGACCTTGGGGTAGTGATGGCTCAGCAGGTAAAGTTGCTTTCTGTGTGGTAGTCTTTTGAGAAGATAACTTATTCTACAAAAGATTTTGGGCCATGGGCAGCATCCGCATACATACATAAAGGAGGAGGAGAGGGAGAGGGAGAAGGAGGAGAAGGAGGAGGAGGAGGAGAAGGGAAAGGGGGAGGGGGAGGAGGGGGAGGGAGAGGGAGAGGGGAAGGGGAAGGGGGAAGAGGAGGAGCAAGAAGAAGAAGAGAAGGAGGAGGAACAAGAAGAGGAGGAGGAAGAGAAGGAGGAGGAGGAGGAGGAGGAGGAGGAGAGGAGAAGGCAGAGGAGGAGGAGGAAGAGGAGGAGGAGGAGGAGGAAGAAGAAGAAGAAATAATCAAGTTTCAAATTAGTTGCCTAAAACCAGAAAGATGGCTCTGTAGATGAAGGCAATTGCTGTGCTGGCCTGGCAACCTGAGTCTGATCCTAGAACTCATGTGGTGAAAGGAGAAAACCAACTCTAAAAAATTGTCATTTGACATCTGTACATGTTCTCTCTCTCTCTCTCTCTCTCTCTCTCTCTCTCTCTCTCTCTCTCACACACACACACACACACACACACACACACACACACACACATTCTCAACAAGCTTCTCCAGAACCATTTGGTTCCATCCTAAAACATGACTCAGAACTTCACCTGTTTAACTACTTGTCCTGCTTATTAGACTGAGAGGTCTATGAGGACACGAAGGCTTTTAGTTATCTAAATAAATGCAGAGACCACAACAATTCAACATGGGTTTGTCCAAGTGTGGGGAAGGAAGTTATAGGGCACCAGGTTTGGTTTATTGGAACCAAAGTCAAAATTTTACACGGTTTAAAGTAGAACGAAGTACTAGTGAATTCACCATGGCTAAAGCTAAGGAGTTTTTGACCAAAGAGTTTCTTGCACTGTAAGAAAATTTGGTTTGTTCATGAGTGATAACCCTTGACTCTAAAATTTAATTTCAAAATTTAATTCTGATTCTATTTATGGTTTTTTTTATTGAGTGTGTGGTTTTTCTTTTGTTTATTTATTTATTTATTATTTTTTGTGTGTATGCATGTGCCTGAGTGTATTTGCATGCACCACGGCATGCAGAAGTGTGTAGAAGAGTTATCGAGTCCCCTGGAACTAGAATTACAGATGGTTGTGAGCCAGCATGGGAATGCTGGGTGCCACACTTGGGTCTTTTGCAAGATCTGTAAGCACTGTAACTGCTGAGCCGAGTTTCCAGGCCCCGTGTGAATGTTCTTCTAAGAACTGCAACAAAGAATCCAAAACAATCAATCCACTGTCTTTCTTTCTTGTGACTCCTCTCACTGAAGGCCCCCTGGATCTTTTTTCAAGATTCTAAGCAGAGACTAGAAACCAGGTAGGTCATAGTTCCCATATAAACTATGAACATAGCTTGCTTCCTTCCTTCCTTCCTTCCTTCCTTCCTTCCTTCCTTCCTTCCTTCCTTTCTTCCTTCCTTCCTTCCTTCAATGGAACACAGTAAAGTTTGAAGAAATGTTCTCTTTTTTTTTTTGGGGGGGGGGGGGTGTTTCGAGACAGGGTTTCTCTTGCCCTTGCTGTCCTGGAACTCACTCTGTAGACTAGGCTGGCCTCAAACTCACAAATCCACCTGCCTTTGCCTCCCAAGTGCTGAGATTAAAGGCGTGATTTCTTATAAACATGAAAAAGTAAGTATGCCTTTGTGTTTACCAGGTTCTTAAAACGTTAACGATTTTACTTCACTAATCAGAAAATTTCAAGAAAACGATATTCATAAAAACCTCATTAAACTAGGACATGGCCATTCGTCATCTCTGGTCATCCAGGTTGCTGCTCCTTTAATGGGCTCACCCTGCTATTTTTCTTGCTTTTCTCTGCTGGTTTACTTCTTTCTTCTAGATCTCCTGTTCCCACTAAGTCTTCACGCTAGCCTATAACTCAAAGGAAAGAATTTTGCATCGTATAAGATTAGGCCAAAAGCATTTCCTTTCAATATTATCATGAGAAAAATTTCCGGCAAAAGATATTTTTTTTCCTCTTCCAGTGTACCTTGAGTTTTCTCTCTATCAGGATTTCTGCAATTATCCCACAGTTATCAGCCGCCCCTCAAGGCCAAATCGAATTATTTTCAGCTTATCACCAACCTTTAGCATTTCTCTCATATTGTTGGGATCTAATTAGAGGCAGCTCTTTCCTAAGTAACGTTTCAAAACCATCCCCTGAACGCTTGAATACCCGCTGCTGCCTCTTCTGTCTCTTCTCACGGGTTTTCCCACGGCAGCTCTAGCTGAACCGCCGCGGTGAAGGCTGCGGAGTGACAGGGATGAAAGCAGAGCCTGCCGGCGTGCAAAACCCAAATTGAAATCACAGAAGGCAGGATTCACACTGCTAATTGTTGCTTAGCAATAATGTGCAGAACATGCTAATGGAACAGTGGCTCCAGGCCCCGAGAAGGCTGCTTCTACGCTGCAGTAAATCAGAGCGTTAGAAAGCCCACAGAAGAGCCAAGCGGAGGGATTCCATCCCTCCGGAGGAGCGCAAAGAAAGATCTGCCTCCCTACTCGCTGCTCAGTTGAAAAGAAAGCCCCCTTTTACCCATTAGACAGTCCCGTTGCAGATGTGAGGAGGCTCTGATTATCCCAAAGCAGTCCCTAGTGAATTGGCTTGTGCCTCCGAGAAACAGTTGTGTTTTCGTTTCTCCCTTAAAAATATTCTCAGTGCGACTAGACGTGAAAACCCCAGTTCTTCCCTCGTTAAAGGAATGATCCGGGGATGGGTTCCTGCTGTCACAGCCCCCCACCGTGTGGACTCTTTGGGTGCTATTAATAGTAATGCTTGTAACTCCAGTACCCAGGAACAAACAAGTCTGAGCATACTGGACTAAGCCAGAATGAACAGATCTAAGAACAGCTCTGCCTGGCATTTAGTTCAGAGTCTGTCCTACCTCTGGTTTTGAGCTGGCTTCCAAAATAACTCGGGCCAAGATGGCTGTGAAGGGATCTGCGATTACCCTTGGTCTCCAGATCATGTAAATGAGCAGATTGATGCACAGGAAAGATATCTGGAGATTAAATAAATAGAACCCGGTTCCGCAGGACGTCATTTATTTTCTTTTATTGAAAATAGACCTTGTTTTCGTACACTATGTTCTGCTTCTGGTTTCCTCTGTTTTACTCCTCCCAGTCTCCCCATACCTCCCCTCCCATCTGGATCTATGCCCCTTCTGTCTCTGATTAGAAAATAAACATGCATCTAAGGGATAATAATAAAATACAAGAAGATAAATTAAAACAAGCAAATCAGAGTAGGACAAAACATGCAAAGAGAAGAAAAAGAGTCAAAGAAAAAAACACAAAGAAATACAGATGCAGAGGCAGACATTCACACATACAAGAGTTCCATTAAAGCCATAAAACATCCATGAACGACCTATGCTGGTTTTTTTGTTTGTTTGTTTGTTTTTTGGTTTTTTTTTTTTTTTTTAATGCTCTGACTCAATGTTACAAGACAAAGAATCCCTAAAGATACCTTTGAGTTCGTTGTGTGTTGGCCCTCTAATGCTGGACATGGAAGCTGACCTTAAGAGTGGTTTGCTTTTCCAGTGAGACTTCTTGAAAAACAATTAATTTTCCATTTGCAAGTATCAGTTGGAGATTGCTTCTGGGTTAGGGAAAGGGGCCATGTGTCCACTTCTTCTTTCAGCTCTAGAACCCCATCTGGTGCAGACCGGTGCAGACCCTGTACACGCTACCCAGTCTCCATGAGTTTACATGTGTGTCATGCCTTAATTCCTGGGTGTCCTCCGTCTCCTCTGGCTCATACACTCTTTCTTCCTTCTCTGCAGTTTCCTGAGCTCTGAGGAGAGGGAGACATTCCTTTTAGAACTGAATGTTCTAAAAGGGTCTTTCAGTCTCTCTGCATATTTTCTGGCTGTGGGTCTCTATATCTATTCTCATCTGTTGCAGGGGAAAACTCTGAGGATGACCAAACAAGACACTGAGCTATGAATGACATGAGGGGTTGACCCGACCTGCAGGCCCTAGGTTATTCGTGAGGGACAAGGAGGATTGCAACCTGGAAGAATGGGCGAGAGAGAGAATGGACTCAAGGAAGCAAATGCTTGTCAAGAGTCATATATTTGGGCACCAAGTGCTTATTTATAATACATTTTTCAAAGGGAGGGGTAAGAGGGATCCAGGTAATGGGAAAGTTGGATCCAGGTGATGGGAAAGTACAGAATCTTCTCGGCCTGTGCCCTGAAACAATGGCGGTCCAACTGCCTACTTCAAAAGATACGGTACACTGCTTTACATCTAAAAATCTATTTGTCACTATCAAACAGAACCTTGTGGTTGCTAGGGAGATGAAGCTGCAGGAGACATTGTGCAGGTGGGGAGAAGTAGGGGGTGAGGGTAAGAGGCAAGGGTCCTGGCTTCTGACAAGGGGTCATTTTATTCTATGTTCCTTTAGCAGAACAGTAGTGTTTGGTTTTACCATAGGTCTCTGGGCTATCTAGTTTCAGGTTCCTGGTAACTCAAACAGTGTCAAGTCGTGGGGCCCTGGACCATGCTAGGAAACTTGGTAAGGTTGAGTGGGTTGGAAGTCCCTGAACCCAGAGGGGACAGTAAGAGCTTCACCTGCTCCCAACCAGGCCCTGTTACATGACCACACTTCCCACATAGGAAATGTGACCTAATGGTCAAGTAGATCAGAACAGAGTTCTCCATGCTAATGAAGTACCTAGAAGCCCTGAGGGTTTAGCCAATAAGCTTCCCTTCCCAAGACATTCCTTCCTTCAAAAGGTATTTAATCTCTGGCCCACCCTGAGTTGGTATGTACCCATTTTCCGTGATGAACAATCAATAAATGGTACAGATAAACATAGACTGTCTCTTTCATCAAGAACCGCTGTAGGGAACATGGAGGAAGCCTTTTACTACAGTGCCATGTCATCTAAGTCTCCCGCAGAAGGTCCCTCTGCACTCCCAGACAACCTCCACTAAGCTAAGGACTCTCCACCCCTGAGCTAAGTCAGAGTTCCCCACTCCCCCAGGGTCATCCTCAGCCCTCGGGTCTCTTCCATTCTTGGCTCCTCCATGACTTCCAGTGGTGTCTAGATTTCCAGGAGTCAGAGAGCCCCCAACCCCAGGCACCTCATGGCAGGCCTATTCCCGACTCTTCTGTGTGGTTTTCAGTGGCGACTAGATGGCCAGGAGTCAGGGAATCCTACCTTCAGCCTCCCCCAGCCAAGGCTGCATTTTCCCACCCCATGCGTAGTGTATTGGCACATCCTTTGAGCCCAGCACCTGACAGCAGACATAGGTAAATGCACTCTAGTGCCTCTAAAGTTTAGTCTGCCCGGCAGCATTCCCATACCCCAGTGGCAGGGTAAAATGCAGATCCACATCAAGTATAGGCTCCCTCTCATGAAGTAGGCCTTAAACCAAATCAAACATTGATGGGTTACTCCCTCAAGCTTTGTGTCACGCTGCTGCACTAGTGTATCTGAGATCTAGCAGCTACATCAGTGTTCTGGATGGAAGCACTTGCAGCTGGGTTGGTGTTGACACTTCTCCTTTGGAAACAAGCAGAGTATCTTCCAGTACTATGAACTGTATAGATTTTGAAGGAAGACTCATACAATAAATATAACAAGTATTGTCCAACTCTCATGGGGGGGGGGGGAGAGGGAGAGGGAGACTCCTGTGTGCAGATGATGAGAATGTTGGCAGACCAGTCGAGCATGTGCTGTCCCCTTAGCCTCTCTCTGAGGAACACCTCACTGAGCCTGTCACCGTGACCTGGTCTTTGCTCTGTGTCCCTGCCCAAACAGATGTCCTACCAATGTTCTTCTCACTTGTCAATAGCACATCAAAGATAACACACACGGGCCAATTAGGGACATTCAAGTGACTTTACTAAACAGAAGGATTTTCCCTGCCCTCAATGTTGCCACAAATATGATAGGTGTATACAAAGGCCCCCAGACTTTAAGAAGTGTGGCAGCTCCAACTCTCAGGGAACAACAAAAGTAGGGGACAGAAAAGAATGCAGAAGACAACGCATAGGGAGGATGGCCTGTATCTTAGTCAGGGTTTCTATTCCTGCACAAACATTGTGGTCAAGAAGCAAATTGGGGAGGAAAGGGTTTATTCAGCGTGCACGTCCACATTGCTGTTCATCACCAAAGGAAGTCAGGACAGGAACTCACACAGGGCAGGAAGCAGGAGCTGATGCAGAGGCCATGGAGGGATGATACTTACTGGTTTGCTTCCCCTGGCTTGCTCAGCTAGCTTTCTTATAAAGCCCAGAACTGCTAGCTCAGGGATGGCACCATCCACAATGGACCCTCCCCCCTTGATCACTAATTGAGAAAATGTCTTACAGCTGGATCTCACAGAGGCATTTCCTCAAGGGAGGTCCCTTTCTCTGTGATAACTCCAGCTTGTGGCAAGGTGGCACACAAAACCAGCCAGCACAACCTAAAAGGCTGTCTTATAGGCATTATAGATGCATGACACTCATGAAGTCATGCAAGCTGCAGTTCCATACAAGGATCCACACATGACTCCCACCAGTAATTAGAAATTGGGGGACTCATGAGGCCCCATTTAGAGGAGCAAATGGCAGTTGAGGGCTGCTGCTGCTAGAGCAGAGGAAGTCACTGTTTTCAGTGATGTAGCCAGTGATGAGTTACCCATGCTCCACATAAGTGGCCTTGTTTAAATCCGTTGGGTCATAAATCAAAACCCTAAAAAGACATAAAAGGGAGTGGAGACATGGTGAGAAGAAGGAGCTAGTGGGATGGTGGGAAGGAGAGGAAGGAGGAAGAGGAGAAGGAAGAGGAGGAAGAAGAAGAGGAGGAGAAAAAAGGGGAAGAAGAGGAGGAGGAGGAGGAAGAAGGAGAAAGAGAAGAAGAAGGAAGAGGAGGAGGAGAGGAAGAAGAGGAGGAGGAGAAAAAGGGGGAAGAAAAGAAGGAGTAGGAGGAGGAAGAAGGAGAAAGAGGAGGAGAAGAAGGAAGAGGAGGAGGAGGAGAGAAAGAAGAAGAAGAAGGAGGAGGAGGAGGAGGAGAAGGAGGAGAAGGAAGAGAAGGAAAAGGAGGAGAAGGAGGAGAAGGAGGAGAAGGAGGAGAAGGAGGAGAAGGAGGACAAGAAGGACAAGAAGGACAAGAAGGACAAGAAGGAGAAAACCCCGCAGAATAATAAGGGCAAAAAAGCAAGAATTCCCTGGATGCCCAGAGAAAACAACATCATATCAAGAACTGTAGTGGCTGCAATGGCTAGGCTATGGGACTCTTATGGAAGAATTAGGGGAAGGACTGAAGGCCCTGGAGAGGATGGAAACGCCACAGGAGGACTAACGGAGTCAACCAACCTGGACCTCTGGTAGTTCTCAGAGCCTGAGTCACCAACTAAAGAACACACACAGGCTGGAACAAGGCCCCCAGCCCATATGTAGCAAATGTGCAGCTCAGTATCCATGTGAGTCCCCCAGCAACTGGACTGGAGGCTCTCCCTAAAGCTGTAACCTGACTGGGGTATCCATCCCCAACAAGGCTGCCTTATCTGGCCTCAGTGGGACAGAATGTGCCTATCCTGGCAGAGACTTAATGTGCCTACTCTGGCAGAGACTTAATGTGCCATGGTAGGAAGAAACCTGGGGGCGGGGGGGGGGGGAGGATTGGGACCCTCTCAGAGGAGAAAGGGAGGGAGTGTGTTGGGTTGTAGTGTGCGTGGGTTGAAGTGTGGGTCCTGCATCTGTCTTATCAGGGGCTAGGGCCTCTTCTGGGGACAGAGGCACGGGAATTTGACTGTGCTTACTCCACACTGGCGCAGAGCAGACACCAAGCTATGTGAAGCCACAGGACTCTGCTCAGGGTAGGGGAGCACAGTTTGAGGTCCCATGGGGAGCCAGAGCTCTTGGGTTGAGGATCCCCGGGGCCAAAAGGCAGCCAGGAACTGGCTGGTTCTTAAGCTCTTGAGTCCCCAGGCACTGCTGAGGGGTGTGGAAGGGCTGAGAATGAAATGGGGGCATAAGGGCTAGATTGGCCCATAGCTGAGGGGGAGAGTGGGAGAGATGAGCTCTGGCTTCATCCTGCAAAGATGAGGGTGCTTGGTCATGGTGGCTGGCTTGGCTTGATCACAGTTGGCTCTGCTTGACTGGGTTGGTGGTCTCTGTGGCTGGGAACACAGAGAGTTCTTCTTCGTGAGATTTGGCAGTGACACTGTGAATGAAGGCCTGCTCCACTGTTCCCCACGGTGGATTTCAAAGAAGAGAAACAGTCCATGGTCTTAAGATGTTTATTGTCATGGCAGAAAGTAGGTGAGAAATTGTACACCCGTTCCCTCAGAGTGGGCCTGAGGTTAAGTACCTTTTGCAAGGAGGAGGGTCTGGGAAGGAATGTTCAATTGGCTATTCCCCTCACTACACAACCACCCCCACCCCCACCCCCACCCCCACCCCCCACCCCCCGCCGCCTTTAGCTACGTCATTAATATGGAGATCTGTCTTGAGGCTCCATAGCCTGTAGTTATGCCCTCTACCTGTGGACGAGCTAGTGGGCATTGTCCTATGTGGCTAAAAGGCACAGATCTATGGAAGTCTGTGGCCTCGTGTCAGGAGCCTGGAGTCTGGGAGCATGGCTAAATGCATGCCATCCCTTAGGGTCACCTGTGTCCCATCTGGGGCCCCTCAGGATGACCTGGGGTCTCAGGCAGTTTTCAGCCAGTGCTCGACCAGAAACCAGGCTGTTCTTTCATAGTCCTACAGGAGTAGGGGAGGGTCTGGGGGGGGGGGGAGATAACCAGGAGGGGGCAGCATTTGGAATGCAAATAAATAAATATAAATTTTAAAATAAATTGATGTTTTCTTAGTCTGGGTTTTGTTGCTATGATAAACACTGTGACCCAAAAAAAGCCTGAATGGGGAGAGGGCTTACTCTGTTTCCAGGTTACAGGTCTGTCTGTCATTGAGGGAAGTCAAGGCAGGAACCCAGGTGTAGGAACTGAATCAGAGACCACAGAGTAACATGCTTCCTCTGGTTTGTTCAGCTGACTTTCTTATATAGTTCATACCCGCTAAACTAGAAACAGCAGGTCCACAGTGGGCTAGCCCCACACCCTATATTAGCAATCAAGAAAATGTCCCGCAGACATGGCCAATTTGATCTGTGGAATTCCTTATTTGAGGATCCCCGTTTCAGGTGTATCAAGTTGACATCTGATGCTAACTATGACAGATGTTATGTCCAAAAATAGAAACGAGTGAAAACGGATGCCATACATCTAAAGCTAAGTCATTTATTTTGCAGAACTACCTACCTGGTTTTTCCCTCGGTAACGATCTGTTACTCCATAGGTTTGGTGAATAGAAAATTCCCAATGCTTTGTTTCTTAATACGTTTACTGACATATAACATACACTATAACATGAACAAATTTTAATCATGTTGCTCAGTGCACTTTTTTATTCAAGCCATACATATGCATGAAATCACTACAGTCAAACCATTCCCAGAACTCTGGAATGTTCTCTTAGTCAGTACTGTTCCATACACTGCCACCTCTCTGCCTATAACACGATATCTTTGACTATAGCTTAACTTTATAGAAATGACACCAACAGTATTTCACTCCTAAAAGATTTTTTTAAAGCTTATGTGTATGTGACTATGCTTGAATGTGTGTGTGTGTGTGTGTGTGTGTGTGTGCATCACATATATGCAGGTACCTGTATATTCCAGAAGAGGGTATCAGATCTGTAACTGGAGCTGCCCCATATGGATGCTAGGAACCAAATCTGAAGCCTCTACAACAGGACAAATGTTTTTCACTGCTGAGCCATCCCTCCAGCGGTTATTTTACTCTGTGGCATCTGCCGTCTGAACAAACATAAGCAAGTTGATGTAAACACGTGTGCCTTTTTGTGGACCTGAGGTCTATTTCTGTTGGGCGTGTGTGTGCGTGTGTGTGTGCGTGTGCCTGTGTGTGTGTGTGTGTGTGTGTGTGTGTAGACTCAGCAGATACTACCAATTCTTCAAGTGGTTTTACCAAACTATGTACCCACAGGAGATGTGTTCAATGAATACTTGCCAACAACCAGCAGTAATAGTCTTTTAATAGTAGCTATGTTGGCTTCGGAACCACCTGAACACACCTGAAAAGAATTTGTGGTTTCCTTAAGTTGTAGCTTCCTAATTGCCAGTGATGTTAAGTACTGTCGATATGTTCATCGGCTTCCTGTAAAAATTATTTTTTAAACACACACACACTCTCTGGGAGGGGCTAGGATCTCAGTCGATCAGGATAGAAGTTGGATAACATTAAGGGCCTCAACGAGTCTATAGTCTGACTAGCCAAAAATTCTGGGACTATTGCTTCTATAGAAGAAAAGTCTGTGAGGGTGAGCTCTCTGATCCTTGAACTTTAAAAGCAAAGCCTAGACCAAGAGGAAATCTATGAGGGAATAAATACCAACTGTTGGGTAAGATGAACTCAAACATGTCTTCCAACACTGGCGTGTGCCCCAGAGATTTGATCAGCAGAAAGCAAAAGCTAAGAAGGAAGGAAGTCAGAAGATAAACCTTTACACGGTGAGTGTCTCTTGTGCTCTGAGGCCAGTACTCAGCTTTTGCGTGAATTATTTTTATTTAACTCCATTCCATAATGGGAGCTACCATCTATATTAGTTATCTATGGCTGCAGGATAATATTTCCGCAAACTTGGAGTTTAGGACAATGCACACACACTATCCTATAGCCAGAGTCTAGGAGAGATATGGGTCCTCTGCTGAGCTACGATCAGGGTATGGGTGAGAGCTGAGTTCAGGAGTCTCTGTTTAGACAACTCAGTTCCCAAGATCTCACAGCAGCTAGCAGTACTGAGTTCCTAGCAGTCCTCAGTTGGCTGTTGGTCACTCTCGTGGCTTTGCCATGTAGCCCTGTGCATGTGACAGCTTGTTTATTTGAGCCAACAAGAAGATGGCTTTTCTAGGAAGTCAGGTTCCACAGGAGTGCATGGCATCACTATGTATGTGAGATCCTGTGTGCTCTATAAAGCATTCTGTCTGTTAGGAACAAGACGACACAGGACATGCTCACACTCAGAGTTAAGAGTGCTATAGTCAAACAGACACCGAGATCAGGCACCTGCCTCAGGATACTTTCTTCACCGGCAAAAAGTGACGACGAAAGGTAAGAAGAACAAGCTGCCAGACAAGACAGGATGTGAGTACAGGTATATCTAAATGTGGGGTTTGCCCTCTTAACCAGACAGCACCAGCAAGAGGATCCAAGAAAGTGGAACTAAGCTGGAATGGGCCATCCTGGGGAATGGAGCAGGGAGAAAGACTCAGAATGAGCCGAAGAGCTACCTAAAGCCAAAAGGGTGGGCATTTTGGAATGTCAAGGAGACCGTTGATAGAGAAGGTACTGTGTATCTGGGTGAGTGAAGACAGGAGAGGGTGAACAACAGAAAGCATCACCAGTCTAGAAAGTCAGACAGAGACGCAACAATTTGATGCGGTATTCAGTAAGGAATTGCTATAGGTTTGCAAGCACAGCCCTTAAAATGTTAAGATGAGTTACGCATCATGGCCTCGTCCTAATCGATACATATTTGCAGTTTCACAGAAAAATAAATCTTGATGGTGACTGAAGTAGATAGCACCTCTACTTGGCAACGCCTTCTAAAGTGTAGCTATAAATGATTTAAACAAACGTTGCGTTTCCCTGGGAATATTCCTCATGGAAGCTCTAAATGGAAGACTTTGCAATACAGAGAGGAAGGTTTTTTTTTTTTTTTTTCAGAAGTTCTGCTACACCCTCTAAAACCGTAAGTCATAAATCCTGTGCCTTTGGTACTTCCTGACAGTGGTGAGCCAGGAGATGGGGGCACTGTGGCAATCAATGCTCTTCTGAGTACCAGATCAAATCCCCCATCCCTAACCCAAAGAACAGCCGGCTAGACTCAGGCCCCAACAAGCTAATAGACTCCTTCATAGAATGGTGTATGGTTGCAGTGGGAGGTGGGGTTAGATTTGAGACAAGGAAGCTGATTAAAAGAGGCAACAGCACTCACAGCTGCCAGGGTCTCCTAACGGCATAATACCCACCCCCAAGCCTTCCTCCACTCCTTCTGAAGCATCACAGTAACTGGCAGGTGCCTGAATAACTCAGGATTCAGGCTTGGAGTCAGGGTGCCTCTGGTGGAATCCCTTCTCCAGCTCCCCAAATGAATGGCCACAAAACAGCTATGCCACTACCCCTCCTTCACATTTCACATGGCAAGTATAATAATAATAATAATAATAATAATAATAATAATAATAATAATAATATAATGCGTAAGAAGAAGCCACGTATAATCAGATCTGCAGAACAGTAGGATGAGATGGTTTGTGGAATGGAATGTGGGGGATGAACTAGACACACAATAAAACATTCATGACTTTATCATTAGTGCGTCATTAGCACCGTGCTCCGCTAATAAAACATGATGAATTTTGTTGAATAAAATATCCATTAGAAAACACAGTCATGAATCCTCTCCCATCTTGTTTGTCCTCCAAGGATGCATCCACCTCCAGGGAGCAGGGCAGGGATTGAAATGAATCTGATGCTGCTTCCTGGTGCATCCACTCTGCAAGCTTTGGGAAGCAGGAGAAAGAAGTTTGGTATGGAAGAGCCTTTGAAATATCTTTAAATTCCTAAGCACTGTTTTATGTGAGTAAATATATATTTTCCAAATAATATTGGTTAAAATATCTACAAATCTACTTTTAAGGTCACATATATATATCATATACATATACATCATATACATATACATCATACACATGTACAATGTATTTATATGTATGCATGCATATAGGTATCTATATTTTTAAGTTATGCTGTACATTTTATACTAACTCTCTAGACAATTGCATTAAAAAGTAAATTATGTCTGAAATAAAAAGAAATATTTAAAGAAAGCATGTAAATATTCTTTATATTTTTACATATTTCAACATATTTGACTTTTAAATTATTTTCATCTTCATCTAGTGCCAAAAATACTAGAGAAACTTTCTATCAAAATAAAATTTCCACTAAACCATAAGCAATTTTGACACTATTTGCCAAAGAAATGTCATAGTAAGTAAATATCCTCCTGAAATTTTAAGACAAACCCCAGTATATTGAGGAATCCTTGTAAGGGATCTCAGTCTTTTCAGACATTAGAAAATCTTAGCTCCAGTTTCTTTTTAAAATGACTGTACACTGGTTTTATTTTAATTTGTATAATAGAACGTCCCTCATAGCTCTGACATCTCATAAAAGGTACTGTCTATAGAGTCAGCATTGAAAATGCTACTCCTAGCCACCTAAAGAATTCATTAATGTGATCAAAGAAAAAAAATAAACTACCTTCCTGTATCCATGAGAATGTGTAACCCCTCATCCATAGGAGACAGAAGCCAATACATACCTGTCTGTGTGAGTTTATAAGGCCTTGCCCATAGGAGACACAAGTCAAACCCCACGATGGATGTCTAAAACCACATAGTGCTTATCCTATGTATCACAGTTTCCTTATATATTTAAACCCACAATACTAACTAGTATAATAGTCATAAAAAGATATTAGCAATAGCAAATAAGAAAATAGAAAATTACAACAACATGCTCTAATGAAAGTTGTATAAATGTAATATTTTTCTCTCTGAAAGTATTTAATTTTCTATCTTTTCTCTTGAGAGAATCACTTTATGACTTCCTTGGGTATAGCTGAGCTGCCGCCATTGGTGTCTTTGCATTGTGATACCAGATGTCTACTGAGCACGGAACTGCTGGGCATGCCGAGGACCGAGAGGACTCGCACCCTGGGAGAGACAGAAAGGGGCGGGCCTACAGTCTGCCAGTCCACTTTGAACAATGTACAATTTAAACTTTATTCACTTCTTATTCCTACAATTTTCCATGTATGTGTACATCATTCAGTATCAATAGGTTTCCTTCTAAATACATCTGAGTATATAATACACCTTTATATCCCACAAGTAGCTAGCATGAATGATTTCTGGAAGGTTGAGCTTTCTTAAATTGCCCTTCCCCTCACCCAAAGCAAACAGCTTCAGATTCTTTTTCTCTAGAACGTTCTCCCTAGAAGCAAGAAAAATGGTTTTCAACAGCTATCAGGGTACAGGCCTCAAGAGGGTCCTACAGTCGTAGCTTCAATCCATCTAGCAAAGTAAGGCGGGGTTATCTTGGCATCATCAGGCCTGGAGATACCCCCATAACAAAGACTCCTAACGGGAGATTACTTGATAATATATAATAATCAGAATGTGATAACTCTACAATTAAAAGATATTTGTGGGCTGGAGAGATGGCTCAGCGGATAAGAGCACTGATTGCTCTTCCAGAGGTCCTGAGTTCAATTCCTGGCAACCACATGGTGGCTCACAACCATCTGTAATGGAGTCTGGTGCCTTCTTCTGGTGTGTCTGAAGACAGCAATGGTAGTGTACTTGTGCATAAAATAAATAAATCTTTTTTAAACTTTAAAAAACAATTTGTACGTGTATTAGCATTTTTCCAAGATTTTCTAATATCATCCTCAATTGACCTCATTTGATTCCTGAATATGAACTCCAGTCTAACTGTTGGATGAGAGACCACAGCAAGCAAGAATATTAGAAATGCTTCTAGACTCATGGGGAAAATCCTAACGGAAAGAGATTGGTAGGATACACCAAGGAAGGGAGACGGGAAGAACAGAGAAGCAGCAATGACTAGTAACTCATTACTATATTCCTAGCTCCATGCTATGCACAAGGCTATCAAAGAACATAGTCGCTGTCTTTGTTCCAGGCTCACACGCTAACAGAAGACAAAGCCTGACAAGGTGAAATCCTTTGCCTACATTTTCACAGACAGGAGGCAGGGGTTTGAATCTCAGTATCTAGTGTTAAAGTCGACAATGCTTTTATGATGCCTCACTGAAACCTACCCTAGTCTCCCCATTGAGACACATACAGACACATTAGCCTTGGGACTAGGCTTACCCCAGTTGACAGTTGCTGACAAAGGCTGACCCAGGACACATCAGGCTTATAGAAACTACCTTTCCCAACGTTTTCATCACTGAATTAGTGTTAGCTAGAGACACAGAACTGATAGAATACACACAGGCAGATCCAGATCAAGAGGGATTTCTTTTTCCTTTTTTTAAACCTCTAATCTTTTTTTATAGTCCAGTCATTATCCACCCTCCCAGTCTGCCCTCCAACAGCTTCTCATCCCATTCCTTCTCTCCCATCTCCAAGAGAATGTCCCTCTCCATACACACACATACACACACAGCCAGGCCTCCCCACTCCCTGGGGCCTCAAATCTCTTGAGAGGTAGGTGCATCTTCTCTCACTGAGGCCAGACTGGGCAGTCCCCTGCTGCATATGTGTGAGAGGTCCTTGGACCAGCTAATGTATGCTACCTGGTTGGTGGCTCAGTGTCTGAGAGATCTCAGGGGTCCAGGTTAGTTGAGACTGTTGGTCTTCCTATGGAGTCGCCCTCCTCCTCAGCTTCTTCCAATTTTCCCTAATTCAACCACAGGGGTCCCTGACTTCAGTCCATTAGTTGGGTGTTAGTATCTGCATCTGTCTCGGTCAGCTGCATGTTAGGCCTCTCAGAGAGCAGCCATGCTAGGCTCCTGTCTGTAAGCACACCATAGCATCAGTAATAGTGTCAGGCCTTGGAGCCTCCCCTTGAGATGGGTCCTATTTGGGTCACTGGACCTCCTTTCGACAGGGATTCCTTTTAGAAACTGATTCGCACAATTTTTGAGACTAGAAGTCTCATTACATGCCATCTATAAGCAGAAGAACCCGGAACCAGTTATAGTTCAACTTGAGTACTTGAGTACAAAGGCTTCAGAACAAAGAGAGCCTTGCCTGAACTCTCAAGCAAGTCCAAAGCTGAGAATGGAGGATGGGCGTGGTCTGGAGGATGGGCGTGGTCTGGAATTCAAAGGTCCCTAAACCAGGAGCTCCAGTGTTCCTGGGCAGAAGAGGATCTGAATCACAGCTCAAGAAGATAAAACAAGTTTCCTTTGTTGTTCTATGGAGTTCTAAACAGACAGATGATGCCCACACACAGTGCAGAGAGCAACCTTTATTACCCAATCTACCAATTAGGCTGCTAATGTCTTCTGAAAACACCCTCATAGATGCTTCCAATCTGAGGATTTTGCCAGCTATCTGGGCACCCTTTTTCCCAGGGAAGTTGACAATAAAATTAATCATTGCAGCCACTGATAATTATTTATAAATTACAGTCCAAAATAACCTGACACCCACTGGCCAAATGTAAGAAGATAATTATAGTATCAAAGAGAATAATGACCACAGCAGAGAACGGTTTGACAGTTCCTCATTTAAAATGAACACAGAATTACCGTATGATCCAGTAACTCCACTAGTGATGGACACTCTAAAGCATCAAAGCAGGGAACCCAACAGACACGTGGACGCCTATATACATAGCAGTATTTTATCCAATAGACAAAAGGCAGAAATAACTCACATGTCACTCAACAGATTAAAATATGGTTTATAAATATGATGACAGAAAAATAGTCTGATGCATGCCAGGTGTTAGGGCACTCAGCAGGAGTAATGAGCAAGAAAGGGCTTTATTAAAAGTCCTGGAGGTTGGGAAGCCCTAAAGTCTGCTGTTAGCAAGCTGGAGCCAGGGAGAGCCAGTCACAGCTCAAGATCAAAGGTCTGAGAGACAGAATGTGGATGACGGGAGATTCCAGTCCAAAACCCAAAAGCCCCGAGAGCTGTTAGAAGTGTGCACTTCTGAGTTTCAAAGCAGGAGATCAACCTGCTAACAGTCGTAGCTAACCTATGCTAACAGTCAGGCCTAACAGTCGTAGCTAACCTATGCTAACAGTCAGGCAGACATTGTTGTGTTATTAGAGACGGTACTCAGAAGAGACCAAGGCATTTGAGTTTGGTGCTGCAAAGGTTAAGGAGCCTTAGCTCGCCAGTGGGTTTCCAGAAACCCTCTCAACCATCCAGGCCCCTGCAGGGCTGTTTTTCTTCATTGAAGGGGAAAATAATTGGATTACAAAGAAACTGAGCAGCCTTTTTGTTTAGGGCCAGAGTATTTAAATTCAACTTTTTTTTTTTTTCTGACTTAGACTTCATGTAGCTTTGGCTGTCCTAGAACTCATTCTGTAGACCAGGCCAGCCTCAAACTCACAGACATCCACATGCCTACCTCTCGAGTGCTGGGATTAGAGGTGTGTGCCACCACCACCTGGCTAGTTCAACTTATTAAAATACCCAGAGCTGTGATTTTAGGAATATGATCTACTTCATAGAGCTGTTGAGAAATTCAAATCAGAGAATGTGTGCCAAGGAAATTCAGGAGAAGTGGGTATCTTTGAGACTGTTAGAGTCCTCCTCAGTCACCTCAGGTGGACTTTAAACCAGGTCTTAAGGATGCCAAATACTCCCAGTCATATAAAACATCCTGGGGTTCTTGCATCCTGAATTTGAAGACTAGAGTTCTCAGATGACTGACAATGCATTTAGAAAGGAGTTTATTATTTGCTCATAGATAGGAGCGTAAGAGGAAGGATGCAAACTTCCTGTGTGGCAGGACTGGTCCCAGGACGTGGGGTATCAGCACACTGGTAGCACAGAAGCTTCTGATAGGACTGAAACCAGTATGCGGCCTATGGAAGAAAGGACAGAGTGGTCAATCAAGTTGGCCCAACCACAGAATCAGGTTCCTCCTCTCAGCTGTTTTGGTCGTGGTCTTGATTTTAAGCAAGGATGGTCATTTAGCAGAAGAGAGATAACAGGAAGACAGGTTTCCCTTCTCTATCCCCGGCCTCTCGCCAGAAAAGAACTAAAAACTAAAATGGCCTGAACATTTCTGGCGTGTTCCTGGGCTTGGACAAAAACAGATCTGTTGGCAGGATTGGGGCCATTTTATGGGGTTTTATCCCAGGAAAAAGTTTACATTCCGTGTTCCATGTCAGTATCTGTCTCTTGTCCTCACCAAAAGTGATCCACAGGAAACCCCCAAAGTTTGAAGCCTAATTTCCAGACTCAATCCTCCTGCATCCCAGTTCAGTGACTGCCTCTTTCTGCATATTTCAGTCTCACGTAACCACCCCAGATCAGCATTTTACAGTCTTACAGGACTAATGCTGCTTTACTTCCTTACTTGATACGTGTAAAACACACACACACCTTTTATGGACCAGGTAATGCACATTCTGGGGAAAACGTTTGAAAAATATATTTAATAAAGCATTAAAATATAAGGTATGAAAATAACCTTATAAAAACAATAATTCCTAAAACAGCAATAAGAGAATTGAATAAAATATGAGCAATATATTAGAAAGGTTCATCAATGGAGAAGATGCATGAATGATTGATAAGCTGACAAAAGCACATACTTTTCTGTAATCACCAACAAAGTGGCAATTATAACTATAACAAAGTCCCCTGCACAATTATATACAGTGTGCAAACAATAGAGACTGACAACCCCAAAAGTCAGCAAGAACGTGGGTCGGACAGGCCCTGCAAACCAGCAGCAATTCTGTATGTCGTTCTTCACCAAGAGGACCAAAGTGTGTGCCTATACAGAGCGCTCGACTAGAATAGTCACTTTTACTTAGCCTATCCCAGAACTGGAAATGTCCTAAACTTCAGAAGGAAACCGGCAGACAAACTGCGTCGTCTACACATAAAGGACTAGTACTCAGAAATAAACGAGCTGGGCAGTGGTGGCGCACGCCTTTAATCCCAGCGCTTGGGAGGTAGAGGCAGGCAAATTTCTGAGTTCAAGGCCAGCCTGATCTACAGAGTGAGTTCCAGGACAGCCAGGGCTATACAGAGAAACCCTGTCTCAAAAAAAACAAAACAAAACAAAACAAACAAACAAAAGAAATAAACGAAAATCAGCTCTTGAGAAAAGCAAGGAGAAGAATGACTTTCAAAATGGTATTCTGGCTGAGAAGATAATCCCGGCACAAGAACATGAAGGACTGTCAGGGCAAAGGCACCAGGGGACCATCTGGGTGCCAATACTGTTCTATGCAAACAGGTATGGCATTATATAGCAATTTGCTGTCCTCGGAGATGGTAAGTATATATTTAGAATGTGTGTTTCTTTGCATAAAACTATTAAATCAAGGGGGGAAAGTAGCTGCAAGCAAACACTTCACTCTGCTTAGGGAGAACTGTACATCTGATTGATGCCTGCCGTTCCCTGGGGTTTTACTTCATTTGTGACTGAATCTTATACCATAGCCCAGGCTGCCTTATACACAAGATCCTCCTGCCTCAGCTTCCCAAGGGTGTGATTACAAATGGGTCCAGTAGGGACCTGCTATGGAATGTGTCAAATATTTAAATGGGTTTAAGGATAGGAAGGGACAAATAATTGAATAAACCACATGGTCACAGCAAGTAGAGTAAAACTTTAATGCTATGGATCTAAGCAGGTAGAAGGAGTCCTTGTGTAAAATTAGTTATTTTTATAGTAAAACATGGAAAATATGAAATGACGTATAACCAATTGGCATGACGGGGAAGCCCAGTAGTCATAAAGGGGAAACTTTACAACAATTGCTGAAGTCACTTCTTGAAGATCGATCATTTTTAAAGTCACAAACATGCAAAGGGCCTTTCAAATTTCTGAAAGGGAGCCTCAGGGGGCATGAGAGGGGGCACCTGCCTACTACATGAACACTGCTTTCCTCCAAAGATATAATGAAAACAGTTTAAGTCAGCCACAGTAACATAAAAATGTAATTTAAAACTATTAGGAGCACAACAGTGTAATCCCAGAGGCAGGTAATGGGAGGGTCCTTTCCCTACCACAAAACTGTATGATGAGAAACCAGTGAAGTGAAAATGTCACACGGGCTGTCATGTGACATCACTAGCTAATATTGTTCATTCAGACTTTGTGACTCTGAGACATTGTCCATACAAAACAAACAAACAAACAATGTCTACCCTATTGCCTACATCAGAATTCTCCAACATTTAGTTCCCTGTTTTCTGCAACCATTACTGAAAGTCCCATAACAGTAACTGAATCAACACCCAAGAAAGGCCAAATAGTGGGTATGCAAAGGTTTGGGGCGTGGAAGGGGTGTCAGTACCAAGACTGGGATTTAGTGACTATAGCCCTGTTCTTTTTTTAGTTTTTCCCACGTGATTGAGCCAGAAATGGAAACCAAGGCCAGGGCTGGGGTTGTAGCTCAGTTGCTAGCGCACTCTCCTGGGCTCGAACCCCAGCACTGCAGAAGTTAGACATGGTGACACAAGCCTGTAGTCCCAACTCTTGGCATGTGACAGACAGCAGAAGGAGCAGGAGTCTAAAGTCATCCTCATATGCAAGCAGGCATCCCCCTGTCACCTCTTGCTAACTCCAGAAGCCCCCTCCCCTTCGCTTTGACACGCAGCGGCTCCCAGAGTGTGGTCCACTCCAGCTCAGAAGGGCGGGCACGTTTTCCAGCTCATTTGAGACAACAAAGCCAGTCGTTTTCGTTGATGGGGCGGTAGCTTCTCAAGCTCTCAGCCAGGGTTGGTGTAATGGGATGTGCAGAGCAAGCCAAACACAGCGGTCCCCTAGGAGGCAGGGCCTCTCTGACTCTACCCAGTGCTGTGTTCATTCAGTGACGTGTGCTTTTGCTCACCTGCAGGACAGAGCTTCCTTGTATGTACTCCAAAGTTTTCAGGAGCACACACTGTACACTTCTGCTCTAACACATATGTAATGTGTCATATATATATATATATGTCATATATATATATACATATATGTCATATATATATATATATATATATATATATATGACTAATATGTATATAGTCCATTATATATATAGTCCATTATATATATATATAGTCATATATATATATATATATATATATGACTAATATGTATATAGTCCATTAAAATGGACCAAAGTATGAGCCAAAAGACACTGAGAGAAAGAAAAGATTATCACCTGGAAGACATTTTGGGCCAGACCATGTACACACCAGTGTCTTAATTCTATAACTAGATATCCGAAATCCTTCCTTTATCCTCTGCCAAATAATCCAGTTCTCAAAGCTGCTGGGGGAAGAGTCTCTGCTGGGCACCTGGAGCCACTATCTGTTAAAGCTCTGTGCCCACTCTGTGACCCCAAAACCCTGTGTTCCTCCAGGTCAGGAGCCGTAGGAAACTGCGGATGAGATTCCAGTCTGGTTCATGGAGACACTACTCATTAGTTCAGTCACCGGACAACATTCTAGCCGAGAAGAAAAATATTTTCCTTTCCTTCACGCGTCTCTCAGCTTTATTTGACTATGGATACATTTTTGTGTGCAGCACACAGCAAGGTCAACTGGAACAGAATCTAGGTGCTGCCACCACGGACAGACATTTTTCCCTTGCAGACTCCATCCTGACTGCTCATCCTGTGTGACACCACAGTCCACCTGTGACTGTCCAAAGTCCCAAGTGAGATGGTAATTCCATAACCCAGACCTATAGTCTCCAAACACATTTGCTGCAAAGTGAGATTAGAGGCCCATTGTTCAAATGCTACCAAGACTTTCAAGACAAGAGCAAGGCTGTATGAGAGCCCCAAGGGACTCCTTAGGCTGCACACCAATAGGACCAGCCAGCCCAGACTCAACCTCCCAGTCACCCAATGAAGAAGACAAAACCACCTAATCATGGGAGCTGAAATTAACCATACTATTGCAGGAAAGGCCTTTGTGTTAGTAGAGGCATGGCTATTCTAAGTAGATAGATAGATAGATAGATAGATAGATAGATAGATAGATAGATAGATAGAAGATAGATAGATGATAGATAGATAGATAGATAGATAGATAGATAGATAGATAGATAGACAAAACAAAGAGGGGGATCCTGGAACCCAGGAAGCTCTGGTCAAGTAGGCACATGGCCTGCTGAGAAAGTATCTGAGGATACATAGATATTGCTAACTGTATAAGTGAGGTGAGGCTAAGCACGGAGGGTGAGGGAATGGTCTCTAAAGAAACTGAGCCATAATTGTTAACATAATGGTGACACTGTAGTCCATTTCTGCAATCAGATTTATTCTGGGTCTTATAAAACTTAATTCCAAGCCATCTGAGAGCTTTCAGCTGAAACCCAATAGACTCCAGTCACTCACAGACAATTGTCTCACTTTAAAGGCCTCACTCCTCCTCCTAAGTACTTTCATTTAAATACAGGAGTGAGCACTAAGTTTTATGGGTAACTATACAGACCTACACAATAAAAATTATAACATGTGTATGAGCATAAACTGTGTGTGTGTGTGCGCGCACGCATTGTGTGTGTATTCTGTGTATGGTGTGTGTGTGTGTGTGGTGTGTGTGTGGTGTGTGTGTGGTGTGCTGTGTATTGTGTGGTGTATGTGGTGTGTGTGGTGTGTGTATAGTGTGTGTGGTATATATGTGTGATGTGTGTGTGGTGTGTATGTGTGGTGTGTATGTGTGGTGTGTGTGGTGTGCTGGGTGTAGTGTAATGTGTGTGCTATGTGTGTGGTGTGTGCTGTGTGTGTGATGTGTTGTAGTGTGTGTGGTGTGTATGTGTGGTATGTGTGTGGTGTGTGTGTAGTGTGCTGTGTAGTCTGGTATGTGTGCTGTGTGTGTGGTGTCTGGTGTGTGTGTGCATGTGTGTGTGGTGTGTGTGTAGTGTGTGTGGTGTGTGTTCACTGTGTGTGTGATGTGTATGTGATGTGTGGTGTGTGTGCAGTATGTGTGTGGTGTGTATGTGGTGTGTGTGTGGTGTGTGTGATGTGTATATGGTGTGTGTGTGTGATGTGTGGCGTGTGTGTGTGTGATGTGTGGCGTGTGTGTGTGTGTGTGTGTGTGTGTGTGATGTGTGGCGTGTGTGTGTGTGTGTGGCGTGTGTGTAGTGTGTGTATGTGTGTGTGTATAGTGTGAACAGAGCTATTCACAGACTCACACTCTGTGAGACCAATTTCTGTGAGAGTTTAGTTTCTCTACAAAAGAAAAAAAAAATAAAACTCTTTGGGAACAAAGGACAGATTTCAAGGTTGGGACAATGGAAAGAACTAGCTAACCTGGAATATCATGTGCCACAAAGCACGAAAGTGGTTGGAAGCAAGGGAAGGGAAGGAAAGGGAAAGGAAGGAAAGGGAAAGGAAGGGAAGGGAAGGGAAGGGGAAGGGGAAGGGGAAGGGGAAGGGGAAGGGGAAGGGGAAGGGGAAGGGGAAGGGGAAGGGGAAGGGGAAGGGGAAGGGGAAGGGGAAGGGGAAGGGGAAGGGGAAGGGGAAGGGGAAGGGGAAGGGGAAGGGGAAGGGGAAGGGGAAGGGGAAGGGGAAGGGGAAGGGGAAGGGGAAGGGGAAGGGGAAGGGGAAGGGGAAGGGGAAGGGGAAGGGGAAGGGGAGGAAGGGGAAGGGGAAGAAGGGGAAGGGGAAGGGGAAGGGGAAGGGGAAGGGAAGGGAAGGGAAGGGAAGGGGAAGGGGAAGGAAAGGAAAGGAAAGGAAGAGGAAGGGAAGGGAAAGGAAGAGGAAGGAAGAGGAAGGGAGGGGAGGAAAAGATGGGTATACCAAAAAGATATAGGAGTTGTTTCCACTGACCAAATGCAAGACAAGGTACATACCAAAATATTAGAAAACAATGGTAATAAAGTATAAATTAAGCAGACAAGGGAAGCACTTCCTTGCTGACACACAACAGGGTGGGCATTAGACAGTCATCAATGACAAGACTGGTGTGTGCCGGTTTCATGAGGAGTGTGTATTAGTTACTTCTCTGTGGCTATGACAAAACCCCATGACCAAAACCAACTTATGGAAGAAGTTCATTTGGCTTGTTGTTCCTGAGAAAGAGTCCATAATGGCAGCAGCCAATCAGACCAGAAAGCTGAGAAATCGCATCTTCAATTGAAATCATAAGACACCATCTCCCCAATGCTATATAACCTACCCACACACTGCCCCTGTCTCAGTTACAGTTTCATTGCTGTGAAGAGACACCATGACCATGGCAACTTTTATAAAGGACAACATTTACTTGGGGCTGGCTTACAGTTTCAGAGGTTCAGTCCATTATCATCATGGCAGGAAGCAAAGCAGCATGCAGGCAGACGTGGTGCTGGAGGAGCTATCAGTTCTACATTTTGATTCAAAGGTAGCCATAAGGAGACTGGCTTCAGTAGCCAGCTAGGAGGAGGCTCTCTTCTGCCCTGGGTGGAGCTTAAGCATAGGACCACAAACCCAGTTCCCATAGTGACTTGCTTCCTCCAATAAGGCCACACCTACCCCAACAAGGCCACACCTCCTAATAGTCCAGCTTCCCATTGGCCAAGCATATACAAACCACCACCACAGCCACCAACTGGGGACCAAGTTTTCAATTGAATGACTGCTTCTCATTGAAATCCCCACATGGAGCAAAACTATGTGTGAAATCTTAAAATATTTCATCATGAATCTCTTCATGATTATAAAGGAAAATAGCTCTCCGTGGAAAAGCTGGGGGATACCATCTTAACTAAGAGATAAAAGTCACATCATCAGTGTTTGAATAACCCAGCATTGTATACAACCCAACAGAACACATCAAGGACACAATAATTCTCCTGTGGCTGCTTATGCTAGAAGTGTAGTGGCTGGTTATGTGTCAACTTGACACAAGCTAAAGTCATCAGAGAAAAAGGAGCCTCAGTTGAGGAAATGCCTCCATGAGATCCAGCTGTAAGGCATTTTCTCAATTGGTGATCAATGAGGAAGGGAGAGCCCAGACCATTGTGGTTGGTGCCAACCCTGGGCTGGTGGTCCTGGGTTCTATTAAGAAAGCAAGTCGAGCAAGCCAGTAAGCAGCACTCCTCCATGGCCTCTGCATCAGTTCTTGCCTCTAGGTTCCTGACCTGCTTGCGTTCTAGTCCTGACTTCCTTTGGTGATGAACAGCAATGTGGAAGTGTATGCTGAATAAAACCCTTTCCTCAACTTGCTTTTTCGTCATGGTGTTTCATCACAGCAATAGAAACCCTAAGACACCGGGTCTAAAGTAAAGCTAGGGAAAAGAAAACAAATACTAAAGCAAGAGAAACTATCCCATAATAGGTCCTCATGACAAAACCAATAGACTGCATGGACTGCTTTAGTTAGGGTTTCTATTGCTGTGGTGAAACACCATGACCAAAAAGCAAGTTGGGGAGGAAAGGGTTTATTCAGCTTACACTTCCACATTGCTGTTCATCACCAAAGGAAGTCAGGACAGGAATTCACACAGCACACGAACTTGGAAGCAGGAGCTGATGCAGAGGCCATGGAGGGATGCTGCTTACTGGCTTTCTCCCTATGACTTTCTTATAGAAAGTCTCCCTGCTTTCTTATAGAACCTACAACCACCAGCCCAGGGGTGGCATCACCTATCGTGAGCTGAGTTCGCCCCCAGTGATTGCTGATTGAGAAAATGTCCTAAACGTAGTCTTATCTACGGCCCAATCTGATGGAGGTGTTTTCTCCGATAAGGTTCCCTCCTCTAAGATAACTCTAGCTTGTGTTAAGTTGATGTAAATCTATCTAGCATAACTGGCTTTGGAAAAAGCAAAATCTGAATATGGGCTGTGGGTCAGCTCACTCTGCATCTGTGCTAAGGTTTTAACTATGGTCTTTGTATTTATGGTATGCAGGTGCTTTCCTCATTTTGGGGAACAGTACAATGAACCTCTGAGTACTCTGAAGGGCTTCAGGAAGAAAGGCAGGCCTGCATGCATACATCATCAGTAGGTACACAGAGGGTACAGAATAAAGCTGGAGTCACAGAACATATGGACTCTCAATTGCTGAGTCTGGATAAAGGGTTATGGGAATGATTAGATTATTCTTGCAAATGTTCTATTAGTTTCAATCATATCAAACTTGAAGAATTTTTAAAGGAATGGTTAAGGTTATAGCAGGGCCTTAGATTCTGAGTTATCTCATTTAGATCACGTGCCTGCTAACAATATGTAGACTCCTCAGCTTGAGTTCATAAAGTACCCCTCTGCATATGTCTCTTTCTGCTGAAAGTTATATATCTGTGAACGTAATAAACGCTTACATGGAACCAGCCAAGGAGCTAACAATGTTGAGAACTCACCACACTTGATGGGATGTGGCAACAGCCCCACTGCAGAGATCACAGCCCACAAAGACTCCCGTGGCTACTAACTATACACACAGTTAGCAAATCGCTTCAACCCTCTGACGTCCCATCACTAAAACTGAAATGAGGTTTCATCTTGTAGAGTCGTGTGAGGAATAAAAATGAATATACACAAAACTCACACATTAGAGCTGTCCAGATGGTTCCGTGGATAAAGGTGCTTGCCCCCGAGCCTGATGACTTGATCCTCTAGGACCACTGTGGTGAGCAGCGCCCATGGGATCCCCTGAGTCCCACATGCACACAAATATAAGCAGCTATAATAAATAAGCTGACGTAATAATTTTTGAAAACCATAGCTGGTGTCTTTGTTAGAGTTTTACTGCTGTGAAGAGGCACCATGACCAAAGCAACTCTTATAAATGGCAAATTTAATTGGGGCTGGCTCATAAGTTCAGAGGTACAGTCCATTATCATCATTGTGGGACGTAAGCAGATTTAGTGATAGAAGAGGCAAGAGTTCTACATCTTGATCTGAAGGCAGTCAGGAGACTTACCTTCAGCACTGGTCAAAGCCAGAGCACAGGAGACTTTGAAGCCCATCTACACGGTGACACACTTCCTCCAACAAAGCCACTCCTCCTAATAGTGCCACCCCTATGGCCAAGCATTTAAACACATGAGTCTATGGGAGGTAAACCTACTCAGACCACCAGAGCAGGATACTTGATAAGTCAACAGATTTTGTTTGAAAAACTTGTACAGGTTCTCCCAACGACTCTTCAGATGCTGAGGAAAGCGTTGCCTTCATATGTCTCACCTTAGCAGACAGAGTCACACAGCTCTGTGCCTCACAGTCGGTGTGTACATGAAGTACCCTGGAATTGACCCCAGCATGATCATCCCCGAATCTAAACTCCTTTGACAGCTTACCTCACACCGCGCAAATGTCTAGGGGAAAGAGTGGCAGTGTGACCCATGTCTCCTGCTTGAGAACAGTGACCCTGCAGCTAACAGCTAAAGGACACCCCCATGAATCTTAGCCTGTGTGTTGAGCGCTTCATTTACATCTTCTTAATAAATGATAGAATAACTCGAAATGACATTTTCATTATGACTTCAAATCGTAATGCCGAAGGACCACCAGTGACATGTCACTTATCCGACGCTATCGTTAGTCTCTGTCCATCTGTCTTCGACAACTGCCACCGACAGTGCTACCAGCCCTGGCATTATTAAGATGGGCCTAGAAATCTCTGTTATCGGGCTCATCAAGCTTTGCTTTTTAAGGCAAATTACAAAAAGCTAAAGTTTGGGCCTTAAAAAAAAAAAAAAAAAAAAAAAAAAAAAAAAAAACATCAATCAAGAATTACAGATGAGCTTCAGTTTGTGCACTTCCTCGAAGTGTTAATAACTGTCACTTCTCAGCTGAGAGGACTCAGGCACAAGGACCCCCAGCTCTCTGAGTACCTCACGCTCACACTTCCTGAGACTCAGTGCTGACAACCATTAGCCAGCTAGTGAAAACTAGCCTAATTACTGTGGTAGCGGCTGAAGGAGAGAAAAATAAAATAAAATAATAAAATAAAATAAAATAAAATAAAACAAAACATAAGAAAAGTGAGTCAATCTCTGTGAAGAAAAAGAAAGCAAGTCAGTTGCAAAGGTGACTAGCCACATGAAGAAATGTTTTAAAGTATATTTTAATAGCACATTGACCTGTTCATTCAGCTCCTAGTTGCACAAAATAGAAGCTAAATAAACATTGGGGAGCAGGGAAAGGGCAATCTTCTTTAAAGTTATTACTACTTCCAACACAAAAAGAGCTTTAAAAAAATAAAACAGATAAGAAGAACCTGAAGTGATGGCTCAGTGATGAGGAGCACTGGCTCAGTGATGAGGAGCACTGGCTCAGTGATGAGGAGCACTGGCTCAGTGATTTGGAGCACTGGCTCAGTGATGAGGAGCACTGGCTCAGTGATTTGGAGCACTGGCCCAGTGATGAGGAGCACTGGCTGGCTGTTCTTACAGAGAGCCAAGGGTTTGATTCCCAGAATCCATAGCTGTCCATAACTCCCAACTCAGGGGATCAGATGTCCTCTTCTGTCCTCGGCTGGCACTGCAGAACATGGTGCACAAAGACACAGGTAAGGTATCCACACACAGAAAATAAAAATAAATAAATCTAAGAATTTTTTAAATGAGAAATTCCTAATTTTAGTGTTGTCCTACTTTGCCATTTTTAACTAGATTTTAGTTACATGGGACACAGCATGGATTAAATTTGGCACAAAAATTAAATTAAATTAAATTAAATTAAATTAAGCTTGAACTTGTGTCCATCTAAGAAGCAGTTACAAGTTACTACACAGTGTGACCCTGCTTGTTCTTGTCAAACCTGCTCAGTCCATTCTTCTTCAGACCAGATATCCAAACCCAGCCAAGTTCAACCAAAAGGGGGACGAAAAGAGAGATCTAGCCTGCTCACAGTTCTACCTGTGATGAGGTGATGGCTCACACTCACATATACACACAGGCATGTATGCACATGTGCAGACACTTACACACACAGACACATGCATGTACACATGTGTAGGCACACACATACAGACACATGCATGTGCACATGTGAAGGCACACACACAGATGCATGTACACACATGCAGTCATTCACACAGATGCATGTACACACATGCAGTCACTCACACAGATGCATGTATACACATGTGCATGCACTCACACACATGCATGTACATACATGTACAGTCACTCACACACACATGTACACACGTGCAGGCACACACACACACACACACGCCTTTGTTGGAAAGCTCTTGGAAGGTCACTAGTGCCCTTGGAGGAGAGCCCAGGCCCTGGCCTCAATAAGTCCATTTTGCTTCTGACTCCATCGTATTTCTCATCCTTCCTTTTGAATCTGCCTGAATCTTTCTCCCTGATTGTTTTCTTTGGTTCCAGAAACAACAGGCCTGATTGATGGATAGCTTATGAAAACAGACCACAACAGCAGATATTGTACCTACAAGCCCTGCATGGAGATCCTGAGATACTGGCCCCATGTCATGATCAACCTGGCCCTGGCCAATGCCAGACAAAAAGCTGCTGCCATGGCAACTCCAATCCGCGCCTTTGGTTCTCTTTCCTGTGCAACTCTGAACTGCTAGAAGTATTTCACGGACAGATCAGGCCGTTAGCCTCTGTGCTGCAGTGTGCTCACCCAGGAGCAAAACTCCTTTCCTGACTCTCCCCACTGCCCAAGCTGTGAGGGGATTTCTAATCTACTGGGACTCTAGGAAGGGCCTGACCCAGAACTGCACATCGCACAGCCTTACAGTGGAGTACGCTACAAGTGAACAGTATTCAGTATTCTTGAACATCATCGTTCAAGAACAGTCATTCTTGAACAGTATTTAATAAAGTCCCAGCCACTGCATGGTGAGACCATGCTTCTTCCAAGGTGCAAACAACAATCCTAGACACCCACAGCAAAGCGCTCCAATGAAAAGGAACTATCTGGCGCTGCATAATCCTTCAGAAACATCCACAGTACTCAAAGGTTATTTCATAAATATGCCCAAATTCAAGCACTCTCTGGCTATATCTGAAATTTTCTTCCAAAGAGCTTACTCAAAGGTAATGTGATACGAACAATAAAATAGTTAACTGTTCGACTTTATAATAAGGTTTATACACACACACACACATGTGCACACACATTATTTTATTTGTTTTAAATCACATGGATCTGGTTTGAGCTTTGTGTATGCGTGTGCATGTATGTGTGTGTGTGTGTATACCTTGTTTATTTTCCACAACATTTTGATAATGTAAGTACTATCATCTTTCCATACCACATCCAAGAATGATGCTCAGATATAACATGAAATCCTTTGCCCAACGGCAAACTATTGGGGAGGTAATGGGATCCAGCTTCCAGCTGGATTTCCTTAACCACAATGCCTAAGCTCTTAACTGCAGGGGAGGTACACGGTCCTTATCGATTGTTCACACTGGGAGAAGAAATACAGCTCCCCAGAGGATAATAACAGAACGTTTAGAAGGATGCTGGCAGTCCAGGGTTCCATTGCACTTGAAAAGCCCAGAGCACTACGTCTGCCTTCCGTGAGTGGGAATTCCACGGGTTCAACAAATCCATGCATCCTATTAACCATGCACTCAGGAAAGCAGCCATGTCTGCAGCCTTGGCTGATGGCAGATTTATGATGCTTTTGAGGTTTAGCTGGCTAGCACTCACCACGGCTGATAGGTGTCCACTTTCATCTATTGCTCCTAGAGCAATCCTACTCAGGAGAGAGAAATCCCAACAGCGGGAACACTCACCAAGCTCCGCAAACCGCCTACCTCCAACAATGTAGCTGCCCTTTGGATGCTCTCCTGAGTGGTCCCAGACAGACACTGGCCAGTACCTCTAACTGTATCCAGTAAGGCCCCAGGGACTTCTCTTCTTGAAAACCCTCTCCCTTAGAATGAGAAAAATCTTCACTGCTGCCAGTGTGAATGTCCCAGTCCAGTTGGATCCTATAGAGGTTAGGATGTGACCTTGGGCCATTGCGTTCTCAGCTTCTGCCAGAGTTTCCCCAGCCAGGACCTGGAAGGACTGACTCCTTCATGGCACACGCTCAGTATAGAATTTCAAGCTCACACTCTCCCCACCAGCTCTCTCCTTAACACTTCACACTCTGTAGCACTGTGGAATTCATTGTGTGCACCAGGGCACACCTGAGAGTGGAAAGGTGCCCTCTATTAGAAGTTGGTTTCCCAGCACAACAGACAAATCTGCAAACCTAGATCTATTCACTCAGTAAGATGCCCACAGGACTTCCCTAACTTAAAACCAAATCACAAGCCAGGCAGTGGTGCCTCAGGCCTTTAATCCAGCACTCAAGAAGCAGAGGTAGGTGGATCTCTAAGTTCAAAGTCAGCCTGGTCTACAGACAGAATTCCAGGACAGCCAGGACTAAACAGATACACCCTGTGTTTAAAA
Organism: Arvicanthis niloticus; assembly: GCF_011762505.2. Taxonomy (NCBI): domain Eukaryota; kingdom Metazoa; phylum Chordata; class Mammalia; order Rodentia; family Muridae; genus Arvicanthis; species Arvicanthis niloticus. Next base: position 67,581,952 of record NC_047670.1, read on the forward strand.
AACAATAATAATAATAATAATTACATTTACACTGTATATCTTTTGAGCCTTCCCCCTTTTCACTGTTGAAATTCTAGAAACAGTTGTGAACACTGCTTTTGTATATTCACTTCTTCCTTCTCTGATCCCCAATCTTCTGATCCACCATCAGCTAAAATGACTTTCTGCATCCTCCATCCCTATTCCCTCCATCTCTCCACCCCCCTTGTTCCTCATCTACCTCCTGAGCCTCTCCCCTTCAGACTCCTGGAGATCTCACTGTGTCATCTGCCCTCTGTCGGTGACAGACATCTTCAAATATTCCAGAAAACCCACCCTTTCTAAGTTAGAAGACAGCTGTCCTTCACTTAATGTGATTATGGTTCCTTTCAACGTGCCCACTGCTAAATCCTGGTCACCAACACCTTCCTTGAATCATCTGCTCTGGATATGAATGCTGCCCAGCCAGCAAGAAGACAGACTGCTCTCCTCCAGTCTGTCTCCCTATTTTTCAAGCCCCATCCTTCCTTGGCTTTTGCTGACTTCATCATTTTGGAGACTGCAAGAATAGCCAGTGCCAACAAACTCTCCCAAGTCCTCGATTATAAACTTTTACCGAGTCTGTTTCTTCCCTTTTGACCTTGTGTGGGGAATTTTTTTTTTTTTTTTTTTTTTTTTTTTTGTCAACTCAAATACTGGATTTTCCGTTTATCCTGGTTACATAGCAGCATCTTAATTTCAGCCTTATTTCACAGCCTGTCAAGACTCTTTCGAGCTTTAATGCTCTCATCTATCATGTTACCCCTTCTTCTACTGAGTTATCTACAAATTTGATAAGCATCCCTTACGTGATTTTCCCTTTTCTGTGTCAATTTCAGCTGGGTGGCAGCTGATTTTTCAATGTAAGTACCGAAGACCCTCCACTGTCTCTCAGACACGCTCCGTGACACCGTGTGTCACCGAGAGTTCTTTGCTGTCTTGTGCTAAGGTCATCAGCCCTGTCATTTGGAACGGTGATTTCAAACTTTAGTGGGTTGGGGCACCACCTGTCACTCTTACTAGACAGCTGATTTGTGGGCAGAAGCTTCAGGAAGCCTAGCTGTATACACTGGAAGGAAATCCAAGACTGGGTCCTTTTAACAATCTCCAGTGTCCAACAATAATCAGCAATTGACACTTTTGTCACCAACATCTGACCTTCTGAATCTGTGGGGACAGTGGTGACAGGGACACAGACACAAGGTGTTTCCAGATTGCCTTCTCAGATCTCAGGTACCTTTAAGAAGGACATTCCTAAACTCAGCTGTTCTTCATTCAGATTTTCTAGAAAAATTCATACTAGTGGCTCCTTGGAGGACCAGAGATTCAACATAGAGTTAAGTGAGGTGAATATATTCAAGTCTCTTCTTCAGGTTTTTAATTTAAATAGATCTGGGGACAAAATAACCTTTTGAGCATACATTTCAGAGATATTACACCAACATTACTCAAGGCAACTTCAAAGAGTTCTATACTTTATTTTTAGCTTTTCTCACTTTAAATCCCACGTTATGTTTATTTTAACTCAACATTATTTTGTTTTAAATCGCATGGATCTGGTTTGGGCTTTGTGTGTGCTCACTTGAGTATCCGTGTGTGTGTGTGTGTGTGTGTGTGTGTGATGGGTTGTATATGTTTGGCCCAGGGAATGGCACTATTAGGAGATGTAGTTTTGTTGGAGTAGGTGTGTCACTGTGGGCGTGGACTTTAAGACCCTCAGTCTAGCTTTCTGGAAGCCAGTATTCTGCTAGCAGCCTACAGATGAAGATGCAGAACTCTCAGCTCCTCCTGCACCATGCCTGCCTGGATGCTGCCATGTTCCACCTTGATGATAGTGGACTGAACCTCTTAACTGTAAGCCAGCCCCAATTAAGTATTGTTTTTATAAGATTTGCCTTGGTCATGGTGTCTGTTCACAGCAGTAAAACTCTAAGACAATCCATGCTTCAGTAAAAGGACCTTTAGTGAACTGATGACATGAACTGGCCACACTCTCGTCATTTCTGAGGAGTATGACATTAAGCTGCTATATGCATCATGCCTTAAACACTCAATAAAGAATGAGAATATTCATGGAGGAAACCATGAAATTAAAAAACATAGTAAAAATTATTTTCATACAATATATTTTGCTCATCATTTTTTCCTTCCCCAATCTCTCCCCATGGTTCTCATCTTCCTCCCCATCCAACTGGACATTCTTTCTTACTATTAACAAAACAAAACAAATACCCCTCCTCCAGCACAAAAAGCACCAGCACTAATACCTAAAAAATCCCAACCAAAGAAAACCATGGAGTCCTTTTTACGTCAGCCAACTTCATCTGAGCATAATGTCTACCCTGGGGTATGGCTGACATGCCTAGCATCAGTCAATTGAAAAAAAAGAATTTTCTTTCTCCTAGCAGCTATCAAAGACAAATAGCTTCTTGGTTAGTGACTGGGTGCCTACTTCCTGTGCTGGGATTTTGTGTGGTTTGACCTTGTGCAAGTCCTGTGCATGCTGTCACAGTCTCTGTGAGTTCATTTGTGCAGGGATCTGCCCTGTTGTACCCTGCCTGTTTTCTTTAACAGATTAATGGCAAAACAAAAATGATGTAAGACATTTGATACATTAATTGAAAGCTGGGGGATTCCTCTGAGTCTCTTGAGTCTTAGGGATGAAAATTACAAAATGGAGTACTGTGTATAAGATGGCTGGGAAGTTTGAAGTTTGCTCTTCAGGGTGGATTCTTTCCCATTTGAACATTCTGAGGTTTCACACACCCCTCTTTTTGTTGGCAGACGAGCAGACGAGCAGTGTGAAACCAAAAGTAGAAAATTAAATGAGCAGTCCAAGAGAAGGCGAGTATGCAAATGAGGTGGGCTGGGCAAAGGTAACTATGCAAATGAAATGAGGTGTGTGCCGGGAGGGAGAAGACTTAGTCAGAAAAGTGCTTGCCGCTCAGACAGGAGGACGTGAATTTGATACCCCACACCTCCAACACTGAACTCTACACACACGTACAAGTGTGCCCACATACATGAACTCATACACAGGCATTGCAAAATAAAAAGGGAAGTTGACAAATGGAAATAGGCAAGGCCACCTTAAGGCCTAAACTTAAAATGTTTAGCAACTTAATAATCAGAAAGGGTGACTATGTGTCCGAGACTTAGCTCTGTGCTTGTGTGCTTGTCTAGGGTGCACAAAGCCCTGGACTGACCTTCAACACCACAAGAAACAGGGTTGATCATTCATACCTGTAATCCCAGGAGTGAAAGCAGAGGATTGATTGGAAGTCCAAGGTCATCAGCTAGCTGAAATTGAGTTCCAGCTAGCCTGGGCTAATGAGATCCTTTGTCAAAACCAAAACCAACCAAACAAAACAACCCCAAAATAAAACTATCAATGTGCAATACCTTAAAATATTTTAAATGAGTGCAAGAATATGTAAAAACAAGGACACCACACACAGGCACACAGACATACAGACACAGACACACACACACATACACACAGACCCACACATGCACAACATGCACACACACACACATGCATACTGTCTTAGTTAGGGTTTTACTGCTGTGAACAGACACCATGACCAAGGCAACTCTAATAAGGACAACATTTAATTGGAGCTGGCTTACAGGTTCAGAGGTTCAGTCCATTATCATCAAAGTGGGAACATGGCAGCATCCAGGCAGGCCTGGGGCAGCTCCCTGGACCACGCATATGTAAACCATCACAACTATGGATAAAGTTAACTTCCTTAGGTGAAAACTGGAAAGGCTGTGAAGCACCGACAAGTGAGTTTGTCTTGACTTGGTGGTAAGCTAAGGGGATGTTTTCAAATAGAAAGCATATTTACCTCAGTCCAAAAGTAATTTTAAATCTTTTCTACTATATAAATGCATTGCTGAGGGGAAAAAAAAAAATTGGATTAGAACAACTTCAGTCTGGGGAAAACAGAACTGCAAAAGGCAGATGTTACCCCTGAATCAATCACAATAAATCATCCACAGAATAATTAACTCTGCCACTTTCAGGTCTACCTACCATGATAAGCTATTTGTAGAATAAAAACGGTACCTGAATAATTCAGGACTACCTGCATCTCATTTCGACGAGACGCCCCTGTCTAGCCACTTTCTAGTCTATACCTACCGTGCAAAGCCACTTGAGGTTTTTCATACTGATGCCCTCCTGATGGAGGTAGCCTAGGAGTGAGTCAATAACCTTCATTTAGAAGTCCCAGTTTATCCCCTGTCTCTCAGCAAGTAACCTCTGGAAGTCACTTAACAAATAAGTATACCGTATTCCCGAGGGGTCGAACCAGCAATCATATGGATTTTCTTCTCTGGTCAAGTTCTAGTTGTCAATTGTAATTTGTAAAGGAAACTGGGAGGAAGTCAGAAACAGAGATGACAATTATCCAGCTAATCTGGGCTTTGTATACAGCTTTCGCCTGTCAGGCACACATTAGGATATTTTGTTTCCATTGACAAGATTGCCAGGCGATTGCTAACGCGCTTTGCTCTGGACTGATGTGCAGAAACGGCCACAAGAAGAAGTGCAATGAAGATGTTGTATGACGCCGGACTCAAAGCATGCTCTTCAGTAGGGAAGGCTTTACTGCCCAGAAAAATTAGAAGCAGTCCTAGATGTAGTTTATCTTCTTGTGTAAGCCACTGCTTTCTCTTGAGGGATAAGTTGCCTGAATGGCTGCCAGCGAAGATAAGAAAAGTCGGCTAAAACTCCAAAACAGACAACAACCCCTCCTCTACATTATTTGCACATCGGCAGGCTGACCAGATCTTTCCTAGTGACACAGGCTTTCTCCTCACAAGAGCCAAGGCACTGGCATCTGTAGAGGACCAAAGCCTTCAGTGGCGTGGCAATGGCTCAAGAATGCTTTCTAGCCCTGACTAAGAGCCTTGTTTGTATTTCTCCGTTACATCCTTCTCCCCAGCCCCCATGTCCCAGAAGATGGAATAGCTGGGTGCCCCAGCGCCATGCACTGCGGCGCCTCAGCAAGGCACCATGCTTGCCCTCCTTGACTTCTTCACCGTAGCCTGCCTGCTTCACAGCTCCGTGGATTCCATTACACACTTGGCTGTTCGCACTGGCGGCTCTAAGTCATTAGGAAAGACAGAGCGATACAACAATGAACTTATCCGGTCCCTCAGCTCAGCAGAAGGCCAGCTTTTCTTCCTCCTGAATCCCTACTTCCATCTGTGACTAAGCGCTCTGAAATTGTCCTACTCAGTCCGCTTCCTTTTGCATCGCATCAAAGGGGAGGTTGGTAATCTTCTTGACAGATTTAAGAGTAAGCTGCCTAGCATTCAGTTCTGGAGAGCTCGCCCCCCCCCCCCCCATCCCTCCGCCGGGCCCTTGCCAGCCACCTCTAATGCAGCTCCGTTGCAGCCTCCAGCTCTTCTCAGAAAAGCCTGAGGACCAAATGTCTCTTCAGATCTCTAATGCCAGGAACTTCCCACACCTCTAAACCAGACACATGCCTAAACACGAAGGCACGCTCCTCCTGGCGAGGTGGAGGGCAATCAATATCAGTCATTTCGAGTCTGGTTTTACAAACACTTAAATAAGAATCATTTCCAAATACACCAAATACATCACTGTCGGTCCATACCTGTAGCCAGTACCCTCAAAATTGGACTGCAGCCCGTTATTTTCGAAAGGTGAAATGAACCCTGCTTTGCAAAGCTTTGGTCTTGGGGACTCTTAAGTTTTCCATTGAACAAAGGAATTACAGGTTAGCACGTCTCACTCTTCGAAGAACACACACATTCCTGTTTCCAAAATGTACATGCATACATTTGTTTAAAAATAGCTGTCTTCATTACCATAATGACTCCCCCCCTCAGTTCGGAGGGCTGGGAATTAGAAGTGAATGTAAATGTAATCAGGGGCACCGCCATGCTCTTAACTTGGCAAGGGAAAGCCGGTTAGGTTTTCCTTCATGCGGCAAGGCCAGTCGGCATTACCAAAGAGGCTTAGCGGAAGAGTAATTGCCATCTGACATTTTTTTTCCCCACATTTATGTCTCATATAGGTACAATCAAGGAGAACCATGCTATCGAAAGTCAACATTGGTGCTTTCCTAAAGCGATAAGGTGCATAGAGATAGAAAAAATATATATAAAAAGGTGAAGAGGTACCTCTGTGAATCTACCCAGACATAGAGGCTCATACACAAAGAAACACACATTCACAACATTCCTGTGTACAATAAGAAAACAAAAGGAAATAAGTTTAACCCAATAAAAGGCAACAATCAAATACACATGATATGCAAATAAAACTTAACACAATTATTTAAGGTAATTTATGGCTCAAATAATTGATATACTTGAGAATATTTGAAGCCAAGAACATCTTTCAAAGTTTTATATAAAATGAATTCATGCAACAAATACTTATTGAGCACATGCTAAGTGAGAGACACCACGCTGCAACAGAGGTCACGTGATGTTAAGTGCTAAGCACTTGTTGCTCTTGGAAACGACCAGGTTCGGTTCCCAGCTCACCACCATCTGGATATTCCAGTCTCAGGGGATCCGTTTAATTATAAACATCCACACAGTAAATACTTTACGATCCACACTCAGGTCTCTGCACAGCTGCACAATTTTGTCATGTGAAAATAGCACCAGGTGATATGTAAACAAATGAGCTCCAATAAAACTTTATTTAAAAAAAACAACAACAACAAAACCATACTGCCAAACCCCGTTCTAGACAATTGGAATATACAAGTAAAACGAAGCATTCATTACATTCTAGCAGTGTGGATTGTATGTTATACAGCTCTTTATTTGCACATATGAGCAATGGGTTGCTCCTAGGTTGGACGCTCACCAACCACTCCTAAGGAAATCACTGGGGACTGTGTCAGACTCTAGGCTGTACACATAAGAGACGCGTCCCCTGCCCTTACACAGATCATGGTCTTGTGAGGATGACTGATAAGAAAGCAGGTAAAAACCATAACTACATGTTAAAACTGGTGACCGGAATCAGAAATGATCGATGTGTTTTCGACCGCGTGGTGAAATGCTTAGTGAGTTTCTCTCTTTCCCCTGCCGTTTGAAGGCTTTGTAATAAGTATGTGTTATTGTTTCAAAAACAGTAAAACTGGTCTTAAAAAGTTATAACTAATGAAAAAGGATAAAGTTGATTTGTATTTTCTTCGGGTTATGTAATCCTCATGGATTTCTGCTCCACGGTTTTATGAGAAGGATCAGTTGTTTTGAGACTGTGTGCCTAGAATAGCCTTACTATTCCCTGAAGAAATACACAAACAAAAGTCTTTGTCATTGGAATTTGGATGAGGAACTTGGGGACTGAAGAACTCTCATTCTCTGTTCACTCCTGGATTTTAATCGTAAACCCAAGTGCTTATGGAGATATACAAGAGCAATAATCCAACAACTATCAACCTTTTGATAACAATAATTCTTTTAAAAAATTTTTTTAATTTTCATTTTGAAAGGAAATTGCACAGAAAACAAAAACAATATTCTTTACCCAGAGCAAGGCCCAGTCTTGGTCCTCCATTCTGAGAAGTCTTCTCTGATAAACGGTTGCTGTTCGTAGATGAGTCTGGCCACACAAGGCATTCTTTTGCTGTGGGCTGACCACTACCCAGGTGGGAATGTTGGGTATCAGTTGATCATATACCCCAATCACATGGGCCGTTAATCAAATACACGTATCCAAAGCTCACTAAAACCTGGATCTCATGGGGCTGGAAAGATAGATTAGTGCTTTAAGAGCACTTGCTCTTAAAGAGGGCCCAGTTTCGTTTCCAGCACCCAGATTGTGACTCAAAAACACCCGGAACTCCAGTTTCAGGGGACCCGATGTCCTCTTCTGAACTCCCCAGGCACGAAACATTCATGTGGTTCACATACCTACAGGTAGGAAAAACACATAAAATTTAAAAAATTAATAAAATTTAATATTTTAAAAACTGGACACTATGTTTCAAATGAGCTTCCCTGGTTGTCAATACAGCAAGTCACATATTTAGACAATGATTCCTGAAACCTCCAAAGCCTGTCCTTGGAGGACTTCTTTTGACCCGTGTTTTTTCCTTATAATAATGCATAGCACTGAGTCCTGTACGTTTCAATGGATTTTGTGACTCTTTCTAGTGAATTGTGGAACTAGAGGCTATTTGGGGGAATCCCATGAACTTTCAGTGAGCAGCTAAACGATCCTATGTGAAGTAACTAGAGACCTAGGCCAGAGGCCCAGCTGTGGATATTTCATCAAGTCAGGTGTGTCTCCCACTCCAAAGAAAATGGGATAGCACTCGCCTGTTCTCCAGGGAGAGCTTTAGGTCCCATGGAGAAAGAATTAGGACAGGAAGGAGTGAGTGCATATGGCTAATTGGTACTAGTCAAACTGTGTCTCCTTCCCATCACTTTAATTGTAGTGCTACAAGGTGTGGCTGGAGAACACCTTGATGTTGGTGTTGATGTTGATGTTGATGTTGATGTTGATGTTGATGTTGATGTTGATGTTGATGTTGCTTGGGAAGAAACTCCTGTTCTCACGAGAGGGCTGGGAGCAGCTTCAGCTTCCCTCACAGGCTGACTGATCCCGAAGAAGCACAAGTCATCACTGGGTGATCTGTCTATGAGACTCCACTATTCCTGGAATCCAAGGTGACACCCAGCTTGGGACAGTGACTAGAGATTTCCCCAACCCTATGAGGGCATGTGAAAACTCACAGATGTTCTTGAAATCTCACGTTTCTTCCTGTGTAAAGGCCCCGTGTGCAGCCTGTAGAAGCAACGATAGCAACAACCGCAAGTCTCTTTCCTAGAAAGTGGGGCTGTGCAGCACAACTGTCATCTACAAGGTCACGCTCAAAAAACGCACAACAGTGTTTCCAAAAACAGTCTCATAACAGTTGAAGTCTGTTTACAAGCCTGCAGTGAGCTCCGTGCTGTTAGTGAGCAGAGGTTGAGCACAGCCGGGTTGAATACATCCTGTTTTTGTTTGTTCAGGAGAACCACAGAGACTCCATCTTCCTTGAAGCTTAGAAACGTTTACAGATCCTGAGTAATCAACCATCTTACTGTTTTAGGATTAACACAGGGCTCTCACAGTGGCAGTGTCTGGTCTATCCTTATAGTATGAAAATTTGAGGCAATACTTAGGGGGCTTACTCTGTCCTTTCCTCAGAGAGATCCCTCTGACACTCTTTAAGTCCTAGACTTTCCAGCCCATTTTCTTAGTACGAAAGATAGACAAACACACACTGTGGTCATGTTCTCCAACAGTGGCTAAGTCTAGAAAGCAAACATAGTTCTGCCTTAGCTGTGGTTCCCTCTCTGAGTCGTCGCACCCACTTTGAAGGTTTTCGAGCATCACAGATTCACCCTCAAAAAAACTCAAGTCTAAGTTCTGGGTTTGTCCTTGACCCCAGCTCCAGTGCCTGGCACTTGAAAAGATCAGGTGCAATTCAATTATGAAGTCGCGCCTGACTTTTTGAAGTGTAAATCCACCGCACTTGAAAATGGCAAGTGTAAAATCCATTCTTAAAGAGCACTTGACATTTTCACATCCGGCTTTACAGCCATGGAAATGTGAGGATGCTCACAAGAGACGACCGAGAGAAGCTTTAAAAAAGAAGAAAGAAAAAAAGGTTTCTAATATTTGATCAGGAGCGGTAGTCTAATTTTTGGCTCTCTGGATAGAAAATAAGAACTTTTTTTTTTGGCTCAGCTTTGTAAGGCTCATCTCTGTGAGCCGACTTTTTTTTTTTCTGATGATGCCTAACTGCTGGTTTATCTGCCTAAAAATGTCTGCCTTTCTCTTCAAAGCTATTTCATAGGTCACCCCACTGTCTTTGTTCCATACTTCTATCATGAAGTCATTGTATGGACCAGGGAATTGGCAAACTGTGTCTGGGACAGACAACACAGTAAATTTTGGATCATACAGTCTGTGTTGAGGGTTAACACAGCCTGAAAACAGCCACAGGCAATTTATAAACAAATGAGCTTGATATGTTTATTAAGACATCATTTATGGGCACTGAAAATTTCATTTCATATGATATTCGTGTATCATTAATCACCTTGTGAGTATTAATCACTGAAAAGAATGGAACCCATTCTTACTAGGTGAGCCATGTAAGGCAGGCAGACGGAGGGATTTGGTTCCGGGTCACATTCTGCCAACTCTAGTTTGATGGTTATTCGTCCTTGGCAACTTGACTGGATTTAGAATCATCTAGAAGACACTCCCCTGGGCATGTCTAGTGGGTGTTTCCAGGGAGGTTTAACCAAGAAGACCTACATTGAATGCAGGCAGCACCATCCTTGGCTATGGTCCCATACTGCATAAAAAAAGGTGTACTGGCTAGTTTTATAGCAATTTGACTTAAATAGCTAATGTCATTTGGGAAGAGGGAACTTCTATTGAAAAATTCCCAAACACACACCAGATTGGCTCGTGGGGAAGCCTGTGGTGTATTTAATAACTGATGTGGCAGAGCCCAGATCACTGTGGAAGGTGCCACTTCTGGGCAGGTGGTCCTGGGGTTGTGTGAGAAAGAAGGCAGAGCAAGTCATTGAGAGCAAGCCTCTAAACGTGGGGGGGTTTTTTGTTTGTTTGTTTTGTTTTTGTGGGGTTTTTTTTTTTTTGGTTTTTTGTTTGTTTGTTTTGTTTTTTGTTGTTGTTTTTTGTTTGTTTGTTTGTTTGTTTTGTTTTTGTTTTTTTGAGACAGGGTTTCTTTGTGTAGCCCTGGCTGTCCTGTGTCCTGGAACTCACTCTGTAGACCAGGCTGGCTTCAAACTCAGAAATCCACCTGCCTCTGCCTCCCAAGTGCTGGGATTAAAGGCATGCGCCACCACTGCCCGGCATAAACGTGTTATTCCAGGGTCTCTGCTTCTGTATCTGCCTCCAAGCTTGATCAAGGCTTCCCTCAGTGATAGACTGTGAACAGAGATAGAAGCCAGAACAAACATTTTACCCTCTAAGTTGCTCTTGGTCATGGTGTCGGTCTCAGCAATAAAAACCCAATTAAGACGAAGAGGGGAAGGAGAAAGGGAGCTGAGGGCCAGCATCCTGTCCTTCCTGTCTTATTGGGGATACAGGATGATAGCTGTCTCATGCCCCCAGGGTACAGTGCCTCCTTCACAAGGATGTGGAGCAAACATAAAGCCTTCTTTACGTTGCTTGGGTCAGATATTCTGTCACAGCAGCAGAAGCAGCAGCAACAACAAAAACCAATACACCTCAGTAGAAACAGAGAAACTAATTTACCAAAATTAAGTTGCAAATGGCCGTGCAAATGTTCCAATGTTTCCAACACTCTGTAGAAGAGATCTGCTGGGGACCCTGGATTTTGAGTGTCCTTATTGTTACAAACAAATCACTTGATTCCATACAGGGTTCAGTAGGGAGGTCATCCTGCTAAGCCAGCCCCGCCTCTCACTCACACCCAAGAGCACCAACCTTACCCAAAAGCCACCTTCCCAGCAGCAGCAGCAGCATGTGGGGGCTTTCCCAGTGCAGGACCTCAGACTCTGTCCCTTCCCTTTCTGAATCACCTTCATTAATTCCTCTCTGATTGCAACGGTTGCATGGCCTGTGGATCTGTTTACAGGAAGAGCAGACAGGAGTTAAAGCCACAGAGACAGAAGCAGACTCATGGCTGGCAAGGCTGGGTGGAGAGCAAGGGGCGGGGAGTGGCTGCTCAGTGGCCATCGGGTCTCCTGGGGATGAGGTAACAGTTTCACAACTCGGTAAAGATGTGAAGACTCTGAAAACGGGTCATGATTAATCTCATGTCAGGCCTTGCATCAATTAAAAAGTGTCCCCCCAAAAGCTTCATTTTAAGAAGCTTCTTAGGTGACTAATGGGCAGGTTGAAGTTTGAGGGAAAACTCTATAGATAAAAAAGAGCAGGCATTTTCCATCCAGCTGAAAGGAACAAGGGGTTTTATATGAAAGAAAACTCATTCGGTTGATGCTAACACATGTTGACATCATAATAAATTAATGGATACCTAACTATCATTGATACATTTTAAACCCCTGGCATGGATAGTATTAAGAGTCTCACTTTTAAACTTTGTCTCAGACTTATTTTTACACATTTAATAGAGAAATTAGTAATGCCAGAAAGATATCAAATGTCTTTCACCCATTAAATCTGAGTTTATGTGATGCTTGTCTGGCTCTCCGGCTCCACTATTTCTTCCTATTATTTATTCAGCTATAACATTCTTTAAATTTCCTCAACTTTCACAGATTAACTCTCCAGAAGAAGTGTTACCCTACTTGATATTCAGTATATATTTTTCTGGTGACAGCTTTATGGTACAATTAAATTTCATACATTTTTTCAGCCTTCCTTGAATATGCATTAGAAATCCAACCATCATAATTCTAAACCAATTGGCTTGATTTAACTATTTAAGCTTACTCCTCACAGGGCCACGCTTCCATACATCCCATACCTACACACACTTCATCCTCCTGCCTGAAGTTATTGACTGTGCTGGCAATGAAGGAAGGCCATGGAGCCCTGGCAGGCGGATCAGAATTTCCATTAGAAAGCACATTGAAGGAATCTGAACTTTAATCTGCCGCACTGCAGTGGTGCCAGCTTACGCCAGGCCACAGAGCAAACTGACATGTGATTAGCAACAGCAGATTGGACCCTATTATCAGAGTTTAACATGCAAGAAATTGTTATCGGAACTTAGCATAGGAGAAAAAAAAAAACTCGGATGTTTCGATGGACTAAGTAACTTAATAAGGCTCATTTGGATGCAAAAATAAATGAGCACCGAGTTAACATTAACTTTTAATGCTTGCCATTTTATGTTAATTTGTATTTTTAAAATTATGGCTGATTCTTTGCAATCAGTCTATGGCTAATTATATCTCCAACATGTAAATCGGATGGAATGCTGGGACCAAAGAACAACAGAAAATATCCAACAAAGACCTTGGAGACTCAGAACTGTCACGCTGTTAACGGAGAACATTCCAGTCTAGAGAGAGAACCGGGCTCGGCACGACTGTCACCATTCTTCCTCAGAGATCAAAGCTGGGTTTGCTTAACCATGGTAACCATATTGATGTATCTTGTTTGCAGATGGTCCTGCTATTTTTCTTTGTAACTGGTGGCTCTGCCCTGAGGCTCAAAAAAGATCTCTGTGTAAGGTAGATGTAGACTGGACTTTCGGAAATAAATCTAAACATGTCTAAATATGAAATGTGGCATTCAGTACTTTCTACCTCCCAACATTGAGCCTCCTTCTTCTTCCATGCCAGGCAGAACAATATCCAAATCAACATTATGAAGATGTGTTCTAAGGGCTTGCATTCCAGTCATAAAGAATAATACAAACTATACCAAACGCTTAAACTCCATAAGAGCTACTCTTGGGAAAACAGGAAGCTTGCTATTAAAGTAACCAAACTAGAAAACAATGAAAGCAAAGCATCTGGCTTGGTTGGCTGGTAGGTATGGACTGTTTAAACAGAAATGCATTTAACAAGTCTCTATGCATCCACAAATTAATTGCTCACTGTAAGAATCCAATGTCTATGTTTCACTGGTGAAAACACTTAAGCCTTGAAAGGCTAAAGTAATCCATGTAAGTCAGCTGAGCCACGGTGCAGCCGCCTGCTGCACATCAGGACAACAGTTTGAAAATGAATTGCAGGAGGTCCTGTTCCCAGAGCAATTCTGCTCCAATAGAACTGGGATGGGTGAGACTCTTCGATCATGAGACCCAAGGGCAATATTACATGTACAAGACCAACATAACCAGTAGAAATAAGAGACCCAGAGAAGTGTCTTGGAGTTCCAGTTAGGAGAAATTCTGCTTCCTTGTGGGTGAGGCACCTCACTCTTGACACAGAAAACCCACTTCCCAGGAACTCTCCCAAATCCCTGGCAAACTGGGACACTGGCGAACATTCTGCCCCACTTTATTTACATACCACAGGATCATAGGATTAAATTAATTAAGAGGGGAAAAAAAGCACAAGGCAGGTGAGGACGAGGCAAAAAACTCAAGAGATGAAGAGGGAAGACAAGACTGTACCTGTGAACATGGCGTCCACGACTCAGGAGAATCTCATGTCTGCTTCATTGCCCTGACATCCTCATCACAACACATGTGAGACACCATGGGAAAAAAAATCCTCAAATTACAGTAATAGATGAGGAAAAAGATCCCAGGCCAATGGCAAGATCATAGACAAAAACTCCCCTCAAAGTGAGGAGATACACACCTATACAGATATACAAGAAACATACAGAACACCAAATAGATAAAGATGGAAAAGAAAATCTCCAGAATGTATTATAGTTAAAACCCTATATATATACAGAACAACAACAGCAAAAAAAAAAAAAAAAAAAGTATTGAAAACTGCAAGAAAAAAAAAAATATAAGTCACATCTCAGACCACCCATCTGATAACATCAGATTTCTCAGTGGAAACTTTGAAAGCCAGAAAAGCCTAGAACAATGCACTTCCAGTCCTACAAAATCATAAAGGCCAACCTGGACTAATATACCCAGCAAAACTATCTTCATAGTCGAAGAAGAAAATGTTTCCATGATATAACACCTCAGCTTCCAGCCCTAACCGCCAGGTCTGCCTCCTTCTGCCACGCTGTTCCTACCATTACGGATTCTAACCCTCTGGAACCATAATCCCAGATAAACCCTAAGATAGATTCTTAGGTTCCTGAAAATTCATAAAATCTTTGAATCTACCATATCAGTTAACTTTCATTTGCTTTACAGTAACATCCTAAGGAGTAATCAACAAACATAACAGGTGTGCAACTTAGTTTCTATTGGAGGAGAAATAGAAACAGACAGGAGAGTCTTTCCTTATCTGGGGAAACAGAAGATAAATGTGGAGAAACAGAACTATTTCATGTATTTGCCCAGAATGACTCTGCTTGCCTACATGTGAGCAGGGTTAGGAGCCACTCTGATCAGAGTGGTGGTGGTGGCGGTGCTGCTGCTGCTGCTGCTGCTGCTGTTTTTGCCTTGTTTTGTTTTGTTTTGGTGGCAGAGCTAGAGGATTGACTTGATTTGTCTTGCCAATGGCTGGAGGCAGTTCTGCCTGGCTTGATTTATGAAAGAGATTGAAGCATATTTTCTTGCAACACTGCATCTCTCCCGGAGGATTTGTTAATTGAGGTATCACCTCTCAAGAATCATTGAGTAAAACTAATATATTACGTTGCCTGTTTCTGATTTCCACTAGGGCAATTACTTCAAAATATGCATAAGAGAGAAGACCACGCTCTTGAGCACGTCAAGTAAGAAGCAGTTCATTCAGGACCAGGCGGGAGGAGGTTGATTTCCCTAATTTACACACTGGAATTATTTCATTTCTTTATCCTATTTCTAGAAATGAAATCATAAATTCCTCCTGACAGGTTAGCACAGATTGGTTTTAAGCATTCATAATTCAGTTATCTTCGGGTCGTCTGGCCAGCAGTCAGCTGATGTCCAGCATATAACTCTGAACACCCCAAATTTAACATTTCATCCTTGTAACATTTTGAAATAGTCGTAATATAGAAGCATCATAAAAGAACCTAACAGTCTGTGGATTCATGAACCCTAGGAAAAGTGGAAAAGGACCTAGGCAAGGTTCTTGTGTATATTTATATTTGTGACTGTCTAGTGAAAATCCACTAGTACATCTGCACAAGCCAACAACAAAGGATGTGTGTTGACGTCTGGCTGTATCACCTAGACATTCACCAGACATTCTGGCTGACAGTCATTTGCTGCAGATGACGAATAAAAAGTTAGTTAAACAACTTGAGAAAGTCGTTTTGCAGACAGAATATTTTAAAATCAGGAACCATGAGAGCAGCATCAGCTACAGTACCGATCAGGTTCTTGGTACAGAGAAGTCTCTGGAAACCACGAACAAACTCTTTTTAAAACACCAGTAAATTTGATTCCTTTTATTTTTCCCTCCTGATATTTTCTTAATAGATTTTTTAAAATAAAGTTTACAGAAAAATTAAACAAAAGGTACTGGAATTTCATTTACAAAACTCTGTTGTTTTAGTGTCTACTAGCTTTTGAGGGCAAAGCTATTCCAGGATGTGTGTCCTGCTTGGCTGTTCCTGCTCTCAAATATTTGTCTCATCCCCTGTCACTCTCATCTGTGACCTAGAATGAACCACACCTGAGAGGATACTCCCTAAGAAAGCAAATGACTTGCATTCTTGATAAGCCTCCTTAGCAACCATGACTTGGGTTTCATACATGGATATTAATAACTAACATTTTTCTCTCTGCTCACTGGAGGATCTCTTGCCTAGCATGAAAAATCTTAGAGAAGATATAAGAACCACCAGGTTAGTGAACCTTCTTGGATTAGGGCTTTACCAAGTGACTGCCATGTTTGTTTGGCTCATCCACTGTCTTGTTGAAAAATCAATTTTGAATGTGTCTATCAAAGTTAAAGGAAGAAAGGCTTATGCAGGGAGCAGGTACATCAGGATAATAATGCATGACATGCCAACCACAGACATGATGTGCCATAAGAAGATTTGATGCTTGGGAAGGAAATTTAAAAATAAAAACTTAAATCAAGAGTATGAACAGACTTATCAGACAGTGGGAGATAAAGCTGTTCTCAGTACCAGAGGTGCAAGGTTACCCCCTGAGTAACAGGGATGTCCTTGAGGCTCCATGTCATTGCTGTTGATTCCCTATAAGAACTAGAAGGTGAGACCCTGTTGCTGGAGACAGCACATACCTCAGTTGTAAGACATAGAGAAATCTAGGTGGAAATGGGCTGGAGTCTTCTTCCCTGCTGTCTAGCTATCACAATGTCAGATGGTATTTAATGAGGCTACAAGTGGGGTTAGGGTGTTGTCACTAGTCATACTCATCTGTAGCCCCTGTGAGCAACAGTATTGACCTGCCAGGTATAATGTGCCCACAGGTACAACAGTAGCAAGTCTATTATAGGGATAACTAGCCATTTTTTGATGGGATTTAATATCTACTCCTCAGAAGGGACCTCACTTCTGTTACAGAAAATCTAGTCAAAGCCCATAGCTGGGGTGCTGGGAGGCACAGCTCCATCAGGGAGGCTACTGTGGCTGCTTTACTAAATGGACATGATGTGTGCATCACAAATCCCTCTGGGTAATGATGCTTCTACCGGTAGATCAGTTCTGCTGTTAGCTGTGGCTATGCAACCTTCTTTTTTGCAGTGGACAACAGAAACCACAGAGTCATAACTGAGCAAAGTGATGAGAATAAGTGGCTGAATACTCCATAAATGGGTCATCTATATTTCCCTCTCAAGGGAACATTCAAGAAGAAAAGGAAGAAGAAAGAGGAGGAGGAGGAATGTAAGAACCAGAAGATTGCCAGGAGTGGTCATGTGTGCACTTGCACACACACACACACACACACACACACACACACACACATTTTTAATCCTAACACTAGGAAGCAGAGGCAGGAAGAATTCTATGAATTTCAGACTAACCTTTTCTACACAGCAATTTTCAGGCCAAACAGGGCTACCTAGTGAGACCATGTTGGACAGATGGAAGGAAGGGAGGGAGGGAGGGAGGGAGGTTAGGAGGAAGGGAGGGAGGGAATGGGGGAGGAAAAGAAAGAAAGGAAAGAAGAAAGCAAAGAAGACAAAGAGAGGAAAGAAAAAAGAAAGAAAGAAATGAAAGAAAGAAAGAAAGAAAGAAAGAAAGAAAGAAAGAAAGAAAGGAAGGAAGGCAGGCACCAGAGGGTAGGGTGTGGTTATGGAGTGCTGTCACCATGCATGACATGATGACTATTGCACTCTAGGACCTAAAGCAGCTGTAATGACCTGCACAAACTTGGGCCTTTCAACATCTGTCATGGATGCAGGAGTTGATGAGGCCCCACCCCTCCCAGAGGATCTACAGGCAGTTAGTGGTTGATGAGAGAGTAAGAGACAATCTCTACAGTAGCGTAGCCACAAAGTACCTATGTCTGTATGGAACGCCCCTCGCCCAGGCTCCTGTATGCAGCCTTAATTAAATGCAATGGGTGGAAGTGGAGTCCAGGGAGTGAAAGGGAGGTTAGCTGGGAAGATAAGGCTTAGAGAAGTGGGAGGGACAAGAACGGGTAATAAAGAATGAATATGATCAAATACAATGTATACATGTATGAAACATAGTAATTAAGTCTACCTAACCAATGTGTGCCAAGTAGAGTAAAAGTAATAATAAAATGAAAGGGAATCGGGAAAGAAGTGGGGACAGCCACGGAAGCAAGTGCACCTTTATGAAGAGCGGTAACTGCAACCATGCACACAACAGGCAGCTCATCAACACTCCCTAATCCAAATGCTTCCTAGAGGCTGCCTCGCCATGCTCCCCTCACAGCACCACCTGAGGCAGCAGAAACAAGTGCCTCTGGGTCTCCTCAGCTGTGCTGTGTAAGGAAGATGACAGCTCTCCTTCATCCCCCGTGTGAAGTCAGAAAGGTGAGTCTGTAGATACTGCAAATCTAAGTGGAATAGAAAACCCTGCTTACCGTGTTTTGTTCCCTTTTCAGTGAGTAAATACAAACCTCCATTAGCCATAATCTGCTTTGTCCGTTTTTGTATTGCCTGTATTCTGTATGCAAGGTAAAGCATAAGGGATTTCAGAACTGGTGAATGGCATCTGGGACTTGTGTGAAAGAAGAAAGCTCCACCTTTGGTAAAAGATACACCAGGTTATAGAGAGGCAAAGCAGTTTGTTACACAAGGCAAAAGAAGGAGAGAGGTCACATGAGTGTCAGCTCCTAACAGGAGGGAAGATGGGAGGAAACGGTTGAGACAGCCCTGCCACGGTGTCCCTGCCATCACAGACCCTAGGCATGTATGGAGGGCTTAATAACTAGGAGTGTTTGTCCTCAGTCACTCAAATGTCTCCAGGCTCAGAGACAAGGCACGACTTCCCCAAGGTTGCACAGTCAGTTCAGAACAAAACTAGAATTCTGCATCAGTGCATCTAAAGTTAACCTTAAGCTGACAGCTGAGTCTATGTCCCCATCTACCTGGCCTTGACTTCTCATTCTGTCCTTCCCTCTCACAAGACGCTTTGCCTCAGCACATTCTCACACTCCTCAAGGACCCAACTGACACATATACCCTACTGTTGTAAAGGTTTCCTACTTCAACCCCAGTAACTTGGGTCCTAGAACCATGACTAAGGGTTGTCAAGTCAGGGTTTCTGTTCCTGCACAAAACATCATGACCAAGATGTAATATATATTCATTATTGTATTACAAATACAAATAAAACCTTTTTGAAAAGAGTTCACATACCAGACGATATGGGCTTCTACCACTAACTGCTGCAAAATGTGAACAGAAAAAGGGACACAGCAGACTGACCGCCCAGCAGCCAGAGCTTGGGTCAGCCAAGGGAATGCTCTTGTAAATGACATACCGGATGTGCCCAGACAGAGCTGCCCATGCCCAGTGCTCCAATCAGAGGCTGAGGCACAAAAACACAAAGTCACATGTATGCTGTCAGCTGCTTTCTCTCACATCTCAAGTATCTAGCAGGCCACACCCTGTGTCTGCTTTTTCAGGGCTTACTCTCAACATACCGGAGGCTTCACAGCATAGGGACTCAGATGTGATCCCCTAGCCCGATCTTTAATTCTGCATTTGTCTACCCCACTACAAACACCAATTTTGAGGATGCAGCAGGCTCTGACCCACCCTGGAGCCCATGTTCGAGCTCCTGACCTGTCCTTGTCCTGGTTCAGATGGACTCTGTCTTTAAGCCTTCCTCCTTAATTACTGGCATACACCGATTCAAGTTACTTTCTTGCAATTATGTTATTCAGCAATAATTGGATTTCTGGTTTTAATTGGGCCCTAAATTAGCGATAGCTTTCAAGAAAGCCATTACAGTGATTTCCAGCTACAGTTTTTGCTTTTTGAGTACATTTCATTTCAAACAGAATGATTCGCCAGTAGGAGTCACAGCTGTGTCGAACTCTTACATGGGATTCCACTAATGATTACAAGTCGGGGGTTATTCTGTTGTAACTAAACACTTGCTGCAAACTCTGTCCACTGAGCACAGCTGTGTCACAGGGGTGGCTGTCCCTATTTGGTTTAGGATAAAGATGGAGGCCTGTGAACAGCTGTTTAGCTCAGCTAAATAGAGAAGTGGCACCCCATGTCTGCCTCTCCCTCGGGATAGTCAGGTTCTTTGCGCACAAAGCTGGGCTGGAGGGAAGCTTAGCCAATCGCGGTTGAGTGCAGTGCTGGATCTTGGTCTGCAAGGAGAGCACCGGAAATGAACACACCCAGGAACGCTTCTTTGGAGAACTGGTTCATTTGCTGGGAGTCAAGGGAAAGGGGAGTATTTATGCCCCTGGGGAGGTGGCCAGGGTCTCTGGAGCAAAGTTTGTGTGGTTGTGTACCATTGGCCAGGGCAGGGGTGCTGTAAGATGCTTCATTTGCATACTCAGGGGCTGGAGTGGAGGCGGGGGTCCTCATAAGGTCAAACAAGGAATGAATCCCGATAACTGTCAGGGTAATAAAGTCTTACTAGGGCTGATGGTCGGGGAGCCAACTTTATGGCGGCAGGTTGGGAGGCAGGAAGTAGCCAACAACTCCTGCCATCCTCATGTTTGAGGTACCCGGGCTTGAAGCTCCCTCTTCCATACCCTTCCTCCATAACTTTGGGCCATTGTGGTCTCACAGAGAGAAGAGACTCTTCTTCTTAGCCAGTGCAGCTAATGAACAGTTCTGGATAATACAAAATACTGTCACAGCAAACCATTCTTAAGAGAGGCTGAAGGGGGAATTTTGATGATGCTACAGAAAACAATCCCACCGCCATCCTCCTTCTGTCTGGCCAAGAAGTTCCTTCCTAGTACCGTAATTACTGCAAAGGACACCAAGCTGGTAAGAGGTGTCATGGTAGCAGAGTAAGAGCCTGGGCTGCCTGTGGCAGAGTCCCAGTACTGTTGGCTTTCTGCCCATGGTTCCGTTGATCTCTCTGTGGACCGCACCACAAGATGATGGTCCATGTTACAAAGGGACCAGCATCAGCAAGACACCACAAGACCAAGTTCTCAGCACTAAGGAGACTTCCCCCCCCCCCCACCCCCCGCCCCCAGGGACAAAGGGCAAAGCATAAAAGACTAAAACAGGAGATAGAGGATGCGGGAGGAGAGGAAGGGGTAGTCATCCTGGGGGGAGGGAGGTACGGGGGATGCCTCTGGACAGAGAGAAACAGACGAGGCCCATAGGCAATTGCAGTTTATAAAGGTAAAAGGGGAGATCCCTCCCACTTTAGGATGAGGTGTTTGATTTTAATTTGATGGGTTAATTAGGGAAGCCGCAAAGGGGGTGGTGTTGATTACTGGACTTCAGTACTTTGATAGCTGGACCTTGGTCGTCAGCCCCAGGAGGAGAAAGTGGCCAAAAAAGGGAATAGACCTTGGTAGCTAGCTTTAGGAATGTAATCTAATGGTTTTTAGCAAGACAGAAGAAATCAGCGAGAAGGGCAAGGCCTGCCCGATGTTTGCCATGCTTGGGCTGGCTAGAATCCCGTCAGGTTAAGTGAATTAAAAGTGCCGCCTTCTCTGCAGGCTATACATTCCAAGCTAGACATAGTGGCTGACCCCCAACATCTGTATTTTTATTTCCTCTTTATATATCTCTGTAATGTGAAATTTATAAATCAGACACCGCGGGAGCTTAACTTACTAATAAAATACAGTAACTATAGCAATATGATGTGATAAAAAAAGTTATTTAACACAATTTTTTTTCTGGAATTTTCTTTGGAATGTTTTCAGTCCTAAATTAATGATGAGTACCTGAAAACCTTGAAAAGCAGAAACACTGTTAGGGATGGGATCATTCATCAGTTTCCTATGGCACTGAACTGCCTCTGAAAAGGTCCCGCCACCTGGTGAGCAATTACTAAAGGCAACTTTCACTGTTTCCATTCAAGGGGGCATTGTCTGTTTCTGGATGCCCCAGCATCCAGAACAGGGACAGAGATGGAAGCACTTTTTTTTTTTTTTTTTTTTTCATCTCGTGGGAGAAATCAGGGCTACAGGAAGTACATCAAAGAGGAAAGCAGTTTAAACTTGAGAGAGGATTGTATCCTGCCAGGAAACACGTGGCGTAGCAAGAGGGCTATGGCAGGAGCATCCTGGGAGTTATTGCAAAGGCACAAATGACCTCAGGAGAGCAATTCCCAGCTGTGACCTAATGAGGCCTCAACAGCTAAGAGAGAGAGAAGCTCCAGCCCTGCAGGACAGCAGCCATTGCAGAGAAGACATTCCCCGCCTCTCTCCCCTCTCTCTCCTCTCCTCTCCTTCCTCTCCTCTCCCCCTCCTCTTTTTCTCCCCATCTTCTCTCTCTTCCTCTCCCTCTCTCCCACTCCCCTTCCCCTGTTCTGATGACTAAACCCAATAGGGAATAACTAATGGGATTCTTATTACTGCAATAAATAATAAAAATCTTCACGGACAAAAGAGCCATCATTTTCAGGTGGTAATAGAAGAAAATGTTGCTATAGATAAAAGGGCATTACAGTATATGCTTCCTATTGCTGGCTCAGTTTGTGGAGGCCTTTTGCCTACACTGTGGCTCAATGAAGATAGATATAAAATCTTTCCCCATCCAAATCCATAGAGTCACAGGTCTACTCCCTGTAAGCTTGTTTTCACCTGCCCAACAGCAGAGGTTTCTGAACACCTAGTTAAACATAGGTTGAATAAGAGGTCACAGGGACCAACTCATTAGTGTATAATCAGACTGTATAGTGTGCATTCACTCATAAACGTGTACTGGGAAGTTGTCTCTGGAGGACACATGTTGGGGATAGATCAGTTGAGCGGTTTTTTTTAAAGGCCTTGCCTCCATGAAGCTAAGGTGTTGGGGGAGAGGTCAGGTAACAAAATGAATTAATGAAATGAGAGCAAGCATGCCTATAATCTGAATACTGGAAGGTAGAGGTGGCAGGGTGACAAGTTCAAGGCCATCCTGAGCAACATATGACAACCTCACATCAAAAACCAAACCAAAGGCCGAGGATCTATCTTAGTTGTTGAGCGGTTGCCCAGCACGAACAAGGCCCTGGGTTTTGATACTCAGCACCACGAAAGAAAGATTATAAATCGGGAGGTAGTGAGTGATATGAAAAACCATATAGGACCTTTTAAGACATGTAGGAAGCCAGAGGAAAGATTGTAGTTTTTAAAAGGTTAATTCAGGGTTGGGGGTGAGGGGTGAAGAGAGATCTTGAAGGCATGAGAAATAATAACCCTGGGAGTAGCAAAGAATGGAGCCATGCCCATTGTAACACAGCCACGCCCACCATCACAGAGCCACGCCTATTGTTACAGAGCCACGCCTATCATCACAGAACCATGCCCGTTACTATGAAGCCTCACCTAGTACCCTGTCGAACTTAGTTTCAGTGTGTAGAGAACAGGTTTTGATGACAGCAGCTAAAGTCAGGAACCTGAAGGTGGTCAGGGAGAAGATTGCAGAGACTAAGTTGGCAAAAATATAAAATAAAAAAAGGAGCCACTGTCTTGTTTTCAATCCAAGATCTGTTTACCTGATAAGACTGTAAATCGGCTTTCATTTGAAAAAGTATTTCCCTACAAACCAAAGGAAAAAAAAACTTTAAAAGAACATTAAATAGCAATTACATATTTTTTCCTTTAAATAATTGTCATCATCCAAAAGGGAAAATGTTAACACACCACTGCCTTCAACACTCAAGTCCCAAAGCTGACTGACTTTTATGGTGAGGATAAATACATTTCTAAAGGAACCTAATGAGATGTGCATCTCCTCGGGATTTTGAGAGCCCAGACTAAAGAAGCATCGACCCAGGGGACCAAAGGATGTACCAGCCAGAAGCAAAGGTTCTCCAAGAAGACAGGTGCATCTGCCTGGCCTTACCCTTCCCTCCATCCTGCCCCAACATCCCATCTGCCTCCCAGAGGCTTTCCCCAGTGACTTCAGTGAGGGGTGAATCAGCTCATTATCCCGGACATTAAAACAGCGCACCCATTGTCACAGACATTCACCCAGGAGAATTTTCTAAGTGGCCATAGATCCTCAATACTGGGTCCCATTCAGCAGGCTGTCAGCCACAGCATAGCCACAAAACTGATTGTATTGCTCACCCCATAAATATTCTACCACTACTGAAGAGATTTACGATATTGTATCTTCGGTTCAATTTTCAGAACGATTTACAGCTCACATACATCCAAAAACTTATTACCAACTGCATTATTTGAAAACAAAGTGATAACTTGCTATCCTCCGAGAGGACCAAAGAGCCGTCAACGGAGGCTTCTATTCATCTCCGCGCTATCTCTGCAACTCCTATTACTGTAATATATATAACAAACATCTTAAGTGGAGTTACAAGGCACACACACTACACGAGTGTAGTAGTCTATTAAGGGAGACGCCTTTGGAGAACCACATATTTGTCTTCAACGTGGGACCTGTGACAAGACTTTTCAAGAAATGGAAAAGCCTAAAGCGGAGATTGTGCTGAGAACTGATGAGCCCCTCAAATCCCATTCCTGCTGATAACAACCAGCCTTCGCAAAGGTAACACTTGGCTCGGAGCCTGTGTTGAGTCATTCTGAATGCACCATACTCTTCAGACTTGATGGCTGGGAACCTGTCCCAAGCCAACGAGTGGGACCTTAGTGTTCCTAAGCCACAGTAGATCATTAGAGTCCCCAAGAGAATTTGCAAAGAAAATATCAGTCTCCATCCCATGCTTAGCAAACAATAATTTTCATTGGTCTTGGGTGGGGCCTGGATAATAGCATTTTTTAGACATAGATCTCCTATCCCTCTGGCATACAAACACTATCAGATGATTTGAATGTACAGTAAAATCAAGAACCTTCTAACATCACACCCTGGAGTTGAACTTCCTTTCCTATGAGCTATATTTTGCCTGCCCTCTCTTGGGCAGTTGGGCAGACGTATGCATAATTTTGATTATGGTGGTCCAGTAGTGCCTGGCAGGAATAGGTGCTAGACTGATCAGAATGCAGTCACCACGTTCTGGGCTCGGTGAAACAACCAGCGAATGGCAGCACTTACACATAAGTATATTTATAATTCTTTCTGTAAATAAGATTCTTGTCCCACATTCTTTCTAAACTCTGAAATCTGCTTCTGAGCAACAATGAAGTCATTTGACGCTTGCTTTTTCAGCCCACCGTGGTGTTTTTCTTCCTGCACTGATTTCTGTTCTTTCACCGAATCATCACAAAACCGGAGAGCACGGTGAAGTTAGAATTGGGAAGAGTGCCAATATCCTGCACCGGCCTGTGCATTTTATCCTCAGACCGTTTCCTATACCCTGTGTCTGTAGTATGGAGAAGAGATGCTTCTTGTCTCTGCTAGCCGTTCTTCATTACCGAGCACACATTTTCCCCTGTGACTAACTTCTTACGATCACGTGCACATTCCTTCAAAATGGAATGAGTACATACCGGTCTAGAAGAGGACTTGCCTCCTTATTTTGGCCCCAGCAGTATCAAACCCCTTTGCTACCCAGCAGGCGTGGACAGAAATCTCATCTGCCCATAAAATGGACTCACTGCCACACACACAACAGTTACTCTGATCTTCCTTGAGATCCGATGGTGACGCCATCAGTTCCACGAGGGAAGCCGTCTTGGTGGTCTATGCTGGGCATGAATACGTCTGAAAGAGCCGGGCCGTGGCTGGGTGCAGCAGTGGCACAATGAGCGGCTCTAAGTGCGGGCTCAGTTAAACTGGAGAAGCGGAATTTTGAAAGTTTACCCAGCAACGGGGTCCTCTTAATTAACCAACTCACTTGGTTGAGGATCGTCTCCGACTCTTCCCCTACAGCCCGAGCTCTGCTCCTCCTGCGCTGCTACTGAGTGACACTGAAGCCTTTTAAACCGGGTCTGTTTCATTGTCACTATTTTAAACTTTTGGAGTTTCATTCCGATTTGGTCCCCGCTTGAAAGCCGCTTCAGACTGCTCTTTAAAATGAAAAATTTTCACGTCCTCAGCCAATCCTGTCGGCTCCCTCCACATTCTTTTGAGGTTCGTGTTCCCCCAGGATAGCCTCAATGCCTGTGTCTTTGAAAAATATCTGCAATAAAAATTCAAATACATTCAAAAATGAACATAAATAAAACATAATTTCCTCCAAATGATTTATAAGATACTAAAGCATTCCCTTCTCTGTCTTTGTGCCTGTCAGGAGTTCAACACCGCGTCTCCTTGGGGCTCGGCACTACTCCAATTCCCCCCCAATCTTCCACAGCCTTAGCCTGCACCTGCTTGACAGTACTGAACACACAAAGCCCTGCCATGGCTTTGATAGTGTGTCTCACTTGTCCATAAACTGCACCCATCTGGAAATGGTACAGCTCTCTAGTCTCCCTTCAGAGGATGCCATAGAGATGTCTATGGTGAGTCCAATGTAGGACCGCCATGTTCGCAATCTCTAGAAAGGTATGTGAAACACAAGTCACTAAGGCCACTCCAGGGTTCCTGGTTTGGAGCTCTAGGATGGAGCCTGTGAATCTGCATTTCTAATGAGTCTCCTGAGAACGCTGATATTACTGTACTAGAGTCAGTTCACCTCGGTTATCAGGAAACAAGTCTCCCTTAGGATTTAGAAGAAACAGGGTTGTGTTCAAGAACCATTTAAAATATGTCAGACCTAAGCACATGACATTCCAAAGGAAGACTCCAAGATCATGTGTGTCTTAGTTGGTTTTCTATTGCTATGATAAGACACCAAGACCGCTGCAACTTATAAAAGAAAGGGCTGCTTACCTTTGGGCTTACAGTTTCAGAGGGTTACAGGGTATGAAGTCGGAGCAAAGCCATAGGAGTATAAACAACTGAACACTGGCATCTTGATCCATGACCATGAGGCAAAGACAGCAAACTGGGAATGGTGTGGGCTTTTAAAGCCTCAAAGCCCACCTCCAGTGACACACCTCCTCCAACAAGGTCATGCCTCCTTGGTGTGTGGAGACAAAGCATTCAAATATCTGAACCTATGAGGGACAGTCTTGTTCAAACCACCACATTATACTCACTGGTCCCCATAGACTCATGGCCATATCATAATGCAAAGTGCATTTAGTCAACTTCAAAAGCCCCCATAGTCTTTCATATTCTCTGTACAGCTTAAAAATCTAAAGTCTGAAGTCTCATCCAAAACTCAAGGAATTCTCTTAACTATAACTCCCTGTAAAATCAAAAACCAAATCATATACTCCTAACACACAGTGCCACCCAATATATATTACCATCCCAAGCTAAGAAGTTGAATCTTGAATCTTGACTGTCACGTCAGGGTTGTATTTGTTTTAGAGACCAGTAGATTGCTCTTCTAGAATCCCACTTGTTCCCTACAGCTGCCTATATACTCCAGCTCTCCTGGAGTCTGAAGAAGGGTTGGCCGCAGAAATGCAACAGACTTTATAAATTAGCTGTAAAATTAAGATATAACCCAGCAGCCGTTCAACAGACTGTTATCTGGAGGCTGGGACAGGGGTAGCTCTTGTGGGGCAGACCCAAGTGGGATGATTCCAGTTATGATCCGGAGTGTCACAGTCACTGTTCTATTGCTATGAAGAGACATCATGACAGAGGCAACTCTTATGAAAGAAAGCATTTAGTTGGGGGCTTGCTTATACTTTCAGAGTTTTAGTTCAGTGTAGGCTTAGATTTTTCAAAACCTACTCTATCAAGGGTTCTTAAACACTTCAACCTCCCTTCTAGCCCACCACCCAGCAGAGGCAGTGGAACAGAAAGGTTAACAGGAAATGGGGTTTGTGGACCTGTTTAGAAACAGTTCTTTGGGGTTATTCCAATCTTTGTTGTCACCAGTCCAGTCCTCTAGCAAAACAACACAAGTCAGCAGCTGCAGTCAGTTCACTGAGCAATTACCACTCAAATCGGTAATGGGCAGTTCCAACCAGAAGAAATGTGGAGGCTCTGTCAGTTGGCCCCAGTCCTCAGTAGCATCAAGAAGTTGCCAAAATATCCCAAGCTCTTTAGAGAGTTACCTCTCTACAAAGGCACAAGTGAAGATTTGTAACGAGGGGCAAGGCAAACCAATGCCAGAGTATCTTCAGTGAAGACTAGCAAAGCAGAGCAAGGTGAACCAATGCCAGTGCTTCTTCCCACTGACTGTAGGGTTATATTTATATTCTTTCTAAACATCACACATCGGCTCACCTGTGTCTGCTTCAGGAAAACAGTCTTTCACATGGCTGCTTCAACATTCTTTCCTGTGTCTGCTTTAGCAAAACATCCTTTCACCTGTGTGCCCCAGCAAAACATTATGTGACATAACTGAGTTTTCAAAGAAACCAGATATGTCCACTTCATTCAGTATTATCATCTCAGGGATCATGGAGGCAGGCAGGCAGGTGCTTTAGCAGTAGCTGAGACCTGCATCCTAATGCATAGGCCTAGAGAGAGTCTGGGCTTGGCATGAGCTTTTGAACCCTCAAAGCCTATTCCTGGTGACACACTTCCTCCAACAAAATCACACCTCCTAGTCCCTTTAAATAGTGCCACTTTCTGGTGCTTAACTAGTCAAGTATATGAGCTCATGAGGGCCATTCTTATTCAAACCACTACAGGATACTGGATGCACCAGCCACGTGCATGTTCTGCTGATACTGATGAGGCTGTGGAGAACAACTTGCTACGTAGCTGTGGCAGCGGGATACCATCCCATTACATTTGTATAAAGCTCTGTGATTGAGCCGTATGAGAGGTAGGCGGAGTGAGGAGAGGAAGAGGAGAAGGAAGAGGAGGAGCTAGGGGCAGAAATGTAGGAGCCATGGAGAACCACGCATGTATCGAGAGCAGTCCTGGGCAACAACTTATATCTAGGTTAGTTAATTGGTTAAAACTTCTAATTGTGTGGGCATCTTGTTAATTTGAGAATTACCAAACATATAAAGCCTTTGGATAATCTTTAACCATTAGAGTCTCATGTCTACTGGGTACCGCGTGGATGGCGGGATGGTCTAGGCTCAGTCCAGCCTTGTGGTAGGCAGAGCCATCTTCCACGCTAGCGTCTCGTGGGTGGCAGGGCCAGTGTCTCTGGCCAGCTGAGCTGGCAGCCTGAGCCGAGCAGCAGTGAGAACACACTGCTACTCCTGACCTCAAGCCTAGCCTAGTAGGGAACATAGTGGCTCTGTAACTACAAGCCAGACCGGGTGCGGCCGTTATAAATATTACCCTTAACATGTAGCCACTGAGCCAAAAGCAAACAAGAGTCACACATATCACAGTGATAAGATAGCTACCATATGGACATAAATTTTGCAATCTCAAACCAAAGCGAATAAAAATAGAACCTTTAGAAAATCATTTCCTCGTTACTCAAACTACCCTAGCTCTCAACTAAACAAGTTACTGAAATAGGAAACCTAGTCTAGCCACATCTAGGAAAACGCAATCCAGATCATCTCTCTGTCCTTTCAACTGCCCCTCCTAACCTTACTTTTTAGTCAGGGAGGCTCAGGTATCAAGCAACTGCTATGAGCATATTCCCCTGCCTCAGGTTACCTTGACCACATTTATGTCCACTACTAATGCAACAGGCCAGATTTCTTAACTTTGATGAGCCAAGTACATACCAGCAGCCTCTGAGTATGCATGCTCCACCTACTTCTGTATATATTAGGGCTGCGCTGGCCACCTAGATGCTTCTTTGGAGTGTGAGGCTTTGCTATCTCCTGGCCACTATCCACCACTATGTTTCCCTAAGAGCATAGGTAACTTCCCCTACTCCTCTCAATTCCTTCAGGAATTAAGAGCTCAGTAGTAGGGAGCTGTCACTTTTTCTCTGTTTGCACAAACTGTGACGCGCGAGCGCGCGCGCGCACACACACACACACACACACACACACCCCTTGCAGAATGATTCACTACACACTTAAAGATAGGCACTGCTTTAGAGCAAAAGAATGGACAAAATTACTCAAATCAAGTGGGATCAAGGAAGAAGCAGGCTCTGCTCTCCTAACACCGGACAAAGCAGACTTCAAACTAAAAGTAATCAGAAGAAACAAAGACTGATATTTCATTCTAATCAAGAAAAGAATCGAGCAAGAAGACATTACTATATTAAACATAGAGGCACCAAACTAAGGGGACCCAATTTCATGTTTTTAAAACAGTATTACTTGATTTAAAGACATAGATGAATATCTATCTATTAATGAATAGTAGGTGTCTTCAATACACCAATCTCTTTCATTGAAAGGCCATCTAGACAAAAAAAAAAAGAAAGAAAGAAAGAAACATCAGAAAAAAAAAAAACAAAGAAACATCAGAAACATCATGTATTAAATACAATTAACAAACATCTACAGAATGTTACACCCAAACACAAAAGAATATATATTCTATTCAGCATCACAAGAACACTTTTCTAAAATAGACCACTACCTGGAACAGAAAACAAATCTTTATAAACTCAAAATTATTAAACTCACTCATTGTGGCCTATCTGAACATAATGTAATAAAGCTTAAAATTGAAATGAAATACATCTCTAGTGAGTCCACAAACTCATGGAGATTAGTTCACTCGTTACTGAATGGTGAGTTGATCAAGGAAGAAGAAAAGAAAAAAAGAAAGAAACAATCTTCTCAAACTAAATAAAAATAAAGACAACAGAAACCTCTAGGGCACATTGAAAGTAGTCCTACAAAAACATTGAAAAAAAACCAGAAAAAGCACAAATAAAGGGCTTAATGATGCAATTCAAAAATCTGGGAAAACAAAAAGAAAGCAAATCCAAATCCAGTGGATGGCAAAAACCAACAAAAATCATATCGGAAATCAGTGAAATAAAAACAAATAAAAAAGCACAAAAAAGTCAACACATCTAAGATCTGGTTCTTTAAGAGGAAGAAGATTGATAGTGACAGACCCTTGACACAACTAAACAAAGAATAAAACAAGAGAACTCAACAGATTAAGAAAGAATTGACAGACCCTTGACACAACTAAACAAAACAATGAAACAAGAGAACTCAACAGAAAGGAAAGGAAAAAGGAAATATTACAACGGACACCCAAGAAATTCAGAACATTTAAAGGAAATGTTTTTTTAAAACCTGTATTAAACTTAAAAACTATTAAACTTAAAAACCTTAAAAAAAAAAAAAACTGATTCAGACAAACCACTGAAATCAAACCAAGAAATCAAGTCAACAACCTACACAGATGCATAATAAATAGGGAGACTGAATAGTGATAAAAAGACTTTGAACAAAAAAAATATATTCAGGGCCAGATGGATTCACAGGAGAATTCTACAAGACTTTTTAAAAGGAGTTACATCCTTTTAAAAATAAAACAATATGGTATTAACACAAAAATAAACCTGTAGACCAATGGGACAAAAATCAAACACCCAAACAAAAGTACATGTAACTTCAGCTTCATCAGTTCAACTTCATCAGTTGACAATGATGCCAAAACATAGACTGGATAAGTGAACACATCTTCAATGTGTAGTGCCTGGAAAAACTGAATGTCCATATACAGAAGAATGAAATTAGATCCGTATCTATTACCCTGCATCAAAAAAAAAACCAAAACAAAACGAAAATCATCTAAATGGATCAAAGACCTAAACCTGAAATATTAGACACGGAAACATCTAGAAGAAAACATAAGTAGTACCTTACATGTTACGGTTGCAAGAAAGAACTTCCCTTCCATTCCCCTAAGAGTTAAAGCCAACAATGGACAAGCAGGATTTCTTAAAACTAAAAGTCTTCTTCCACACAGCTAAAAACCAATCAAGTGAAGGGGAAGACCAGAGAGCAGGAGAGAGTCTTTGCCAGTTACACATCCGACAGAGATTTATATCCAGAATATACAAAGAACTCAGAAAATGAATAGTTAGGGGAAAATGACCTATTCAACAAATAAGCCCAGGACCTAAAGAAGAGAGAGGTCTCAAAAGAAGGGGGTAAATGGCTAAGAAATGTCAAAAAAAAAAAAAAAAAAAAAAAAAAAAAAAAAAGGAAACATTCATTGTCCCTAGCAATTAGGGAAATACAAATCAAAACAACTTTGAGACTTCATCTTGCTCCAGTCAGAATGGCAAAGATTGACTAGACAACCAACAACAAGTACTGGGGGTGTGGACAAAAGGGAACCCTCATTCACTGTCGGTGCAATTTCAAACGGGTGCAGGCACTTGGAAATCAATGTGGTGAATTCTCAACAAAATGCAAACACATCTATATATGACCCAGCTATACCACTGTTTGGCCTATGTCCATGACAGTCTACTCCACAGGTAGTCTCTGCCTTCTTCATTCCTGCTCTATCCACAGCTAGGAAACGGAAACAGCCTCACTGCTACACTTCAGTCAACGAGCGGGTAATGAAAATGTGATACATATACACTATGGAATCTGCTATTTATGCCCCTGCAAACAGACTTCCACACACAAGCCTATAAAAATGATAAACAACTGGACAGAAGACATATGGAAGTGAAGAGGGACTGGTCAGAGCAGGGGGGAGATAAACAGGAAGGAGAAACAACTGAGGGTAAGGGAGATGCAAACAAGACTGAAAACACTGCACGTGTGCATGGACATGTCACGGTGAGCCCGTTATTATTTATAAAAAAAAATGTATGCCAATGTTTTTAAGGATAATAAATTGTGCCTTATTATCCCCAAAAGAAAAATCTATTATGAAGCTATGGTCTAAGCACTGAAAGTACAACAATGAACAAAACCAAACTCTCTATTCTGAAAACTACCTACTGGAGGCAGAAACGAAGTAGAAACAATACTATGACATTAGATCAGTCACTGAATATAAATGGCTGAAGATTATATGTGTGGGGGTTAAACTTGTGTTAGACGATGGTACATGTCACACAAAAAGAAATGTCACTGTTAGGGAACAAATGGAAACCAGGAGACTGGACTCTACAAGTGTGGAAGCCTGACCCTGGTGTTTTTTAAGTCTCCCAAATATTTTTATATACAGTCAGACAGAATAAGAACTATAGTCATTATCCATGGAAACCACCAATTCTCAACTCCGTGAGGCTCTTTTGGTTTTTTTCTTCACTTACTCCTGGTTTAGTTGTAATATTTAAGGAGTCCCCACCTTTTCTTAGCTAGCTCTAAATTCTGGGGGATCTACAATCAAAAAAAGAGGCACGGTTGTTGGCCCCTTGCTGTCCAATTCAGAGGACCCTGTCTCCTTTTCTCATCTCATTTCGAGTTGCCAGAATTATCACAACTTTCCAGCAAGAATGCCGAGCCCTGGTTAAGGTAAGACCCTTGGCTGAAGACACACAGCTACTGAGAACTGAGCTATCAGTCACCTGCACGCTGGTGGACTCTGAAGATGCCACTCATAGTGTTTCCCAGGGAAACCTTTGTTTCTGACTTTTTTTTTTCTTCCCCTTCTTCAATGCTTCATGATATAATTTAATGAATTATATTTGAATGGCTCCAAATTGTGTAATTGATTACACTCAGCTCCATCACAAATTGCTAATCTGATTCGCACCTGCTGATGTGCCACCTGGAGGGAGTGAGGTGAGATGGGTGGGTGGCTAGGCCTCATTGGACTCCCACACATGTGAGGATTAACCGCGTAAAATAAATGTTATTTTAAAGTATCAGATGGGTGATGACCTGTGATTAGGCAGGCAACCTAGCTATCATCAACTTACATGCGGGACACCTGGAAATTATAGTAGTCAAACCTGATAAATCCCGAAATTAATTTCCATTAAATCTCCCTAATATGAGACACATATTTATAGAACACTCCTAATGTTTTGATCAGCATTTCACATTCAGCATAACTGAGTTATTTTAAGCACACACTGTTACAGGCTGAATTGTGTCTCTTAAAAAAAAAAATGTATGTATCAAAGCTGTCATCCTCCGTATAAAAGGATGTGACTGTCTTTGAAAATAGGGTCTTTAGAGAAGTAATTAAGATAAAAATAAGACCATTAGAGGAGGCTCTTGTCCTGTCTGATTGAGACCTTTATGGGGAGAGAAAACTCAGACATATAAACACCAGACATTTGCATACACAATATTAAGATCATGTGAGAACTCAGTCGTCGGCAGCCATCCGCGCATCAAGGAGAGGTCAGGAGAAAGTAGACTGGTCAACACCTCCATCTTGGACTTGGAGCTTCCAGAATGATGAGAAATATGTTCAAACCACTCATCCTGTAAAATTTTGTTACAGTGGTCACAATATTAATGACTTGTACACTTAAAAAAAAATTATTGCTGTAAGCCCAGTTGTCGTCGGAGAGCTTTCCTCTAACAGCTGATGGGAACAGATACAGAGACCCACAGCCAATCACTAGACAGAGCCTGGGGAACCTCACCAAAGAGGGAGAAGAAGGATTTTAGGAGCCAGAGGTATCAAGGACACCACGAAAACATGAGCCACAGAATCAACTAAGCAGGGCTGACAGTGCTCATGGGGACTGAAGTGGACCACAGAGCCTGTATGGATCTGAGCTAGCTCTGCACATAGGTTATAATTTGCAACTTGGTGTTGTTGTGTGACTCCTAATAGCAGGAATGGGGGGGGGGGGTCTCTGACTCTTTTGCCTGTTCTTGGGACCTTCTTCCTACTGGGTTGCCTCGCCCAGTCCTGATATGAGGGTTTCTGCCTAGTCTTATTGTAACTGGTTATACCATGTTTATTGATATCCTGAAAAGGGGGCAGTTATGCTTTTCTGAAGGAAAACAGAGGAAGAGTGACCTGTGGGAGAGAAAGACTGGGAGACGTGGAGAGAGGGGAATCTCCGGTAGGAATGTAATGTGTGAGAGAAGAATAAATTTAACATCATTGTTCTATATTGAATACACAACTATGATGTTGAGGGACACCATAGAGCCAGCTTCAAGAATTTAGTATTTTAAGGGCTGGAAAGATGACTCAGGGGTTAAGAGCACTGGCTGCTCTTCCAGAGGTCCTGAGTTCAATTTTCAACAACCACATGGTGGCTCATGTGATCTTATGCCCTATTCTGGTCTGTAGGCATACATGCAGGCAGAACACCATATACATAATAAATAAATCTTTTTTAAAAAAAATAAATCTAATATTTTAGAAAGACAGTGGCTGAGATAATTAGAGAACAGTTGGAGGATCAAGGCCACAAGCAGCCATAAAGGAAGCAAGTCATACTGAGACCTCGAAGGGGTCAAAGCCAACATAGTACAGCACATCTTACAAAAAAAAAGGAGGGGTAAAGAAAGGGGGTGTCTAAGTCGTCAATACTCTAGAAGTACAGAAGAGCAGAAGATACTGAAATCGACAGGCAGCGTGTGTGTTGTGCAGTCACTACCTCTTCCTTGGTGTATGACCTCAGCTGGAAAGGTTCACACATCTGGAAAGGCCTTGGGACAGACTGAGCACAGCTGCAAAAGTGAATTGCTGGCACTGGACTCTCACTGACTAGAATGTGTGTGGGAGGACCACACAGGAGCTTCCCCAGATACTAAAGATTAATGCTGAGAGACAGGTGAAACAGTGCCCTCAGTTAAGGATTTGAGATTAACCAGATGCCCTAGGAAGAAAGATTTCTTCTTAGGAAATTGTTGTCTCTGAATTGATAATACCATACGATATCATTTTAAATATTCCACATAGCTGGGCGGTGGTGGCGCACACCTTTAATCCCAGTACCTGGGAGGCAGAGGCAGGCAGATTTCTGAGTTGGAGGCCAGCCTGGTCTACAGAATGAGTTCCAGGACAGCCAGGGCTACACAGAGAAACCCTGTCTCGAAAAACAAAAACAAAAACAAAAACAAAAAAAATTCCACATATATATATATATATCCATTTCTCATATATTCAAAAATCCAAAATCATGCCCACTTTACAGATCAAAAAAGCCAGGCAGAAAGTAAAAGGTGAAGGCCACAGTTGTCTACTTGGTAACAGAAAGAAGTCCCTGAGTGGCAGTCCCAGCCCAGAACCCCAGAGTCTATGCAGTGCACACCCACATTCTTCTCAAAGGCACGAGCAGCTAGTGATCTGTGCATGCCACTTGTCACAACGCCGTTAGTGGGGAATCCAGAGAACAAACATGGGTCATGACGCTGTTGCTCAAAATTGAGTGTTAAGCAATGGCTCAGCTGGGTCTCCAAAACAACGATAACAACGCAGAAAGAGATGTAAACCCAGTAACCCTACTCATAGGAAACACATGTCCCAGGAAGGAAGCATCCATCCCACGAAAATGTTGACTTGTTTTGAGGGAGATAGGACCATCCCAAGGATTCTGACAGCCCTCACCAGACTCTAGGTACTCTCTACTTCTCTGTGTAACTTGCAACTCTTAGAGTAAGAGGACAAAGAACTGGAAGGGAGAATTCTTAAATTATAAATTCTAGGATCTGGAAAGATGGTTCAACAATTACGAGTACTTGCTGCTCTTGCAGAGGACCCATGTTTGGTTCCCAGCACTCACGTCTCGGCACACAACTCCTTGTAACTCCAGCTTCAGGGGGTCTGAGGCTGTCTTCTGGCCTTGAACGGCAGCTGTGCGTGTGCGCACATCACACACACACACAGAGAGAGAGAGAGAGAGAGAGAGAGAGAGAGAGAGAGAGAGAGAGGAGAGAGAGAGAGAGAGAGAGAGAGAGAACTTTTTTTTTCAGAATGTCCACTGGTTCTTAGCTTAGTCAACCAAAGCTGAATTTTCCACAGTATAGCAGCTGTGGAAATGTTGGTACTTAATGTCTGTAACTGAAATCTTATAAAATCTTATAAAAAGCAGAGGCATCGAGAGGGTGGGGGGAAGAGGAAGGGAGAGAGAGGGAGAGAGAAGAGAAGGGAGGGGGAAGGGAAAAGCTGAAGTAACTTGCCTATTGTTGAAGTTAGAGACAGAAAGAGATGCCAAACCCAGAGAGAGGTGAAGAAGGAGAGAGGGAAAGACAGAGAAACAGAAAGACACACACAGGGAGAAACAGAGAGACAGAGACAGAGAGACATACAGAGACAGAAACACAGAAAGACAGATAGAGACAGACTGAGAGACAAAGAGACCAAGAACACATGTCCACTCAATAAGAACTTCGCTTATTTCAAGTACACGTTTACTGTATATTAATGAGTCAAAGATAAGACACACTCTCTGGCATTTCCTCTTCAAACACATGGCTGTACAAATAAGGGGGAAAATGGCCGCCTTACCTGTCAGGCTCTGGGCAAAACTACTTCTAAGAGACAGGTGGGAAATTCCAATTAGAATATATTTTGATTTTTTTACTAACCAAGAGGAGCAGAAAAGAAGATACGTGTTATTTCAAAGATAGTTATGAAAGTGCTGCTTTCCTTTTCTTTGTAACCCAAAGAGACTCCATTTCCTTCAGAGCCATCACCCTGAATATGAGCTTGATTACCCAGAATACACTGGTGCTGGTGTGCTTCCGGTAGAGTAGTCCCTTCGTCATTCATGAACATTTATTGAGCACTTACTGTTGACAGAGTCAATGAGGGAATCAAGAATGACAGTTTAGAAAGAGATGGTGACACTGGGTCCTGAGGCCAGAGCGGAGGCACTTAGGCATTTGTTTTGGGACAATGTGACCACGGCACCTGACAGAAATGAAGGCAGGGAAGATTGGTTTTATGTTATGGCTCAGAGTGTTCCAGCTCTTGTTCCCACGTGTTTGAACAGGGTGCCCTGGCGGGAGGAGCATGTGCAGAGGATAATTTATTCTGATCAGAGCAGACCAGAACCAGAACCAGAGACAGGAAGGAAGGAAGGGAGGGTGGGAGGGAGGGAGGGAGGGAGGGAGGGAGGGAGGGAGGGAAACACACTGAGAACTCTCACACTTCTAGCAAAGCTAGACTTTCTAAAGGCTTTGAAGCCTTTTCAAACTAGCCAGGTGAAGGTCAAGCCTTGAAAACAGCCTATATAGGACAAGTCAGATTCAGACCGTGACACCAGCCTTCTAGTTCAGACTGACCAGAGGAATCAAAAAATTCTGGAATGCGAGTTGTCTTCAGAGTTTCATCAATGGGAGAATTAGTAATGACGAACTACGTCCTGGCAGCCTTTTTCATTGAGAAAATGGATCCTTGGTTCACGCAATGACCCTAGGGAAAAAACAGAAGGGAAAAGGAAATCCATGCACCCTCTATTACACGTTAACTTTATAATCATGTGATAACGGATACTTACGGTGCTGGAGCATCAGATGGCTCACATTAGTATCTACAAGTTTTTAAATAAATTTCATCTGAAAGTTTAAAAAAATAAATATCCCCTATCACATTATTATGTTACTTTTAAATACAAATATATTGGGAGCTGGAGAAAGTCTCAGTGGCTAAGAGCATTTGTTGCTTTTGCAGAGAAACCAGGTCCAGTTCCTAACACCCACATGGTAGCCCTCACAACTACCTGTAACTCCAGCTTGAGGGGATTGGACACCCTCTTCTAGCTTTCGTGGGCACCCATACACATGTGGTACACAGACATGTGTGTAGACAAGCTCTATTTAAGTTACATATGATATATTATTATATACATATATATTATATACATATATATTATATACAAGATATAATCATCATTATCTTAAAATGATTTTCATTTTATCAAATACATATATGCATATTTTATATTGACATAACAAGCACTTGGCCATAAGCTAAATTCAACCTACAGACAACAGTTGGTGTACTTAGTAATCTGAAGATCCCCTTAATCTTGCCAAGGCTACAAGTAACTTCCCTCCTGAAGACTAAGATCTCTTGCCAGAGTTTGTCTCAAAGGTTTTCCTTCTAGATTCCTCTTATCCAGTTTCTAGAAATAGGACCCAAACACCCTGGCAAAAGCGGAGAGCTTAGAACTGGCAGAAGACAAAAAATCCCCCAGAAAGTGGATGTTGCAAGGTGGTTTACAACAGCCTTTTATTTAAGGCTGTGAGGCATCGGCCATGTTTAAATCTGGGGACTGGGCCTCCTTCTCTTACAACTCCGTGGCTGTATGTGAGGATAGGATTTTAACTCAGTGGTTACCTTGCCAGGCAGAAACATATGCGCTGCGAGAAGACGAGGCAAAGAAAAAGTATTATCGAGCAGCCATAGATGTCCAGTTCTTGCTAAAGGAGGTAGGGGATGTCCTTAGGAATATTATTCATCCTGTAAAACAGGCAGCAAAGGAACAGGTCAAAGCAGATCGCTTGGAAGGCTTACTCCTCAAAAGTCAAACATGATTTCAGTTTGGGGTCACTCACCAAGCATGAAGGTTGTGCATAACAGTCTTATTAATATTCCATAAATTCTTTATATGGCACGCAGTAGAAAATCATCATTTGTAATATTTATCTGGTGCTTGAGTGAGAACATGCGATAATAAGACAATTCAATTTTCGACTTTGACATTTCAGATACGACCAAGTCATGATAATCAATCAGTAATACATTTATCACCTACAGGAAGCCAATTAGGCGCCAATAATCGGTGAAATTTCGAACCCGTAACCTCGACTGTATGCAATTGTGACAGCAAGGTAGAGACATTTGCTATAATTACGCTGTTATTGCTTCTAACAAAATGTTTTATACCTGAAAGGGCAGGCACTGGCTTTAAAACCTCAGTTCCAGTCTGGTTCTCTATTACAAATTGCCTTTCGGATCACAAGCTTTTTAGAAGGGCAACAGCAGGTACAGGCACAGAAAGAGAATATGGCTGAGAATCATGTTTGGGCTGTGCAACCAATCCTGGCTCTGCATTTACTGAGTAACCTTGAGCGAATGATTTAAACCCCCTAAGCTTCAGCCTCCTCCCCCCTCCCCCCCCCCCCCCCCCCCGTCTATAAGGGCAAAGTGATAACTACCCGCAAGGTTGTATAAAGATATGCCACAATGAAGGGCACCCAATAAATATGTACTATCATTAAAACCAAAAGAGTTTACCAAAACAAAGCAGCAGGTCATTTTTTTTTTCTTCAAATTGCTTTAAAACATTCTGTATAAGTAAGTCAGTATGGCAAGGAGAGAAATATTTAAAACAAAGCACCAATTATAATCAAGTGTCTTATTAAATATGCTGATTGCTAGATAATGATCATGTGCACTTTTAGTAATATCATAGATGGCTACACCTTGGTTTTTACTTATCGGATCCTGAAATCCTGTGTTAATTACCGGGATAAACTGGGGCAACCCAGAAGCCCATGGAAGGCACTTAATGAAATGACTTCACGTAGTCAGATGTCCTTGGAAGAAGATGTCCAATGTCTTGCTACTTTCAAATGCCACTCGAATACATAGTGTTCAATTGAGGCCCTCTAAGCAGAGTGTGTTTGTGTGTCTATGTTTGTGTATGTGTGCACACACATTTTAACTCAATTTCCCATGGTACCACACAAGTAGTTTCACTCCCCTGTGAGTTGAGAACACTGCTTGATGCAAGGCCGTAAGACAGGTCATCAGTAGGCACAGAACCACTCTAGAAAGCATTCCATGAAGGTCTTGGGTTTTGGGTCTCAGCTCCTCAAGGGGATGCAAGGGTCTAGCTAGGAAGCCTTAAATAAATGCTGACTGTCAATAGGATACTGCTATCACATAAACATGTGTTTCAGTATCTATTACTGTAGAACAAAAACACTTTAAGATTTGGAGACATAAAGCAAATTAACTCATAATTCAATGGGCCAGCAATAATCCCACAGGCCATCTAGCTCCTGCTGAAAACTTCTGGAGTAATCCGGAGTTGGTTGAGCTAAAATATACAAAGATTCTACCTACCTCTACATCACTACCTGCTGTTGGCTCGAAGCAGAAAGGTTTATCTTAGCAAGGGGCTTTACTTCCCTGCAGAATCTCTGTGTAAAAGGGGCTTCTCAAAGTAGGGTAGTCCCCAGTGAGGAAGAATCAGGAAGGCTTCTTAGGACCTCCACTTTGAAACCCTACAGTGACATCCTATTGGTCAAACAACTCACAAGGTCATCTTTTTCCCCCAAGGAGAAGGATGTAGACCCCCGAGGCTGGTCCCTGGATGTGTTGTTATTATCCACCTGTTTTTCCCTGTGTGGTAGATAAAATACAAACACATCGAAAAGGCTAAATAAACATTAGGCAGACTGCATTCACTATTTTCCAGCCATGTCATGAAAGCCTTTAAACTGTCTCACGAAACAATTAAGAGCTCAAGCTATGCTCTCTGACAAGTCTCAATTAAAGTCTCTACACTGACTGGGTAAACAAAAGAAAAGTCCTCTGCCTTGAGACCCCAAAGAAACAGAGGCTCAGTGTTCAAAGGAGGCTGAATTCCCAGATCTGTGGGAGAGGGCTTGCCTAGAATAAATTCTGGAATGGCAGAAGCTGTGTGCCGACACTCAGCGCCCAGAGAATGTCTGATCTTGTAATTGCTGTAGTGTCTAGAAGCATCTCTTCCCAAACATTCCTCTTTCCCATGCCCTAACCCAGTGGTTCTTAACCCTCCCAACACTGTGACCCTTTAATACAGCTCCTCATGCTGTAGTGACCCCCAATTATAAATTTATTTTCAGTGTTACTTCATAAGTGTATTTTTGCTACTGTTATGAATCATAATGTAAATATCTGATATGCGACCTGTGAAGGGTTATTCGATTGACCTGTGAAGAAATCATGACCCACAGGTTGAGAGCCACTACCGTAAACCATTTCCCCTCCTTAATGTGATGTTGGTTTAAAGGCATGTGATTACTTCAAACACACTACTGTTTTCTGGCTGGGAAGTATCCATACCAAGAAACACATTGGAACAATATAGTTTGTCACTTGTTTATAAAAAAAATTATAGTAAACAATTTTAAGTCTAAGACACTGTCTTCCTTCACTTTTTATTACTGCAATAAAACACTGACCAAAACCAACTTGGAGAGGAAAGGGTTGATTTGGCTTGTGTTTCCTTATCACGATGCATCCATCATTGAGGGAAGTTGGAGTAGAATCCTAGAGGCAGGAAATGTAGCAGAGACCATGGAGGAATGCTGCTTATTCATTTGCTTCTAGGCTCATGTTCAATTAAAGTCTCTACACTCTACCTTTCTCAAACCTCCAAAGACCAGCTGCACTATGGTGGTACGCACAGTTAATCCTAGCACTAGGGAGGCAGAGGCAGGCAGATCTCTAAGTTTGAGGCCAGAACTGACTACAGAGTCAGTTCTAGGACAGCCAAGGCTACACAAAGAAACCCTGTCTTGAAAAACAAAAACAAGCAAATTAAAAAACAAAAAACAAACAAACAAACAAACAAAAAAACTCCCAGAACTCCCAGCCTAGGGGTTGGCACTGCCCACTCAAGTTGGCTTGACCCTCTCACATCTATCAAGTCAAGAAACAGACATGCCTACAGGCCACTCTGATGGAGACAATTCCTCAGCTGAGGTTCCCACCTCCAGGGGATTGACAAGCAGCACAGATATTGATGGAAGAAAGATAGAAAGATGGACAGAGTTTTCTGACCCAAGCATCCTTTTTACAGATTCAGAATCTTTACCAGATGCAGATGTCAGACACTGGCCTGGACATATTACTCACACCTAGTGATGCTGTTATAGCCTGCCCATCATATTCCTGTGGGTAAAACTGTCCCAGAAACAGAAACTAAGACTCCTGGAGTTCCATGTTGGATGAGGAGTCCCGATGCCCGGTGGGTAGATTAGGGCCCAACGAAAGCAAATACAAGAAGAAACAGTGCTAAACAGAGACCCAAAAGAGCACCTACAGCCTGTGTGAGCAGAGCAACCAGGGCAGATGAAACAAGTGGGGGCAGAAAACCAAAGGGACACACAAGGTCAAATCTCAGGAGCAATGGAAGTTCACAGAAAGAACACAGTTGGCCCTGGAGCCGTTAACCCTTTCATACCTTAAAAAAAAAAAATTACCAGAGCTGTGTGGCTTCTGGCCTCAATTTACTCCAAGTTTAGCACAGAGAATATGATAAGCCCAAAGAAAAATTTACATGGAAATTTCACCAAATTTAAATATTTCATAAGAGAGGAAAAAAAATAAGGGCATTCTCTGACCTAGGATTAGCCAAGCGGCTGTCATAGAGGGTAAAAGTCGCAATCTTAGGGGAAGGGGAGCCCATCAACTGCAAGTGGGTATCCTGGAAGTTGAACTAGCCCATTGTGAGGTTTCTCCTCCATATTTCAGAGCCAACAAGAGCTGTGTCTTCCTCTCCGGAAGACACTTGAGTTCTCTTGGCTAGAGACAAGGCTCCAGTGTGTCACATGAGAACTAAAACCCTAACAAAGGTTTCCTGGTGTCCTGGTGTCCTGGTGTCTTTAAGATGCAGCTGAGAGTGTCTGCCTGTCTCTGCATGACTGCAGAAGGCCTTGCTACACATCGAACCCTGTGCACAGGCTCTCTCTGTGGCAGCGTCTCTCTCCACCCTTGGATTAAACATGGAGATTTGCTGAGCTGCCTGCACTCAACTCTCTTACCTTTGAGCTGCGCATTAATGCTGAACAATGAGCGTGTACTTACTGTGTTAGACTCTGAGGCTGGACTTGCTCTTAGACATTGGCATCCAGTCGTGGTGTCTCATGCCAGTGAGACCAACATTTAGATTCTAAGTGTTCCCTGGCTCATAAGCAGAAGGGAGATCCAGTGTTTTACATTCCTGGAGGTACATTTCCTGTTTGGGCAGTACCTCAAAATGAGAATTTGATTGCAAGGACCACCCTTTGGAGTTTTCCAGAAAGCTGACAATAAGGGAAGGCGTCTAGCCAGACTCTGATGAGTATTATATATGTGGTTTTTGTTGAAACCCGAGAGGTTGTAGTTGATGACTTTGTGGCTCTGATAAATTGGGTTCCACTGGATCCTGTCATCTCTCCAGGGAGATGATTTTCCAAAAGTTCTCAGAGGTTAGACTTCAGTTTCATTGCAAAGAAGTATCTTTGTGCTACAGGCCTATGGCAATCCTCTAATGAAACTCAAAAGCTATCCCACAAGCTTAGGGAATCATTAACTGCTTAAATGAATCTCACACAGGAAACATGGATTGCATCCCTCCGAACTACTTTCTGCTAGTTCTCCCACTTCATTGGATAGGAGTTTGGCTAGGCAAAAGTAGTAGACCTGTGGCCACTGGGCCTTATGGAATCGAGTGCCAACTCGTTAAAGGTTCAAATCTTCATCTCTCCACTCACCATCACCAAGGT
Organism: Arvicanthis niloticus; assembly: GCF_011762505.2. NCBI lineage: Eukaryota > Metazoa > Chordata > Mammalia > Rodentia > Muridae > Arvicanthis > Arvicanthis niloticus. The sequence continues at coordinate 67,626,234 of NC_047670.1, forward strand.
AAACAGGACTCTAAGACAGGGGACTTGAAGGAGATTTTCCCAGCCAAGAACACTGACAGCTGAAATATAATCATTTTATAAGATTTATAATGCTATTGACTTTTCTTTTGCATCATAAATTTCACCACTGACTGTCTGCCCAGCTTTTATTATAATATCATATTAGGGAGAACAGCTTTGTTGGGTGACAAATGAAAATCACTGAGATGAAGAACCTCCCCGTTCTCTGCTCATCACCTACCCATATTAGCATCTTTGTATCCTATTGTCAACTTTTTACATAAGATAACATTTCCTAATGGCAGAGATCTCTCTAACGCCGCGTGAGCGGTCCAGACATCGTTCGTGGTTCTCACCATGCATATCCTACTTGAAAGCACGATATATTTACTTTCTATATAGACTTCTAAGATGGCAAATCTTTTCCAGCAGTTCATGCAAGAACACTGCTTTGTGGAAAAACCATTTGCTTAATGAGTATTGAAGGCCCCTTTGGATCTGGCCTCTACCTTCAGTTGATTTTTACAATAACTCCAAGATTTGAAGAAGGTTGAAGCAGACAGGAAAGAAACAAACTGTGGAGCTACCGGAAGGCAGAGCAGAAAAGACATGTGCAAAGTCTCTAGTTATTCTTGCTATACTTCTCAGAGTCAAAGCAGGCTAAGTTCAATCCAGTTGCCTGTTACCTAAAATTTCTATACCACACACTTGTCAAGGCCATCAAGAAGGGAATTTTCCTCTTTTCTTAGCACTTCCCAGCACTCTTCATGTGGCTGGGAGCCTGCAGGATAATATGAACTTGGGTTCTAAGATCTATTTCTTTTTTCTTTTCTTTCTTTCTTTCTTTTTTTTTTTTTTTTTTTTGGATGTGTCGCGTCATTGAAGTTTGCGGCTGTCTCTGCAAGACGCTGAGCCCGCCCATAAGCTCTGCAATTTTGTGTGACAAGCAGTCGATGCAGTGAGAAAATCCATTTTATCAGCTCAATGAGCAGAGGGGACGCCTGTGGACACATGCAAATCACAGCCCTCTGAGCCTTCCCCGTCACAGCAAGGCAGCCCCCATGTTCTTCCACCTAACCACAACTTCCACACAAGGGGAGCCTGGCTCTTGCCTGGATTTTTGAGTTTCCCCTTCCTGTCAGACACTCCACAAGAATTCATCAACCTCAGCCCAGGACTCCGAAGCACATCCCTACGGCTTTCAAAGAGCTCTCTGCTCACCCAACTCGGTCACTCTTGAATCTAGGACTCTTCTTGATCCGTTTTAAAAGCATACTCCCACCGCCTCAGAGTGCGCAGAAGAATTTCCCTCCAAGATTCCTCTCAGGGAGTTTGTTGTTTGGCCTCGTGGTAGAACCTCACATCTTCGGGGTCAACCAGGAGACTTCAGAAGTCCAAGAGCACTCACACAAGGCAGCTAGATTTCGCTGACATTTCCTGTGTACCACAGCACAAATGCATGTCCTTGAAACGGGGGAGCCATCTCTTTCTAACCCACATAGTGCCTGGCAAGAGGCCACAGGTTTATTAACCCCTCCAAGGATGCACTTTGCACTTACTAGTTAGACAGTGGCACTGAAACCTTAGTTGGCATTTAAAAAAAAAAAAAAAAACTGAAGTACTTTTAAAATAGGAATTTTAGACTCAGTGCCCTGATTTTCTTATTTAAGCCCTGCACTGAGTACAGGTAAATCTTCCAAACAGTCCAGCTGGCTGCCAGGCTTTCATTAAAATGTCAGTTGTCTTCGACCAATCCGATTCATCTCTTATTTCGAAAAAAAACAAAAGCAAGTATGTAAATGTTTATACAAACAAAGTCTCGTTAGTTGACACAGCTCTGCAGTTGGTCTTCATTTTCACTGCTGTTTTTGCGGACTGTGTGTGTAAGCCTGCCAAGGAGAGCAGAGCAAGGAGAGGGCTAGGGTTAGGAGAGTGGCCAAACATTTCAAACCCATCTCTAGAATGAGTCACAGAGAAGACTAGTCAGAAGGATGTCCTGGTTGAAGTTCAAGAAAGCATTTACACAGAGGATGACTGGAGACAATACCTGTCTCCCTACTCGGGACTTTCTGGAGTTTCCCCAGCCTCTGCATATTTTCTGCTAAACAACTTCAGAGAATACAGGCCAGTTCCCAGAGTTCCCAACGTGAGGGAGAAGAGTCACAGAGAACCTACCGTACTGACGGGTGAGTCAAGAGTCTACGGAGGAAGTGAGGGGGCAGGCTTCCAGCAAGCTGGTGGACACCAGTGTAGACAGTGAGAAGGTTGAAGGCATCATCTACTTAGTGCTCACTCGGCCCTATACCCCAAGGTGCTCCTGGCTCTGTGCGTGTCTGCACTGCAGTGGTTTGTACATCAGGATGTACTCTGTAGTCTCCACTGGACAGCTATTTTAGGATGGAGCCTGAGATAGACAGTGAGGAGCTGACACATACCTGGATGTGTGGGCTGGGCAACAATCTAAACCTCAGTTTCCTCGTCTACAGAATGGAATAGCAGCTCCTCCTGATGGATGGCTGTAGGGTTCAACGAGATGGCCCTTGTGAACTACTGAGCAAACTGGCACGGCCAGTGCTTGGTTCCTGTTGGTTCTCTAGTATTATTATTCAGCCAGGGTGCCTACCTCAGCTGGTGATAAATGACAGGGAAATAGGGGTCTCCTGATAGCCATCATGTCGCAGTCAGCCTCTAGCTTCAGCCAGCCAGGGCCCTGTGAGAGAGAGATGACAGGAATGGTCAGTTTCCTGCTGAGTACTCTAAGTTCCTGCCCACGGCTCTGAGAAAGCTAGCCTGTGCACCTGGTCCTGGAGCTGGTAGTCCCTCCTCTGGGTCCACCCTCCTGTCTTCTCTGCTCTTGAGATTTCAATAATCTCTGGAAAGACTGTGAAAAAGAAAACCGGGGGCCATGGGGCAGGGAAGCTACCAACAGTGAAATCTTCTCCTAAGTCATTCCTGAGTAGGGTGACTCCCTAGTATAGTAAGCCTGGGGCACTACCGTCAGACTTTTAATAACAGATCTTGTTCACTCATGTCTCAGTTCAGACGCTACGTTCTGAGGTTTTGAAGGGCATGAATTCTTCCATTTGGACCATAACCCTTTAAATGACACCAACCTCAGTGACTAACCAGGAAGGAAAGCAATTAGGGAGGAGAATGGGATCCACAGACATGAACAGTTTCCCCAACATTCTAAAAGCTCTACTGTGTTGGATAGCCCTAGCCTCTTGTTGTCATGGTAATTCCACTCCTGGGAGGGGCTGCAAAGGAGGAGTGAATCTTGTAAACCTTCTGTCCAATCAAATTTGTTAAATAAAGGCTACAGACAGTGATTGGGCAGTGGAAGAGGAGTGGGAGGAGCCAGAGGCAGGGAAAGGGGAGAAGAGGAGGAGAGCCGTTGGGTTAGAGGAGTTGGCAGTTGGTGGAGCAGAGAGAGTTGGTGGAAGAGGAGAAGATGAAGAAGACCTTGTCCTAGGAAACCGCAAGTTGTTAAGAGCTCTCATAGCCAGGGAATAGTGTAGTTTAATGGTAAATCTGCCCAATCTAGGCATGCAGCATTCATTTGATATTTATTGACTTGTGTCTTTTCTTTACTGAACTCCCTATGGGCAAGAGATTTACCGCAACACTCTACCTTGAGCTCAGCTGTCCCTAGCAACTCCTTTGGTCCAGAACCACATCCAAATCTCTTTTCCTTGGTATGGAAGGGCCCAGGGGAAACAGTGCTCACACAATATTCTTTTTTTGTTTGTTTGTTTTGTTTTTCGAGACAGGATTTCTCTGTATAGCCCTGGCTGTCCTGGAACTCACTCTGTAGACCAGGCTGGCCTCGAACTCAGAAATCCACCTGCCTCTGCCTCCCAAGTGCTGGGATTAAAGGCATGCACCACCACCGCCCGGCTCACAATATTCTAATAAAGCATCTCAGCTCAGCTCCTGATTGGTAACTCAGTCAGAACAGGAGACTAGGAATAACGTCTCCTTTCAGGAAAGTCTTCCCTTGGACTTAAAAGCTAACTTAGTTTTCATGGTCATATCAGTCTTGGAGAAGGAACAGAAGACTAAAGAACACAATGGGCCACAGGAGGTAGCTCCTGTCAATCAACTGACACAAAGCACTTCCACACACATGGCAACACATCGGATTGTGACATGGGCACTGCACACTCAGAGTCTAGACAGAAAGCTTAAGTGTGTTTGTCAAATTCACATAGCACAGAAGTGGCAGCCATAGATCCTAAATCTAAGGTCTAATTCAAATTCTGTGGATCTAACGCAAAGAGTCACATTATATTCAAGTTAATGTTAAATACAAGTTAAGAGGAAGAGGGAAAGAGAAGGGGGAGGGAAGAGACAGGGTCACGGGCTTCTAAACAGTACCAGCACCATCTCAGAGGCATGCTTCGGTGCAAACACGCCCCTAAACTACCAAACCTTTCAGGGAGGCGGCACGTCCATTCAGCTGGGCTCTGTTCTCAGCTGTTCTCAGAATGGTGGCATCTCACCCATCCAAACAGGAGTGTAAGGCTTACTGACATGCATTTAAGGGCAACACACTCACTAAACACAAAGGGGAACTAGCTCATTTCATGCTCAATGCAAGGAAATGGGTATGTGGTATTGGGGGAAGAGACTTTAGTGAGAGACAATGTCCAGTCCCCACAGGGCACTTTCCTCAGACCTTAATGTGCACACACTGCTGTACACGGCTTAATGTGCCCCCGTCCTCCAGCTCCTCAGGTGGTAAGGCACTTCCATATACCCACATCACCTGATTATGACTGACCACATCTACCTGAGGTAGAAGAGAGCTATCCTCACCCTACTTGTGGAGCAGTCTCAGTCTCTCTCTCTCTCTCTCTCTCTCTCTCTCTCTCTCTCTCTCTCTCACTCTTCTCTCATAGATAGAGAAGAAGGGAATCACAGTGTCCAGTCTCCTTCATATCAGGCCCCCAATCCTAGATTTGCAGGGATGAGCAATGCCTGGACTTGGCTCAGAAGTCGCAGGGCTGCCTTGCCTGCCTCTGAGACACCGACTTGGAAAATGTCAGCATGATCGCCCAAGACAGAGGCTGGACCAGCCTCCCCCACAATAAAGCAATGCTCTCTAACCCCATCCTCCAAGTTCTTACCACCCAAGGGAGACTGATAAGTCTCTTGCTCACTTTTAAAGACCGGTACTCACAGCCACACCTATTTCTCTTGGCTTTACTCAAAATGGATAATTATGAAATCAGCAGATTTATTTTCTGACAGCCAATTTCTTCCCACTCTCTGGATGAGTCGATCTGAAACTGCCAAACATCCAGAAAACCCTTCGAGCTATAAGAAACACACGTGTTTGTGATGAGGCATTATCAGGCAGGTGGGTGGCTAATTTATGGCTCTTCCTTTGCTGTCTCTACAAACCACAGTCACTGAAACTGAGTTTGGGGATCCCCTCCCTTCGCTGACTTACTAGGTTATCTGTAGCACGAGTTCCATCCTCAGACTATGATGTCAAAACAGTTTATGTGGCACGTTAGAAGCCCCTAAAGTACAGGTTGCCAAGGCAATGGTCTGCAAACAGCGTTTTGTGTCCCGATGCCAGCCAGGGTCATCCATCTAAATATAAACTGTGGTTCATTGGAATGGATGAATTCCCTGCCAAACACGGGTCTCCCGATAAACACACCAGCTTACAGGGCCTTCCTGTCTCTGCTGACACAGCCCCTCCTTTGATTACCTTTGATCCAGTACACCTGTGTGGTCAGACGCCCAGGTCAGCTTTCCATGACGCACATACAACCTTGCTAGGTTCAGAGCTGTCTCCACCAAAAGCTCATTCATTGAGGCAACAGGTTCATCTGCTCATGAAACGTTGGTCACTATGAGACACAGAGATCACAGCCGTGAACGGAGCAAAGTAAAGCTTTGCAGAGACCTCACAGTCTAGAGAAGAGACAAACTTGGGCACAATGGGACCTCCATCAAATGCAGAGTGAACAAAGGAAGCAGAGAAGATGGGACTCGTGACTCTGGCAGGAAACCAGGGGGTTGCTTATATGGCCAGGTAACAAGAGTGAGCGGCCAAAACCCACCGGTGACCAGCATGCCAGCGGAACTGACTGGCCTTGGCATTTATAACCAGGACTTGCTTTTTTTGAATAAAACAGATCATAGCCAAATGCGTTCTTATATTTGTCTCCCAGAAGCAGGGGGTTCTTCTACGTCCGCGAAGCTGAATCCATTCTGGCTGGTTTACATCTCTAAGATTCTAGTTGAAAGCATGATCGTACTTAACAGCCATTCTTGCCCCCACCGCAAAAACATGTCTAGTAAATTTCTTTAAAAAGCTGTCTGTGCCTTAACCCACACAAAGCTCTTCATGAAGGGTACCAACACCTGTATGCCCTCAAGAGTGCAATCGGCATGACAGGAGGTAAAAAAAAAAAAAAAAAAACCCTAAACGTACAGAATCGTCTAACGTAACTTGCTCACAAACTTCTAAATTTCCTTTCCTCATCTTCAGCTCTCAGAAGTTGAACGGCCCAGCCTCTTACCAAGGCCCGCAAAAGGGGGGACACAGCGCCGCCTGCTGCCTGTGCGAGGGAAGAGCCGGTCCCTCCGCGGAGCACCACGGGGTTCTCGGGGAATAACTACATTTTCCAAAACAAAAGTCATAAAGGAATATGCAAGATTGACTTGACACTGTATGAATTTTAATACATATTTTCATTTTATTTTTCCTGATAGTTTACGTAAATGTCATCTCATTTCAGGCCAAAGTAAATTTGAAATTTAAGTCCTAGTTTATAATGCTATAATGATTCGTTTCATAGAGCCGTTTTGTCTAATTAGAATTCTCTCCTCTGCATTCCATTCAAGCTCCATAACATTAATACCACTGCCGATGCCGAAACAGTTACAAACATAAAGGAAACTACCAAACGGGGAAAATATGTTCAAGGAATGTTCCAGAAGAAACAGCATCTTAGAACAATTCCAGTAAAAGATAATTTTTTGAAAGTTTATTTTTTCATACAGTACATCCTGATTATGATCCCCCCACACACACACTCCTCCCAGATCCCTTTCCCACTTCAGAAAACACTCAAATCCACCACTGTTCTCTCTCTCTCATTAGGCTATAAGCAGGCATTCACAACAACAATAATAATAAATAAAAACAGAAGGAAAAAAACTAAAGAAAAGACACCATAAACACATATAGACACGGAGACACACACGTTTGCACAACACAGAAATCCCATAAAAACACAAAACCAGAAAACATAATATATAAGCAAAAGGGCCTGGAAGATAATACAAATAAATAAATAAATAAACAAACAAACAAACCCTGACAAAGAATTATGAGACAAAGAACATCCAAAAATGCAACTGAGTTCATTTTGTGTTCGTCATCCATGCCGGGCATGGAGCCTGTCCATAGAAGTGTTTTGTGTACCCACTGAGACTCCCTTGAAGAAACTGACTTTTCACCTGTGAGCAGTTGGCACTTGAAGATAGTTTCTGGGCTAGGGCGTCCACTTCCCCTCTCAGCACTCGGACCCCATCTGGCCCAGACCCGCGCAGTCCCTGTGCATGGTATTTCAGTCTCTGGAGGTCATCTGTGCTGGTCCTGCTGTGTTTAGAAGGCCTTGTTACCCTGCTGTCCTCCATCTCCCCCTGGCTTTACAAGTCTTCCCACCTCCTCTTCTACGGGGTTCCCTGAGCCCTGAGGGGAGGGGTTTGATGCGGACAACCCACTTAGGTCTCTTGCACTTTGCACTTTGCCCAGCTGTGGGGACTGAAAGCAGGCGATGTGTGCGAAGCCTTGCCTTCCTAAACCAGTTTGCCTGTTTGCAGATTTTCCTTCTTAACTAAATCCAATATATTTTAACTCCATTTTAATGAAGTCTGTTCACACAACAAATAGCAAGACGCAAGTACTCTTTGAACTACGAATAAAAAGTACTCTTTAGATTGAACCATCAACCAAAGTGTATACATGGATCGGACCTAGGTCTCCTGCACATATGTAACAGAAGCGCAGCTTGGTCTTCACACGGATCCCAAAAAACCTGGAATGGGGTCTCTCCCTGACTCTGTTGCCTGCTTGTGGATCCTTTTCCCCTAACTGGGCTGCCTTGCCTGGCCTCCATGGGAGAGGATGTGCCTTGTCCTGCAGTGACTTGATGTGCCAGAGTGGGTTGGGACCCGGGGGAAGGCTCCACCTTCTCAGAGGAAAAAGAGAAGAGGTTGCGGGGAGGAATTCTGTGAGACGGACTGGGAGGAGAGGGAGGGACCAGGATGTAAAATAAATAAATAAATAAATAAATAAATAAATAAATAAATAAATAGTGCTCTTTATGTCTATATACTGGGTGTCATCCTGGATGGTGCAGACCTTGTATGTTATGACCAGGGAAAAGGGTAGAAGTCACTTGTCAATGATCGCCCCAGCATGTCTCAGACTGTCTAGGCAACATCGGTCCTCAGATTCGGATCACTATTGTGATAGGGACCTGACCTGTTCAGCAGGTATTTTATTAAATTTTCATTCTTATCATTGGCGATAGGAGAGACAACACGAGGTAATTATGCCTTTTAAAATTACATGTATTTCCAAAATATTCACTGAGAAAAGGATGCTACCAATAAGACCTAAGAAACAGCTACTGCTTAGTTTCTTCCCAAACTGAAACAACTTCATAGATTTCATTCCGATATTTAGGAAACTAAAGGGTAGGTACATTGGTGGGGATGGAGCTAGGGAATGCCTTGTCTTATAAATACAACCTTTAACTGCACAGAAGTGTGTTTATAACGGAGACCATGTTTATGAGTTGTCTTGCTTGTGTTTTGTTGCTGAAAGACACCGAGACCAAGCACATTTATAATAAGAAAGCATTTAATGTGACCTTCAGCATTCCAGAGCCGCAGAGTCCGTGATCATCATGGAGGAACCGCGGCAGCAGGCAGGAAGTCAGGCAAGGCACTAGAGCAGGACCTGAGAGCCTACATACTGACCCACAAGCTACTGGGAGAGCTACTAGGAATGGTGTGGGTTTTTTAAAACCTCAAAGCCCATGCCCAGTGACACAACTCCTCCAACAAGGACAGACATCCTAATCCTTCCTAAGCAGTTTCACCAACTGGGGGCCAAACATTCAAATATATGCAACCTATGGGCACCATTTTGAGAGAGATGGCAAAGGTTCTATTTAGTTAACAAAATGATGGACTGGGTATTAGGTCTATCTTGTACTTTAACAATTACAACATGGTACTACAGTTTGTGTTCGGTTTATATCTGAGAGAAAAGAATCTTTTAATTGGAAAGAAAGGGGGAAACGTTGTGGATAACCCCAGCCTTGTGCTTTGATGGTAGTTCCACTTTCCTGGGAGGGGCTGCGGAGGAGGAGTGAATCTTGCGAACCTTCTGTCCAATTGAATTTGTAAAATAAAGGCTAGAGCCAGTGATTGGGCAGTAGAAAGGGAGGCCGAGAAAAAGGCTTAGGGGAGGAGTCGGAAGGGGAGGAGTCGGAAGAGGGTCAGAAGAGGAGGAGTCGGAAGGGGGGGAGTCGGAAGGGGAGGAGTTGGAAGGGGAGGAGTCGGAAGGGGAGGAGTCGGAAGGGGAGGAGTCGGAAGGGGAAGTTAAAGGGAGAGGGAGGCGACAGAGGAACCGGAGGGGAACGTGGCCTGGAAAAACCGCAAATTGTAAGGGATCTCATAGCTGGGGAATAGAGTAGTGCAATGGTAAATCTGCCCAATCTAGGCTTGCAGTTTATAGCCATAAATATTGAGTCGTGTTTTCCTTGACCGGACTTACTTGGGTCGGAGATTTACCACAACACAACTCCTCCAACAAGGACATACATCCTAATCCTTCCTAAGCGGTTCCACCAACTGGGGGCCAAACATTCAAATATATGCAACCTATGGGCACCATCTTCAGTCAAACGATCACAATGAAGAAGTTTAGTCCAACTTTCATACAGGCTGTGTTTATGAGAACTTCGTTCAGTCTTAGCTGCATGTAATAGAATGCACTGGCCAGGATGATCTTCCACTAGGGGCAGACAGCTCACCGATCTTGCCACTCAGCCCACGTCCCCATCAAAACACCTGAGATCTTCAACTTAGAGGGAGGAGAGGTTAGTCTGGCTTATGGTTTCATAGGTTTCTGTCTAAAGCCACTGGGCCCAACCTTGGTGAGGCCAAGACAGGCAGAACATTCTGGAAGGAGCCCATGGTATATGATGCCTGGTCACTTCGTGGTGATGAGGAGTTGAGATGGAATCACAAAGATAGCCTTCAACAACACACCCCCAAATGACCTATCTTCCTTCCACCTTAGCTCTTAAATTCCCAGAAGCCATCACCTGTCCACAACTCCTCAATCAGCCATGGGGGCTTCGCATTACAAAGCACAGCACCTCAGTCAGTGCAGCCTGTGACAGAGTTCCAAGAAATCTTAATAAAACACCAGCATTATGGGGAGGAAGAGAGAGTTCATATCTTGGTACTAGTAGTAAGTTTACCAACATGGCCCGTGAGAGCTCCCCAGTCATGGGTCTTGATCAGATTCACAGTCCCAGACATGTGCTTCCTTCTGTGTAATGACTTAAATCCTATCAGAAAGCAGTTGGTTGCTCCTCTGGGTATATTTGTCATTAGTATTGCTCACAGAGTTCACAGCTGTGTAGGGCTATTTCTGATCTCCACCTCATCCCAGTGGTCTGCAGACCTTCTAGTGTTCTGAGATCTTGTCAGCTACCTTGTTAGTACAGGCTGGATTTGTGTTGTATGGGTCACATCCATACCAGCTGCAATAAGCAGGCACATAGTCCGCAAAGGCTGGGCGCTAGCTTCGTCAGTACATTCCAATCCAAGAACGTCAACTATAAGTCAAACATGCTCTCTTCAAAACAGCAGTACAGTTAATCAGAATGAAGGGGTTGACTCTGTGAATGAGTCTGTGGATGCTTGCGCGTATCTCCAGAGCCATGACACAGTTTGAGGATGAAGAGACAGACCTAAAGAAAATGTCTCAGGTTGCAGCTCACACTTTAACATCTCCTGGTGAGAGTTAGAGAACACAATGTCAGCAACTGGAAAATAAAACACATGAAAGTGTGTATGGGCCTAGAGAGACGTCTCAAGGATGAGAGCACTAGTTCTTGCTGAAGACCTTAACCAACTCTTAGCACTTACATGGTGGCTCACAACCATCTGTAACTCCAGTTCCCAGGAATCTGATGACCTCTTCTGACCTCTGCAGTCATCGGGCATACACACATGCAGGAAAAACATAAAGTAATAAAATTAAAACCTTTTAACAGAAAATGTGTGTACCGTTGCCGCTAGTCCCATCGGTCCTGTCGTTTGAAGTTGGTACTTATTCTATTTGTACATATCCGTAGGATGCAGTGTGAAATGATACACATTGTACAGTGATCAAATCAAAGCCCTTAATGGTTTCTCTCCTGAAGCACTGTGGGTTTGTTTTGTGTGCGTGTCCTTCTCTGGCCTCCCACAGTACAGTCACACATATGCACTTAGCACCACAAAACACACACACACATATAAATAAAAGCAACCACAAAAGCTTTACCAAAGAAAGAGAAAAGGGAGAGAGAGAGAGAGAGAGAGAGAGAGAGAGAGGAAGGAGAGCATGTGTGTGTGTGTGTGTGTGTGTGTGTGTGAAATTAAAGTGTTTACATCATGAGATTATCAGGAAAAAATTCCACATATAAAACAACAACACAGCAGTCCTGTCTCCTGAGCTGACTTTATCTTTCCCCATAAATAATCAGCTTGGAAGAGGTCCTGAGGGCAATGTCCCATGATGGCATTAGAGCTCATGAATGCTGTGTCAGTGTAGAACACAGCAGGGAGCTAGGGAGGTGCTCCACCAGAAAGGAACTGGCCTACACCTCAATCCTTCCCAGCCTCCACACCTGAAAGAAAAGTAATTTCTGACTGTGAGGCACGCAGCCTTTGACATTTTGTTACAGTCACCTAAACTGTCTTGGTTGGACAGAGCTAGGTTAATCCCACCCCCTAACCGAATTATAAAATCTTCAAGGGACATGTTTTCGTCACTATATTCTCAACCCTTAGCAGCCACTGGACAATCACATATTTGCATTAGCGAGTGAATGAGTGAATGAATGGATGAGTGAATGAATGATTTTCCCAGTCCTTGACTAGAATGTGGCATAGTCTCAGCTAGCCCAGATGCTAGCTGAAAATGATACAGAAACACAGGGATATGTTTGACTTTTCAGCTTCTTTTTAAGATTAAGTAGCTGCACGAATTTAAACTACAAATTGCAAAGTACGAACCACATCTTCTATTATTATCCACAACAGTCACAAAATATAAATATGAACCCCACCTTTCTGCTGCCTCACCCACATGGGCAGATTGCATCTCCCCACCCCGAGCACACCAGCCCTCTCCAAACTGAGGAACCAGCAGTCTCTTGTGCAGACCTCCTGGGTTCCCTTGTGCAGGGCACCTCAGCTCCCAGGAGGGGAACATGCTGGCTTTGGGTAATGATCCAGCTGGTTCTACAAAGAGAGAGCTCAACCCCATTCCTGAAGACTGATGAAAGTATGGGGTTTTTTTTTTCCCCCAAAGCTGTAACTGTAACTATTGCTGACAATGAAGGCTAAATGGGCCAGAGATGAGAAGTAGCTCACAGATCCCGAGTCTGGACTCATCAGAGGCAATTATTCGAACAGAGACCACCTTGGGTCTCTGAGAGAGCCTGCTTCCTTCCAAATAAACACATCGACAGCCCTCCTGTAATTGAGGAGAAGTCTCCTGGATCACAAATCCATCTCGTAATTATCCCAGGATTCCTCTGAGAAAGTGTGGACGTAATTTCCTTCGTATGTGATTTCCAAAAGGACAGGAGTCAGGAGCCAGTGTTCTCTAAATGCTCCCCGTTGATTGTCTCGGTCTACAGTGTGTTGATTTTTCAGCCCAGAGTGTAGAAGGTGAAGGAAACAATAACCAAATATAGAAAATATCGATCTGCAACCATTGATTCAAGGCCTCACGGTGTGAACAGATTAGTTACTTTTAAAAGAAGTACCGAAGGTGACTTTCAACGACTTTTTATTGACTAACACAGACCAGATAAACCTTTCTGTTCAAAGCCAGGCACTCCTCAGAAGCCACTGTGAACATCCATTTCCTCTGTTGAGAGCAACACAGCATTAGGCTTAAAAGTGAATAGTACTTGATTATGTGTCCAACCAACAACCTCGAAGACACTGGGGACGTATTCTCTCTCTGAGCTACACGCACTCTCAGCCCAAAGCCTAGGTAACACAGTATCACGTTCTCAAATATATATAAGCATAATATACATATTATGTTTATATAATATATATATATATTTGATATCATATATATTAAATAATTTGTGGTGTTTTGATTTAATGATACATATATTGCTCATTATGTTCTGGCAAGATACCCAAGGGTGTATTGTGAGTGTGTATGTGTATGTGTGTGTGTGTGTGTGCAGATGCATGTGTCTGTATGTGTGTGTGTAGGTACACATGTACATGCACATATGTATGACCTTAGGTGGCCCTCATTCCTTCCCTGACTCCTGAACATCTTTCAGATATGTATACAGCAAAAGATATCCTGCCTCCCTTCTGAGAATGCTGTCCCATGCCCCTCTGGGGCCTCCCTGTGGTCTGAGGTTACTCAGCAATCAACTGACAATAGTAAATTCAAACCCCACCAAAATCCTATACATGGTGTTAGTATAACCAAAGAGCTTGCTTCAACTCTGCTTTGAGATGTCCAGCCTTTGCTCTGGGTCTGTCTCCCTAGTGCCTCTCTTCCGCCTTGACTCACTTTCATACCTAAGTCTATGTTAAAATGCCTTTATTAAACCTTAACTCTACTTCATAATAATCAGTCCTCAAATTCTTTTCTGCCCTGAAGTCATTAGTCCTGCTTTGACCTCAGTCGAGGTCCCTAAACTCTAGGAGAGCTTTTCAGGTGATTGCCAGTGGCCTCTGCCACCTACAGCTCAGACAAGTCTCCTCATCCACCCTAGAGAGACAGCTTCCTCCTTGTTGCTGGGTTTACTTCCTCAGACCAGACAGAGACTCTGGCAGAACTAGTATTTTTCTCCCAGCCCCATAGAAGAGGTCGAGAATGTGGGGGAACCTCTGGAGCGTTATAAGTCTCTTCTACACATGAATTCCCACAAAGAGAAAGTATTCCTCGCTACAGGTAAATCCACAAGTTTACAAAGTGTTTATGAAAGAATGTCCATGATTGGCCAGTGAGTACTTCTCATGCAGCAACTGAGTATCCCATTTTGACCCCATACTGAGATATTCAGTAGAAGTTTGAGGGTGGTTGGGCATCTAGGAGCATTTAACAGAAGAATGGGGGGAATAGGACCAAAACACACCATATTCGCGTGAGAGTCTCAAAGAATTTTAAAAATACAATATTTAAAAAGCACAAGTTTGCTGATTGAAAGACTAACGGCTCCTAATTCCCTATCAATTAACGGTATCCTTCCTAGAACAATTGCAGCTGCCAGCAAACAAAAGGTAGCTTGCATCTTCTCATCCAGTCTCTTGGCCAGAGTCTCGCCACGCTTTGCTTCTGGTTTGAGGGAAAGCTAATGTTAGAAAGAGGGGCCAGGGGTCAGACGGAACCTCAAGCATCAACCAGACCACGATGCCAGCTTCTGTTTCAAGGCCAATCTGAGCGCCACGAATGGCACCTAGAACACCTCGGCCTCGATCCACATTTGCATTCTGCACAAACATTTTGAATAGGTGAGAGCAAAGCACTCACTGCAGCCCGAGCCCTGGCTAATTAGCAACACCTGCATCGAGGCGCGATTGGCATCTTGTTATTAGGTTACTGTCTGCATTACAGGGTAAGTGATTAGACCTGTCAAGCTATGACAGGACGGGCTTCATAATTTTAGTTTATGTAGAAATTTAAATGTCACCATTTTAATAACCAAAAACATCTTTAGACGTGACAATGGCTATTTTTAAATTTTCGTTACAGACTGCGTGTGTCAGTGACAGGGTTATAGTTCAGTTCCTAAGAAGTGGGATAGTGTATTTCCATGAACAGATAGATAGACCTGTTTCATCTGCACAACAGAGTCCCTTCGTTACTTGGTCTACCTCTCCTCTCAAGGTTCAAGGTTCCAGTGATCAGATACAAATTCTTAAGCTGTTAGCACATGCTGAGTTGTCCTCATACTTCATATGACCCAGCATGCACAGGCGCCCAAGACAGATATGCTGAGCTAACAACATTGACCTTCTGCTCCCACGATGACGATTCTCAAGTCTCCCAGTCGCCGGTCTTCCCCCATTAGCAGCTGAGCTCTTTACTGTTCCAAACACAGGACCCCTCACTTCGAACAATGCTTGTTACATTCCGACTTAGTTATCTAAGTCCGGTACCACACCACAGCTAATATTTTGTGTGATTTTATTTGCCTTCAGATATGTAAAGGACACAAGGGATTGTGTCAAACAGACCCAGCATGAGGAAAGAAGGATGAGTGTGTGTGTGTGTGTGTGTGTGTGTGTGTGTGTGTGTGTGTGTGTGTGCCTGTGTGTCTGTGTATCTGTAAATGTGTGTTTATGTGTGCCAGTGTGTCTTTGTCTGTGTGTGTATGCCTGTATGTCTGTGTGTATGTCTTTGTGTCTGTGTGTCTGTCTGTGTATATGCCTGTGTGTCTGTGTGTATGCCTGTGTGTCTGTGTGTGTATGTCTCTGTGTGTCTGTGTGTATGCCTGTGTGTGTGTGTCTATGTTTCTGTGAATGTGTGTTTATTTGTGCCAGTGTTTATTTGTGTGTGTGTGTGTGGTGTCTGTGGCGTGTGTGTGTCTGCTTGTGTGTATGCCTGTGTGTCTGTCTGTGTGTGTCTGTGTGTATGCCTGTGTGTCTGTATGTGTCTATGTTTCTGTGAATGTGTGTGTGTTTATCTGTGCCATTGTTTATTTGTGTGTGTGTTGTGTGTGTGTGTGTGTGTGTGGTGTCTGTGGTGTGTGTGTGTCTGTGTGTCTGTGTGTGTATATACTTGTGTGTCTGTGTGTGTGTCTATGTTTCTGTGAATGTGTGTGTATTTGTGTCAGTGTGTCTTTGTGTGTGTGTGCCAGTGTGTCTTTGTGTGTGTGTGTCTGTGTGTGTGTGTCTTTGTCTGTGTGTGTGTGTGTGATGTCTGTGGTGTATGTGTGTATGTGTGGTGTGTGTGTATGTGGTGTCTGTGGTGTGTGAGTGCTCTGTGTGGTGTGTGTGTGTGTGTGTGTGTGTGTGTGTGTAGGTCAAAAGACAGTTTGAGGAAGAATTGGTTCTCTTCTCCCACCATCTAGATCCCAGGGATCAAACTCAGGATGTGAGTGTTGGCAGAAAGAGCCTTTACCCACTGAGCCATCTTGCTAGCCCAAGAAGGGAAAAACTTTTAATAGTCTTTGCAACTAGAATGGGAACTCAAAATACACTTCCCAAAATAAATGAATTATCTACTTGTCAGGAACATGACAAAACTTGGCACACAGTGTAATCTATAGGGTTTAGACTTACTACCATGACATGCTGACTCTAAAATTCTTAATTCTGTATAGTCATCTCACAGTATTAAAAGTAAATGTAATTTGAAGTTAATGATGTGAACACTATTAGCATTTAATCAAACCACTTTTACAATGCACCTACTCACCTTGGCTTCTCAGAAACTAATGAAAGAAATGGTGTCCCAAATAATAAGGGATGGACCTTGGTTGCCGACCTGGTCCTTTATCACACATCACTGGTACTTCATAACCTTGGACAAGTCACATCACTTCTCTGCGCCTGGATTTTCAGATGAAGACACGTGCAGTTTTATATACACTGTGTTCATCAATGTAGCAAAAAAATGTATAGAGAGCTTGCTGGAAGTGCAGTTAGTGCTAATTAAATTTAATGGGTCTCTATCTCTCTATCAATCTATCTATCATCTATCTATATACCTCACACACACACAAGCATGTAGACGATAACTAGTTTGGATGAAGGGGGCCAATAATTGTTGGGAGCCGACTTTAGCAGAAAGCGGCTAGATCAACTTTGCAGCCATCTGGAACCATATACCCTGACGAAAGATTTGGTTTTCAATAGCCTACAACAGCTGAAGCACACTCTGATATCCCACATATTTTGTGTTGCTGTTTACTGGCCCCAGCTGCAAGGTGCACGTGGTAGTCACGCCTGCAAGGCATTGCAGTTCACGTGCTGTCCACGTGCTATCTACGCCATACATGCTTATAAGGCGCATGTGCTATCCACGCCTGCAAGGCATTGCGGTGCGCGTGCTGTCCACGCTATAGACGCCTGTAAGGCTTATGTCATATCAACACCTGCAAGGCACGTGGTATCCACACGCCTACAAGGCACGTGGCAAAAGCATATAAATACCTCAGAATTCCCTTCAATAAACAAGACTTGATCAGAATCTCTGTCTTGTCTCCATTCTTCGAGTCTCTTCCCCTTTATCCCCACTCTCTCTCTCTCTCGCTAGACCCTGACCCTCGGACCGGAACGGGCAGTACAGGCTGCAACAAATAAGAAAAGGGGGCCAAAAAAAAAAAGAAATAAGAGAAGGAAACAGGTTGGTAGGAATCAAAATACATTATATGCATGTATGAAATTATGAAAGGATACAATAAATTTCAATTAGAACCAAGATAGTCATAATTCCTGTTCATGAAGTTGAATGTTTGCATATTATGTTGTCTGCTTCACAAAGACCCACAAGGAGGAAAAAGAGAGTTCCATGGGTCCTCTTCAGAGAGGGATCAGTGTTATGGTCCTGATGACAACACAGTAAGATCACAGATACGAAGCACTGGACACAAAAGAGAGTCAGTGAAGCACCCAGCTTATTATTTCATTGTTTCAGAATGAAATGCAGAGGAAACCGTGTGGGAAAGCTAGGTAAGAAAAGAAAGCCAAATGTTTTCCAAATTATTCTATAGGTCCGTAGATAAAAATGAATAAAAAAAAAAAAACAGTAATTCTTCCTAATGCATGGAAAAAGAAAAAGGCACCAACTTCTGTCTTAGTTAGGGTCTGTGTTTTACTGCTGTGAGCAGACACCGTGACCATCACAACTCTTCTAACATTTAATTGGAGCTGGCTTACAGGTTCAGCGGTTCAGTCCATTATCCTCAAGGTGGAAACATGGTGGCATCCAGGCAGGCATGGTGCAGGTAGAGCTGAGAGTTCTACATCTTCATCTGAAGGCTGCAAGCAGAATACTTACAGGATCTTAAAGCCCACACCCACAGTGACAACACTTACTCCAACAAGGCCACACCTACTGCAACAAGGCCACACCTTCTAATAGTGCCACTCCCTGAGTCAAATATATGCAAACCATCACAGAAACATACACCGGCTCCATAGTGAAAAATATGGAAATGATTATACTGGCCATGGAATAGAAACAAACGCATACACACACACACACATCACTGAAAATATAATTTAAACCAAAATAACCTGCAAAGGCAATGGACTTCTGAAATTATTCATTTCTAAACTGGATCTTACAGAATGAGATGCAGGTACTACAAATTTTAGAAATGCTAAGGATTCAAAAGTGAAACTGTTGGAACAGTCTTCTGTAATGAGCTAAAGCATCTTTGCCTTTTAATACAGCAAAACAGGGTGTCCACGGAGCTCTTGGGCCTTCCTTAGAATTACCTGATTAACAATGACACAGTTTTCACCTTACAGTTGCCAGTAAGAATGCCTAGGCATGCACGGGGGCCTAAGGTCTGCTTATGTTTAGACAACATGGCGCCAAGTTGGGTATCCTATAGGAGTCAACTAAATGACCGGCACGGTATCAGGGGACGATGCGTCAGTATGCAATGGTGACATGCAAGGTAAACAGTGATGTAACTCTTATATAGAACCATTCCTAGCCAAATGCCACTTTTATGTGGGTTCTGTATAAATATGGCCTTGGGGCCAGACACCTGAGACTTTGCCATCAGCAGTCTGCTTGTATGTCTGTCTGTAGGTCTGTGTGCTTCCTCTCTGCAACCAGCATGCCAGTTTGCATGTGTGCCTACGCTTGCCTGCGTCTGGTTCTGTGTCCCAGTGTACCTGAGTGCCTGTCCTAGCTACTTTCTCCTGGACTGAGTAAAGAATACCTTATTCACTTCTGGCTCCCCCCAGCCTCCTGTGACCTCCCTTCCCCCACCCCCCTGGCTTGAGAGTATGGACCTCACATACATTCTAGAAAGAGCTTCTGTTACAGAAAAATTAGTGTTAGTCTAATCTCTGTTGTGAACAGCTCAATACCACAGATGAGGCAAGTTGTAAAGAAAAGAGATTAATTTGATTCACAGTTGACTCAGCCTGAGGGAGCCCCATCTGGTAATGGGTATCTTGTTGGCAGAGTCCCAGGCACCGCTGGGGCTCACATGGCAAGTGACAGGGAGTGCAGGAATACGTACACTTGTCTCCTCTCTCAGACCTACTAGGACTCAAGCATATGAGCCTGACTCTTATGTCATTTGACCCCAGTCACCTCCCCAAAATTCCCAGTAAGCATCACCAGTGGATTAGCCAGGTGAAGCTTCTGTTCTCTAGATACAGCACAACAGAGATCAGACTGTAACCTGAGTTTCAGATAGGACAAGCACAGAGAAGGGTACCCTGAGGGAGTCCGTGCTGGCACATGCCAGTCTGTGTAGTATGCCTTTCCTGCATGTGGTGAAGCCTCAGAAAATGCCTGGCTTGCACTGTAACAGCAGCCAGTGAGGTCTGGACCAGGGAACCGGGCAAGAACATGAAGAGGGTAACCTGGAGAATTCCCAGGCAGAAACCTTTGTGCTGAGGATTGCAGAGCCAGGCAGCATGTGCCCTCTGGTGGAGGACTGCATCAGCTTCACTATGGAAAACCAACAAAACCTAAGTCTCACCCAGAGAGGACCAGAGGGCTTGATCTTTTTTTCTCATCTCTTCGGATGTTTGAGAAAGAGGACAGAAGAGAAGCAAGCCCCACTGACACTGAGGAAGAATTTTCATCTGGTATGAGGCTAAAGCTTTTAACTGTCCTAGACTGAACTAATAAGAGAAAATGATGAGACGTGTCCAAGGTATTGTTTGGAGAGCAAGAAATGGGATTTGGAATAGAATTATTAAAAAACAGCTTATGCCAGGCGAGTGGTGGTGGCACACACCTTTAACCCTGGCACTTGGGAGACAGAAGTAGGTGGATTTCTGAGTTCCAGGCCAGTTTGGCCTACAGAGTGAGTTCCAGTACAGCCAGGGCTACATAGAAAAATCCTGTCTCAAAATAAAACAAACACAAAAGCATAAGCAAAAACAAAACGAAGCAACAACAAAAGAAACAAGCTTATGTCCTCAACTTCTTCTGCATCTCTATAATAAAGCTGTGTACTGGTGAACATCAGAACTACAACAAACCCCAGCTTCAACTGGCAGGTTGATTACTAGGTTGGCAATGAAGAACTCTGTTTACAGACTGCAGTGTACAAGCTGCTTCGGAGGTGGAGGAATTCCAGCTGACAGCGGTCATGCACACCACACCACACAGAAAATGAGGAAGTGCAGAGTACACAGCACGGACCATGACTGACCCAGGAAAGCCCTGTGCTGCTGGAAGCTGCTTCCTAGACAACACAAGACCTGCATTCGCTGTGCCCAGATGGATGGACACAGGTACACTGACGGACAGACTGAACTCTGCAAGTGGAAGGGAGAGTGTAAAAAAGGCACAGAGCTGACCACCTGGCATCACGGGGTACCTGGCCAGTGAGGTATTCACGTACAGGAGCAAGGAGCACCTGCTTGTAAGAGTCAAAGGTCAGGCTTCAGAGACTGTGACCTATCAGCCAAAGGAAGCTGGACCACATTGCAGAGGCAATAAGAAAACACTAGGGCTTTTTGCAGTTGCTTTTGAAATGATGGTCAAAGTGAGGCTCAAAGAGAGAAGCATTTAGAAAAGAAATACTCTTTTTCAAGATGTCCTACGTCAAAAGAACCAGCTAAACAAACACATAGAAGGGCCTAAACAGATTACCAACAGATTACCAAGAACCCAGATTACCAAGCTGATGTTCACCTGTCCAGAAAGGAAAGCAGGAGCTTCCTCTCTCCGAGGGAGATGTTCACAAGGGTTGCAGCATACCCTCACAGTGTGGCGATTAGAAGGCAGAACATGGTTTGCAGAAAACAGTTTGAGGTTTACTGCTAGAAGGGCCACCCCAGTCCGAGTGACCTTGTTACTTCTGGTTTCCTCTGGTTGTCATATATGATGTGCTGGGTCATACAGGGGCAGGGTAGGGTGTCTCTTGCTTCTACATGATCAAAACAGGATTGATGCCAATACACTGGACACAAGGGGGTCAGCGTGGGTCAATCGCTCACTCCAAGGCATATCACGCAGCAGCAAGGGTGTCACTCGGAGATGCTATCAGCTCCACCAGCTCTTCTCACAAGCTGAGTTTCTTCTTCTGATAACTGCCAGTTAATTAATTCGACCGTGGGTGTGTTCTGGAGTACAAGACAAATGATACCAGCTTCGTGGCAGGAGCTAGAATTCAATTATTCTTAATTAGACTGTGCTTATCTAGGGAAGGGTACTCCCCCAAGATTCTTGCCACCCCCCTGGGATGCCATTGGCCAAGGGTCTGTCCACGTTCTGAATTCCAAAACATGATGTACTCCTTGTTTACGACTGGGGGGTCTATCCTGGACTTAGAATGTGCAATCGGTACCCCATTATTACATCCTTACTCTGGGCACAGCAAGGAGTGAAGATAGAACTATGCAATGAGGGTCACTCTGCCCCAGCCATCCGAGGCTCCCCGCCATCTCCGCCCTGGCGGCAGCTGCTCCACACTAACAGAAGGAAGCACTTTCAAAACCACGACGGTGTTCGGTCTGTACCCGTTCTTCCACGCTCCTAGAGAATTTCACCTAAGCTGGTTTGATGGCACTTTATTTTTAAAGCACCGTAGGGTGACATGGTGGCAGAAGTGAACCCCCTCCTCCCACTGGATTCTGGGGTGGGAAGTTAAGAGCGAATACACCAAATGTAAATGCTATCATCTCATTCTTTTATTGTCTCTTTTGGCTGTTATGTTGGGCATTTTGAGTCTCACTATACAGTCTACACAGGCTCCATGGTCCCACTGCCCTGCCTTCTAAGGGCTGGAAGGCAGGCATGTGCCACTGTGCTGGGACAGCTGGCTCCATCTTAACCATTGCTAAGTGTAGTTATTAGCCAACACTACCCACACCCATTGGGCAGCTGTTGGGAGCCGACTTTTAGCAGAAAGCGGCTATCAGCTTTGCAGCCATCTTGAGCCATATACCCCGACGTGAGGCTTGTTTTTCAACAGCCTACAACAGCTGAAGCACACTCTGATATCCAACATATTTTGTGTTGCTGTTTACTGCCCCAGCTGCAAGGCGCACGTGGTAGCCACACCTTCAAGGCATGCAGTTCACGTGCTGTCCACGTGCTATCCAGGCCATACATGCCTATAAGGTACACGTGATATCCAAGCCTGTAAGGCTTACGTCATATCAATACCTGCAAGGCGCGTGGTATCCACGTGCCTACAAGGCACATGGCAAAAGCATACAAATACCCCAGATTTCCCTTCAATAAACGAGACTTGAGACTTGATCAGAACCTCTGTCTTGTCTCCATTCTTCGAGTCTCTTCCCCTTTATTCTCTCTCTCTCTCTCTCTCTCTCTCTCTCTCTCTCTCTCTCTCTCTCTCTCTCTCTCTCGCTAGACCCTGACCTGAAGACCGGAACAACAGCTTGGGCCAGGAAACAGTGGCCGCCAAGCGTGGAGTAGAGAGGGCCACAACAGGCAGCACTACCAGCTCTGTCCCCTTCAATGGGCTGGAGAGATGGCTCCGAGGTTATGTACATGCTGCTCTTGCAGAGGACCTGGGTTCAGTTCCTGATGCCCATCATTCTTTTTTCTTTTTTAATATCCACAGTGACCTAACATTCACAATAGAAGCAGCAACCACACACTATGTAGCTCTAGACACACTGTTTTTTATGGCACCTGTGCTGGGTAACTTCCTTGAACCCCTTATCTTGCTATTGTTCAAGTTTCCCAAGGTAAGTGGCTGTGGGTATTCGACAGAAGATGGGGTATCTCTATCACACCCCACACCTAGGCTCATGGAATGCTGCAGAACAGGCAGAGGGGATGTAAGAGCTGGAGTGTAGGGAAGCGTGCTGTGAAATGCCGTCTTCTAAACGTAACATGGATGCTGTGGTCCTGCACAAGACTTCCACAAGATCAAGCCAGTTAAACATTTCCACATGGAGGGGTAAGGGTCCCTAAGGGTCCACCCCTGAGGTGTTGACAGGTGACAGCTGCTGGGGATGACTTGGGCCTAGTAATAACATTACACTCATCAGGGAATTCTAGTAACAGAGGTTTTGACTAAAAAGGAGAGAAACAGAGTAGCTAGAGGAATTGGACTCACTTATCCTAATCACAAATAATCTTCAAAGGGAACAAACAGGCACCATATACACAAAACAAAAGACAGTGTTGGTGTATGCACACTCAAACTCCAAAAGGTTTAGCAGCACCCGACAGACCACTGAGCATTTGACTGATAGCTTAAGAATTCAATGATATAAAACTTCTATCAAATCAGGTAAATATTTCTATTTCTCCTATTAGGTATCTGCTCTTAAAAATCCTTAATAGAGAGGCTGAAGAGGTAGCTTCAGTGGTTAGGAGTGCTTGCAGCTCTGTCGTGAGGGCCAGATCCCAGCACCCACATTGGACAACTCTGCCCAACCCACCTCTGCCCCTCTCTCTCCCTCTTCTTCTTCTCCCTCCCTCCCCACACACGTATTTGTGCATAATTTTATTAGAGATCTGGTTCCTTGAGGCTTTCTCAAACAACCTTGGAGTTGTTTCCTTCTGTCCCACACCCTCCCTTCTCCCAGCAGGAGCTCTCCGTCTTCACTTCACCTGTAATCCTGCTATCCCCTCCCCACCCTCCGGTGCCTTTTTATTTTCCTGGTTTCTGCAGTTCTCCGTGTTATACACTCACACTTGAGGATCTGAAGCTTGGAGCCTCAGATGTGAGAGAACACGTGATGCTTGTCTTTACCCCACTATGATCGTTTCCAGTTCCAGCCATTTACCCACGAATTTCAAGTATTCCACTATGTTGAGGAACACTATCTATCTGCTGACACTTAGGCTGTTTCCTTTCCTGGCTGTGACAAACAGTGAGCATGGCTGAACAAGGATCTAGAGTATGATGTCAAATGCGTGGGCACGTGCTTGGGGGTGGGACAGCCGGGTCACATAGTGACTGGTTCTGAGCTCAGAACTTTGAGGGTTCTCCATGCTGATTTCTCCAGCGGCTGCACACATGTGTATTCTGACCAACAATGGATGAGGGTTCTTCGTCAGGGCCTTGCCAGCATTTGGTGCCTGTTGTTTTGCTAATGTAAGTCATTCTGACTGGGGTGAGATGACATCTCAGTTGTTTTAACTTGCATTTCCTTAATTGCTAAGGATGATGAACACTGTGAGATATTCCTAGGTCCTTTTTATTTGAGAACTGTTTAGATCCTTAGCCCATCTTTTTAAATTGGGTCATTTGTTTTCTCGACTCTTGTTATTTGACTTATTTATATATTCTGGATATTAATCCTATGTCAAACATGCAACTGGCTAAGACCCTCTCTCATTCTGCGGGCTTCACTTGCTTGTTTCCTTAGCTATATGGAGCTTTTTAGTTTTGTGAGGCCCCAGCTGTAAACTGTTGGCCTTAATTCCTGGGCAACTAATGAGGGGCCGGCACGATGGCTCAGGTTATGGCACTTATCACTGTACCTGACAGCCTGAGTTGGAATCCTGAGACCACATGGTAGAAAGAATATGAATTCTTTTTTAAAATTTCAACAGGTATTTTATAGCTTATAAAACAATCAAAATGTGATATTAGTAATATTTTCATCACAAATTGATTTCTAATTTACTTTTTAGATTTTATGTTTGCCTGCATGTCTTGTCTGTGCATCATCACATGAGTGCAATAACCATGAAGGACAGAAGAGAGTGTCAGATCTCAGGAAACCATAGTCACAATCGGTGAGCCCTTGTGTAGGTGCTGGGAATCAAACCCAGGTCCTCTGGAAGAGCAGTCATCTCTCCAGCCCCTTCATTACCAATCTTAAGAAACTTTTAAAGTCTTAACAGAAGCCATCAACTCAGCCTCCCAAGGCTGCTCACACTGTGACACCCCAGAAAAAAAGCTGTATAAAAATATATATAAGGCTGAAAGATTGATTATAATAATAACAGACTCACTAAAACAAAATCAGTCCCTGACACCATCAGGGCACTCTTCTCTAGGCTTGGCATTTAGCATTCCCTTAAAATTATAGCAAATACTCACCAGCCAAATAAAAGATAGTGTATGCCCTCCCCCACCCCCAAACCCCGCAGTTACTCCCCACACCCCAGCCTCCTACTTTAGCAACTTCACCCAGAACTCACATACTGGTTAGTCTGAGTGGCCATTCCTCTTCGAAGGGAAGCCATTTTTAATCTAGGGGCAAACTTCCATGATCTTAAGCCCATCAGTTGTGCTTCACTTTATTCCGTTTTGCAAAGTGTTATTTAAAAAAAAAAAAAAAGATAAAACTTATGGACCAAGTAAAAGCTCCCTCTAATTATCATCTGTCACCTGGAGTCCTGAGAACAAGCCAAGTTCACAAGGCAAGGGAAGGTGCTAAGGTTCGTGATATTTTCAGCTGCTGAATTACCCAATTTGGGACTAACCCTTCAGAGACTTTGTTATCCAACAGCCCAACCTAAAGATTGTTGCTTTCAATTATTTTTCCTTTGGTGCTAGAGACTGGACATCTAGTTTTCTTTATACTATGTGTACATTTGCAAACCAAAAAAAGGTTCATGCCGAGTGCCTTCCTCTGCCACACTACACTGCTTTAAGAGGAGATCTCACTGTGCAGCCCTAGCTGGCTTGAAGTTACATAGACCAGGCTGGCATCAAACTCAGAGAGACCCACTTACCTGTCTCCCGAGTCCTGGAATTAAAGGTGTGCGCCACCACAACCAGGCTTTTAAGACAGTTTCTCTGAACCCAGAGTTCGCCGGCTAGACTAGCTTGCCCACAAGCCCCAAGGTCTAGCTGTAACCCTCAGCAGCACTAGGGTCATGGTGTGCATCGGCATGCCTGGCAGCTCTGACGTGCTAGCATCCATTCAGGGATGGAACGGAGGTTCTCTGCAGGAGCACCAAGTGCTCTTCCCTGCTAAGCCACCTTCACAGCCTATAAATTAGTTTTTCCTGATAAAAAATTAAGACACATGAGGAAATCCAACATTTATTGAGTACATACTTAGTAACAGCAATACAGTTTCTCAAGAAACACCTGAGCTGAACCCTCCAGATCAGAACAAGGCATCTTCCAATACTGGTAAGCTAGACCCCAAGTCTGTATTTTTTTTATACTCTCCATTAGGAATTCTCAAGATACACAAGTAACTTATAGATATTCACATTACTATAAAACCAAAATATTTTAAGGTAAAAGCAGTTTTGAGGCAGTACTGTCTACACAGCATGGTTCCTCATGATGCCTTCCCGCGGCTTCACACAACTGTGCTCCTCAGCACAGTACCAGAGCAGAAGTGAAGACTTGCAGCCTGCTCCAGGTTCTCCTTCCCATCTCACAGACCTTTCCATACAGAGCTCATCAAATTCCTCTGGCTCTCACATATTGGTGGTAATTCATGTAATAAAGGCATGTTCTGATGAACTCAACAGGCACAGTCTAGAACAATGCCACAAGCTATGGATTATTTTATAGCATTTCAGTATTCCCTGAAGAGATTTTATATAAAAGCTGAAAATCACTATTATAGTTTTTTTTTTTTTTTAATTTTTAAAAAGTCCACTTGGAACAGTTCAAACAGAAGTATCCCTATTGTACTACCACAGTGAAACAATTTACTTTTTGAATGGCATATAGGTTGTCAGGATTTCTTAATGAACTTTTAGAAGGAGTGGCCATGGTATGCTGCATGTATAAAGAAGCTCTAATAGTCTGACTGCATATGTAATCTACACAGGTCAAAGGTCCCAACCAGTTCTCAAGTTTGATAGTAAAATATCTGGTGTTCACAGTATTATTGAGTAAATTCCCTACAAAGCTCCTAACTGTTTGAAATTTATAGAATAGGCTAAAATCCCAGGAGATACTTGTAATTATTAGCCAGGATGAGGTGACAAGTTTTTAAAAGTAAACCTGACACTGGTATGTAATCAATTATAGATTGCCCAGGCCAATATGCTATTACACACTATCTCATGATTCTCTAAGTACTACATATTTGGTTAATACACACACACTTTTAGAAGCTTTTCTGGGTTTTTGGGTTTTTGTTTTTTTTGTTTTTTATTTGTTTTTATTTTGCTTTTTTGAGACAAGATCTCAGCAAAGGCCATACTGGCCTTGCATGTACCTCAGTTTCCCAAGTATTGGGTAACAGGTCATGTGCCACCATGCCTAGTTTTGATCTGTCTTAAATCTATATAACTCAGGGTTGGTTTGTTCTTTTTTTTTTAATCTTTATCTTCAATGAATTAAAAAATTACCAAACATTAGAACAAGTTAGGCAGGCTTTAGAAGAAAGAAGGGCTGCTTTGGCAACGTAGAAAAAGATGACGACTGCAAAACCAGTCACCTTGGTCTACCTCCACTGAATACTAAAATGCAGTAAGGCAATTATTACTTTAAGACACTTGAAATTATACTTAATGGATAACTGGCCCCACACCTGACATATTGCACACTCTATTTGTCTTCTCTATTCCAAATAACCAAAAACATTTTTAAAAAGACAGCTCAACCATCTTTCTAAAAAGACATCTCAAAGAGGGTAACGGTGCTTATGCTATCTATTATAGGCAACTGGAAAGGACAGTGTTTTTACTTGTTTTAGGACATATGTCTATGTTGCCTGTGTGTATGTATGTGCACCACACGTGTGTCTGGTGTCCAGAAGTTGGACGAGGGTGTTTGATCCCTTGGAGTTGGAGTTACAGGTAGTTGAGGACCACATGGGTGCTGGAATCAAGTGCTCATAATCACTGAGCCAACTCTCTGTCCTGACAATGAATATTCTTTAAAGTTTTGCTTTTACTGTTTCTACAATCTCCTGCCCTCTGGAGTCCCCTGACAACAGCTCAGTTGATAGTATCCCCACTGAGGAATAAGTAGGTGTAACCACTGTCTCAGCCACCATTCCAGGTAACGCCACAGGCTAAGGATTATTTTATATTTCAGTACTCCCTGAGGTGGTTTTTATACAAAAGTTGGAAATAGCTATTATACTTACAAACAAACAAACAAACAAACAAACGGCCTCTCATTAGCAGCGCTAGGGAAAACTGATAGGAGAGATTTAGACGATACAAAGCAGTTCCCTTCACAGACTTCCCCTAGAGAAGCTAAAGGACATTAAAATGGAGAGTATGTGTGTTTCCACAGGGAAAGAAAAGGACAACTACCACTGAATGACCAACCAGTGAACAAGGTGACCAAGAATTCTACACGCCTGGTATCAATGACTCAAACAAGGCTGGCTCTGCTGTCCCCAGCCATAGGCTCCAGGCAGTGTAAGGCAAGCGCTGACCTAGGCAGGGGACCCCATGTTTCCACCGTTTCCTCCACGTGCACCTATCTCCCCACTATGCTTCCATCTTTCCCTCACTCAGCTTTCCACCATTCTCTTTCCCTCTCTCTTTCCCTCTGTCTTTCCCTCTGTCTTGACTTCATCTGCACCATCCTTTCCTTCTCTACTTTCTGTTCCTTCCACACACCATCAACAAATCTACACTGGAGAAGTCAAAAAGCTCCCAGCCTCAGGAGGCAGCCCATGGCAAAACGACTCCATCAACACTGCTCTGGCTGAGGAGCTACCGGCATTCCTCCAGTCACCCCTTCCAAGCCTCACCTCTCTGGCACTGTGCAGTCAGCACACCTCCAAGCCTTCGAATAAGGGAATCCAGGCCAGGCCCCGTCTGTTCTGGTCATTACACTGACATCTGACATAAGGCAGATGAGAGCCACAAGGAAGCAATGGCTAAGACAAGAGTGGTGTAGGTCATGAGCTCGTCTTCATAAATGAAAACTGCATATTCTTAAAACAGACTTTCTAGAGGTTTTTCAAATTCTTCTCACACAAATGAAGTTTGATGCATTTTAAGATCCTTTCTCTAAACAGCCTCAACCAATCACAGTGGAGCACAGAGGGCTGAGTCTTCAGCTACTGAGAAAACAGCATCTGAAGGAACAAATACGAATACAAATCCCTCTCTTGTCAATAACCCCAACTGCTTCCTCTATCCAAAAATAAAACTTATAATTTAGCAATTGTGCCAATAACTGTGACATCCTAACTTCAACCTTAAAACCAGCATAATAATTTCCAGTGCTTCCTCAACTAGCTGACTTGAAACCTTCTGAAGAATTCATTCAAAGCAGAATCATCGTGTCCCAGGTGTATTTAAGACAAGCAGGGAAATGGGTTTAAGGACTGGTGATGAGATGGAACCCAAGGCCAGCTGCTGCTGTTGCTAGGGATGATGTAGTTGCTGTAGTTACTTGTAAGTACCGAAGCATTCACTGCAGGGACACAGATCGGTGCCTGAGACTTTAGAGTAAAAAAAAAAAATAAATAAATGAAGCAAATGTGGCAAGATCATGACCAGTGACAGACATGACCAGCAGAGCCGCTGCATGAGGCTCTTACCTCCTCCATCTCATCTTCTATTATTTTCTGTACTGCTAGGCCCTGAGCACACGAAGCAAGCACTCTTAATACTGAGGTATAGCCCTACTCTACTTTGATGTAATTTTTAATCTCTTCATTTAAAACCTGTCTTGGTGACTCCTTCCTAGACGCAGTGTATGTAGGACATCTGTTTTTGGCAAGCTCCCTCACATTATCAGCCGAAGGGTAAGGAAAAGGTTCCAGCTCATGTTTCCACCTAGCAAGCTAAACTTGAACACAGCCACAGGAGCTTACTTTATGATGGCATTCTGCCAAGGAATCATGGCTGCTGCTCCCTCAACCTAGCTGAGTACTGAGCTAGTTAACAATTCCTCTCCTGGGCACAGATACTTTTGATGGTATTTCAAACCTTCTCAGTCTGACTCTGGCTGAACTACACAGGTGAACAACTGTACTGATCACCTCTTTAGAATATTCCTACAAAGGATACGGGATCTTTACAACTGATACTGTCCCTTCATAACGTCCCTTTCTCCATGTAAGCAATAAAAATCCAAAAGAAAAGGAAGACAACCCAGGACTCAGGAGCACCTGGTAGGAAGAAACATGTGCCCCAGCATGGCACATGCTACCCACTCAGAATATATTAGGTGTCAAGAAAAGAGAAGCAAGGAACAATGTTTCTCATCTTCCAGATTTTAAAAAGGCAACTGTCTTCAATGGTGTTCAAAATAAGAAATGCACACTTACCCAAATCAAAACAACTTTTTCTACAGCTAGATATAAAAATCTTCTTCCTCCAAACCATCCACCACATCTGTCTAATCTAAAGTAAGGCTCTACATTTGCTTCTTCAAAAGGATCCTGGAAATGCACTTTGAGGTAGAAGGAAAGTCTGAATGGACCACTGTTAATCTCACAGGCTTACGTATTTGGTCCATTGCGTTTTCCACCGTCCTGTTAGTGTTGCGATTAGGTTCTTACTTTATTCTCAGCATAATATATTTTGCTTCCAGAATGCCCAGTAAAGCTGAAATTTTTCACTTAAAGTGATTTTTTAAATGTTCCCAAATATCTTAGCGCTTAGGTTTGGCAAGACAGTTTAATACATACAAAATGAACACGCTTCATTTGTCAACACACACACTCACACACACTCACAAAGAAGCATGTATGTGAGTGTACACACACACACACACACACACACACACACACACACACACACACACACTCACACATACAATCCCTTTAAGTTTTCACCATTTTCTCCTCTCTCATACAGCTAATTTTTAAATGTGCAGCTTCCTTAAAATCTACAAATAATGTCAAACATGATTGTCACCAAGTATTGTAGAGCAGAGATGAAATGTATGCGGGTACAGATTGTCAATGGTTACATTGGTTACATCACATTTTGTAAGAAACAGAACCTTTCTGCTCCTGTAAACTTCTCTCACACTTTAAAGTGAGGTTAGTGCTGACATAAGTTACTGCTACACTCACAGCTTGAATGTCTCCACTATTCGAGGTACATTTTCTCCATCCATCCTCCCAGTCCTTCCTTACGTGATTAAGAGCCAACCCAGCTCCCAGCCCACACTGTCCAATGCTGTCATTAACATTGGAATGACACCAAGTAATGTTACAAAATATCAGAGATCAAACCGTCTTCTTACTGGAGCACAAGAGTGTAACTTATTCTTCATGACATGGATATACTGCTCTTTAGTCTTCCAAAGAGGATTACTCTGGAGACGGGAATGCCTCCCTGAATCCTTCTCCAATCCTATCCTTCACATCTCCTGAGGCGTTGCTGGTCCAGCCATTCACTTCAGTCACGAAGAATCACCTTTCCTTTGGTGGAGTGTCATAACGGTTTCTTATGCTTTTTGTCAACTGCTTGATAAATATTTTGTAAGTTTTCCCACAGTACGTGTGAGCTGTCTTCTGCAATTCCAGTTCTAAAGGTTTTAGTAAGGAACGGATGGAATCATCCTCAAGAGAACACTAGAGAAGAAACATAACAGGCAACAATACATACAAAAGTTTAATTATTTTCCAAATAAGTTCTTCAGTCCATTAAATATTAACAACTTCCATTTGCTATTTCACATGAAGTACACTTACCCAGTGTTATCAGTGAATTAAACATAACTATTAGAGAAGGGGACGATAGCAAATCTCTGAAAACAGGGAGACTTTGGAAAGAAGCAATGCAAGGGTCTCCCAAGCCAAGGGAAGAACACATTCAAGAGCAGAAAAGATGCAGAGAAATGCTGGAGGGAACTGGTGCACGCCTTTAATCCCAACACTCAGGAGGCAGAGGCAGGAGGATCTCTGTGATTCTGAGGACAGCCTGGTCTACATAGAAAGTTTCAAGGCAGCCAGAGCTATACAGAGAAACCCTTTCTCAAACAAACAAACAAACAAACAAATAAGCAAACGGATGCAGAGAAATTGGCATAAAATGGCTAAATCTTGTTACAGGCATCTGGAAGGAACCAGTAAAAGCCAGACTCACTTACAGAAAAGGGCAGGCCGTCTCGCATTCACTCCATCCCATTCCACCCTCTGAATCCATGCAGCAACACTGCTGATGCTGACTTAGACATGAACACCACAGCCAGAGCAGGAAGAGTGAAATGATTCACTTCCCAAAGAAACTCAGAGACATAGTACAGTCTGGCTACGTGCCTCCAGAAGATCCATGTTAGATTGGGCCCTGATCATTCATAGTGATACTGGGAGGTGGTGGTGGATTTAGGAGGGGGAGCTAGTAGAGGAAGTTAAATCACTGGGAACATTCCTTGGAGGGGAAAGGGAACTAGACTACTCCTGTTCCTTCTCCTGCTTCCTCTGCTATCTGTTCTCATCATGATGTAATGTTTTACCATGGGCAATGGGACCAGGTGACTATGGATTAAAATTTCTCAAACTAAGAAAAAGAACAAATCTCCCTACACATAACTGACAAACTCAAGTGTTTAATATAATGGGAAGCTTGTTTCCATACTGCACAAAAGGATCCAAGGATAGACACATATGAAAACTGCTAAGTACTGCAGACTCTTCACAGGGCTGTTATAGCACACGACTGTCTAGAAAGTAAGTAAGCCAGAAAACATCAGTTAAATGCTGATGGTATATTTTTGGCCCCCTTTTATCTATAATGTAAAAACATATAGAAATCTGAGATAAAATGAACTGAGATTATCCCTATGGGTCACAGTACACCAAGAGGAAGAAAAACAAGCTCCAATCAAGTGGGGACTGAACTACAAGCTACCTCCCTGCTGGCTCACTTCAGTGTGGCTGGAAGATGCTATGCAGACTGACAGGAAGAGATCAGTGGGAGCAATTATCAGACTCATAAATGGTTACAGAGCGGAGAAGAAGTGCTGTTGAAGGCTCATCACTAAATGAGGCAGCTCACAGAAAGAGGGTGTGGGACGCCGAGACCCGGACCGCTGTGAACACTGTCCTCCAGCCATGACAGGGCTGCCCCACAGAGTCTCAGCGGCTGATTATCTACATGAGACCAGGCAAGACTGGGCAGAGCACCAGTGTCATGGAGGGATGGATTTAAGAGGTGGCACCCCTCCTTAAGGAGTTAAGAGGCAATTAATGGTGCCTAGATGTAGAAGGTCTCTTTTCTAAAGCTCTACATTTTCCTCAGTAGTGTGCCCACTGGCAAACTGGAAGGAAGAAGGGAGGGAGAGAGGGTGAAATGGTAGGTGGGTGAGATGGAGAGAGAGAAGAGAGGTAAGAGAGAGGAGGAGGAAGGGAGGGAGGGAGGGAAAGGACATGAAGTAGAGAGACTACCTGGGTAGAGGAAGGATCAGAAGGACAACATGAGAGGTGAATGTAGTAAAGTGCATGTGTGGAAATGTCCTCAACCTGTCATGACATATAATATATATATATATCTTATTATACATGTCATATATATGTTCTATATGTGCTAACAAAATACTATGTACAAGAGGTGAGCTAACAGTGACCTGAGCTGAGAAAAGTATGACCAAGACACCTTCTTCTAGTAAGTCATGTAAACAGGAGAAAAAGAAACCAAAGCTCCACCCTCAGACAGTGTAGCAAATCTGAAAAGGAAGGTGTACCTGTGCTTCTAGCTAAATCAGAAACACCTTCAGCATCAACACAACTTGAAGGAAATATAATCATAGAGGGTAAGTACCCCCAAAGTCTATAGTAGTTCTACGTGGGTCCCAGATGTGAACTGTGCGTACAGCATAACAACTCTAAGAGGAAACTACACAACTGTAAGCCAGCAGGAAGCGTTGGTATTTACTAATCAAAGGAGCTTAGAAACACAAAGGAGTCAGATACACCTGAGTTTAATATTGGTCTAACAGTTAATAAATACCATCAGTCTTAATGAAAAAATAATTGCAGTTCTTAGGTATCAAGAAGATAATATATATAATATATATAATTCAGGTTCTTTAAACTATATTTACAAACTCCTCGTGATACTGTAAATTTCAAGTGAAAACTTTGGGGGAGCAAACCTTACATTTCTTAGTGCTTCATACACAGCTCTGAATGCTGGCTGCTTGTCGTCATGGTAAACACCTCTGTTTCCATGAAGAATAAAGACTCCTTCCTCTTCTGCTTCTCGGCAGTTGCTTCCATATATACAATGATCTGGTCGGTAATTCCATTGACACGGAAAAACAAAAAGGCTTTCTACAATGAAGAAAAACCCAACAACAAACAGAAAAGTAATAAAGCACACAATGACTCTACAGAATGTTATCACTTAAAAAAGTATAGATGGTATTTAGATTTCTCCCAACCGAATCAATATTCAGATCTTACTGAAAATATAGACAACCATTAATATAAGCAAAACTCGAACCAACGTGTTTCCTATGGTACAAAGGACTGAACTGAGGACACTGTATCCACTAAGCAAGTACTCGACCACTGAGCCAGCCCAGACCATTGTTTATTGCTTTCTGACTTTTAATCTATGATTGGTTTTACAAATGTAAAGAATTAAAGGGATTTAGATGATTACCTGGATTGTGAAAAAACATGATATTTAACAGATCCTGATCACCCCACGTGATGTTTAGTTTGTATTTTTTAAGCAATGGCATAAGTATGTCTCCCCACTGTAGCCGCGCGGTGGTCATATCGTTCTGTTGATAAAAGCATTGAAAAGTTTTAGCGTTCACGTTCTAGGGGCAGCATGGCAGCTCCCCATTCTTCCCTAAGAACCACTGCAAAGCCCAAAGAGAATGGAAAACCCCCTAGTTACAAAACCATGTGTCCTGTATAGCCCTGCGTGTGAGAGGCTGCTGGTCTAGACGGGAGGCCCCACTGATGGTAAGAAAACCATGTGTCCTGTATAGCCCTGCATGTGAGGAGGCTGCTGGTATAGACAGGAGGCTCCACTGATGGTAAGACAGGACTAAAGCTGATGAAGCAGACAAAAGACCAGCGCAGAGTGGCATGGCAGCTCACCTACATGTCCCTGTTAAGGTAAGAACTACAAAAAGTGGTTTCTTGCTTTGTTTCTTGAGACATGGTTTTACCAGTAGTCTAGGGCTATCCTCAAACTCATGACCTTCCTGTGTCTGTTTCTGGGAAGCAAGATTACAAACTGTACCAGCACAGTCATCTTTGAAAGTTCGTGGCTTGTGGCTTAGTAAGGCTGGGTTGCTTCAGATGGCACTGCAGATGTCCCTGGCCCCCTACCGGGGTAAGCAGAAATTTGTCCACACCATCCCAGGAAAGATCACCGAGCCACCAACCTTCACTCACTGAGACTCCTGTAATGTATTACTCCCAGATTTGGGGGGGGGGGGGCTACGGTACATAAAATTCATCATTTTTTTTATTGTTGTTCCTTATTTCCCACCCTCTACAAACTTATTTTTGTCAAGCTTCTTGCTTTTCTTTTTTCCTTTTTATACACAGTCTTATGTAACCCAGGCTGGCTTTGAACTCGTGGCCTAAGAGCTCTTGCTTCTCTCTGCCTCCCAAACGCTGGGGAAGCATACTGTGTATTAGCATTAAAACTTTAATTGTATGTATTTATTAATTTCCAATAATTTTCTTTAGACTTCCAAAATAACAGTGGTCTTGACAGGAAAAAAGAAAAACAATCACATGCCAGACATTGTTCTGAGCGCTACTGAGCAGTTCAACCCCAACTCTAACACAAACGTGAGTCCATTTGAAGGACACAATCTACATCATAAAATATGTGAGTGAGTGTGTGTGTGTGTGTGTGTGTGTGTGTGTGTGTGCGCGCACGCGCGCACGCGTGCATGTGTGTATGTGTATATATGTGCATGAGTGCACATACATATATGTGCATATATATATAATATATAAAGATGTATATACATACACAAGAATGAGAATCTTAATTCTAATCCCCAGGATCAATGTAAAAAAGCAATGTTCAGGCATGTAACTACAGTGCTGGGCAGGGGCAGCCAACAGGAAGATCACTTAGCTTGCCAGCCAGCCACTGTAGCTAGTTCAGTGAGGGATCCTAACTCAGGGGATAAGGTAGAGAGTGAGCGAGGAGCAGGACCCCTGCTGTCCTAAAGCTGTCCTCTATGCTGGGAGTCTTCCTCTTCCTCAGAGCAGCTATGACTACCTGCATCAGAGCATCAGCCTCCCTCAGAGAAGCAGAAGCAGGGCTTCCCTCTGCTAGCTCCCTCCCCTCTGACCTTTTACATGTAATTCTGTCTTGGCTGCACCCAACCCTGTGGAAGGTTAACTGAAGGTGGAGCTAGGAGGAAGTTGTCACCTATGCTGGAAGGAGGCTTGCTGGTGCTACAACTAATAATAATATAGAAGCCACCCACTCTCTGGTAAAATAAACCCTCTACGCCTATGTTCTATAATCAAGCCGAGTAAGTTCTGGTTCCCCACACTGGACTGGTGGCGCCACTGCTCTACAGATTTCTACGGCTCTGTCATCAGAGTAGATATGCCTCCCCAGAGAAAGTTCCCAAAACAACAAGAGATAAAGCTTGTACCCATTAGGTAGGAAAAAAAACTAATCAAAACACTTTGCACATATTGCACAGTATAGAATACATACAAGAACAGAACTCAGATCCTAATTTAATGTACCTTTTGTTTTTCTAATAAATAAGAAATGTTAAGTAAGCTTTCATAATTTTATAAGAAATAGGAAAGGTCTTAGTATGATCAAGAATACCTGTAATCTCAGTACGTGGGGAGATGAGGCAGGAAGATTAATGGGAGTCTGAAGCCATCCCTGAGCCACATAAGGCCATAAAGAGGCCCTGTCTCAAAAAAGAAAGATGGATGGAGCTGGGTCAGCCATAAAGGTAAGGCTCACAACCAGGACGGAAAAACTGGGAGGTGACTTGGTGAGTAGCATGCTTGCCACACAGTGCAGATGCCAGCCTTTAGGTCCCCAGGAGGCAGGTAAAAGCCAGGCAGGTATGATGGCCTCTTGGAGGCAGAGGACCCCTAGACTGAGCTAGTTGAGCCGTAACTGGTTAAGTCCTTCAATTTATCATGAGACACTACCTCAATAAAGAGTGACTAAGGAAGAAACTCAACATCAACTTTAGGTCTCTGCACGCATGTGCACACAAACATGCAAATATACAATGTGTGTATACCACACACATGTGTACACATGCAAAAAAAAAAAAAAAAACAATGATTCAACATCACAAACATCATCAGGACAGAAAGTACTTGCGTGTATCAACAGTTTAAACAACAGTGCCTGTTTATCAAGCAGTAAGAGACACACAGAACAAAAGAGAACATTCACTGTTTTAGTTTTTTAATGCTACTATAATGTAGCAGATTGGAAATGCACAATCATAACAGCAAGAACAGGGTGTCAGCCATGAAAATAAACAATCATGGTCTTTATTATAAACAGGTTCTCTTTAGGTTTTCATGTAATAACCATGAGGACACATTCGTGGATCTTTAAGGAACAATCTGGAAAGTGACTAGGAGCCAAATGGCTAAAGACCTAAAATTTATAATCTGTGCCCAAAGTTACTGAACAGGGGAAACCAAGGCAATGTTTGCTACAGAGACAGAAAAACTATGAAGAAAAATATACATGAGGAAATGTATTTTAAAAATCAGTAGATGTTACAGAGCCGTCTCAGCAAGCTCTTGTGGAACAATGCTGAAGAATGACATCGTCACAGAGCCACGTCTCCATCTGGCTTAAAACCAGAAAGAAGAAAGGAAAAGCGGGAGGCAGGAACTTCTCAGGAAGCTGAGAATGAACTTCAAGAGCAGTAATGAATTTCAGCTCCGTTGTCCAGTTTTAAAATCAAAGTGTTAGGTTATGTCCACTTTCTTTTGCAATACTACATCCATAATTCTGTGAAGTTCAAATGCAGTCAGTGAGAAGTCAAACCATTCTCAGCAGACAATCTTACAGCACCATCTTCTGGCATGACATCACCAAACACAGTCTAGCAAGCAGAAGAGCAGCCATGTGGATAGGCTGCTTTCACATAAGAAAGCTTTATGGCCCATGAAATGTAACTGCCCAGAATCTAAGAGCAAATGAAACAAAGTCTCCATTGTTCAGCAGGAGCTGATGCCAAGTGTCAACTTGACTTCACCTGGAGTTAACTGACACCCAAAAAAATAACACCTGTGAGGGGGGTTCTTAATTAAGGCGCATGAATTGGGAAGACCCATTCAGTTTGGATCTGGTCACACCTCCTGCTGGCAGCCTATATAAAGGACATGGAAGGAAGCTCTTTGCCCTTTGCCTGCGCGCCCTCATTCTTGATGGCAAGTCCACCTTCACAAGCATTACAGCCAGCCTCTTGAGGATTCCAGCATGAAGACCATCGGACACATCTTCCCGGTGGACTAAACAACTACTGGATTCTTAGACTTTCTGTTGGTTAACTATTGTTAACTATCAGAAGCACATCCTATAAGTCACTGTAATAATTCCTGTATGTATATGTTTATATATGTTCCACATATATTACATATATTTAATGAAACAATTTATTCTATCCATTGTCTTCTTCTAGAGAACACTATAGTACATGAATGATGGAAAGGCTGATATACAGTAGTGACAACAGCAAGCAACACTCTGCCCATACTGAAGACAACACCAGCATAGACAGGGAGGTGCACAGCTTTCACCCCAGCCCTCTGGAGGCAGAGGCAGGCAGCTCTTTGCCTGGTGTGCATAGAAGTTCAGAATAGCCAGGAGCTTTAAAAAACAAACAAACCAACCACAGGGAAGAAAAGAAAGGAAAAAAGAAAACATTCTACATGACATAAAGATATGAAGATTTAAACTGATATATAGAAGGGACAAATAACAACATATACACATATACACATACACACACACACATACACACATACACACACACATATGGGATGGGGGAGGGACAGTGAGATAACATCTCATCTGTGTAGCTCTGGCTGGTAAAGAGATACTGCTCTGCTTCCTGAGCAAGGGGATTAAAGATGTGTACCACCACATCTCAGATATACACACGTGCACACAGAACATATTTATTTTTCTCTTGTTTTGCTTACAAGTAAGTGTACTTAACCTGAGTCCCTGGTGCTCTTTGAGACCAGAAAAGCCATAAGATCCCCTGAAATTGGAGTTACAGTCGTGAGCTGCCTGCCATAGATGCTGGAGACTGAATTTAGGTCCTCTGTGAGAGTAGTGGGTACACTTAGCGACTGAGCCATCTCTCCAGCCCCCTATCTATGTGTGATTTAAAGAACTGCTTCATTTTTATTTATGTGTATGTGTGTTTGTGCCTACAGAAGCCAGACGAGGACCTCAGATCCCCTGGAATAGAAGAACAGGCAGTAGTCAGCTGCCTAATGTGCCAAGAACACAGCACTGTTCACAGTATAAGTTCTTAACCACTGAACATTTCTCCAGCCCCTAGTGTAATTTAGGTTTTAGGAAATCCAACACGTTCAGAAGAAAGGGAACCTCAGTACAGCGCCTGCGCTGTGCACTACCTACCTTGAAGTACTTCCTCCTCATCCGGGTCATGTTCATCAGCATCACTCCAGAGTTCACGCCCGTCCTCCCGTAGTACGGGTGCCGGGCAAAGCGATTATACCATCCGATTCTAGGCTCCTCGTGCTCTGGTGCCATCGCAGCGATTTGTGTGGAATTAAATTTCTTTAGTAATGACCAAATATCATCGACAGGTCGTAAGAAAAGGACATCAGTGTCGACATACAGCAGTGAGTCAACTTCTTTCAGTATTAACTATGAGGACAGATTTGAATAATTAGTTACAGATATATTTAATAAAAGGAGAGTAACAGAAATTACACCTAGGTGATAGCCAATTTAAAATCTTTTAAGGTAACTTTTCTGAAATTTGTCATTTTTAAAGAAATCATACTTTGCTATTTTTTTCATCAATTTTTAGAAATGACAGAAAAACAAGCCCTAATAAAAACCACAACACTTCCAGTGAGAATTTATCACAGGTCAGGAGAAAACTGTCTCCTTGTTAACACTACACTAACTTCTGGTGGGCTCACATGTGGAGCCTTAACACAGAGGCAAGTACAGGCAACAGAAATGAAGGTCTCTCAAACCCATCCCCTCCACTCCCTACTTCAGTGCCCACTATTAAGTGCAAGACATCTTTCCAATGGATTGCTATGTAACTAGCACTTTAGCTGACTGAGAAAAAAGACCCATGCCTCACATTAAATAGCTGTGGCACTACAATAATTCAATGTAAGGCTCATATTAAGCCTGGCATCATGCCTTCAATCCCAGAACTCAGAGGCAAGGTCAAGTAGCTCTCTAAGTTCAAGACTAGCCAGGTCAACATACTGTGCTCCAGATCAACTAGGACTACGAAATGAGACCTTGCCTAAAAAAATTAGGTTTGTATTAAAAAGCTTACAAAGTCCTCATGTGTGTGTCTTAGCACCAGAAAGGAAATTTGACAAAGATCCTAGGATCCAAATTTTTTAAGCATAGCCTCCAAGATCACTGTGAAGCCAACTTGACCATCAGACTCAGAATGTGAAAGCTGGCCTTGTGGCCCAGCACACAGGAGGCTGAGGCAGGATCACCTCAAGTTTGAGGCCAGCCTAAGCTACAGGAGACCCTATCTATCTAAAAACAAACAAAAGACTCAAACAACAGGGCTGGAGATGGCACAATGGTTAAGCACACTTCCTGCTCTCCCAGAGGACCCAGCATCTAGCGCCTATGCATCCACATCTGGCAACTTACACCACTCCAGCTCCAGAGAGTCCCAGATCCTCTCTGAGCTCCAAAGGTTCCCACATGTACATGTATTCATATACATGGGTACACATAATTAAAAACAATGAATGTTAAGGAAATACTCAAACTCTATTCTTAGTTTACTCAGTGCTTTGGCCCTCTTAGGCAGCAACTGAAGATTCTTCCCTATAATTCATATATTTTCCAGGAATTGCGCCTTTGTTTTGTTTGGTGTTTGGTGTTTGTTGAGAGAAGGTCTCTGTTATGTAGCTCTGGCTGTTCTGTATCTCTCTATGTAGACCAGGCTGGCCTTAAACTCCCAAAGATCCTGCCTGCCTCTGTACACCACCACACCTAGCAGAACTTATGCTTCTACCTTGAGCATTTGCATTGCCATAAGCAAATACATTTTTAAATTGAATATACGACAAGAATTTTTAATGTCAGGACTTAGAAAAATAACTGTGGATTTTAATTTTTAAGTCAGATCAACTCAAACTTATGGTATCTTTAGATTGGGGTTTGTTACCCAAAATCATCACCAAAGAGCTCTAGTAAGCAAATGGCTCCTCTGCACTCCCCACCCTGCCCCACAGCTGTAGAGTGGGTTCAGGCATCACTTAGGACATCAGGGATGCAGCGGTCTGACTCCTCTGGCTGTGCGTGCCGCCAAGGGCCTGAGACCTGACCATTTTACTTTCCCTTGGTTAAAGCAGGCCATGTTTCTCGGTGTTGAGGATAAGCTCCACCACTGAGCTAATCCAAAGCCCTAGACTTTTCAGTTTTTATTATCTTTGTTATCACTTGGACTTGTTCTATGGAATTCTTTTCTTGTGTTTGACATGTGTCTGTTTACTTAATGAGGCTTATATGTAATTATTCAGAAAGTCTTCTGTGGTGGTTTAAATAGGAGTAGCTCCCATTGGCATAAAGATTTGAATGCTTGGTCACCAGGGAGTGACACTATTAACAGGTGTGGGGGGCGGGGGGGCAGGGTAGCTTTAAGGTTTCCAGTGCTCAAGGCAAACCCATTGGCTTCTTCTTCCTGGTGCCTGTGGATTTAGCCAAAAGCCAGCCCCAATTAAATGTCTACCACTGTAAGAATTGCTATGCTAATGGTGTCCCTTTACAGCAACAGAAATCATGACTAACACATGTTCTGTGTAAAATTAAGTTTCAAATTTAAACAAGAGAAAGAAACGAAACACTGGGAAGGAAAACGACTCACTGGCAAGAACAGCCTCTGGGAAGCACAGGGCTTAAAGAGCTTCTTCCACTCCATGGCACTGTCGCTTGGGAAGGTGATAGGGTACAGGCTATAGTTAAATCTCTGTAGAAAGGACCAGCTGTCGAGCTAAAAACGTAAAAAGGAACTAACGTTAAAAACATACGTCAATTTAGATTTGTTTTACCTTCAACCTTCTCTGTAATATCATAAACCAATAGCTACAAAACAAAAATGCTAAAACTTAAAACCACATTTATGTTATACAGTTCGAAGATTATTTTCCATTACTTCCTTCATTTTTATTTCAAATCTAAGAATCGTAATGATACATTACAAACACTTCCATCAAGATCTAAGGCACAGTGGCTCTTTTTAAGTCAATGTTCAGGCCACTGAGATTGCTCAGTCCAGAAATGACTGGTTAGAGGGGGAATGTGAGTTCAGATCCCCAGCACAGTGCTCGGGAGGAAATAGGGAAACAACTATGGCCGCTCAGTAGTCAGCCTGTCCAAAAAACAGTGAGTTCCAGGCTAACCAGGAAATCTTAGCTCAAAAACAAAAACCCAAAAAAAGGCTGAGCACACACAGGTGCTTCCTGCTAAGCCCAACATCCCAAATTTCATCTCCCTTCATTTGTTTAGAATGTTCTCAATTATGTGTGATAATATATGTGATAAAAAGTTTATATTACTCATCAGACTAACACAGCACCAGTTGAGTCCACTTTTATGTAAGTTTAAATGTAGACTGGTATTCCTAATACACTATTCTTATAAATACATATCTAGTGCCAATTTTTAAAAACCACTAAGGACCCAATTTAAAAGAAAATCTACAATGAATACTACTCTTTCATGTTCCAAACTCACTTCAAAACACTGCCTTGGTACAGACTCAGTTAAACATAATCTATCATTGTTGCTTCCCAAAGGGCTTATGCTACTGCAGCTGTATAAATTGAGGCATGGACCCTCCATAGGCAAGCCTCAGCCCGAAGCTCCTGCCTCAGCCTGTGATGAAATGAAATGAGGAGCACCTGCCAACAGGGCTAGCTTTAGAATTTCTGGTTCAAATTACCCATATCACACAGAAATGACAGGGGAGGTGGGGGACAGTTGAGAGCAGGCTAATTGATTTGTCTCTTCAGACACTCCTCAAAGCACAAGCACCTTCCTACAGAGCTTAAGAATGCTTCTGCTGTGACACCCTGCTTGGTGCCCCTGTTAATTATTTTAAAAGAATAGCAATTCCTGGCTGGACATATGGCTCAGCAATTAAGAGCACTGACTGCTCTTCCAGAGGTCCTGAGTTCAATTCCCAGCAACCACATGGTGGCTCACAACCATCTGTAATGGGGTCTGGTGCCCTCTTCTGGTGTGTCTGAAGAGAGTAATGGTGGCGTACTCATATGCATAAAATAAATAAGTCTTTACATTAAAAAAAAAAAAAAAGTTCGGTAGTATAGGGGCTT
Source organism: Arvicanthis niloticus (assembly GCF_011762505.2). Classification (NCBI taxonomy): domain Eukaryota; kingdom Metazoa; phylum Chordata; class Mammalia; order Rodentia; family Muridae; genus Arvicanthis; species Arvicanthis niloticus. The sequence continues at coordinate 67,670,034 of NC_047670.1, forward strand.
TTCAGGTGTTCAGAGGTCTCTATAAATTGGCTAAGTTTTAGAAGCTATGCTTTGTGCTTCCCACAATTATAGTTAATTCAGTCATTCTGGATTTCTGACGGGGTTGAAAACTTATAGCTATTTACTATAAGAGAAAAGATTTGAGTGGATGGTTGTCAGCTGACATTCATCCTAAAGCCAGGTTCAGAACTAAATGTTTTAGTTAGGATAGATGACAGAGGTGCTGGTTAGTCAACAAAATGATGGACTGGGTATTAGGACTATCTTGTACCTCACTGGTACAAATTGGCATAATTATGCTCTAATTGTATTTTGAGAGAAAAGTTTCATTTTAACAGGAAGGGTGATGTGTAGGAGGAGCTAAGGTAGGAGGAGTAGAAGAGGAGGAGAAGAAGGATAGGAGAAGCTAGGTGATGAAAGAGAGAAAGAGGGGGGAGACAGGGAGGCAGATATTCATGTATCTCCACCAGTCAAAGATAGTTGTTATATCTAGGTCGGTCAGTGGGTTACACCTCTGATTGAACAATTCCAAACTTATAATGCTTATGATTAACATTATTTTAAAAAAATGTATAAATGCAAAAAGGAAAAGGGGGCATGGGATAGGGGTTTTCTAAGGGGGAGGGGGGAATGGGGAAAGGGGATGGCATCTGAAGTGTAAATAAAATATCTAATAAAAAAAAGAAAAAGAAAAAAAAAGAAAAAGAAGAAAAATAAATAAATAAAATAATGAATGATTAAAAAAAAAAGAAGAAGAATAGCAATTCCATTTTCCCTTTCAATTTACAAATCACTTCAAGATCTTTGTAATACTAACTTCAAAATGAAACCTCTGACATTTTTCATTTAATGTTGGAATATTTTGCAATTTGGTCCATCAAATATCTGATATTCTTACATCAAAGTCAAAGACAAACATTTCACTTAAAACTACAGTAGAGAGCGGGGCCTGGAACTAGGTCCTGTGTAATCCCAGCACTCAGGAAACCGGGGCAGGAGGATCAACGGGAGGTTGAGGCTAGCCTGGCTAACACAGTTGAGATCCTGTCTCAAAACAACAACAAAACACAAACAAAAATAAATTATACTCTAAGCCACAACCTAGATTAAGAGAAAAGAATGGGAAACTGGGAAAGGGGCTAACATTTGAAATATAAATAAATAAAATATCCAATAAAAATGTTTTAAAAGGATAATAAAGTATGCATAAAAACAGAGATGACTCAACAACTTTTACAGTGTAAGTAAACCTTTTACTTACCTCTCAGAATTAAGGCTCTTGGTCAGAAACTAAAAGGCTACAAATGGTATTTTCCTTCAACTTGGAAAACAAAGAGTCTTTATAAGTAGTTAAATCAAATACAGAAGAAGTCCCTAGCAGCCTAGACACTAGACATAGCAGAGAGATGGGAGGGGTGAGGTGAGATGGGGGGTTCACATAACAGGCATCACCTCCCCACCCCAGAGCACACAGTCATCTTCCTTTGCATACCAGGCTGTCCCCTAGTTCCTGTATGGCAACTGTTGGTGAGGAGGAGACAGGCTGCCCTACGCGAACAGCCTCATGGACTCCGGCAGCTGCTAGGACCCAATGCCTAAGCTCATATTCAAAGTGGAAGCCTGTCACCCTATGACGCCCTGAAGGTGCCCTGAAGGAAAGAAGCGTCCTTCTGCAGTCTGTCTTCTCCTCATGTTGGATACAATATGGCTGTGATGGCTGGAGCTTGAATGGCTGCCTCTAGCCATGAGTCCGATCATGAAAACAGCCTGCTACAACCACAACAAAACAGAGGAAGACCCAGGATGCGGCATTCTCAGCCCAACACCCTAGACAGAGGAAGTAAATAAACTCTTCACTGTTGGCAGGACGGAGGTGGCCTGCTCCTGTTTACACACCAGTCTTCCTGTACACTGTACCTGACTCCTAGAAAGCACGCTCTAAGAGAGAAGGTTGCCGGAGGACACTTCTACCTGAGCAGACTCATGGCGGTCAGCTCTGCAGTGTTCACTGTGTGCCGAGTACTTACTCTGTCTTTAAAGCTGTTGTGCAGTTGATCTTCAGCAAAAATGTGGACGTGCAGTGGCTGGATGCTGAAGATCAGAGCTGACTTCAACATGGTCACAGTTTCTTCCAGTCTCTCGCCACAGGCAACCACAGCAAGGTGCATTTCCTCATTGGGCCTTGGTTTCAGATTATACCTAGCAACAAAGAAAAGCATTGCCAACAGCTCGGCATGTACTTACTACTAAGCGGCATTCTACTGTGTTTAAAATCAGAAGTTTACAGCTTCTTAGAAATATCAAGCTACAAAATATCACACTGCTAGCTTAACTGCTTGACCGTGCATGTGTCTACTCTGTCCAGTTTCCCTCAGCCAGCATTCCTCCGGGCAGTCCTCCGAGCACATAACTCCACTCCTCACTGCACTATGTCAAGACAGGAAGCCTGCCATTCAAATACCTGAAATCTCCATTTTTTTAAAATTAAAACTTCTAATTCCATTTAAAACCACTCCATATGCCTTCTTCAACCCAAAATTGGATCACTGTAAAGCAAGTCATCTACGATTTCATCCATCAATATTTCAGTATTTCATCTTATCTTAAGCTATGCCAGTTTCAAGGAGTTTGTTCATGTACCTTTGCTCACTGGTACCCATTCGTCTGCACTCACCAAACACTCACCCAGATGTGTAAGCATTTCTCAAAGGACCTTACACCTTCCTTCTTTGGGGAAGGAAGGGTCTCTTCAGCCCCCTTTCCTGCATAGGCAGGAACTTTTGTGTAGCAAAGCAGTAGATTCAGGCTGGGGGGCCCTCCCTTCCCCTGGTGCGGGTTCCCCACAGTGTTCTAGTAAAGGCACTGGACAGAAATGGTGCCTTCTCCCCGTTTCTCCTTTAATACCTTGTCCTCATATCTGCTAAGTCCTTCATTTCCTAACAAGGAAACCACACAGGTACCACTTATGCTATGACAAGGAAACATGAATTTAGTTTATCTCAGAACAGTAGAACCTATGGTCAGAGAAGGTAATCGAGGCACGTAATTCTACAGAATTTTACATCATCTTCCTGCTAACTACTGCTCATGGTGGTTTTAAAATAAAGTCTTCACTAAAACAATAAAGAGCTTGAGGATGGGAAGATGGCTCTGTAGCTGAACACACCTGTGGCTCTTGCAGAGGACCAGTGGATACTGGAGCTGGCCACCTCCATTCCCTGCCCTCTCAAGTACTTAAGAGAAGAAGAGGAAGTCACCAACCAAGATAAGATTTTACTTATTTTGGTATTGTTTAACAGGTCATCCAAGGTTTCTGCTTTCCTACATGCTCTCCACTGTCACTGTCCACAAGGTGGCTCACAGCCATATGTAACGCCAATGCCCAGGATCTGACTTCCCATTCTGACTTCTGCAGGCACCAGACCACACATTTGGTGCACAGACATATATGCAGGAAAAACACTCAAACACAGAAAATAAGTCTGAATAAAAAAAAAATTAAAACATCACACCAGGCAAGGTGCTGTAGGCCTATAGTTTCAGCACTTGGAAGGCAGAGGAAAGAGGATCCAGTCTGGGCTCCAAAACAAGACTGTCTCAGGAAAAACAAACTCAAATTTGAGAATCTCCAATATGTTCAGTTGCTTAACTGGTCCACACATAGTACATCCCAAAGCCAGCACTCAGGAGCAGCTATTAACTAACCCAAAACAGTCACATGGTGCTCTGAACAGAACTCTGCAAAAAATGTTAAGAAACACTATATACCTTAGGAGAAAAGAAAAATATTCCTCAAGGTCTTAAGAAAAAGACACCTGCCGAAAGCAGACTCAGAGCAGCCACGCCTGCAATCCCAGGACTCAGGAGGTCCTGGGTGGAAGCAGACAGAGCAGGAGGCCAGGGTCACTCTGAGCTAGAGAGCAAGTCTGAGATCTGTGATCTATGATCCACAAGATCCTGTCTCAGAGACAACAACAAAGCAAAAATAAAAACAGTTCACTCAATCCTCACGCATGTTACTAAGGATGGCTGAGCTGTGGGTGTCAAACTGTCTGGCAGCATCATGCAGACTCCAGCATACAAACTGACTAGAGGAAGCATGCACTGAAGTCTGTATTCCTCAGCACCAAGAACAGAAACAACTGAAGAAGAATTAAAAGAAATCCGCTAGAAGCTTCCACATTGCAAGAATTGATAGCTAAGGTTTTCTAAGCATTCACAGGGAAGCAGCCATTCTAGCCCAAATGAATGGTAGGATCTTCATCATGCTCTTAAAATGTACTTTATCTTAATTCAAATCCCTGCAGAGATAAATGCTACCCAAAAGGGAATTTTAAAATAAAATCTATTTTCCATATAGCAAGAAGAAATCTCTAGATTATTCAAAGAACACCAGCGGGGTCCATAATCCAGTAAAGCATGATGTAAGCGGAGGCACAGCGCTGGCTGCCTGTGGGTACAGGACACCTCATAGCATGGCAGCAAGTGGGAGCTAGGTACAGTCCTGAGGCCCAGCAGGATCCCGCAGACCACTCAAAGAGTGGCAGCAGCCTGGTCATCCAGAGAGGGGCCCTGGACTACAAAGGTGTTAAATTTTGCTATAGACAACAGGAATCCAGCTCCCTTGGCAGATTCCATCCCTCAAGTACTTCTAGGAAGCTCTCCAACCAATATTTAAACTTACTGTGACCTAAGCTGCTGGCTGGAAATAGTAATGGTTTAGTTTGATTGTCAACTTGACATAATGTACAATGAACAGGGATGGAGGTCTCATGGAAGAAAACCTAACTGTCTAGGTTAGGCTGGCCTGTGGACACCCGTGGGACACTTTCTTCACTGTGGTTAGTGATCTGAGAAGACTCACCCTATATATGAGCATCAACAATTCAGAGGCCCGGGCTCAGTGACAAAGGAAAATGAAGCCCAGCACCAGTGCACATGTATCGTTCACTGCCCTCTGCTGAGTGCGGGTGTAACAGCTCTGGGTCACCCTGACTTCCCACAACCACGAACTGTAACCTGGGATTTGGAAGCCAAATCAACCCTTGCTCCTTTCCATTGTTTGTATAGGGGTATCTTATCATAGCAACAGGAAATGACACTAAGACAGGGGAGCCTCTCAAAGTGTGAGCATGACCTTCACTTAGGCAGTTCCTTCCCTTGCCTAACTCAGTGCAGAAGCCCCTCTATGGGGCTAAGCAGTGCAAGCAGCCATGTCTTTTCTTACCAAGCAGTGTCTCAGGGGCACATGTAAATTCTCACTTCCAGTAACCTCCAGTACACGAGGAACCCGAGGCACACATAGAAAAGGGAGATCTGGATGCACCTCAGTCATGAAGCTCATGCCCAGCTTGCTCTGGGTTCAGTTTCTAATGTCACCAACAACAACCAAAGGTATGACACTAATGACCGGTGTAACTGAGTTAAAAATGTGAGCATGTTTAAGTAAAGGAAAACTCTTCAAAATCTACAACCAACAAATACAGCATGAGAGAATCATCGTAATCAATACTCTGTCAAAAAATAAAGAAAAAGAATACATTTCTCACATATTTCAAAGTGGACACAGAGACAGTTACAGAGCAGACATAGAGTCTGTGACTGTGATAAAACTTAACCAACAATGTTAAGCTTATGAGACTGACACATATGACCTACTGCATTAAGGAGGCACTTCAATGTTAAGCGTATGGTAGATACCAGCTGACTCCTAGTGACAGCATGAGCAAAAGCGTAAAGCAACACCAGCTACTCATCAGGACTCAGGCAAATCTACACTAAAGGTAACGCTGCAACACAACATAAGCATCCATCACAAATGGTGAGGGCCAGCAGAATGGCTCAGTGGGTAAAAATGGTTGAAGGCCAACCTGACAACCTGAGGTCCATCCCTGGAACCCACAGTGGAAAGAGAGAACCTTAACCTTCTACTGTGGAAGCAGAGAGCCTCTTTCAAACAAGGTGGGAGGTGAGGACCAACACCTGAGATCACCTCTGACTTCTACATCACAGCACAGCAGATCCACCTGCATGCAGAATCACAGAACACACACATCACACACACAAACACATGCACAAGAAAAAAAAAAAAAACAACGTTTAAGGTATTTTTCAGAACGATGACACATACTGCAAACTGGTTTACATTTTTGTTCGCACATGGTATAAACAGATACAATTCTACAAGCGGAAAATGTAAAAGAGGAGAATGACTTAAAGTCTCTTATTTACGAGGCTGATGAGGCAGTGGTGGCACATGCCTTTAATCCCAGTACTCAGGAGGCAGGGGCAGGCAGACCAGACTGGTCCTCAGAGTTCATTCCAGGACATCCAGGGCTACAAAGAAAAAAAACCCTCTCTCATAAATACAAACAAGCAAAAAGAGCCTAATGTAGTGGTATACACCTATTTCAGCTACTTGAAAGGCTGAGACATGAAGATTACTTGTGTTTACAAGTCAAACATCAGCCTGGAACAACACAAAGAAATCTATCTGTCTCTGTGTCTGTCTTTCTGTCTGTGTGTGTGTGTCTGTCTCTCTCTCTCTCTCTCTCTCTCTCTCTCTCTCTCACACACACACACACACACACACACACACACACACACTAACCCTTTCCACTTGCTTACAGGATGCATAACTGAGAATCTGAGACTTCATGTGCACCGTTATAAACACTAAGGGTGCAGCTTGAATTGCAGGCAATGCGTAACTGTTGTAAGGGGAAGAACTGAGTCCTCCCTAGGGATGAATCAGTTCTAAAAACGTATGCATATAAGCTACTAAATGGACTCTGCAAGATGAAATTATATATAAAACAATAAGAATTAAAGAAAAAAGGTCTTATATTTGAGAGGCAGGGTTGGGAGGGGAAAGGCAGGGCAGAAAATATAAGTATGTTTTAATTTTTTTTTAATTGAAAAAAAAAAAAAAAAAAAAAAAGACAGAAAACCAACAACTGCAGCTCATGGATAAGGCAGAATGTCAAAAAAGCAGTGACCAGAAAGGAGGCAGAGGGGAGGACCAAAAGGTACAAAGAATCCAGGGTTCACTGCACAGCAAAGTGATCACTGACAGTAAAAAAAGTATCATATATTTCAAAACAGCCGAAGGGTTGGGGAAAGTCTCAGGGGTTAAGAATACTTGCTGCTCGGACCCAGGTTCATTTCCCAGCATCCACATGGCAGCTCACAACCAACTGTAACTCCAGTTCCAGGGGATCTGATGCCCTGGCCTCTATGACCACTACATGCATGTGATGCATTCAGGGAAAACATTCATGCATATGTAACTAAGTAGATCTAAATAGCTAAAGGCTCTCCACGTTCTCTACAGTGGTACTGTGAGAGGTGGGCAGTGTGTACGCTCCACACCACATCCATGTCACACCATCACACATCTGTTCTCTCATCTAAAGCACACGACCTTCAACTATGCTAGTTTCCTGCTCATCAATTCCTGACAGGAAGCCTTCACAAAATGCCAGGTCTTGTCATTCTCTACAGTCAACTAAGTGCACTATTGCAAACATTACAGTGCAAGCTCTGAAGCACAGAATGCCAGCATCCTGACTCGAGAATGTAGTAACCAACATGGTCCTGGCAAATGGTGAGAGTTTAACTTAGCTGTAAAGAAGTGAGCCTCAAATGTTTTGGGCTCTCAAAGGACGTCAGGCCACTCCCAGGTTCTCCACCAGTGTCTCAGGACAGTGCCTGCCTTACCCTCTCCTATAAACACATGATTCTTCCCTGAAGGCAAGAGCAGGATGGGATACAATTCAATATAGCCTTCCTCACACAGTGACTTTAAAGGTTATACTCCTTCAGTAAGGATGTCTCTATCCTCCTCTTCCCCCGAAACCTCCAAGCTAAAGCTAACATAACCTTTCCTTAGCTGTCACATCCCCTCCAAGATGTGTTTTAGTATACTACCTTTTGGGTTTTTTATATTTTATTTATCTGAGGCAGGTATGCACACACAGTACACACATGGAGGTCAAAGGATCACCAGCAGCAGTAAGTCGTCTTCCTCTACTATGTGTCCTGGAGATCCAACTCAGTATTAGGCTTGTCAGCTCAGGTATCTTTATCAAATGAACAATCTCACTAGCCCCAGTATTAAAGACTCTAGCTTTAGATAAATGACAAATCATGTGTACGAGCACACATGTTATCTGTAATATCTAGTGGAAGCCTTTTATCATCTTGTCTACATAAACTGTAAACTTGACACAGCATAAGAGTCAACTGAGAGCAGAACTCCCTAGATCAGAATGCCATGTGGGCACATTTGTGAGAGACTGTCTTAATGACTGATGTCGGAGGGTCCAGCCCACTGTGGGAGGTACCACCCAGAGGCAGGTGGGCCTTGGCTCTATAAGGGAGCTGAGCTAAGCATGCAAGAAAAGCAGCAAGCAGCACTCCTCCATGGTTCCTGCCTTGAGTTCTTCCCCTGACTTCCCTCAGGAATGGACTGTGTGACCTGGAAGGATAAACCAAATAAACCCTTTCCTCCCAAGCAGCATTTAGTCAGAACATTTTATCAAACTAGAACACACCTACATACCAATCTTTCAGTAAAGCTCAATCATAAATTCTTCTAAAATTTATCTTAATAACATTTGGAAAAATTAGAGCATTTGCACATAATATTATTAAAATTAATAATAACTAAAAGATGAGGTAAAGGAAGAGAAAACCCAACCAGAAAGTCAATTTAGTTATATTTAGTTATATGATACTGAAACACAGGAAAAGAAAGACTGTTTTACACAGTGAAAGGTTTGATCATGTACTATCTAATCTTACCTACTCTGATCTACTAATTAAATATTGAGGGCCTACCTAAAAGTGGCTTCCCAAAAGCAGTTCATTCCACAAACATCAGAGGGCAGCATCCAATAGGGATTCCAGTAACACAGAGAGAGCTCTTTACACCTGACAGTGAGAAGAAATAACAGTCCCGGGTGAGCATTCAGATTAGGATCTACCAAGGAACTTACTGAATAACACAGTAACTTTATGTTCAGCTTCACAGCAACAAAAGTGAAAATCCAACTGCTATAGACAAATTGAAACATTTTTAGAAAACTGATGTCTTCTTTACTTAGGGCACATGATTTTAAATAAAACCACTAGGTGAGAATATCTTTATGAGTGGAAATGTTTCTGGTCAGGAACTCTGGAAACATTAAGATCTCCTCCCCTCTGATGAAGACACTGATACATCTAATCTTTTTCTTCCTAGACTATGCATACTATCTTAGAAATTTCATTTCCCCAACATCTTTTGTTTACAAAAATAAAATGTCACAAATGCAGGTATAATGGGAGAGAAGAATCATTAAATACATTCAAAGTAACTGACTGAAACTACTCATATGGCTTTCAAACTGGAAACAAGACACTGCACTGACTTCATTGCTTCATCCCTGCTTTGTTACACTCCAGACGCTGAGATGAGGATGCTTCAGCTTTCTTCGTAGGCCAGAGAAACAGTGGTTTTCACTGTCACTTCCTTCCATCGCAGCTGTGGACACTGACTGCTCTTATGGACAGTCAGGCAAGTCAGGCAAGGACATGTCATCTTAGCAGCATGAAGCTTTGTTTTCTCCATGGATTCAATTAAAAGTTACTATTCTAATAGTAAAAGATCTTTAAAATGTCAGACTTATAAAACTCTTTGGTCTGATGTCCCACAAACCTCCACGATCTATGATCTAAGACAGAAGTCCTCAGCCTGAAGTCATATTACCATCTCTAGGGAAGATGCACACCAGACTAACGATGAAGACTCTGGGACCAGGGTCTGGTGATCTTTTAAATACTGCCTATGAAATCTGTACGCTACTGCATAAAAACTACAGCACTGGAATGTTAAGATCACTAGAAAAAGTTATACTGTTACATATGGTTTTCCTGACAGACACATCAAAGCCCACAAAGTTATATATCTTAATTTTAAAAAGAAGTTAGCCAGGAAAATAAACGTGTACCTAATAATAATGCTTATCCCTCTGCATTTCTTATAGGCAGCAAACTCAGCAGTACCCTAACGAGTACCTATGTTTCAAATTGTGTCAAATTCAAGTGCCTGAGGATCCATTTAATAAGCCTCACAAACTTTTCAGATAAAGACATTATCAGTGTTATTTTAACAGTTTATTTACAATCAATACCTAGTATGTACCTTTGTTCTTGGCCAGAAGTAGGGTGAAGGTGGGAGGGGTGGGCATGGCAGACTGGAACTAACCAGATTAACCTATTCCACTTCTGTCAAACTGCACAACAGGGTAACAAGGGAAGTGAAAACAGAAATCTCATTTTTTCAATAACAATTACTTTGTGAAGCTGGGTGTAGCAATACCATCTTCTGTTGCAGCTCTCACTTGTTTTATACAAGTCATTTGTGCATTGTTTCCTAAATCTGGTCCCAAGGTCACATTAGACATACAGATGCAGGGTCCTATCCTCTGCCTAGTTAATCAAGCAGCAGTAGAACTGAAAACATAACCAAGGTCAGCCCTGAATGAGAAACAGTGTATCAACTGTATCAAGCAACACACAAACCTGTAATTCTGTAACTCGAGGCTGAGACAAGAACTCTCCGGTTATGGCCCCACAGAATTTTTCATCAAAAGTACTGACATTGGCTTGTCTGCTATGCTCAGATATATGGATTGTCGTACCCATTTATCCCCTCAAAAGTCTAATGAGTTTTAATCTTATAAACTTTGAAATACACAAAGGTCTCTGGATTTTGCTATGTCAAACATCGGGATCAAAGTTCAGAAAATTAAGGATGTCCATAAATTCTATTGCACTTTTATCAAGAGGTAGGTAGACTTTTTCTTGCCTCATCTAAAATCTAGGTGCATTCTCACTGTTTTACTGAATATACTGCCCTTATTTTTAAAGCATGGCAGCTTTTAAGCCCTGTTTCTTGAACCTTTGAACCCAAGGATACACACTTTAAGACACCCAAGAGTATGGAGAAATAACACAAGCGAGTGCAAGGCAGCAATCCAAGCAGAAGGCAGCACTAAATGCTAGTTCAATGACAAGCTGACCGTCTGGATACTCTCCCAGTCAGCTTTTGGGCCAACTTCCTCCTGTCAACACCAAGTTCTGCTTTCTCTTCCTGTTTATTCAATACATTACCAACTGAATGATCAGATACACTGGCAAACTCCAGTGAGTAAAAGGCCCAGATCACACGTGTCCAGTGGGAAATGAGAAAATACCATCTTTGATAATGCATATGGGATACCTACCCAACAGTCAGGTTCCGCAATTTTCCAATAGCACTAGCTTGTACCCGTACTCCTCTAAGATAGGAAATCCTGGCTGGACCTGATCATCTTCTGAAGCTGACCCCCACACTGCAGTCTGTCCTCCTCCTCCTGTCAGGTAATCACTTAGGTCACACAGGCCCCCTCAGAGACTCATTTCCCTCCGTCCTTAGTACAGTGCTTACCTTCTTTCTACATTCTCATTCCTCCTCTGTCCTATGACATGTTTCTAGTGAAAGCTCTACAGTGCTTACCTTCTTTCTATATTCTCAACTCCTCCTCTGTCCTGTGACAACACCTTTCTAGTGGAAGCTTGTTAAACCCAAGCCATTTATTCACAGGCTCAGATGAGTACAAAGCAGTAGCATGAGTATACTGCCCCCCACCCGCGCCTCGGGACTCACGCACACTTGCCTGTAGCTGGGCCCTTTGAGGACTGCAGCACTGGAGCATCCACCTGCACTGGATTGTTATGCTTCTCTCAGAGGCCCTAAAGACCACCTTGTATCAACCAGCCCTGCTTCCTTAATCAGAAGCACCTAGTAAACTGTCTTGATGCTCATAATCAATCACCCCACACCCTGAGCTTTGTGAATTGTGTGATCCTACTCACTTCCATTGACTTTCCTACCTCTAAAGGGGACCTGAAGTACATTATTCACCGACTCTGGCCATAAGTTACTTGCTTTGGCCAAAGTAACATAGTGCTAGAGACTGACTAGGGCCTTGAGCATGGTGGGCAAGTGCTCTACCACTGACTTACATCCCTGTCCCTCTCAATCAACCTCTCTACAAGACTGAGAACATTCTATGTAAGGAAGCTTCTGCAGCCTGGGTTTCAGAGTGAGATGTCCAATGCAGAGTCATAGCCACAGTCTTGTAATGTGTAATAGATTGTTATTACTGTTAGCTTATAAACTACTGAAAAGCTTGGAGCTGTTACAAAACCAAGAAGAGTAATATAAGTCATAATTCTCTCTCTCTTTTTTTTTTAAAGATTTATTTATTCATTATGTGTACAGCAGTTTCCTATATGTATGCCCAAACACCAGAAGAGGGCACTAGATTTCATTAAAGATGGTTATGAGCCACCATGTGGTTGCTGGGAATTGAACTCAGGACCTCTGAAAGAGCAGTCAATGCTCTTAACCTCTGAGCCATCCCTCCAGCCCCCATAGTTCTCTTTTAAGGCATTAATTTAGGGACTAGCAAAATGGCTCTGCAGGTAAAGCAGCTCGAAGCTCATGCTGATGATCTGAGAACACTCTCTGGAACCCACACGGTGAAAGGAGAGAACAGACCGCTGCAGGCTGTCCTCCAACCTCCACAGCCACTGGATGCACACACAAAGTAAGTTAAAAAGATGTTACCAGTTTACGCCACAATAGCCCATAATTTCCACTCCTAAACCCGCAACACTAAGATTAGCTATGTTTACAGGAAAGATGTCTATGATCATGTAGTGTTGAGGGAGGAGGACATCACCTCAGGCCAGAGAGTGAGTGTGAGGCTAGCCTTAGCTACAAGAGACCCTGCTCCAAAACAACAACAAAAGTAAAGGCGGACAAGTGTTCACAGCACCATTATCCCTAACAGTCAAACAGTGGAAAACCACCCACATGCCTAGCAGCTAATGAACAGAATGTGTTAGATCCGTTTGATGAAATACTACCAAGTGTAGTAATCCATGCTATGGACGAACCACAAAAGACAAACTAAATGAAAGAGGCCAGACTCAACATCCACTCTTGGAATGATTCATTATGGGAAATGTTCAGGGTAAGCAAATCCGCCAACTACAACAGACTTACGGGATCGAGGGCTGCAGGGCTAAGAAACAGAGTGGGAAGTTACCACTAACAGATACAGGATCCTTGGGGGCAGTCAGTAAACTTTATTAAGAGCTAATGCAGACATATAAAACTTGATAGTTTTAGGGTGTTTCTTGGTTTTAACACCATGTTGGAAGACACTCAGAACATAGACAAGATTTAAAATTTACTATTGGGTGTTGATGAAACTTCACTCAGTAAAGTGAGAAACAAGGATGAGACTGGTCGGGATCCTCAGTGCACATGTAAAAAGCCAAACCTGGCAGCACACCTGGGACCCCAACGCTGCAGGTGAAGACAGGAAGATCCCTGGGCTTGCTGTCCAGCCATGCTAGCTCCATGATCAGTGAGAAACCTGTCTCAGAAAAAAGGTGATTGAGAGAAGATACCAAATGTCAACCTCTGGTCCACATACAAGCTCACACACACACACACACACACACACGTACACACACACATATAAACATACACACACATACACACGTGCACACAAGTGTATACATGAACATATACACATGCATATACTATACACACAGGAAAGATTTACTAGAAATGTAAGAAAACACTTACAAAGAATATACACACCACCTACCATTATGGAAAACACAAAACAAAACCACAAAGGAGACTGTAAGGGTGACTCAACAGTTACAAGCATTTGCTGCTCTTGCAGAGGACCAGAGTTTGATAGTCACATGAACATCAGGGATCTGATACCCTCTTCTGGCCTCCACACACATGCATTCACTTACACACACACACACACACACACACACACAGTTAAATAAACATAAATCCAGAAAAAGAGAAAGTGACGTGGATATTTAAGGGCTCTCTGGAGAGTCAGTTGTGTTGGAAAAGCAGGTGATCTCCCTGAGTTCCAGGACAGCCAGGGTTAAAAACAAAACAAAAATGTCTGGCACCAACTACTTGGGAGGCTGAAACAAGAGGATCTGAGTCTAGGACATGAAGGCTGGTGTGAATACTAGTGAGACCCTGCCAAAGACAAAAACAGACATCACCAACAGAGGCACTTAACTTAGTACTGCTCTCCTTAGTAACACCTCTCAAACTTGAAGCAGACTTAAATCCAAGACCTGGTGTCTTCTGTGAGGATGTGAGGAGGCCCTGAGCAAACGTGTGAAGAGCAGATGAGGTTCTGAGTGAATGTGTCTCACTGGCATGCCAAGGACCTAACCTCAGATCCAGGAGAACCGGAAGGCCTCTCCCCCCTCAAGCCCTACCGCTCCCCCATGAGGCTCAGAGGATGACAAAACCCTCCTCTGGCCCCAGTGTGATTACTGACAGTGTAGCTGAGTAAAACTGGCCAGTGTGTGTTAAAAGTCCCAACCCCACTCTCCTCCTCCCTGAGGTTTACAGCCTGTGAATTCTCCACTACAGACACTGCTGCCCGACAACTCTTTCTTCTGTGCTATGGTACCATGCCAGAGTGTAGGTGCCCACCACCACCACCCCAGCTTTACTGTACATGTGTCTGTCTGTCTGTCTGTCCTTCATTTCCTCACTGCTTCAGTCAGACTTCCAGGACCAAGTCATGTAGGATGCAACAGTCTTCTTTAATTAAACTGAAAAAGGTATTTGTTCTTTGTTTCAAAATGTCCATAATAACCACAAGACTTCTTTAAAACCTGTATACAAGAGAAGATTTCCTTGACTCTTGAGAGTCCAGGAAAATTTCAGGCAAATCCACTGTAAGAATATGGAGGACTGAGTTCAAGGCTATAAGGCTACCTCATACAATGCCTGGCACCTGTGACCATGCAGGAGCCCACGATTCATACATGCACTTTAAAGACTGTTCTCAGAATGGCGCCAAGTTACCAGGATTTATGATCTGCCTGGGCAACTCACTTCAAACTGCTTCGTGTCTACACCACTTAATTTCTAGCTCTAAATCAGATCTTCCCCTTTCCAGATCTCTAATGTCCTGAAACTCAGGAAGTGAGGGAAGGCAGTTACACAAGCAGATGGGACTGAAACCATCTCGCCACTTCATGAAGTGAGCACAGAACACACTCTTCCCCTGACAAAAAGTAAATCTAGGTTATAGATACAAATGTTTTTGTTTTTTTTTAAATGTGTAAGAGGAGGAACTCTGGAAGAAAGTTCTTAAAGATTAAGAACAATTAAGAAAAAACAGCCGATCTGAAAACAAAAAAATTTATCATCCACTGCAAGATACAGTTTCCAAACAAAAACTATGCAGGGAGAAGAATTTCAATAGAAATGAATATTCATACTTTAAAATAAGTGGCCTACGCCTTTAATCCCAGCACTTGGGAAGCAGAGGCAGGCAAATTTCTGAATTCAAGGCCAGCCTGGTCTTGAATTGAGTGAGTTCCAGGACAGCCAGGGCTATACAGAGAAACCCTGTCTCGAAAAACCAAAAATAAATAAGTAAATAAATAAAAATAAAAAAATAAGATCTCTAAGCCAAGAGTACACTGTTTAGTGAAATGAGTATCTCGAAAATCTCATAATATTAATTACTAGCTTTAATTAAATATTATGAATCAAGATTATGCTAAGTATTTGGACTGTTTTTGTATGCCTCCCTCACCAGAAAATTCTTATCTCCCATGTGATGGCGGACGTCAGGGATGGATGGAGCCTTCAGTATGTGATTAGACCATAAGGGTCAGTGCCCCAAGATCGAGATTATGAGGACCAGCTCTAGACCTGCCTGGCCATGTGAGCACACACACACAAAGGTGTAAGAAATAATGTACTGCTGTTGGTTCCAATCTGCGCAGGCAGAAGTTTTCCTACAGCAGCCCAAATAGCACTCAACATAAAGATGTGAAGTAGAAGCCACTGTATCGTTCAATAAGCTAAAGCACAGGTGTGGCACTCGTGAGACAGGCCTCATTTAATGACACGGAGTAAGGGCCTTCCCTCCCTAGGTATTCCTACTTTCTCCAGTGTTCACTGCCCCATTCACCTCTGCTTCAAAAACAGATGCAAGGAAGGGGAAACAGCAGTGCAGAGGAATAATGGTCAAATCTCTCCCTCACCTGTCAGGTTCTCACTGTCTATCTGCATCTTGGCAACAGCTCACGGTTAAAACACAGATGACTAGCATTCTAGTTTACCAGGTTTCTTACTAGGTCCCAAAGAAGAGATGCTTCCCTCCAATGACAGACAGACAGAGAGAGAGAGAGAGAGAGAGAGAGAGAGAGAGAGAGAGAATGAATGAATATAAATATGAATATGGATGCTTACACCTGAAAATTAGACAATCACCACATGAGCTACTTTTACCGTACGGTACTAAGCAATCTATGCAACTATGTCACTTCAGTCCTCACAACTGTTCCACATCTAATGAGGAAGTCAACACGCCCAGTACATGGCAAAGGTAAAGCTGGTGACTCAAAAGCCCTCTCAGCCTTTCATCTTTAAATTCTCAGTATATCCTATCAATGCTGACAGGACTCAGCAGACATGAACTGGAGGCCTAGCCAGTCTGAAAAGGAGGAAGGGAAATGACAATCATTTCAGAATGTGCACCAAAACATCAAGTTGTTAGTATTAAATATATGTGACTCTTGTCAATTATATTTCAGTGTAGCTAAAGATTCATTATCTACACTTACAATAATAATAAACTAGTACAAAGAGCAGTAACCATGTGATCAAGGGATCCTACAAAAGTAAGTAGGTGAGGGCACAGGTTTGTCCGACTCTACTACTCTCTCTAACTCCCAGGAGGGGTTGAACTCAGCACCTGACAAGGTGGTTTATGGCTGGGATACAAACTCAGCCCTTGGTCTGTTGAACTTGGTTCTCATTATGTAGCCCAGGCTGGTCTGGAACTCCCAATGAAAACCAGACAGGTACTGAATTTTCCATCTTCCGGCATTACCTCCTGAACTCTGAGAATAGAGATGTAGGCCACTAAACCTAGTTTGAAATAATCATTTCAAATAGGATATACTAGTGGAAAAAAGATTTCTCTCAAACACTGTTCTTACCATTTAAAAAATGTTTGTCTTTATGGAGTTGGATTTTTTTTCCCCAAGTACTTCTTGTTATGTAATTCTGGGCAGTTAATACTATTTTTTGTTTTGTTTTTTGAAAAAGGGTTCCTCCATATAGCCCCGGCTATTCTGAACATTACTCTGTGGACCCAGCTGGCCTCAAACTCAAAGATCTGCCTATTGCTTCCCGACCGTTGAAATTAAAGGCATGCATCACCACAGCCAGTCTTTTAAATGTGTATCCCAGGTCGGCCTGGGATACTCATGATCCCCTGCCTCTGCTCTCCTCAGCAAATCCTACTGGGGACCTGGGGGCGTTAGGATGTAGGCAATGGAACCTGAGAACACGCCTAGACTCCACATTTCTCAGACTACAATCAAACCATAAACCAACAACTCACTATTCCATGCTTGCTTCTCTTTTACACCCGCTTCCCTCTGGAAGGGAAGATGGATGCTACTCTTTTTACTATTCCTCTGCCTTCCATTCTCCAATTAGTTGGTCTCAGAATTGCCCAAATGCAGGTATCCACCAAGGCAGTGTGAAACGCTCAGATTGTTTAAGTAAACTGCCCAAATGATTTTCCATTTAAATTTCACAATTTTAACGGTGGCAGTGACTTATGTAAACCCACCAAATCATGCTGTGTTATTTCTTTTTAAGAAAAAAAGTGATCACCTTCATTCCTCACTCCTCCAATAGATAAGTATAGTATCTATCACTCATGTTTCTGAACTTCCTTTACGTTTCCGAAAAAAAAAAAAAAGTATTTTCAAAACAAAAATTCTCAGCTCGCTTTATGCCTCGTCCAGATTTCTTTGGCCAAGGCTACTGATAAAATGCTAAGATTTAGGATGAAAATTTAGACACCTCGGAGGAGGGGACTCACCAAGGGCGCCAGCCTGATTCTCAAATAACTCAGCTTCGACTCCATGGAAACAGGAG
This sequence comes from Arvicanthis niloticus, assembly GCF_011762505.2. Taxonomy (NCBI): domain Eukaryota; kingdom Metazoa; phylum Chordata; class Mammalia; order Rodentia; family Muridae; genus Arvicanthis; species Arvicanthis niloticus. Next base: position 67,688,101 of record NC_047670.1, read on the forward strand.
GGAATTCCACTAGCCGCAGTGTAATTAGGATTTTGTGGGACACCACTTACTTCCAACGAACCTTTCAGAAAGTTGCAAAGTAATTCAATTTCTAACTCGTCTAACACTGAGTCTGAAGCCAAACAGACAGTGCTCGCTGGTGGGAGCCGCACGTCCGGCCCTCCCAGACCCCCGCGCCCGGCAATGCGGCCCGTACCTGCCCGTCTGGCCGGGGCCCGCGCTGCCCGCGCCTCTCCCGGTGCCGCGTCCGCCGTCCGCCAGCCAGGAAACCACCGCGGCCTGCGGCCTGCGGCCTCCGGCAGCTCCTTCCTCCAAGGACACTGCGAGCTGGCTGAAGGCGTACAGCAGCGAGCAGAAGCCGCAGGCCAGGCACAGCCCTACGACCCGGAGGTAGCGCCGCATCCCGGCCCGCGCTGCCGCCACCACCGCTGCCGCCGTCACAGTCGCCACCGCCGCGCCCGCCCGGGCAAACTACGAAGAGCCTCAACGCGCAGCCGCAGCGTGACCAGCCCGGTTCCCGCCCCTCCTCGCCCCGCCCCTCCGCCTGAATCCCCGCCAGGTCCCACTCTGTCCGGTCCCGCCCAAGCCCAGCACACCCCCACACCACGCCCCTAGCCCTGCCATGCCCCGCCCCGCGCACCAGCCCCGCCCACATCCGGCGCCAGCCCCACCTCTGTTTCAAACCACCGCCCCTGCCTTGTATTGTCCCGCCTCTGTGCCACGCCCCAACGCCGGGCCAAGGCTCCGCCCCCGCAGCGCTCCCGGAAGCGGAGCTGAGCACTGGCGCACTCCCGGCCTCGGCTCAGAACCGTGAGATGGACGCTGGATCCTCTTTAGAGATTGCCCGGTTCTGAGCTGTGGACCCGTGTAGCGAAAGAAGCGGAGCTGTAGGCCCTTGCCCTGAATCTACGATTTTCCCATTGCGCAGTTTGTGGTGCTGGGCAACTTGAATTCTGAGACATCGCTGTGTTGACTAAAAAGAAAACGTGGTTACCGCTCTTGCTGACTCTTCCTCGACCCATCCTGCTCCTCACGGACCTCAGCGTCGGGTCTAAAACGTCTGTCCTTCGTGGGGTGTTTTAAGGCGGCGGCAATGCCATGGTGCTGTGCTTGCCCATCCACATAAGGCTGGGAGGCCACGGTCCTTCCTACCTTTTACGATGTTAGACGTTGCTGACAACGCATTTTCATGCCCAAAGCAAAACTGATACTCTCCAAACCCAGCCCATCTTCCTTCCCGCCGCGCATTCACCCGCCACACTCCACTCCTTGAACTAGGCTCGTGAAGAATCCTCCAAGGAACCCGGGTAGGGGGAGGGGCGTAGATACTGGAAAAGTGCAGCTCGAGGATTTTGGCTGGTGCCGGAGACCTGTGTTGATGATTTTACAAAGCAGAACGACTATAGCTTAAATTTCATGATTATTTTTAGACACCATTACTTCGTGAATAGGCTTTGTTGACCAGGGGTGCCAGATCTAACATACTTTTGACTAAAAACCTTTGAAGCAACCTCATTCAATTAATGGTTTCCACCAGTCTGAAAGCTAAGAATGTCATTACATAAACCAGGCAGTGGTGGCACTTGCCTTTAATCCCAGCACTTGGGAGGCAGAGGCAGGTGGATTTCTGAGTTAGAGGCCAGCCTGGTCTAAGAGTGAGTTCCAGGACAGCCAGGGCTACACAGAGAAACCCTGTCTCGAAAAACCAAAAAAGAAAAAAAAAAAAAATTCATTAGATAAGATTTGAAACCTGTCAGTTTTTCTTTCCTGTTTGCTATAATCAATCTGATGATCCACCTGGTGTCTGGAAAATCCTTAACTTCTGACTTTCTTTTATTCTGTGTTGGAACCTGTTATTCCACCCAACCGGATCCCATGTTCCCAGGCATGGGTCACTCATATTTGGTTCAAAATCTCGTATTCCCTTTCAAAGAGGTCTGATGTACATAGACAGAATAGCCATCTGTAAGGCGGTGGACATGCCCCAAAGCACAGTTGCTTTATCTTCCAGTATAGCAGAGTATATTCCTGAGAGAGTGTGGCCCTCTTGGAAACTCTTAGAAGTTTGATCTTGATCTGCTTGAAGGTTTTTTGAGGAAGGAAGAAAGATAATCTCATTTGCATTTTAGAGAGCAGAATCTGGCTGGAGTGAAGGCTGGGACAGAGATGAGAGATTGGAGTGAGTCTAGAGCCGAAACTGAGGCTTAAACATTTAAAAGTCCACTTAACATGCACACAAAATATACCTGAACACACTTAACATGCATATACGCTTATACATTTAAACAGTTAAATGCTTTAAATGCATGCTTAAAACATATATTTTAAAAAGGCACGCTTGAAACAAAACCATTGAAAAATACAAGTAAAATGCACATATTTAAAAATGTACAGGCACAACCACACTTAAAAGCATACACTTAACAGCACTCTTAAAAGTGCATACACACTTCATGAGAAAAAAAACACGCTACTGAATTGTTCAAGTTGCATCTGTGTTACTGAGAAATTTGTCCATGAAGGACAATGTGAGGGAAAGTACAGGCCAATCCCTGGCTCTATGACCATGACAAAGTCACCTGATGAACTATGGGCTGTTTCAATCCCATGAGGATTAAATTCTGTGCTTTACACCCCTCCCCCCCCCAAATTCCAATGAACAACAAAGATGTATAAAGAGAAAGAAAACATACATTTGTTCATTCAATAAATATTTATTGAATATTTTCTACATGCCAGACAAGAGGCTCGGATGCACAGTATTCAGGAATAAAGGAGGGTTCTGCCCTCAAAAGGGAGACAGGCCATTAAAAAGCAAAGAGAATAGTACATCTTTCTAATACACCTTACAATTCTTAGAGAAATAAAGATAAAAAGAGTACAGAAAATTACAAGAGCACTAACAAGAAATGGAGAGTTGGAGGGTGTGGTACCAGCTAAAGAGCAAAACAGGACCCAGGCAAAACAGCCCATTTAAAAGATGCTGAGGAAAGCTGGCTTGATGACTGACACCTATAATTCCTGCGCTCTGGAGGCTAAGGCAGGGTTACCAACACAGGCTCAAGGCCAGCCTAGTCAACATAGTAAGTTCCACATCAAGCTGGGTAACAGAGTGTGACCCCATTTCTAAAAGGGGAGTGGGGTGGGGAGAAGATTGCTAATAATTTTTTTCCCCAAGAAGAAACTACAGGTAAAAATGATGAAGAGTAATCTCTCAGCTCACAGATCATAAAACCATGTTATAGCATAAAGGGAAGCCAGCCAACAAAGTATACAAAGAACACACATAATAATCATGTTCTTGACAGGGGGGTTCAAGACCATATCATCTTCTACAATCCTTTTAATGCTATAATTGCAAAAGAAGTTGTTGCAAAAAAAAAAAAAAAAAAAAAAAAAAGGCACTCTAAAAATGGAAGTGTTTGGGGGCTGGAGAGATGGCTCAGTGGTTAAAAGTGCCAACTGCTCTTCTAGAGGTCCCGACTTCAATTCCCAGCAACCACATGGAGGCTTACAACCATCTGTAATGGGATCTGATGCCCTCTTCTGGTATGTCTGAAGACATCTACAGTGTACTCATACATAAAATAAATAAATCTTAAAAAAAAAAAAAAGAAGAAGAAGAAGAAGAAAAGGTTTATGCTACCTACACACCAAGCCCTGGATATCTCTACAAAGCTGAGGGGTCTCTCCATGTTGCTGTCAGGCCAGGATTCACACGCTTCCTTTTTATTTTCCTAAATTGACTTTTGTTACTTAAAACAACTCTACCTATTTCAACATCGAGTGGGTATTCCTTTCATTTGTTTCACGTATGTATTACAAGTCCATATCTAGAACCACAATCTTTAACTCGCCAGTGACAGGCTAAGTAAATCCAAATTCTCAACTCAAAAGAACAAATGTGAATGAAAGAAATGGAGTATATGTCAGGCATTTTCAAGGCGATGACAAGGACAGGAAATGAAGTTTGAAATTAATATGTGAAACTTTTTTCTAAAATTACACATAAGATCTCTAGGAGATAGAAAGCTGACTCAGGACTTAAATCAAATAGTAAGAATCTCTGTTTTAGAAGGTACGGGGTTAGAAGAAAGTTTGCGTGCATACTTCTCTTGCAGAAGACCAGAGTTATGTTCCAGTACCCATCCTGGGCAGCTCACAACCACCTGCAACTTCCAGGGACTTCACATGCACAGACACACAGACACAGACACACAAACATTTTAAATGTTGGTGCTCTCCTCATTCTTTCCATCCATTCCTCTGTTAGGCCACTAAAATATGTAGAGTTCTGTCCAGTATTTCCTTCCAATTACTACATTTCAGTTTACTAAAGAAAAAAGAAGCCGGGCAGTGGTGGTGCATGCCTTGGGAGGCAGAGGCAGGTGGATTTCTGAGTTCGAGGCCAGCCTGGTCTACAGAGTGAGTTCCAGGACAGCCAGGGCTATACAGAGAAACCCTGTCTTAAAAAGAAGGAGGAGGAGGAGGAGGAGGAGGAGGAGGAGGAGGAGGAGGAGGAGGAGGAGGAGGAGGAGGAGGAGGAGGAGGAGGAGGAGGAGGAGGAGGAGGAAAGAAGGAGGAGGAGGAGGAAGAGGAGGAGGAGGAGGAGGAGGAGGAGGAGGAGGAGGAGGAGGAGGAGGAGGAGGAGGAGGAGGAGGAGGAGGAGGAGGAGAAAGTAATCCATCCTTTGGACAAATGATCTTAGCCAGGTGTCTCGGGTGCTGGAATTACAGGTGTACATCATGTCCTGTCTCCCCCATATTTCTATGTAGACATACTAGTGTTTTCATAAAGAGAAACTAATTTTTAGGTAACTGAGGGCATGCACACCTCTATTAGGATTGGAGAAGCTGAAATGGGAGGATTCCAGGGTCTGGGCCAGCCTGGGTGATATAACAAGACCCTGTCTCCAAAGAAAATCCAAAATAAAAAATGAAAGTTTGGCTGGATGTGGTGGAGCATGACCTTAGTGGCAGCCATCCGAAGGCAGAGGCATGTGGCTATCTGTCCAATCAATGCTAGCCTTGTCTACTCAGCAAGGAGAGCTACATAGAAAGACCCTGTCTCAAAAGGTGAAGTGTCCTCCGACTATCTTGTTCTGTGCAAGACACACAGTCCTCTAGATTGTGTCTCAGCCTCTCTTGGGCCTGACTTGCCCTGTGCTTTGACTCTGAAACCTCAACCTGCTCTGTGAAGACTTGCTTCCATTTGTTCTGCCTAGGCTTCTCTGCTCTCAAGCTAGTGTCTTAGTGTCCAGTTCTCCCCCACTTTTGCTTCCCTCCCCCACCTGCAAGTAGGCACAGGTCCATTTCACTGCTGCTATAGTTGTTTAAGTTAAAAGGGGATCATGAAGACAGCACACACGAGAAGCCAAAATTATTAGACCTCGGTCTTCAGTTTACTTCTGGACTTTCCTATGAAACTCTACAGAGAAGTGGTGAGCAGATGGCAGCTTTCTTCTGAGTCATCAGATGAAAACTAAGATTCAACCTCAAGATCTAGGAGCGAGCAACACCTCAGAACTCAGGGAAGGCGGCAGTGGTACAGCGTTCTTACCGTAAATTTACCCTTGGCTTATCAAATAAAACCTTTTTTTTTTTTTAAAGTATTAGTATTAAGGGAGAGAAGAGATGGCTCAGTGATGGAGAGGGCTTGTGGCTCTGGCAGAGACCTGGCTCGGTTCAGATTCCAGCACCCATGTGATGCGTCACAACCCTCTAACTGCAGTTCAGTTCTGGCCTCCAGACACCAGGAACACACATGCTTCCCAGATACACATACAAGCAAAACACACAAAATGAAAATGTTTATAATTAGTAATTTTAAGTCTTATTTATCCAAGAGAATTGAAGCAGTTTGTAAGAACAAAAAGACCCATAAAGTCAAAATTGTTTATATATATATATATATATATATATATACACACACACACACACACACATATAAGTGTATGCACACACACACACACACACACACACACATATAAGTGTATGTGTGTATATTTGTATGTGTGTATATATGTGTATATATATATACATATATGTGTGTATACATATAAAATAGTAAGTTAGAATAAGGACAGCCATTGAGTTCTACATAAATTATTAAAAACAGCCAATTTGGGGGCTGGAGAGATGACTCAGTGCTTAAGAGCACTGGCTGCTCTTCCAAAGGTCCTGAGTTCAATTCTTAGCAACCACATGGTGGCTCACAACCATCTGGAATGGGATCTGACGCCCTCTTCTGGTGTGTCTGAAGACAGCGACAGCATACTCATAAATAAATGTTGGGGGTGGGGGAGCCAATTTTAATTGAAATTTCTTATAACTACAGCGAAAGTTGAAATCGATCTAAATTGTCTTATGAGAATGCCAAATTAATTTCTCAGATGAAGTAAACTTTTGTAGAACCTGTCTGAATAAAATTTCTAATTTGGACAGTAATGCAGAATCTTCTGTTAGCACCTTCACAAAGAAGAAATGTGAAACTCTACGGTTTTGACTTTTCAGAGTTGGGGGGTGGGGCACTCAATGGTTAAGAGCAGTTGTTGCTCTTGCAGAGGGCCTGGGTTTGGTTTTCAGCACCCACAGAATGGCTCACAGCATCAGTAACTCCAGTTCCAGGGAGTCCAACACCCTTTCCTTGCTTCCTCAGGCACTGCACATATGTGGTGCATTTATACATGGAGGCAAAACACTTATACACATTAAAAATAAGTGTATCAAATAAATGAGAAAAAAATGACTCATCTCAAATGACAATGCTTAAAAAGGTAAAGTTTTGACAGTATAAGCTGGAGTGATAGATCACATTTGATTAGCAGCTGCAAATGCCCAAGTGAGGTCCCAATATTCTAGTGCAGCCTTCCAGTGCATGGTTAAGGCCTCCGTGAATTTCCTAAGAAAAAGGTCCCAGGCACTCCCCCCTCTGCTACTTCTGTGTCTCATATGTATTTTTACTGTTGTAGGGAAGTCCCTGTATTTATAGATCTCTGACTGTGTACTCCACATCGTTGGTATCTTTGTAACCAACCCTTGAAACAGTAACTAAAAACCAAAGTATACTCAATAAAGATCCTGAAGTAAACAAAAAATTACATCAGGAAAATACTGAATGGTCTGTGAAAAGATGCAGAAAGTGAGCCTGGGGTTAACTGCCTGTGCTGATAGCGCCAATGGGGATTGTTTGATTCTCCAGAACCTACAGGTAAAACGCAAGCAAGCAAGCAAGCAAGCAAGCAAGCAAGCAAAGATTCAGTGCTCCATCCTTATAACGATGGGCTGGGGCAGTGGAGACAAGCAGGTCCCTTGGGCTCACTAGTCGGTCACCCTAGCCTGCTTGATAAGCTGTGAAAAACCCTGAAATCAAAAAACAAGAGAGAAAGTTAGATCAGTGTTTAAGAGCTGATCTTGTTGCTCCTGCAGAGCACCCAGGTTTGACTTTCAGGACCTAAATGGTGGCTGACAACTGTCATAACTCCAGTCCAAGATGACCTGACACTATAGCACAGAAGCACACATGCAGCAAACACTCATAAAATAAAAACCAAACAGGCACACACCTATAATCGAGCACTTAGGAGACAGAATCAGGCCGATTCCTTTGCTCTGTGAGTTCGAGGACAGTCTGACACACACAGTGGGTTCCTGAATAGCCAGGAGACATAGAGACCCTGTTTTAAAACCAAACATGTTTTATTAAAAAACAAAAACAAGAAAAATGGTGAGCAAGTCTTGAGGAATAAAACAGGCAACAACACCCATATAGACATACCTTAGACACATGTAACACGAAGAGGAAATATGTCCCCTCTGAACTCTTCCAGAACTCTACTTGATTTTTTTCATTGAAGCATCTGGTCTTTTCACAGTATTTCAAGTGGCCAAGAATTGGCCCATTCCATAAAGACAGGATGATCTATACGGACTAAGAAGAGCCTAAGTCATAGCATTTAAATGACCTGGGATAGAAGGTGTGTGTTATGCAGCAGACAGTTATTCATTCATACATACATACATATATATATATATACATATATATATATATCTTGTCTATGGTAGCTTACTGTGAACTGGCTTGATGAAAAACTAAACTATTACACATACTGCTGCCCTACTTAACATGTGCTAAGGGAATGGCTTATGACTAACTACAAAGATGACTTCTCCACTGTATGTCACTGACATGTCCCCAGAGACTTGTAGACTATAAGCTGCAATCCCCTCCCTGGTGGTCTCCTGTTGGAAGCCTGGCCACCCTGACACTGCTCCTTCTTCCTTCCTTCCTTTCCTTCCTTCCTCACTCTCTCCACTGCCTACTCTCCCTCACCTCTGCCGTTAGTGGGAAATGTTTCCCATCACTCTTAATGGTGAGCCTTCCTCACTTTCTGCTTTTGAAGACCACAAAATGTCCTTGTTTGCTGTACCCTTCACTGCTTCCCTTGGGCTATTTTTGTCACTGATTTTTCTGTACTTCAACTTTTCTACATTCTTTGTATTCTGGGCTTTTTTTGGTTTTTCGAGACAGGGTTTCTCTGTGTAGTCCTGGCTGTCCTGGAACTCACTCTGTAGACCAGGCTGGCCTCGAACTCAGAACTCCGCCTGCCTCTGCCTCCCAGGTGCTGGGATTACAGGCGTGCGCCACCACTGCCCGGGTGTTCCGGGCTTCTATACATGCCTGCAGTGGCCCAGAGAGAACAGTAATGAAATCAATGCTTTATTTTTGTTTGTTTGTTTTAGAGTTTCTCTTTGCAGCCCTGGCTGTTCTGGAACTGGCTCTGCAGACTAGACTGGCCTTGAACTCACAGAGATCTACCTGCCTTTGCCATCCTAGTACTAAGATTAAAGGTGTGTGCCACCAGTATCCCACAACACATTATTATTTTCCTGCTATCCTATACACACACACACACACACACACCCTCCCCCCATTCAAACCACACAGTAAAGATTCATTTCTATGACTAGTTCCTACATCCGATCTTTACAAAGATTCCAGAAAAGAGGTAAGTTGCTAAGACAGTATAATAAGAATTCAAGCTAATAACCATTAATGTACATGATAAGCCAAAAGTATATTCTTTTAGGCACCAAGGATTCATAACTAAATGAAACTTGACATGCCATCAATTCAGTTGATTTTCTTCCTTCAACTAATGTACCTCATCTTGTCTATTATCACAATAATTTTAGGAAAGCATTTAATGAAACTTTTAATTAAACTTTAATTAAAACCTTTAAGTCATCCATCCCTGCTGTGTAATACAAAAGATTTTAAGAGTGTATATTCTTATGTGCCTCAAAGTACACCTTCATTTTTACTTGTCTTTATTTTTATTCTGAAAAACATCCAAAGTCTTTTAGTGTGGAGTCTGGTTTGAAGAACCAACTGCTGATGGGGCTGGAGAGATGGCTCAGTGGTTAAGGGCACCTGCTGTTCCTGCCGAGGACCAGAGTTTGATTGGCAGCATCCACATAGGAGCACACAGTCATCTGTAACTCTCTGCAGGTACCAGGTGCACACACAGCACACACACATTCATTCAAGCAAAATGCTCATACACATAAAATAAAAAAACTAAAAAAGATCCCACCACTAAAACTATATTAGAAATTTACACGACAGCTGCAGATATGCCCTAAGCCCTGGCTCTGAGGCGTCTTGCATATTTTAGCATTAAGCACATGTACTAATAGTGGAATGTGCGTGTCTTCCTGATATGAACATCCATTTGAGGTAGAGTGAATAAAGGAAGATGAATGAAAAAACAAAACCCTACACTAGGTGGCATCATTCCTTTCTGCAATCTCACAGTGTAGAGGGTGAGGTTCTCCATAGAAAGGAGGTCTCTCTGGGACCAAAGCAAACTAAGAAAACACTGTTTTCTTAGGTTACTTAAGAAGCATTAAAATAACTTGGTTACAAAAATGTATTTTTAAAGATGTTTTACCTATAATGATAAAAGTAAAGGCTCCCAGTTACTGAGCAACCGGACATTGAGGATCTTATATGGGTTAATCTTTAATCCTCCCCAGAACCATCGTTACCCCTGCTTTGGGATTTACTCCAGTTTGTGTTCTGCAGCGGAGACCTGTGCAGTAGGCATAGCACACTGCATAAATGCGTGTGCACTCTGCATCTCCTGCATGCCACTAAGCCATCCACCAGTACACAAAGATGAGTGTCACCTACTCAGGTAAAATCACACCTTTTCTAATGCTTTTCTTTCCTGCAGAAAAATTTAAAATATATTACGGAAAATATATAATCACTGTAATATATACTGCCTTTACTTATTTTGTGTTAGGAACTAAAGTATTTCCCTATTACAAGTATTTAAAATTGAATACACTCAACATTTATACATGAAAATCAATGTAAAAATAACATGTTTATAAAGAACATAGCCAGTTAGTTGGTATTCCATTGGAAGTATCTTAGAATAAAACAAGTTTTTAAGCCTTCATTTAACAACACTAAAGAATGAGGTATCTGAATGTTTTCATCACAGACTTTTACTGTATGCAATAAACGGTATTCACAACTAGCATGTTACAAGAGTACCACTGGTGCCAATAAAACGTACTGCATTTCAACCGTTACATTCTCAAATATCACAACTGTCAGGGTGTCAGGGGACACAGTTTTTCCTTCAAATGTTACCATGATGTCTTTTATGTGATAGATGATATTCAAGTTAGGTTTTGTCTTTAGGTTAATTTACATTTCAGAAGCCCCCCTATAGGCAGATATATATTAAGCAAATGGCTAGAGAAAACAAGAGAACCTGAGGAGAATTTAAGATGTAGCATGTAGTTTCTAAGGTGGATTTTCAAATACAACATAACACACTCTATTTAGTTGTAAACAAGATGCAAAATCTTAAGTCATAAAAAATATTTTATTGGTAATTATACATAAGTGAGTGGGGCTGTAAATACTTTTTATTTAAAGATATTGATAAGTGCATAAATTGAAGGTTGTATCTGAACTAGAGTACTATGGTTTCCATACGAATTGTTATCTTTAGTAAAAGGCCAATTAAACTGACTTAGGAGTGACATCCCAGTTCTGTGCAATCGTTACATGTCTGTACCAATTAGATTCATACATCTATGACCCTGGATAGGTTTCAAACAAGATAACAGTGATAAAACTATCATTAAGTTAAAGCTTTCGCAAGTATGGCAAGTTCTTTCTGTTTCTGCCAGATGCTTGTACTTCTTTAACGTTAATGTCTTAGAGAATACAGGAAATACCAGTGTTCAATGACAACAGCACTAAACCTGAATCAGAAAGAGAAACAATCCATGTTCTACAGTTTACCATTCAGCTAGTAAACAGTGCAATAAACTGATGCTTTGAAAAATAAGCAAACTAACAAACATAAACTGCAAAAAATGGATAAAACATAACTCAGAAACAATAATTTAGTAAAAATATGTCAAAAAACATTGGCAAAGGTTCATACAAATTCTTTATTTAATAACAACTTCCTATTTAATCACACCAAGTACCAGCAGGTGCATTAAGAGGATAACCATTAAGAAAATCCTGTTGCAGCAATAGTTGATTAAGTTGATCTCTGACTTGCATACATATAACTATTTGTTTCACAATTCTCAAATAATACATATTTAGGCAGCTTGCACTATGTAATAAAAAATTTAAACTCATTACATGCCAATAGTAGAGAATTCAATAATTATGTGTTAGAACTCACTAAACTATAAGTGAAAATAGACTTACCAATAACACTGCATAATGAATAATTCAACCACATTTTCATGGCATTTAATAGCAGAGACCAAAATGTTAAGTCTGGAAATGTTCGGTAGCTTACACCGCAATAAACTCTAATAAATCCTGGCAAATTCATACTTCATGTAAAACTCAAATTATAGGTTATGCATGAGTGTGTCTGTCATGGAAATGTGGTAGTTGTTGGCATAATCCGTATTTCCATGGAGGACAGGCATGACTAAGTGGAGCGAGAATGTTTAGTGAGACTCTCCGTTCAGGGAAGAGGCTTCTCCACGGGGTGAGGAGGACCTGGACACTCCCCGCTCAGTGTTGTCGGAGCTGCAGCCGCTCTGGCTGTGCTGGTCCCCAGCAGCAGCACTGGATGCCGGCGCTGACTTGGCTTTCTCCTTAAAGTCTGTAATAATGACTGTCAGGTCTCCAACAGTGACTTCCAAGTGCTGAGCACTACTCCGGTCCACATTTTTTAATCTTGGTCTAAACACAGAGAACAGTGAGTTTTAAACTAGCTTTTCTCACTATCAAACTTCTGAGTAAACACTATACAAACAAGCCAGGTGACAAATGAGTCATACTGAAGGTTGCAGACAGCTCGATCATTTTATTCCAACAGCTGCTTTAGGACAATGAGACCCAACTGCACCACAAAGGCAGTAATGAAGCTGGACTGGGGACTGGAGAGACAGACTCTCAATGGTTAACAGCGCTAGCTATTTTTCCGGAGGACTCAGGTTTGATTCACAGCGCACACAGGGAGGCTCACAGCATCCCTGATCCAGTGCCAGCAGATGTGACCCACCCTGAGCTCTGCAGGCACAGTGCAGACCTAACACTCAGACACAGAGAACAATAAAATAGGTAGATCTTTTTAAAAACAAAACAAGGTTAGGGCTAGGCTAAGTCATACTCCATCGCCGCACACCGGACTGTTACGACCCAGAGCCATGATCGCAGTCAGAGTTCAGGATTGTGAATACCACTGTCCTAAACTAATTGATGAAAGAAAAAGAATAGACCTAAATGTCTTCTAAGTATCTGCTAAGAAAGAAAAGCCTCTTCCTCTTTAAGCTTGTATCCTTACCTTTTCTGATCTCTAACGTAACCTTCAAGCACATAAAACTTCCGTAATATTTTATATTGAGATAAAACAGTTTACTTTCATGGTGTGTACAGAAGTGTGATCAAAGTTAAAAAGAAATGTTAAATGGTTGTCTCTATTGTTTTGAAAACTCCATGGAGCCCGCCTGCCACTCTACCTGGTTTTCTTGTGACAGTTCTTTTTGCTAGCTGCTTCCTTCTCACTCTTGTCCTTCTCTACTTTGTCTTTCTTCTCTTTCTTCGACTGGGTAGGGGGCACGAACTGCTGAGTGACCTGCTGTGCGACCAGCTGGGAGACAGGGCGAGGTTTCCTGTGTGCATAGGAAAGAGAAGGATTTTATTATACCTTACAGGTGCTGTGTTTATGAAATAAAAGCAGGGTGTGAGAATATATTTTGTGATATTTTCAAGTTTAAATTTCTCATATATAAAATATAAATTGTTATTTCTGTTCAATACAATAGAACAGACGATCATAACAGTTAAAATTTAAATGCAAGATATATGCTCAGGCCATTAGAATGCAACTGCACATAAAGGAACATATAACATTATTTATAATTTATATACAAGAAAATTAGGCACACATAATAACATGAATTTTAAAAATATAACAATCGTTTACATTTAGTTTCTGAGTATCAGTGTTGTGGCTGAAGTATTGGGACACACGCCTACAAAACAGAAACTGAGGCACATCACAGGCCCCAAGAAGTTGCTTTAACCTATCCTTCCTTCTGAGAGAAAGAGCTAAATATCTGTAGTATCATCCACCTGGTTCCCTCTTTAAGATCTTTAATTCATTCACTGATTATTTATTTACTGCCAAAACTCATCACTGAAATCCTTGAAACTCCTTCTGTCTCGAGCTACAATCTTGAAATGCATTTCTGATGCTGGAGTATCCTCCATTCTGTGACATTTCCAATTTCTACATTTCGGGGTGCCTTCTTGTCTTTGCCTTTGGATGCTAGCATGAGCAAACATCCTATCGCCCCAGATCAAGGACCCCTCCAGCTCGCAGAGCTTGAGCAACTGGGGCAAGATTCAGAGAAACAATCTCTAAGTTTCAGAGAGAGAGAGAAAGAGTAAAGAAAGAAGCAGGAGGACAAAGAGTGGAGAAATATGGGAGATTTTATACATACATATATATATATACACACACACATATGTATACATATATGTGTATATATAGTACACACACATATATATGTATACATATATGTGTATATATAGTACACACACACACATATATATATGTATGTATGTATATAATTGCTTAGAAAATCCTATCCTGAAAAAACTTAGAGTGTATAGTATTTACCGCCATCACAGAACCCCAGAACAAAACCAAACATACATATTTTCCTTTCTCTGGAAATCCTAGCCCACTGTGTGTGAACATGCATATGGGCACAGTATACTATGTAGAACGGAGAACAAGAACAGGAATACATATTGGTGATGAGGAAGGCCTGAGTACAGGAAAAGAGCATTTGAGTCATAAAGGATATGAAGCCAATCGTTCTCCCTGTTTCAATTCTGTCACAGTTTGTGTGTTTTATCTTTTTTTTTTAAAGTAGAGGACAAGTGCATATTATCAAATGTTTAATATTTGATAATAAAATAAAATCTAATGTGAAGCTTTATACTTTCGGAATGGCTATTATTACCATTTAGAATTCAGAATGCAGATATCCAATGTGATGTTCGCAGCCAACATTTTTTTTCCTTTTTGCTTTTTGAGATAGGATTTTACTGTGTTGACCTTGAGCTCATTATATAGACCAGACTAGACTCAAACTCACAGAGAGTTGAGTGCTTCTGCCTCCCAAGAGCTGGGATTAATGTTCAAAGTGTTATTTTTTAATTTTTAATTAAAATTTAATTTTAAAATCATGTATTTTGGATTTAAAATACATTTAAAATAATCTTTAAATGAATTTAAAAATCTTTTATATTTTCTTATAAAAGAAACAGGAAACAGCAGGACACAACCAGGAAATGAGAAAATATTGCATAATGTTATATAATCAAACATAAAAAGTTTGAAGGCTAGCAGGATATAAGGAAGCAGAATACACTCATTTTAAAAACAGAACTGACAGAAATGAGGGATAAATGTTAAGGCTAACAGTTATACTAACAGTGCTTGCGTTAAGTGCTTGTGTGCACCTGAATTTGGCACCAGCACTCAGGTAAAAAGCTAGGCGTGCCACCTGACACAGCTGTGAACCCAGCATTGGTAACAAGGAGGGACACAGATGCCAGCTAAGGCTTGCTGAACACCAGCGCAAGTTCCAGGTTCAGTGGGAGATCCTAATTCAAGGGACTAAGGTTGGAGGTAAGGGGAGAGGACACCAGAGGACACTAGACATCCTCCTGTGACCTCCACGGACAGACAGACATACACATGTACATACACATATACACATGCATACACAACACATGTAGAACCAGCTACATATGTGGAAGTGCCCTGAAGGTATTGTATTTTATGGTTAGTTCTGTGAAGGAATGAACATAACAACAGGGGGTGAGGCAATAGTTCATGTATTCAAGCAGTGTCTCAATCTCCCAGGTTTTTAGTCTTGTCAACTCCTACCTCCACAGTTTTTGATTTAGTGACTTCTGAGTGGAGACCAAGAATTTGTATTTCTGGCTAGTTTTTAAGTAATGCTAATTTGTCTGACTCAGGGAAGTTATATGAGAAAATTTTTCCTGGGAAGACACAACACACAAATATACTCACCTTATAGGAAACTCTCAACAGAACAAAGTTTGGATGCCACCAAAGTGCAATTTAGTGAACCAATTTTATTAGGGCTACTTACAAGAGCAGAAATGACTCAAAAACAACTGCATCACAAAGACACACCGCTGCATGAGTGACAGCTCACAAAGCTAGGAATCTGGTGTAGTCCCTGAGCAGAGGAGGCCATCACCTCCCTCCCTTCCCCTCAACCCCCTACAGCCATTGATGCCTCCACAGGAGCCATCAAAATGGTGGCATCTCCTTGGCTTATAGCTGGTGCAGGAGCTGTCCATGGTGGTGCATCTCCTTTCCCACCTCAGTGTATGTGAGCTGAAGCTGTCCACTGTGACAATACCTCTCTTCAACACCCCCCAAACAGCTTACCAGAGTACCTCAGCCAAAGCCACCACTGGCCAGGAAGGACTTCCCATCCCAACCAATGAAACTAATGCAGGGAAGAGGAGGTGGGGAAAAAAAGCCACCAATCTCTGAGAGCAGGAAAACCCACCAATCTCCAAGCTCCCCAAATTCAGGACTTGAAATCTCACCAATCCTCAATCTGGAAATCTCAGCCCTGAAAAGCTCCGCCTGCCCCACCCCCACCAAAAAATTCTACGTAAGTCCTGGCCTTTGTTCAATTCCCTGGACCCTCCAAGAAATCTCTTTTATGGGATTTGCTGCCTAGTGTGACTCTCATTAGAATTAGCCAGGAAGCAATGAAGAGAAGGGAAGAAGCAAAGAAGTGGAGTGGGCCAGAGGCTCCTGGGTTCCTCAGCACAGCTGGGACCACACTCCCCTGGGAATTGTAATACCTCTGCTGAGGAGCCTTCCTTTCCGAGACATGTGATTGCTGAGTTCCTGTGCCTCAGGATGCCCTTCTCTTGGGACACTGTCCCACCTCAGAGCTCTGTGCTTCCTGGGCTCTCATGCCTCAGGATGCCCTTCCCTTGGGACACTGTCCCACCTCAGAGCTCTGTGCTTCCTGGGCTCTCATGCCTCAGGGATGCCCTTCCCTTGGGACACCTTCTCCCTCAGCCATGTGGTGCCTCGATTTCTGACTCCCAGGATGCCCTTCCACCCAAGCAGGAACACTTAGAACACACTGCACAGCCTACAGGCACTTGGACGGGTAGGCGAGTGTCCTTTCAAGGTGCTCCAGTTACTCTAAAACTCTTGCAGGCAGCTCCACTGGTTTCTCTTCTTTCTAGGTAGCTAGTCTGGCCTCGGAGTCTTCTTTGCAGCTCTGTTCCACGAATCTCTACACTCTCAGCTTTTATTGCTTACTCTGGTAGGGAGGGGCCCAGTGAATCTAGCAATTTCAAGATTTCCTGAAGCTCATTCGAGTTGTTTACCTTCTGTTTAAGGAGCTTCCCTGCAGAAAAGGATGTTTCAATCTCAGAGGAAACTGTTACACAGCAAGAGATCTTTCTGAAAAGAAGCTTCAGGAAACAGAAGACTTTTAGCAAGTGCTGTGACCACTGCAGTCGGAAGCCCAAGCAATGCAGAGGGCACATGCTAAGGAACGTGAGTTACCTGGGAGTAACAGTCATTGAAGAAACTCACGCAAATTTAACAAAGAGTATGGAGATCAATCAGAAGCAAAAAGATTTTATAAGACAAGAAAGTGGTTTGGAAGCATTTTGAATAGACCAGGAAAAGGGGCATTTTTTATTAAAAAAAAAAAAAAAAGTCATAAAAATAAACAGAAAGAAAAGAAATAACCAAAAAACACCCAAACTAAAGAAGCAGCAATGAACTTCAACTGTCTGTCTGGAGAGTGCAATCAAGGAAGGGCCAGTGGTACCTGATTAGCTCCGCCCTCCTCACCTCTAACCAACAGACATTTCTAAAGTAACAAGGAAAAGCTAACATTCTCTGTGCAAATAGTATAATCTGAATGTTCATGTCCCTTCAGATTTCCACACTGAGACATAATCCCAAATATGGTTAGAATCAGGAAGTACAGTGATTAGGCCCTAAAACCAGAGCCCTCAGGAGAGTGAATGCCCGGACAAAGGCTCCAGAGAACCATCATGTCCGTTCCACAGCCACATGAAGTCACAACACACACAAAGGAACCCCTCATCAGATAATCTCCAGAAGCATCAACTTGACATTTGATTCCCAAACTTTAAAAGCTCAGAGAAAGAAATCTGTTATTCATAACTATCCACCCCATGGTATTTCTATGGTATTTTGTTACAGCAATGAAAATAGACTAAAAAGTAAAATCAAAGACAAAACAATACACTTAAATAAATAAATAAACCCAGACTCTTAAGTAATGGTAGTTCACAAAATTTAAGAACCACACTGAGTGTTAGGGAAGAATGTAATATTAATTTTATGTCTCCCTGTCTATGCTAGAAACAGCTAGGAACACCATCAGTAAAGCAGCCTAGGTGTTAGCTGGTACTCTGTAGCTGCTACAGTACTACTGCTTGATAAAAGTATACCCTGGACACCAAAAATGAATGCAGAGGAATGAATAAAAAATTGGTTTTATGGTGCTGAGAGATGGCTCAGTAGTTAAGAGCACTGACTGCTCTTCCAGAGGTCCTGAGTTCAATTCCCAGCAACCACATGGTTGCTCACAACCAACACACAATGGGTGTGTCTGAAGATAGGTACAGTGTAGTCATATAAATAAAATTAATCTATTTTTAAAATTAGTTTTATTTTCTTACTGACATCTAACAATGTACATGTGGTGCAGTGTGACACATAAACAGCCAGATATAGTATGTATCATCTTCCGACAGACACCCTTAAGAAACTGGGTGCTTGGGATAGGGGGCTTCCAAAGGGGAGACTTGGAAAGGGGAAAACACTTGAAATGTAAATAAATAGCCAAAAAAAAAAAAAAAAAAAAAAAAAAAAAAAAAAGAAACAAACTGGGCACTGCATCTGAGCTTCCTGGCTTCCTGGATGAGCCACTTGCTACACATGGGTAAAGACAGTGTGTGAGTTAGAGTAACAAGTATTTAATTTCTTTTTTTTAAGTTATACCAAAATATGTAAAGAGAAAACTGACAGATATGGCATGGTTGGGAACATATCTGATCAGGTTACTGCTAGTAAAGAGTCATCTAAAACCAGTAAGTAAGTCTCTAAACAGAAAGTATAGCTAAGAAACTGTCATTGCAGAAAATTGTAACTCGCTGGGTCTCTCCATTAAATTACAGCTTTGTCACATTCATATACTATGCTTTGTATTGTCATTCCTTTTACCTCAAAATGTAATACAAATATATAAAAATGTTACTAACAAAATTATAAAAATTTAGAGTGGAAATCCTGGAGTTAAGAAGATGGTTCAGCAAATTAAGAGCACTTCCTGCTCTTGCAGAGGACCCAGGTTCAGTTCCCAGCACACACAGGGCAGTTCACAACTCTCTGTAATCCCAGGTTCCAGTGTCCTCCTCCTCTTGCCTCCTTAGGTACTGTAACACACACACACACACACACACACACACACACACACACACTGCATACATGCCCAGAGGAAAAATAAATATACATAAAATAAAAATAATTCTTTAAAAAGTGGAAATCCAGGAGTTTCCAGCCATTGGCAAACTGAAGTGCCTTATTTTTGTCATTACAATGTATAGCACTGATCATCACTGTAAGTAGTGCTACCTTACAGAAAGGTACTTAAAACGACAGTTACCTAGCATTGCTGTTTCCCTCAGTCACAGTGCCTACTGCCAACATTCAGCCACTATGCTGCACTGAGGGGCTGGCCCCATATGCAGGTCATCGCCAAGTGAGCACCAGCTTGGCACTTGGCACTGCTCCACCGCATCATGCTCCCACTTTCAGGCAAGAAGAAAACAATCCTAACTTTCCAACTCACAAATTTTACAACAGAGTTGCTACTGTTTTCTTGAAGTCTTATTCATTCTTAACAGATATTCTCTCCCTACAACAATTACTCCTTGTGGAGGCAGGGGCTGACAGGCAGGTTAACCACTGTAAAAGTAAACATCTATTAATAAGGTATAATTTATATCATAAATCCATAAAGCTGAATCAAATCCTTTATTTTAAATGAATTATCAATTCAGAATATTTCTAAAGTACTATACTCCCAATGGCAAGAATAAAATGGCTGAGAATATTATAGTTAC
Organism: Arvicanthis niloticus; assembly: GCF_011762505.2. Taxonomy (NCBI): domain Eukaryota; kingdom Metazoa; phylum Chordata; class Mammalia; order Rodentia; family Muridae; genus Arvicanthis; species Arvicanthis niloticus. Next base: position 67,707,850 of record NC_047670.1, read on the forward strand.
TCCACAAGGCAAAACCAACAAAACTAGATGACTCTGTCAGAGGAGAAAAAGAATAAATCAGGCTATAAACAAGTGATGTCAGATCTACACTAGGGTCCAGCAGGATGGAGTATAAGTGAAACAGTGAACTCGAATGTCTACCTGGATATTCAGGTAAGAATAGGTAAGAGCCTCCAGTCACATAAGGAAAAGAAATGGTGGCATCTAGGGAGGACAACAGTGGCCTTCTCTAAGTAAGAGAATCAACAGACTTGATATGGGACATGCTAAACACTATGGCTGCAGTGTAAAATGTCTCCCACTGGATTATCATGTATCTGAACAGTTCTCCAGCTGGGAGTGTTGTTTTGAGAGACTGGGACCTTTAAAAGTGGTGGACTGGACCACTGAGGAAGGCTCCACATGACATCCATTTCTGGTTCTGACAGGAGTTCTGCTCCTTGATCTGCCAGATGCGAAGAACAGACTCTAAGGCACACTTTCTGCACAACAGACCAAGCTGTGGCACTTTCCTTATGATGACAGACTATACTACAAAACCATGGGCCACTTCTCTATTAAGCTGCTGTCAGCTGTTTTATCAATGACAAGAAAAGCAAACAATACACTGAGTTTGCAGGTTTGTGAGGGAAGCTGGCCATGGGGCAAGCAGAACTGTAGAACTGGTGTTCTGGTAAGCAATCGTAACTATCACCTCTGCACCTTGTGTCTTTTACTGTATTCCTTGCCTTTAAAAATGTTATTCCTTAAAGAGATTTAATGGCTTTTTAAGGTGCTGAGTCATTGCTTTCAGTTGTTTATCACCAGAGTGCCTAACAGGCTCCAACAGACAGTGCCAAACCCAGAAGGCCCTGGTTAAAACCACCCTGTCACAAAAGAAAACAAAAAGCAAAGGAACATCGAAAAAAAGTTTGTAGCAAACAGGTCTGGAAGGCCGTGGAAAGGTATCCTGGTTCTTGGGTTGTGGGTGTTTGGCCATGCCCCCAGAACCCAGGCTCCTGACACAAGGTCTAATCTCCATTCAACCTGCACCCTTCAGTCACATAGGGCACAGGTGGAGGATTAACAGGCCTCAGGCCCTAGAGGGAAGCATTCTTCCCCAGCCCCTTCCCCCTCTCTCCCTGCTATTTAACTCAGGACTGCCCTAGGTTTTACACATCTGTGGAGCCACAGCAGCCAGGCCTTCTGGAGGAACCCAGAGTGTTCCCAGCCTACTATCTACAGCCTGGCATGAGGAACTCTCTGCGTTCTCCAGCCAACTATCTACAAGCAGGGGTAAACCTGCTAAGAGGGACAAAAGAGACCAAGGTGAGAGGCACAGATACATTCATAAGCGTAAAACTGTCACACAGCGAAATGACTTTTAAACGTTTCTGAGTAATTATATCTTTCTTCTTTTATCATAGGCTTTTCTATATTATACAATATTCCACTGTTTAATCCTTGTTCTAATGATACGGATTACATTTCACTGAAGACTGTAACTGTACCCATAGTTCTAAGATTATTTAATCTCAGTCAACTCGAAATGAAAAGGGTGGAGAGGAGCACATTTGTTAACTGAATAAAACTCCCTACTGCTCTTCAGGGGCTGAATGGGCTTTAAAGTCCTGCAATGACAGCAGTGGGGACACAGTTTATCACAGTCCCTTGTGATGTCTAGAGAAGCACAACTCCACTATGCATGCATGCATGCATTATCAGTCCACAGGGTTCAGAACAAAGTGTGATCTCTCTTCCATCTGACAAGAGCAATCTGCTGAATGAGAGAGAAGAGTCTTGGTTTTTGCTGTTGTTTTTGTTTTAACAAGAGCACAAATCCACTTTATTTACTCTCCATTAGTTTAAATCTAGAATGGGTACAGCACCCCACGGATTCTGTGTCCAATGGCCTTTGCAGAAAAGTTGCTTTGGAATTAGGCTCAAACCATGCCACTGTTTCCATGGGCCCGGGTTACTTTTCCCCAAATAACTCTGGTTTTTGGTTTGCCTCCAGGAGTCACTGTATTGTTTTTTGCTTTATACCCATAAGCACATCTCTTGCCTAAGTAGAACTCAGTTTCATCTCGAGCAAAAACATCTTCAATTTTAAGAAGAGTAGTGTGGGCTTTGCAGACGCCACTATCGCTTTTTGCTGCTTGCTGTAGCCATGGTCAACCCCACCATGTTCTTCGACATCACGGCCGATGACGAGCCCTTGGGCTGAGTCTGCTTCGAGCTGTTTACAGACAAAGTTCCAAAGACAGCAGAAAACTTTCATGCTCTGAGCACTGGAGAGAGAAAGGATTTGGCTATAAGGGTTTCTCCTTTCACAGAATTATTCCAGGATTCATGTGCCAGGGTGGTGACTTCACACACCATAATGGCACTGGTGGCAAGTCCATCTACGGAGAGAAATTTGAGGATGAAAACTTCATCCTGAAGCATACAGGTCCTGGCATCTTGTCCATGGCAAATGCTGGACCAAACACAAATGGTTCCCAGTTTTTTATCTGCACTGCCAAGACTGAATAGCTCGACGGCAAGCATGCAGTCTTTGGGAAGGTGAAAGAAGGCATGAACAGTGTGGAAGCCATGGAGCGTTTTGGGTCCAGGAATGGCAAGGCCAGCAGGAAGATCACCATTTGCGACTGTGGACAACTCTAATTTCTTTTGACTTGAGGGTGTTTTACCCATCAAACCATTCCTTCTGTAGCTCAGGAGAGCGCTCCCACCCCATCTGCTCGCAATACCCTCTAATCTCTGCTCTCACTGAAGTCTTTGGGTTCCATATTTTCCTCATTCCCCTTCAAGTCTAGCTGGATTGCAAAGTTAAGTTTATGATTATGAATAAAAACTAAGTAAGAAAAAAAAAAAAGAAGAAGAAGAAGAAGAGTAGTGTGCTCTCTTTGGTTCTGGAGACCTCGCCTGTAGCCAGCACAAATGGCCTTGTACCAGAGCCTTCCAGACACACTAGGGTTTTTAGAAGTCCTGTTCCCAGCAGGCCCCAGAAATCTAGCCCTGATGTTCAGCAGCACAGACTTCCTTCATCTCCACTGGGAGTAGGGTCTTTTAATGGTACAAACTGTAACTCAGAAAGTAAAAGGATGTAATTATAAACTTCCTTTCTCAATTATTTTGTTACAAGCCAAATAATTAATAAATTAATATACTTATTAAAACATGAACTGTCACACACAAAATTAATGTGCTCAATGTGATATCGTTCCGGCTAATAAATACATAAGAAAGTAAACAATCAAAACAAGCATGGTAGCACATGCTTATGACCCAGCACACAATGTGCTGGACTGAGTGAGCTACATGGCGAATCGGATCCCAATCTAAGTTACACAGGAGAAAACTACTAGTATGCTACTAAGAAAACGTAACAACAGAGGGTTCCTAGTGACATACTGTTATACCCACAGCGGAGAAGCTTCTTCTGGCTGTAGACAGAAATAAACAGAGACTCACAACTGGACAATGTGCAGAATGAGAGACATCACAGCACCTGTCATAAAAGGAATGTCTTTATTAAGCCCCTCCTCAAAGGCTTGGGGATCTATGGGGAATGGATGGCAATCGGTGTCTTACAGATTCAACAGGACTGACACACAGACAAGCTCACAGACTGTGGCAATATGACCTAAACAGACCTACAGAGGTTCAAGCCAGACAAGTTCCAACACTGAGAAGAGCAAGTTTAACACAGTATCCGACTTCTAACCAAGAAGCTATGTATAATTGTTACCTGCTGGCAAAAGGGAAACCAGCTCTTCCCGATGGGGTGTCACTGGGTAGTACATCAACCACACCAGATCAGACCCTATGTCTAGAAGTAGTTGGCCAGGGGAACTAGGAGAAACACAACACCTTTTTGTTTCATTTTGGCAGGGTTTTTTTTTTTTTTTTCTGTTTTTTGTTTGTTTGCTTGTTTGTTTTAGTATGTGTGTGTTAAACGAGAGAGAGAGAGAGAGAGAGAGAGAGAGAGAAGAAGAAGAAGAAGAAGAAGAAGAAGAAGAAGAAGAAGAAGAAGAAGAAGAAGGAGGAGGAGGAGGAGGAGGAGGAAGAAGGAAGAAGAGGAGGAGGAAGAGGAGGAGGAAGAGAAGGAGGAGGAGGAGGAGGAAGAGGAAGAGGACGAGGAGGACGAGGAGGACGAGGAGGAGGAGGAGGAAAGGACCTAGAAGGAGTTAGGGAAGGGGAAAACATGACCAAAATATATTGTATGAAAAACTTTAATGTATGTATGGTATGAGACACTACTTAGCTTTCTGTCTTAGAATACTCAATAATAAACATTTCAAGAAGCACTTGCTCTTGGATGCCACCTGAGGTTGCCAGGCAACTGAATCAACCCATAAAGAGCTAGGGAGCAGACACATGGGAGCAGCACCAAGCCTGAGTTAGTCATACACCCACTTGAGACCTTAGTCTCTCCTTTATCTCTTTCAGCAACACCTCAGTTTTATACTGAGGTCCTGACTTGACAAAGCCACAAAAAACCCTGTTTGTCTTCTCCACTTTTCTGTAGCCTGGCTTTCCCAACTCCACAACAGGTATATGGCAACTGCTGCTCTATTGTTCACTTCTCTCAGTTCCTCCAAAACAGCACCCAGGGAGCCAAACCCTGAAGGCTTTCCCACCATTATGGCATCCACACTTTTAAACAGCTCAAATGATCAAATTATTAAGGAAATGACAAAGTGGGACTTCTGTAACTTCTGTGTTAGTCATTCAGATCACTTGCTCTGGGGAGCCAGCTGCTTTATCTAAAGGACTTCAGTGGCCTTATGGAGATGCGCATATGGCAAAGAATTAGACAATCCTGTCAACAGCACTCAGTGTGTGTGAGCCATCTTTGGAAGGAGGTACCCAGAGGTCAAGCCTTCAGGTAAGCACAGCCTCACTTAGCGTCTCCTTCACTATCCCATCGTTCTTCTCCAGAGTCTGACTAAACTGGCTAACCTGGAACTGGCAACTTTCCTGTCGGCCTCCTGAGGGATTGGGCTAGCATGGACCATGATAGGCCTCAGCACACATTAACTATAACCCGAGAGTAATCTAGAGCCTGAAATATCCACTAAAAACTGAAGCAAACTTATGACTTACCAAAATAGATAAAATAAATGTTCTAAGGCAATTTGTTGCAAAAATATAATTGTGAACCTGTTTACTAAAAGTATCTGAACAAAAATGAAGTTGTTTCTATGTGGGAGAAGGGGACACAGCAGAAAGAGAAAGCTGAGCAACAGGGAAACAGCTTGTCAATGCACACTGGTCACTCGCTCTGGGAGCCAGCTACTGTGTAGAGAGGGCAAAAGAAACCAACGTGCTCAAAAATATTTTAGGCTGCAACCAGTTCCCTGGTCCTAAGACAGAAGTTCTCCACCTGTGCTTCACAGCATGAGAAACTGGAATAAAGGTCACAGCACTGAGGCTGAGAGCCACTGCTCTAAGCTCACTGAATTTTCAAAATTGTCTTTAGCATTTTCTAACTATTTTACTACATTTGTTGGGGGGGAGGGTGCACACACACGCAGAACCCGTAGAGGTCAGAGAAGCTGTAGAAGAACGTTCTAGTCTTCTATCATGTGGATTCTGGGGATCAACCTCACATTAGCAGAGCTGAGACACAAGCACCCTCACCTGCTAAGGTGTCTCACTGGCCCAGTTTATAAGTGTTTAATGCATTTTACTTTTAGAAACTAAAAGCACAGCACATGTATAATTTTATTATGCAATAGTCTATTTGAAAACACTGAGGTTCACCTGCTGCGATCAGATTCAATTTAAGAGTTCTACATGATGCTGGACTGCAGAGGGCCTAATGCAGGTAGTGCAGTTTCTAGCATCGGTGAGATCCAATTAGGTAGACAAAAGCAGCAGGAACCCAGGAAAGACTTCTAAAACAGTGTATGTCCAAGTAGTTGCTGAATAAATTTGAAAGGCAAGAAACATAAATAACACCTTGACACCTCAAAGTCAAAGAAACCCATTCTTGAAAAGAGCATGTTTCACGCTTGTCCTGGAAAAAGTTTCAACAGGCAAAGCTAAAAAGCAGGACAGTTAGCGCAGAGGAAGCACAACGAGCAAAGCTGCCATGTCCAAAAAGATCCATGGACTCTCCAAGGTGCTTCCAGGAAAATCTGCAAGCAGTCAGTTGAAAGAAAAACAGAGTTTTCAAGAGGGCCGCTAGAGACCAGGGAGTCAGGCAGTGGGAAGCTCTACCTACAGAGTGAAGAGTCTGCAGCCAGGACTGGATTCCAAAGGACTTGGGAGTTATTTTTCACAAACTTAATCTATATTAACATTTTTAATTTATAGATTTCGCATATAAATTTAAATGTTTTATAATGAATACTTGAAAACAGTCCACTTCAAATCCCCACTACTGTCAAAGCAAGGAACTGGAGATAAGATGCCTAACACCAGCTGCCCTACAGTAGTAATGTCCCATCTTGGCTGTGTGGGGCTACACATGCATATGTCCGTATGTGTACATAGGTGCTCACAACTTTCAATGCTGCCGCAGAATATGAACCTATAACATATCAATAAATTAAGTCAAGCCATCAGAAAGTGAAGTCTGTTTATCTGCATCTACATATAATTTAAACATGATACCATATAAATTATTACATAACAAAATTTATATAGACTATATAACATTTTTACATCAGATGCAAAAGCTATTTTTACTTACAAGTGTGTGTTTATATGGCTGTGTATGCCCAGGTCAAGCAAGCTCTGGCTTCTCTTTCTAAAGCTAGTGAAAATCCACCAAGACTTTTGTGAAGTTAAGCTACTGCTAGATCAGACGACGGAAAGGAAGGTGTGGTTTAAGTGACTTTCTTGCTTCCCATCTATATTCTGCTAAACAAAAATTATTTTGGCACAGAGAGCTAAACTATAAATGCTTTTAAACTAACATGTCTAAATATGAATAGTAATGAACCAGCCAGCCACCAGGCATTAGACAACTTGACACCTTTGATTGAAGAGAACACAAAAGTACATTTGAGACAAAGTTTACTGTCTTAGAGAGCTACCATCATTATGGACAGATATAGGGGACTATGTGAGGATATCTTTGCATGTAAGAACTATACACTTAATAGTACATCATCAAATTATATACAGTGTACTTTTACTAACAATTAGAAATTTAATGTAACTAAAACCATAAATGTATGGGTAAAAGAAAAAGCAAACCTGTCAAAAGAAACAAAGGAAACTAATGCCAGTGGTGACATCAGAAGGGAAGGGGGTGGCAAAATATGCAGGGAAAACACTCCTAGGAGATCCTATACTTGCACAGAAATGACCATTGCAACCCTATATAATATTTGTATTTAATGTAGTAAGATTTTAGTTAATAGAGAAATTAAGTATTTAGATAAAATTGATTCTCTCTAGTTGACTAAATATCTTATATGCTTCACTCTCTTAATTACAGAAAAGTTATTCATCTTAAGGTTCCTTGAGTGAAGTATGCAATAGCTCTTATGAAGATTTCCATCTTCATCCATTTACTTTTAAATTCTGTGTTGAGTGAAGAAACCTGTCCTGCTCACTTTCCAAGTCTTAATCAACTCCAGGTCTGCCAAATGCTAACATCCATCCTTCCACATACACAGTGCTGTGAGTTTCTGGTGACTCACAAGCACCATTTGGAACCTCACACAGCAAGGCTCTCTGGACTCACTAAGATGCTCTGGGCCATCTGCCCACACTTGAAACAGCACTTCCAGAAGCCTGTGTCATTCTAGCTGGTAATTTTCCTGTCTCCTGTCTTACTGTCAGTTACCACTTCTCAGTATATCTGCCTCTGGCAACTTTAGTCACCCATTAACAACTTCAGTCCTTCAAGCTGCTTATAACTTAATGTCTATTGTAATCTGAAAGAATTCATAGGTGGGGACAGAGCTCAGTACGTGAGGGGTTTGCCATAAAAATATAAAGTACAAGCCAGGTAGTGGTGGCGCACGCCTTTAATCCCAGCACGTGGGGAGGCAGAGGCAGGTGGATTTCTGAGTTGGAGGCCAGCCTGGTCTACAGAGTGAGTTCCAGGACAGCCAGGACTACACAGAGAAACCCTGTCTCGAAAACGAACAAACAAACAAACAGAAAATATAAAGTACAAAATTTAGATTCCCAGAAACCCGCACAAAAGCCAAGTAGTTGTGGCAAGTACCTATAATCCCAGCATTTAGGAGGCAGAGAAAGGAGATGCCCAGGACAAGCTGGCTGGCTAGACTCAGAAACTCAGAGCTCTTGGTTCAGTGAGGGATCCTGCCCCTTCTCCCAGCAAAGTAGAAAGCAATTGAGAAACACACTCAACATCAACTTTAGACCTCCATACATATATGCACAAACTTCTAAGCATGCCCAGACATGTATACCTTCAACATGCAAATACACATACATACATACATACATACATACATACATACATACAAGTATTCCATGTATATATGTAAAAGTTTCCAAAAATAAAAAAAATCTCATCATATCAGTGCTTGTTATTTTATAAAGCAATTCTTACATACTGTAACTACAAACTGACAGGAGAAACGAGATACCAAAGTACAGCAGCCTTTAAAGCTGCCTGGAACATTCTGGGTGCTTAGCAAGGAGTGGTGTCAGGAGTAGCCTTGCTTATACACTGAAGGCCTAAAATCAGCCACAGGCCTAAGTTAGACATACATGCCTGCTCACAAAGTCTTAGTCTCTGTGGAAAAACACTGACCCTAGAACAGATAGCTATAAGATCTTGTAAACAGGCAGCCTTAATGGAAAACTAACTGCCAGCCTGGATAGTCATAGACCTTGTGGATAAGTAGCCTTGGTGGACAGTACCAACTTAGATAGAAACAAGTGAATCATAGACAGAGTCATAGTGACCTGTTCCCTGAACCTTCACCCAGCCGATACCCTTTTCTGGAAGACATCTGTACTCTCCCTAAGAACACCTACATTCCTGTGTCATCCCCTTCCCCACATCCTGCCTCTATGTGCATATAACCCCTGTGTGAAAACGTAAAAATGGTGGTTTGATCAGCCTATAGAAGAGCCACTGGTTCTCTGTGGCCCCTGTCCTCCAGTTCTCTCTTCCAGGTCTTCTGATCCCAGTTCAGTGCCCCGTGGGACAGGGATAGAAGGGGAAGGGAAAGCCAAGTCTAAAGAGTTCCTACGCCCTCGCAAGCACAGCGGCTGTGTGCTGGCTTCACTATTAGACAACTGAAGAGGCTGCATGACCCCACCGTGGAGTTACAAAAGTGAGGACAACTTCAGCAAGGCAAGTTATCCCTAAACATGAGTTACTGAATGTCACACCAGAGCCTGGTTGTTTCATCAAAGTGTCAGTCTTTCTTCTCCATCAAACTTCTTTGGTTTCTGTGACTTTGGGTATATTCATCATCGTTGAAATAACAGAGTAAGAGCACTTCCTTCATTTCATCTCTACTATAGCCCCATGAGCACATTCTTGACTGTGGTTTTGAAGTGCGTATTTAATTCTGCTAACACACTGTGAATTTTCAACTTAACTAAACCATTTCAAAACCTGTAAATTTTTCCTTACTAATATACAAATTGTATTTAAAACATTTTTCTGTATGTTGGCAGTCCCAAAATAGCCTTAGACACACACAGCACAGCTTAAATGCACTGTGCTCTCTGTGCAGCATCCCTGTCTGATGTTTCACTGGCCTGCTCTGCTGCTATTACTCCTGGGGGCACTAATATTTACTGAGTTCTTTCTGTAAGTCAGGCATGATTCTAAGTGCTATATTTCTCATTAGTCTCCATGGCAACTTTGACTTATAGGAATTTAATGCTTTAAGAAAATAATAGGAAATTTCAACTTTCTCTTTATTCTCAGTCAGCTTAATTATTAACCAAATCATTCTGTGAAAAATCTTTAAAAAGTTCCTCACAAAACCATCTGGGCCTGGTAGTTTCAAGATTTCAGTCTCTTGTAGGATCATTTTTATTAATTCATATTTTTCTACCCCAAAAAAATCCATTCTCCTCGACTCCCTTCCTTTTGGGAGACAGGATAGTCTTCTATGACTCCAGCTGCCCTTGAACTCACAACCATTCCTAACCCAGCCTTCTGAGGACTGGAATCTAGATAAGTACCACCACATTGAGCTTACATTTTCTGATTTACTAGCTATGGCAACTGCTCCCTGATAAACATTAGCATCATTTTATACTGATGTTACTTTCTTTTTTGTAGCCCTAATTCTGCTTAGAGTACCTTCAAATTCTAGCTAAGAAAACGTGTCTGGTCTTGCATATATGCAAAAGTGTACATGTGTATATGGACATGTAGATGCATGTGCATGTGTGCACACGTGGAAGATGGAAGTCAACTCTGGTATTGCTCCTCAGGAGCTGTCAACCTTGATTTTTGTGGATAATGTCTCTTAGAAATCCTGGAATTCATCAATTAGGTTAGACTGGCTGTCTAGGAAGTCCCAGAGAGTGATGTGACAGTCTCTCCATCCTGGGATTCCAAGTGTGCACTAGAAAGCCTGGCTTCTGAATGAGGACTAAGACTTGACCTCAGGTCCTCATATTTCTGTGACAAACACTTGACTGACAGAGCCATTTCCCAGCCCCACTTAATTTTCTAGTAATGAAAGATGATGCTTTACTTTTACTGAACTACACTTTGTTTTCTGATTTGTTGTTAACTTTACTATTTTTTTTTCTATCTCATCTTAGGTTTATCTTGTCATTCTATATCCCGTATGTTAATTACATATATAATTTTATTGGATTTTCTAGACAAACTACAATTGTCAGTTTGCAATACAACTTTGAACTAAGACTTTTTTTTTTTTAGAATTGTTTGTTTGTTTCTCTGAAACAAGAGTTTTATGGATCCCAGTGTGGCCTAGCTTCTTGCTAGGTAGCAGAAAAAGACCTACCATCCTCCTGTGTCTTGGGGTAACACTTGTGCACCACACCTAGTTTACACAATGCTGGAGACATAACCTGGAGCTTCCAGTCCACTAGTTATACGTTAGAGTGAGCTGTCCACTTGGGAAATTTTAACTTAGATGCATCATTAGTTTATTACTTGAGCCAATCATGTTGGTGCCAGATGGTCTCTCAAGAAAACTTACTGTATGCTCCCTTAATTGTGTTTGATTCCCAACACAGATTATCCTGATTTACTTAAAATATACACTCTTCATTTCAACTGGTCTGCCTGTAAATGGCAATCTGAGGAACAAGGTTATACAATCTAAGCAAGCACTCTACCAGATGAAGCATTTCCCTGACCTAGGAAAGTGGTTTTGGATTTCTTCTTGGAGGGAGGAGTGTCTGCTCACCATGTGCACACTTAAGTGTAGGGGCATGTGTGCCATGGCTTCTGGGTGGAGGTCAGAGAACAACTACAGGAGACAGCTCTTCCTGTCCATAGTGGGATCATCCAGGGATCAAACTCAGGTCATCAGGCCTACGCAGCAAGCACCTTCACACACTGAGTCATCCTAATTTCAGAAACTGAGATTGTGTTTTTAAGATTTAGAAAAGTGTTGTGGTTTGTTTTCTAGGTGTTGCAATGCCATTAACTTAAAACCTTATTGTAGAGTACATAGCTGATAACACACTTAAAAACTGTTTCTCAGGCTGGGAAAGCAGGTCAACTAGTAGCGCAAGGGCCTGTTCCATCCCCAGAACCCATATGAAAGTGCCAGGCATGGTGGTGCACATAGTAACTCAGAACTGGGGTGTCAGAGACAGGTAAATCTTGGTGAATAGATAAGCTTGATGGTGGGCATTGCTAGTTTTTTTTTGTTTGTTTGTTTGGTTGGTCTTTTTTTTTGGGGGGGGGGGGCCTCCAGACAGGGTTTCTCTGTGTAGCCCTGGCTGTCCTGGCACTCACTCTGTAGACCAGGCTGGCCTCGAACTCAGAAATCCGCCTGCCTCTGCCTCCCAAGTGCTGGGATTAAAGGCGTGCGCCACCACCACCCCCTGGCGGCATTGCTAGTTTTAACAAATACATTTGGTCTGGTTTTCCTTTCACACTTTTTCCTTCTGTTTTCCTTCTTCTATAATACAATTAACACACAAATAGATTAAGCAGACACTTATGGAGTACTTACTACCTGAGAGACACCACACTTGGAGGGATGGAATGGTACCCAAGGCATCAGCAACATGACATGAACGGTGCTGCTCACCCCATCTCATCCAACAGCAGAAGGGACTTCTCAGAAGTGGGGTAAGGGTGACATGCTAGATTAAATCCGCCAGATGGAGTGGTGCACACACTGAATCTCAGCCTTCTGGAGGCAGAGGCAAGCAGATCTGTGAGCCTCAGGTCACCGTGGTCTATAAAGCAGTTCTAGGCCTGCAAGGCCTATAGAGAAAGATGCTGTCTACAAACAAACAAACCAACAAACAAAAGACTAAAAAAATTGCCCCAGTGAAAGAATGGGAAAAGACCATTTTAAACAGAAACTAAGCACCATATGTACAAAAGAGGAAAGAAATGTGGGACAGAACTGAAGGAAATCAGCAAGCATGCAGTCTGGATGAGGTAGGAACTATAAGAGATGATGACTGAGAAGCAGGCACAACAGCTCAGGGTGGGTCATGTTAAAGAATCTACGTAAGTACCGGAAGTACATCTAAGAAAGAAAATGACTTCCATCTCATACAGTGTTGTGTAGAGAATGACATAAGGAACTGGGCGGTCAAAGGGTACATTACTAAAGCAATTCCAGCACGAGCTGACAGTAATAGGGTATGCTGGCAGACAGTGAAGACGGCCAGACGGAAATCGGTGCCATCTTCTTTTCCCCAACCAAATCTTGGGAGCTATGTGTTTACTGCTAGTTCTATACAAAGTTACTTTCACATAGAGCACAACATGGATGTTTTAAAATTCTTTTTTAAAATTTATTCTATATATGACTGTTTAGTCTGCATGTATGTCTGTATCATGTGCATGCTGGGGCCATCTCACAGTTATAAAAGCATCACATCATGTGGATATTTTAATAATAAATATCTCTCTATTAATGTACATCACTTCATTCTTTCAGTAACTGTTTATTAAGTAGATATCACTAGGTCTAGGAATATACTGCTCAGTGGAAAATGACATGCCTGGCATATTTGAAGCCCCAAATAAATCTCCAGTACCAAAATAAGCAAATAAACAAACAAAAATATTAATGTCAGATAACATGGGCATGGCAATGTGGCAAGAAAACAATTCTAGTCTTACAAAGCTGGTAATGAATGAAGTACAGTGTAATTAAACCTTGTATATATCTGACTATGTCCTACAACAGTACTTTAAAGCAGCTGAAGATAAACCAGTTAAACCGACACTTTTTCATACTAGCCGTCCATTCATTCAGTCCTTCAAACCTATTCACTAAAATATTACGTGTGTTTCCAGTCCCTTGGAATGACAGACAGACTATCTCCTCCTAGGGTATTTACTCTGGTAAACACAGGGAAACAACTACACACAGAGATATTATTATACAGCCTGTATATAACTGTAGCAGAAGAAAACAGACTACGGGCTAGGCCGAGAGCAGTGCTCAGAAATGCCTTTCTATCAAAACAAAAGCCTCTCAGTGATGCTTCAGCGCAATCCTCAGAAGAAAGAGGGAGCCACACACAACTGCTGTTAGATATTCAGGAAGGGAAAACCCTAAGGCAAAAATCCTGGGCAGGCCTAGACATGGCTCAGCATGCAAGTGCATCTGCCACCAAGCCTGATAACCTAAGCCTCAGAGGAAGGAGAGACTAACGACACCTGCACCCTGGCACACGTGTGTGCGTGCATACACACAAAATTACAAGTTTGCTTTTAGTTACGGCAAACAACTGGCAGATTCAAGGAACAATAAAAACATAAATTCAAGAGCAACGAGTGAAAGAAAATGGTGAAAGTCATTTGAGGAGACAGCAATGAGTCAGATTACACATTGTCTTTCAATCAGACACAGAAAAAAACTTAGAATTTTATTCAAATTAGGATGAGAAATTAGAAGGATAAGAAGGGATCTAATCAGGAAAATAACATGATATGATATTAAAATAAAATTACCTGGCTCCAAACTGGAGACAGATGGGAAGGGAGCAGAACAAACTCAGAGAAATCAGCAGAGCATTTCTGGCAGGAAGCCAGCAGAAATGATCACAACCCATGCTAGGACGGCAACAGTGTCGCGCATGCTAAGGTGGAGGAAATTCAACGATACTTTCTAGTCAGAAAGTAGTCAGGAATCCACACTGAACTGTGAACACTTAAAGTTTAAGACAGCTACCCACAGAATGTCTAAAGAATGGCCCAGCAGAAACAGACTACTTTACAGTCATACTTTAAAAGTATATACTGACTAGCAAGATCTTCTAAATGATTTTAGCTCGACAGTACACAAACAGGTGTTTTTTAACACAACAGACAAGGTTTGGGCCTCTACAGTTTTATTGTGAAAAGGAGAAGAACTACACCAGCAATTAAATATAGGCCCTTGGGGCTGGAAAAACGGCTCAGTGCTGAAGAACACATAACCCTCTTCTTGAGGACCTGAGGTTAGTTTCCAGCACCTGTTTATAAAATTCTCAAAAAATAAAGTCTGTACAATGCAGTAGTCTCATTCCAGAATTATGTTACATTTAAAGAACTTTCCAATTAATTTGTGATTAAGAAGGACGGAGGGATATAGGTCTTGGGACACTGTCTCCTGAACCTGAGTATGTGGAAAACCACTTAACAGTGTTACCTACAGATAGTTTATCATGAGTGGCCCATTAAAGTCTTCTTCTTTCCTGTCCAGTGTAAGAATTAAGCTATAAATTATGGATGGAGTAGAACCCTTTAATCGCCATGCACTGACGATGTAGGACTCACTACCTCTCAAGAGTAAGGTCAATGCTTGTGGCCTCATCCTTTACATTTTCAGTAAGATCTTCTAAAACACAGAAACCTGGGACATAGCCCTATCCATTCATGCCTGTGGTGAGATCAAGTGCTTCCAGCATAGTTAATTTTTCATGAAGATAACTTGATTAAATTGTACAAGTCTTTATAAAAACCCTAATAATACAACAACAACAATAACAGAACTGAGGAGATGGCTCAGTCAGTAGGTGTCTGCCATGTAAGCATGAGAAACTTAACTGAATCCCTAAAACCAGCATCTGAAGACAGCCAGGAGGACCTCAGCATCTCCTTGGCCAACCAGCTCAATCAGCTGATTCAGGTAGATCCTTACAAATCCAAAGTGGGGACTGATAGAGGAAGGCATTCAAGGTAAACTGTGCTTCTGCACAGACATCAACAGTAACAACAGTGAAGAGAGGCGCTATAACTTAGAACAGGGTTCGCCACGTTTAACCGCATCTACCTAGCATCACACTACGTACGCTGTATTTTGGATCTTCTCACCTGAAATTTAAGGAGTAATCTTCACAAAATGAGATAAGCACCACTCACTAGGATTTATTCAATTTATACCCCCTTAGCTTTTAACTACATTTTTTCTCTTTTGAGTATTTTGTATCTTCTAACTCTTTTTTACCACCCATAAAAATACACCCCCTCTACCTACAGTTCTGACTCTCACCTCTGCTGTTTACTAGCTGTAAGAATGGTGTACTCTTGTTGGGCAGTGGTGGCGCATGCCTTTAGTCCCAGCACTTGGGAGGCAGAGGCAGGCAGATTTCTGAGTTCGAGGCCAGCCTGGTCTACAGAGTGAGTTCCAGGACAGCCAGGGCTACACAGAGAAACCCTGTCTCGAAAAACCAAAAGAATGGTGTACTCTTCCAGGTTTTCTTACAATGGTGTATTCTAAGTGCTGCACCTTGGATATGGCTTAAGAATGTCAGCAGAAGCTGATGGTAATGCAGCATTTGCGTAGTGAAGGCTAGAAGATCAAAAATTCAGAGTCATCTTCAACTACACAGACCAAGGCCAAACTAGGCATGATGGCACACACCTTTAAAACCAGCACTCATGATCAGCCCTGTCGTCCCTGAACCATACAGGATATCACATTATGCCCAAAATATACCCTCAGAAAGAGAACAGCTACAATACACTTGGAAGACATAAAGCCATGTATTTCTGGGCAAGTTTATTCTATAGTTGCTTAGAGTTACCCGTGTTACATGATCATCTTCTCCTAGAACAACCAGAGAGAGGTGACTTTTGAATCCTAACTGAGGGTAACTAAGAAGTGCAAGGTGAAGTATGAAATTTCTGTACTATATAAGAATGACCTGAACAGAGTCAGTAATAAAACTGTTGGTGTGCACCATGTGCCCAAGGCATCTTCTGACCAATGATAAAAACTCAAGTTTAATCTACACATATGATTTGTGGAAATCATAGAATTTTAGAATCTAAGTGACCTTATAGAAATCAGGCATTCTATTTTTTGTTTGAGATATAGAATTTTAATAAAATTTTCTGAGATTTTTTTTTTCAAAAGGAGCTCTGGCAAAGTTTTATTAAAGGAGAACTTTCTTGGTTTACTTCTTACCCGTCTGTTTGGCATAATATCAGAATCACCTGGGTCAATGCTAGCCAGTGTGCATACTCTATTTTCCACACGCTGTGCCCAGTTCAACAGTATTGCCACTGGAATGATGGACACCAGTTTTAGCCAACATGGCATAGTATTCTATTTCAGATTTCCTCAAAGCTGGGCAGCTGTTGGCGAGGATAACCAACTTCGCTTTGCCTTGTCTGATCATCTTTAGAGTCTGTTTGTATCCCAGCATGTATGTACTTCCCACTTTTCATAATAAGCTGGAGCCTAGAAAAGATTGACTCCAGAGACTTTTCATCTTCTTTGTAGCCACCATCTTCCTACCTTAGGTGCAGGACAACCCCCAACTAAAATCAGTTGCCAAGATGGCCAGGGAGTGAAAAAGGATTTTCTGAGATTTTTATATAGATATTTTAACATTTAACTATTCACTGTTAACTAAGATTTAGATAAAACAAGTAGCAATTTGAGTAACAACATGATAATTATTTTAAATTTTTTTAATATTTTATGAGTTAAAAGTTACAATTTATATTAACATTCAAATACAGAATAAATTTTTCTCCAATTTTACAAATACATAATTTTTATAAAAATTGAAGATTTTTATACATTTGAAACCTTAATTTTTACCATATACTCAATGTATGTTTATCATATTAAATTGAATTTTAATGCACATTGTGATTTTCATAATTAAAGCCTTTTGTTTTATATATATATATAAAGCAGAGATAGGCAGTTGTCTGTGAGTTCAAGGCCAACCTGGCTTATATATAGAACTCAGCAAGGGTTACACATGAGACACTGTCTCAAAATCAAAGAATTAAAATTAATAAATTGAAAAAAGTTTAAGATTAGTATGAATACACGAGACCATCTAAAACAAAAGATAGTGTATCCTAAGATTCATGTGTTAGAAACTTATCCCACAGTGTGCTCACCATGGGAGGGGAGGGAGTGTAGTGGGAAGTAATTAGGTCGCCCAGACCATCACCCTCCACAGGGATTACTCTCAGGGTGACTAAGCTCTTAAAAGAACTATTAGTAGCTGGGAAGATAACTCAGTAAATTCTTTGCTACACAAGCATAAGGACCTGTGCTCAAACCCTGACACCTACATAAAAAGTGACACGTGGTGGTTCACACTTGTGACCACAGCACTGAAGAGACAGGTGGATCCCTGTGGCTCACTGGCCAGCTAGCCTAGTCTAATCAGCACATCCCTATGTCCCAGAGAGAGATCTGTCTCAAAGAAACAAAGTGGACAGCTCCTGAGAAAAGCCACTATAGTTTGATGTCAGACCTCCAAGCTCTCACAAGGTGCTGCACACACATTAACACACACACACACACACACACCTATATGACTTATCTCAGATCAGGATATCACAAGGTCCTGCACACACATGAACACACACACCTGTATGACTTATCTCAGATCAAGATATTGACATTTCTAATATACCAGAATGTTCCCTGGTGATCTTTCCTCATCAGTACCATGCTTTCAAGAATGGTATTGTTAGACAATTCTATCAGTCATATCATCTATGAACTTTCTATAAATAAAATTATTCAACTTATGCTTTTGATTCTCACTTCTTTTATTCAACACTGTCTAAAATATCCAGCACATGTTATGTTATTTATTTTTATTGTTATATAGCAGTTCAGCCTAAAAGCCATAGTTTTGGTTTTGAGACATCATCTCAATAGCCTGAGAATAGTCTCAAAACTCTTGCCCTCTGCAGCCTTTGGGTGCTGGGATTTCAGTGTAGACTAGGTAGAACTTATACTAACACTGTGAGTCCTGTTTCACTTCCAGAACTGTCATCATCATTTCTGTACCTTACATTTTTACACAAAGATCATTTTACACACATGTCCCAAAAAAGTCCCATATGATTACTGTCTAATGCTACATGCAAGTAATTCAGAGAAGTGTTTTCAATAAAATGTTTTCATTGAACCTTCTCCTATCCATAGAAATTGAATATTTTTTATTCCTATCTAATTTTATATTCTTTAATAAAATTTTGGAAACTTAATAAAGTTTTCTATACTGAAGAGAATTCCCGTTTTCTAAAGTGACGTTGCTGGTTCAAACAAGGACCTTCTAGCAGCACTGATTCCTCTTATTAGTACAAGTAACAGGCTCATTTCTTTTCAGACTTATTGAGAGAACCAGCAAGACTGCTCAGTGGATAGAGGTGGCTGCCTTGAAAGCCTGGCAAGCCATTTAAAACAAAGAAGGAACTATTTCCTACAAGTTGTCCTCTGACCTTCACATTCCAACACCGTAAGTGCACACTCACGTCACACACTAGAAACACACTGTCACCAGTCAGGGTCACTATTGCTGTGATGAAACACCATGACCAAAGCACTCTGGGGAGAATGGAGTTTACTCCTGCCTCCCCACCCTCACATACCCCTACACTGGGGCATTGAGCCTAAACAAGGACCAAGGGCTTCTCCTCCCACTGATGCCCAACAAGGCCATCCTCTGGTACATACGCAGCTGGAGCCATGGGTTCCTACATGTGTACTCCTTGGTTGGTGGTTTAGTCCCTGGGAGCTCTGGGGGTCTGGTTGGTTGATACTGTTGTTCTTCCTATGGGGTTGCAAATCCCTTCAGCTCCTTCAGTCCTTCCCCCAACTCCTCCATTGGGACCCCAGTGCTCAGTCCAATGGTTAGCTGAAAATTAAATTTTCTAGAAAGATGTTTATTTCATTTCTCTTCCTCTCCTTCCTTCCAAGTCTGTTGGACTTTATTGCCCCCTTTTTGTTATATTACCGACAGAGATATATTTGTTATGCTTTTGACTTTAACAAGAATGAACTTAAGGTTTCACTGTAGTCCATGATCCTTGTTAGACTTGGAAAAGCACTTGTTTTACAGGTCAAAAAAGGTTCATTTCTTTAGTTTTGGAAGGTTATCTTTTTTTTTTCAACTTTGACATATTTACTTTCCTTTAACACCAATTTTATGTCCCTTCAGAAAAAAAATGTATCATCAGCTGACAAGAGAATCCTGTGGGAAACTGAGGTCTAGTCACAATGTTAATATCTCTGGTCACACTGAACAGCAAGCCCTCTGTGAAGTAATTTGTAGTATTTGTATTAATTTTTATTAATTTTGTATTTATTATATAATACAGATTTATTAAATTTGTATTAATTTTTAGTATGAAAGAATATTAAATCTTTATAATTTGCTTTTACTAAACTTAGAATTTTTAAGTTTATTTTGCAAAAATTAAATAAGTAAATCTTGAATGTTAAACTATCCTTATATTCTTATTACATTTAAATTTTAATGTCTGTGTCCATAAAGGAGTTTGGACATAATGCATTTCCCTTTGCGTATTCTTTTTAGCCTGGGTTTCAAGGTGATATTTCCTTTATTAACCAAAAGCGGCTTCCCCCCTTTTAAATTCTTCCTGGATTGATCTGTATAAAATTGAGTTTTGCTCTTTTAAAGTAACTGATCCCACTCGGTACCCAGACTTCCCATGTTCTCCTCCAGGGTCTAACCTGGGTACCATATCTGGTGCCTAGTCAGACCACCCCTACCTACATCACAGCCAAGCAACAACCCACAGGTCCTATTCGATCAGCTTCCAACCACTGCAAGTTAAAGTTTCCTGATCTCCCACCCATCCATTTGCCCAAACCCAGCCTAGGTCCCATACACAACCAGTGCATCAGCCTAGTCTGGACTTCCTTGTTTATAAAAGAAGGAAGTCTAGGCTTGGGTCAGGATCCTAACTATCCCCCAAACTGCAGGACTCCCCACACCACATCCAGCCTTCCTCCCCAGCCTGGTCTACCCTACTCTCCAGGCATAGAACAGGAAGCATATCCTGTACACCAGTCCTCTCGGTCCACCTTATTTCATGCCACCCAAGCCATCTCCAGCCTCTAGACCCAGCCTGTCTGTACATTCTCTTCTCTGCCCCAACCTGCTCTGCCCTATCAGACTCAGAACTAACAAGGATCACATGCCTAGATCTCACTGCAAAAATACCAGCAATATAAAAGATCAAGCCAGGATCTTCTCTCCAAAACCTTCCAGTCCTGTAGAAATAAATATCTGCCAATAAGAATTACCTAGATGAACTCCAGGATCAATACAAACACCAACATCAAAACTGTTCTTTATGAGCCAGACATGGTAGCACATAACTTTAATCTTAGCATTCAGGAGGCAGAGGCAGGGAGGTACGTCTGAGTTTGACAACAGTCTGATTTATATATTGAGTTCCAAGCTAGCCAGGACTAAATAGTGAGATTTTGCTTAAAACAAACAACCACCACCAAAACAAAACAAATGTATCCACGCATGGTACTGTAGCCTAGCCCACTCCCTGTGAGGTATTCCTCACTGCACTCTAAGTCCTTAATCCTTAACCTGCAGGTCAGCACAGCCCTCACCCCACCCTCATCAGAGTAGGTTCTTCCTGCAGATGAAGATATTACAGAAAGCCACAGCTGATCAAACCGCAGAAAACAGCAGACCATGGAGCACTCAGCCCCAGCAGAGAGCTCCAGTATACCAAGGTCATGCGTATAGTGGGAAGTGGGCAAAGCAGCTCTAAGAGCCAAAGGACCAGTGTGCCTGCTGAAGACCGTGTCTTCTATGACAGGGAAGCTGCAACAACGAAATCTCAACATGATGGTTACCTAAATAAGACCTGAAAAAATCACAGGCCGATGTGGCTGGGAAAATCTCACAAGGCCTGACCCACTGACCCTCTATGATAAAGAGCTACAAGCAGTTAATGGCAGCTGAGAAAGAACCAGGGCTCTCCATGGATGAGTCTCCTGATAGGTTACTTTGTCCCAAGTGGTCACTATTAAAACACATGGACATATGAGCAGTAAGAGACACTCAACAGGGTGTTGTTATAAATGTATGTGTATGTGTGCACAATAATAATAGGCCTTGAATTTGAGAGGAGTTGGGAGGATACAAGAGGAATCCATGAGAAGATGGAGGGAGGAAACAATGTAGATAGGTGGCATGCGATCTCCTGTTTAACCTCATCAATACAAATCCTATTAGGGCTCGTCACTTTAGTTCCCTTGGAAGAGAAGAGCTTCAAAACCCACCAGAATACCATCCAACCACTGTAAGGAAACAAAGCACAGCCGCTCCCAGGAGGCCGTGGCCATGCCTTCAGTGTCTCACTTTCTTCCTCGGTATCCCCTGACACACTATAAAATGTACATTTAAGATACCGAATATATTCCAACCCTGCTTTGTAAAGAAAACAGCAACAATTCTATTCATTCCAATACTGTTTCCTACCAACTAGTTCTCACACATTAGTGGTAGGAAGCAAAATGGAGTTGCTGCTTTGGAAAATAGCCTCATCAGAAAAAAAAAATCAGCATACAATGTTCGTAGCAGGACTATTTACAATAGATGCAAAGTAAAAGCAATCCAAATATCTGTCAATGGATGAATAAACAAAACATGGTACTATCTACATATAACTGATAATATGTAGTGGGAGGTGATATAATGAAATTACAAGGTGCAAGCATGAATCCATGATTCAAAGGGCTGAGATACAATGACCGCATGTATATTTCCATGTAACATTTAATTTGAAAAGATTTTTTCCTACTATATGGATTTGTCTTCACATTACAATTCATATACAATCTGGATGTATAGGCTCATGTCTACCATGGAAGCACTCAGAACTAATTCCAGATGTGAGCCTATGCCCAGCAAGACTGCCGAGTTTTGTTTGTTGCTGCTTCAGACAGGGTTAACCAGGCTGGCCTCAAACCTCTCGTGCAGAAAGGGATGACCTCCTACCTCCAATGGGATTACAAGTATGTGCCACCCCTCACAGCTAAGACCCTTTTCTTGATGACACTGGCACGTTTGAGGAGGTAAAGCCTAATCAATCAGTAATCCCTTTTAAAATGGGATTCAAAATTAGTGTCTGTTCTCTCTTTGTTCTTTCTCTCCCACCCTGGCCCATACATATTCCCTACCCAAGTATCTACCTTTTCTGAAGCTATTCCTGAACTCAAGATGCTTCATATTCAAGTATTCTGACATTTGACTTCAAAGAATAAAGGTACTGTCAGTATAAGCACTATGCCTTTACTGTGCCACACTGAGGCTCAACAGCATTTTACAGAGAGATGTTGCAGGATATTAGTAATCGTAATCAAGTCATCTGACTGTTCTTCGTCTTGTCTAATCTAATGATGAGATATGAACTGTTTTTCTCATGATCATTTAGAGACACTTAAATCTGCCAAAGAACATCTCATCCTTGAATGTCTTTTAAATTTTATTTAAGCCTGGATTGAACAGGTATTCTTAAGAGTAAGCATTTATACAAATCAAGCAGTAATGCTTTAAGACATGCAAACCTCAAAAATGAAATACACTGCCTTTGTAGCTCCATTTATAAAGACTGCACATGGTTTTAAAGGCAAAGTATTACAATAAAGATTCTCAAAATTCTTCCAAAGTTTTGAGACAGTGTCTCACTGTACAGACCTAGCAAGCCTGGAAGTTGCCATGCAGACCAGGCTGGCCTCAAATCTACAGATCCACCTGCCTCTGCCTCCAGAGTGCTGGGGTTAAAGGTGTGCCATAATGCCTGGCCTTTCCCCTCTTTTTTTTTTTTTATTTTTTTTATTTTTTAAGATGTATTTATTTTATATATGTGAGTACATTGTCGCTGTCTTCAGACACACCAGAAGAGAGCATCAGATCCCATCACAGATGGTTGTGAGCTACCATGTGGTTGCTGGGAGTTGAACTCAGGACCTCTGGAAGAGCAGTCAGTGCTCTTAATCGCTGAGCCATCTCTCCAGTCCCTTATCCCCTCTTTTTAGCCCCGTCTCTCTTTTGCAGTGTAACTGTTGAGGGAGGATACAAGGTCCTCTAGGCTGCCAGCAGTTGTTCAGTCCCTACTGCTCTAGCACCAGTGAGCGTGCCCATCCAACTGTGTGCTCACTCCTCCTTGGACATTTTTAGGAGCTCCTTGGTGTGTAGCTTATACACATACTCCCAAATAGTGTCCACAAGCATTCAGTCTGTATTCTGAGATGACCACCACGGCATCTGTGCCTCAATTTGCTAGTGTTATTACCTTGAGGCCTCTGTTAAGACTCACAGTAATGGAATAGTGCAGAACCACATCCTGCTGTTTGCCAATGATGCCACAACAGGAAGCCACACTCTGTTTTTAATGTGCCATAAAAGTTATACTGGTTAGAATTTCAATGTACCAGTTTTTAAAGGAAAAGAATATAGTTCACATAAGATTGATATGCCCAATAAATGAATGCTTCATACACATACACACACACACACACACACAAACACAAACTGGTAAATGCATTCATGCCTTTATGTAGAAAACTAATTTTTTGTGGGTACTTTCATATTAGTTACTAACTAGGAACCACATGAGATGAGAAAAGAGTAAAATTCTTGCTTTCAAAAAGCATTCAATGGGGTTTTAAG
Organism: Arvicanthis niloticus; assembly: GCF_011762505.2. Taxonomy (NCBI): domain Eukaryota; kingdom Metazoa; phylum Chordata; class Mammalia; order Rodentia; family Muridae; genus Arvicanthis; species Arvicanthis niloticus. The sequence continues at coordinate 67,731,883 of NC_047670.1, forward strand.
TATTTAAAAATGTGTTCCACAAAAATGTGTTGCACAACTGTAATCCCAGCATTTAGGAGGCTGAAGCAGGAATTCTGTGGTTTCAAGGTCAGCCTAGGCTATACAGAAGCATAAGAATCAACAGAAAAGAGTTAACTTTTAAGGGCTAAACAGTGTGGTATAGGTAACTATGACCACAGAAATAATTCAGCTAAGTACATTCCCTACATTAATACGATACCACCAAATTTCTGCTGCACCACAGAAAACACAGGTAAAACAGATGCTACCAGGGACTGGGGAGATAGCCCAGTTGGTAAAGTGTTTGCCATAAAAGAATGAGGACCTGAGTTCGATCCCTGACACCCACAGGACAAGTTAGGCAGAGTGGCTCCCAGCTGTCAGCCCATCACTGGAAAGACAGACAGGAGGATCCATGGGGCATGCAGGTCATTCTAACCTAATTAGTGTGCCCTAGGACCCAAGGAGAGACCATGTCTTTAAACAGTAATGTATATGACTGTTGAGGAATGACTGACAGAGACTTCCCTGTGGCCTCTATCAGTACACCTACCCATGTGTGACAGCAAAAGTGAACGATGCTAGCCAAAAAAGACTAATCAGGAGGGTAGATGTACTTCAGCTTTCAAGTGCAGAAAGAAGAACGGGGAAGTCATTCCAAGAAAATGGCAAAGTAACAGTCAAGCCTTAAACTATCTAAATGAAAACAAAGAGCAAAGTTTCAAATTGAAGACATTAAGACTATATGAAGAGAATTAAAATGGAATACAACAGCTTTAAATACTCAGAGATAAATGAAAATTTATGAAACAGCTATAGAAGTGTATGACTCAGGTCGCTATGCTAAAACTGCCCTTGAAGAACAGTGATCTGGTAATAGAACAAAAGAAACCAAAAATGAGAAAGTAGTTGTAGGTACCGTAACTCAGTAGTAGAGTACTTCCTTGGGAAGCTTCAGGTTTGGGTTTGAGCTAGCAATCTAGAGAAAAGGGGAGGGGAAGAGGGAAAGAAGGAGAGAGGAAGGAGGAGGGGAGACAGACTGACAGATGGAAAACAGACAGGATTCTAACCTGTAACTTATGGAATCAGTACGCATAACAGCAAGAATCTTAATTCCAGACAAACCATGGAAAAATAGCTACAGCATTTCCAAGACGATGCTTCAAGTACTCCTTCAATGAGACTAAAATGCTCATTGAAAACTGCCACTTCACACATGCTACGCAGTCAGGCATGGAGGTTGCCTCTGTAATCCTCATAGTCTGGAGGTGGAAGCAGAAGGATTGGAGTTCAAGGCTAGCTTCAGCTACCCAGGGAGTGTGAAGCCAGCCTGAGCTATCTAAGAACCAGTTTCAACAACAAAGAATAAAGCTAAAACCCTCTTTTTTAAAAATTCTAGCCAGATCAGAAATGTAGCTCAGAGAATGCTTGCTGTGTACAAAGTTAAGAAAGAAAGGAAAGAGGCAACTGCAAGTTGATTAAAACCAAATGCCAGCCATGGGGGCACAAACTTAAATCTTAGCACCTGAGAGACAGACACATCAAAGGTCAGCCTGGTCTACATAGTGAGCACCCGTCTCAAACAAACAAACAAAGCTACTATTACTGTTCAGAATACTGTGCCAAAGTAATCTGACCAAATTTGGTATGTGTAAAAATTTACAATTCAAGTATTTCACTTAAAGCAATACTGTAAATAAATTCATAAAATAATTCAACATGTAGCTTTCCTGTTATACTTTATAATTATTACACTATTAACTTAAAACATGTAATTTTTAGAAAGTTGTACTAAATAACATTTCTTTAGAACCATTATCATACCTATGCATATATCTATTAATAGTTTGCTATATTATCCATAATAGCTTTTATGACTCCCCCCCTCAAAAAAGTTATACAAAACAACTCCCTTTCTATGACTTTCCTAAAGAGAAGAAATTTGAGAGAAAAACATCTCATTTGTGAAAACCAGCTTACTTACCAGTAACGTGAGCTATCCTATTGGGTCTTTTCCCTCACAGATCCACCCCTGGCTTCCGTCCAGCCCGAGGATCCTCAGGAAGCACATCCACGGGAGCTGAGGGCATGCAGCACGGAAGCATACGGAGGAAAGCTGGGTGGGTTTAGGAGGCTAGAGACATGCTGCAGGCACTCACTTACCTTCCTGAGAGGGGATCACAACGGTCCCTTGGTCCTCAAGGCATTCACAATAGCTTCAGAGAATGTGGATCTGTGGAGATTACCCAATAGGAGAACTCCAGTTACTGGTAAGTGATCCAGTTTTTTTCTTCTCTATCAGAATAAGAAGATTATTTAATTTTACTTGAGATTATTAACTCAGGTAGTGCTACAGGAGAAACAGATGCATCACAAAGCTAAACATGTACTCACCAAAATAAAAATGGATAAATATGTGGTTGACATACAGAAATACAAGGAAGATTCAGATTTCATTTGTAAATGTCCACTATAATAGCAGATGTATTTTTAAGATTATTTATTTATTTATTGTATATAAGTACAGTGTTGCTCTCTTCAGACACATCAAAAGATGGCATTGGGTCCCATTACAGATGGTTGTGAGCCAACATGTGGTTGCTGGGAATTGAACTCAGGACCTATGGAAGAGAAGCAGGTGCTCTTAACCACTGAGCCATCTCTTCAGCCCAATGGCAGATATCTTTTAACAACAAAAATTAACTCTAAAACTTTCATTTCACTTAAATATCATCATTTTGTAATATTAGTATAACAATAAAGTTGATCAAAATCTGCCATTTCTCAGGATTGTCAGGCCACCATATAATTTTTTTAATATTTTTTATTTTATTTACATTGGTGTTTTGCCTCCATATTTATCTGTGGGAGGTATGATATCCCCTGGAACTGGAAATACAGACTGTTGTGAGCTGCCATGTGGGTGCTGGGATTTGAGCCAGGTCCTTTGGAAGAGCAGCTAGTGATCACTGACTGAGCCATCTCTCCAACCCTGTAAATTTTATACTAAACTTAATACAACTAACATGGTAGGCTAGCAAACATTAGATTTCACATTAAAAGTCGGTAAGTCTTTAAAATTACTACTAGTACCTATTATCAAGTAGAAAAACACTCCAGTCACTGAAAAATATTAATTATTTTTTGTCCTTAAATACTTGTACCAACATGACTGTCATTTAAAGAAAAATTATAATCAAAAGGAAAAAGAGAGGCCTGGGGAGATGGCTTAGTTAAGTACCATGCTTGCTTTACAAGTATAAGGACTGTACAATCCATATAAAAAAGCTGGTTGTTGCTGTAGGGTGGTCCACACCTTTAATGCCAGGACTTTGGAGGCAGTGTCAGATGGATCTGTGTAAATTGATGGCCAGCCTAATTTACACAGCCAGCTCCAGGACATCAATGATACAGAGACTGAGTCTCAACATTTAAAAGCTAACTGTTGTGGTTCACGCTTGTGGTGCTGGTAGCAGGGAGGCAGAGACAGGCGGATTCCTGAGGTCTGATGGCAGCCACCCTAGCTTACTTGGAAAGCACCAGGCAAAAGAGAGACACTGACTCCAGGAAAGGGTTAGTGCTGGGGATTTAGCTCAGTGCTAATGTGCTTGTCCTGAGTTGTTCCTCACCTCCAGAAAGTCAGGCAGGGAGGAAGGACAGGATTGAGGGAGAAAGAAATGACACTTAAGTCCATGTACACCTGCAAACACAAAGGAAAGAAACCCCAGGCAGACTGTTACCTCCTCCTCAATGTACACAGGACATCCTAGTGCCTTTACCTCACACATGTATTCCCAACTTGCAGTGATGGCTTCAAGTCCTGCCCTAGTAGCACTAAATATAGATGCACTTCTGTACCTTTACCATTGAACTGTTAAACATCCATCCCCTACCTTCCAGATCTTTCTAAAGTTTCTTTTTGAAACAAGGTTTCATATAGCCCAAGCTAGACTTGAACTTCTGATTCTCCTGCCTTCACCTCCAAAATGCTGGAATTATGGGTATGTGTCACCATCAGTCCCAGTATATGCCATGTGGGGACTGAACCTAGGGCTTCACGAATGCTAAGCAAGGCCTCTAACAGCTGAGCTACCTACACCAGCCCACCTAGATCCTTGTGGCTCCACTCTTCATTCCACGGAAATAAACTAAAGAAAGTTTTTATGTTTCCTGTCTCACCTATAAAATTAAGTAAGACTAAAGTAATATAATATCGTTTCTCCACAGAAACAAATTTAGAATATGAGAATCTTGTATTTCAATGTTGTTATCACATATCTAGTACATAGCACAAATATCAAAGTCTCTTAGTAGCTTGTTAAAATTTTTTCTAGATTCACATTTTATTTTATCACGCACATTTCTCTGGGTAAATTATATCCATTTTCTAAGGCTAAAGTGTAACAATCAAGAATGACTTCATTTTTAAGTGACTAATTCATTCAAACTGGGTGCTAGAGCCACAGGGTGTACTAGAGTGCCACAGCTTGGTTGTGGTCTGAGTGTCTGTCTTCACTGCAGTGACACTGAGTACTGTGGAACATTCACACATCAGCCTAGGGAACTGGGACAAGGGAGGCTCTTATCAAAGCAGGAAGTCTGAGCTTGCTGGGCTTTCTTCCCTGACTTGTCATGTGGCCTGCTCTGCGCCTGCTCCATCAGACGGACTGTGCTCTTTCCAGAAGCTGGACATAGACAGCTAGTCCAGCAAACTCCAAACTCAGTAAGCCCCTTTTCTTTTTCAAGTACTCACCTTCATATATTTGTTATTGAAACAGACAGCAGATCTCCATTTTGAAGTGTAATCAACAGATTAGGGTTGTTGTTGTTTGCTTTTAGTTTGTTTGAGACAGGGCTTCTCTGTATAGCCCTGGATATCCTGGGGCTCTGTAGACCAGGCTGGCCCCACTCAAGAGATCCATCTGCCTCCGCCTCCCAAGTGCTGGGATTAAAAGCATATACTGCCACACTAAACTCAGATTAATATTTTTAAGAGTCATCTAAATCGATACTTTAGTTACACTCTACCTTACCATCAAGTCACTGAAGAATAGGGAGCACACTGCACTAAGAATTCACATGTATTTATACGGATTACAGGAGCAATTGTCTAAACATTTTAGAGCTAAAAGACATCATTCCAAATAAAGCAATATCCAATTTTTATTTAAAGCAAATATTGCCTCCACTTAGATATGTCTTCTAAACTTAAAATATAATTAAATTCAGTTTAAAAATAAGAGCATTAAGCACATTCAAAATATTTTAATATAACAAACAGGCTAACTTGCATTTGGCAGTGAAAGCTACATATTGTTGTTGCTGCATAAACTCAAGTAAAATGGCTTAGTTCTGTGTGTGGCAATAGGACTTGAACCAAAACCTCACACATGTTAGGCAAATGTTCTACCACTGAGCTATATGCCTTCACGCAGATTTTATTTTTAATTCCAGAGGTCATGATGGTCTGCTCAAAAATAGTGTCTTGAAACTCTAAGATTATAATATGCATCACCCAAAAGTTACTTCTCAGTATTCAAAACAGAACCAAACATTTCATCAGTAAAAGTCACCTCACAGAATCAGTCTGAACAAAAAAACAAACAAACAAACAAAAGAAACACCTAGATTAAAATGAGAAAATTAAGAGGCTAAAGCCAGGTAGGTCAATCTCTATAAATTCAAGGGCAGCCTGGTCTACAAAGGAGTTTCAGGACATCCCCAGCTACATAGTCTCTGTCTCAGAAAGAAAGAGAAAAAAAAACAACAACAGAAAAATGGAATGTGGTAGCTAGCTGGACATGGTGAAGCGCACTGAAATTATCCCAATAATCAAGAAGCAGGAGGATCCTTTGTTTTAGCCACTTGGACTAGATAAATAAACTATCTCAAATAACATAAAATCCAGGCATGGTATTTTTACCTGAAATCTCAGCACTTCTGAGGCCTAGGCAGAAGAATCACCATTAGTTTGAGGCCACTCTGAGCCTTACAATGTGTTTAAAGTCATTCTGGGCTTTCCAGCCATATGGTAAGATGCTATCTGAAAAAGAGAGTGGGGTTGGGGGCATAAGAAGCTCCACTATAGAGTACTTGCCTAACATGCAAAAAATCCTAAGTTCAAAGCCCAGCAGTCAAAATAAGAAGGTGGGTAGGATAAAGGTAGCAGGTATAACTCACTGTTAAGGCGCTTGTCCACTCTGTGAGGCCTTGGATTTCACCTCTAGTTGTCTTTTTTATTCTCCCCACCCCCATCGTACACATACACACACTCTGAATATTCACATTTTAACTCCATAAGCCACGATCAATATCGTTCTAATACACAACTATAATACATTATATTAGATTTGCCTTAGTAATAGAAACTACCCAGACATTAAATTTTGCCAGAACATTGTTGTGCATTATTTCTATATCCCAATGTCTAATTTATAAGACAAGATCTTAAAATGGCAGCTGCCAACCAATTCTGAAGTGAAAATATGAGGTCAGTGTATGACCGCTGTCTTGAGTGCCGCTTCACAGCTAAGTCATAAGCAACTTGTTACAAGTGATGGTGAGCTCCAGTCCTCCAGAAGTCCTGCTCTGCCCTCAGCAACCTGCATTCCTTAAATCCTGGGTTTCCATAATGGACTGAAAGTTCTGACTGTAAACTGTGGCGGCCCTGAAGTGGCTGCAACTCAACTGAAAACCTGACTGCAGCTTTGTAACAAGAGAGAGGAGACAAACAGCAGTCACAGGGTTTAAATTACTTTAACTACAGCTTACAGTCCTGCAACATTCTTCAAGTCAAGACTTTTTCCTGATTGATTTTTACTTTTGGCGCACTGGTGCTGTGCCCGGAGTCTGTGGCCGTCAAAAGAGGATGCTGGATAACTGAAACTCGGGTTACACAGAGACAAGAGGGGTCATGGGGTGATGGAAATCGAGCAACAAGTGCTCTTAACCACTGGGCCGTCCTCTCCAGCACCTTCAATTCAACTCTAAATAATAACCTCCAAAGTACAACTGTGTACTTTCTGTGTAAAACTGACTTTATAAAACAATGGCAAATTTTTCTAACATGAATTCAATATAGCCTGAAGTTAACAGTTCTAGTCACTATGACAACTAAAGTGTAGCTCTGAGCACCTTTTTGCTTCCTTTAAAAGAGAAGTTAGTCCTTCTTTATTACCAATAAGCAACATTTCAGTAATAATTCCTCTTTTACATTTTACCAGGTTTAATTCTAATCATTCAAGTTTAAAGTAAGTGCACTCTTACTTGAAAAGTATATATAAAAACTTCATAGATGGCTAAGTGAAGGTGTTTACTGCTAAGTCTAATGTGAATTTCATCCCAAGAACCCACCTAATAGAAAAAGTCTAAAAAGTTATTCTCTAAACCCTACACAGAGACAAATAAATACACAAATGCAATAAAAGTGCTCATAAGACTAAGAGTTTAATTCATTTGCAGAGAATTTACCCATTTTATTCAAGGTCTGGGCTCAATACACAACACTTTAAAAAAATTTTAAAAAGTTAGCTCCACAAGAGATGGTTCCTCACCTGTCTTTATATTTCAAATACTGCCCCTGCCATCTTACCTATGCCTGCTTTAGCTTAGGTCCTGTGAGAATAAGGCTATCCTTCTCTCCAACTCTGCTTCCATGGACAGCAGCAGCTCACAACAGCGTTTCAGACGGAAGCATGTTCAGATGCCAGCAGCAGCTCACTGATCCTCACAGCTCAAGTCTTAGGTGATTTCTGTGTGGCTCATGCTCCAAGCAACGGTTCCTCACACAGAACATGAATCTGACCCACTGTCCTTCAGGGATGCCTAGAACTCTACAGACTTAGAAACAGTGTACTCATCTGTTTGGTGAGCTGGCCAACAGAGTCCTACGAGTCCTCCTCCTAAAAAGAAAAGACAGAGGAGCCTCCTCAAGCCACATATGCTCACTCACAATTAGCTATGCAACTGTCCATATTTTCTCTCTCTCTCTCTCTCTGTGTGTGTGTATGTGTGTGTGTGTGTGTGTGTGTGTGTGTATTCTGAGCCATCATGTGGTTGCTGGGAATAGAATTCAGGACTTCTGGAAGAGCAGTCAGTGCTCCTAACTGCTGAGCCATCTCTCTAGCCCACAATTATCCATATTCTCAAAGTGATACTTTTTTACAATTAAAAAAAACTATTTGACACCAGTATCCACCCAAAGTTCTAGGAACATTCATTACATTACACTCCATAACTGTAAGTAAAACCTACATTTAAATGTATAAATTTATTCCTCCTCCAAAAAAGTTGAATAATAAATAATACTAAATAATTATAGCATTCTTCTTTAGGCATTAAAGCTAGCTAATAACATAATTTATTCATCTTTCTACCTATTAATATTAATCTCCCTTATTTAAACTTATAGATACAATTCAAAATTGTTGCAATTATCATGAAAAACTGAGGACAAGCAAAATGCAGTATTATTCTTTAAAATTTAAAATACAAATAATTGTATAGCTATGAAAGCAAATGTTGCCCTTGAAGTGGTAACCAAATGTTGCATATGTGTTCACGACATGGACCGTCAGGGAAAGCACTTCACCCTGCTTCTGCAACACCTCACATTCCCCAGTGCTGCTTCCTCCTTCGTGTTCCCTCCAACTTTTCTGTGCATCTTTGTTCCTGAATGCTCACTGCTAGCTCTGGAGGGAGACAACCAGCACTGCTCTCCAAGGTCTTCTGAAGGCTCTCTCCTCATCTCTGCAGTCACTCCCTCTCATCGTCCTCACCCACTTCCTGGCTTCCACTTAGTCCTGCATGCCAGCAAGTACAATGTACTAACGGCTCCTCTGCCCTGAGCCTTCACCACATACCCAGAGCACTGCAGATCTACCTTTCAAACTGACTCTGGATAGCTAGGGTTTAACAAAGCTAAAAGTAAACTATTGCCTTCCTGACACTTACCATCAAAGAGTCTACTTATCCAATCACATAAGTAAGCCAGACTCCATTTGGGAATCCTTCTTCCATATAACCCAATTTTCTGTCCCCATAACCATATCTAATTAACAATCAAGTCCTATAAATTTTCTGCTGAACATCCTAAAATCCATTAAAAAAAAAAAAAAAAAAAAGAAAAGAAAAGAAAAAGAGAAAGCCGGGCAGTGGTGGCCCATGCCTTTAATCCCAGCACTTGGGAGGCAGAGGCAGGTGGATTTCTGAGTTGGAGGCCAGCCTGGTCTACAGAGTTCCAGGACAGCCAGGGCTACACAGAGAAACCCTGTCTCGAAAAACCAAAAAAAAAAAAAAAAAAACCATTCACTTCCCTCTGCACTGTCAGTGCCTGTGTTCATCATACCACGACCAACTCTTCCTGGATTGCTGCAATTACTTCTCCTAAATGGTCCTCTGTAGTTAGGATTCAACCAACAAGTGTGATTAAGTTAGAATAAAACACTACTGGCTGTGGTTCTAATCATACATGCTATTGATGGTAAAAGAAAATATTTATTAAATGCTTAAAAATAAAATCACAGAAAATTAAATTATTTTATCCAGTAAAATGGGGAAATAAGATGTACCCCATGTAACTCAAAGTGAAATGAAATAAATGTTCCTTGGAAAATAAGTGGAAGGGCTAGAGAGATGGCTCAGCAGTTATAAGCACTGACTGCTCTTCCAGGGGTCCTGAGTTCAATTCCCAGCAACCACATGGTGGCTCACAACCATCTGTAATGGGATCTGATGCCCTCTTCTGGTGTGTCTGAGGACAGCTGCAGTGTACTTACATACATAAAATAAATAAGTAAATCTTTAAAAAAAAAAAAAAAAAAAGGAAGAAAGAGAGAATAAAAGAGAAAAAGAAAGAAAGAAAGAGGGAAAATAAGTGGAAACCAGGAGCTGTTGGAATCAGATCGCTAACAAAGGCCTCCACAGTTCAATTCTCAGTCCCTCTGTAAGGTGCAGGCAGGCAGTGAGAATCTCCAGCAACACTCGAAATCACTGATGACAACACATACTGCACCCATCACTCTTCCCAGCTATCACCCCACTCGTCACTAGAAGGCCAGGTGGAGTCAATGGCAAGCTGCCAATTTACACCAAGATGTGACTCTCGGACCAATGATTTCCTTAAGAAGAAAACACTTTAGGAAGACATAGTGAAACAAAACCAACATCCTTCCAAAACACAACCATCACTTTAGCATAGAATGCTTTCAGATTAGTTGTTTATTAATACTTCAGCACACACTGCTTAACATCCTACACTACTGGAATACTTCTTAGATAGTAAAATGTTAAATTTACTCTTCTGGTCAAGATATGTATATGGCAATCGACATCAGAACACCAGAAATTTCATTTATTCATATATTTTTAAATCCATTCATGTTCATTCCTCCCCTATACACACACAAGTAGGAGGAAAGAGAAGAGGAGGTATTGAGTAAAGGAAGAGGGTAGGTAGATTAAAAAACATGGCTGAAGCAATTTATGAAGGATGACTATATAAGAAACTACTTACTCTTTTATGTTCTGATATTATGGGTAAGCACACTGGAATCCAAATATTTTATTTTCAAGACTATTACTGTATCAGCACTTACATATTTGATTGTTTTAGCTAACACTTTTTAGAACAGGCTCTGTACTAAAACCTTTATCATCATTCTTTCATTTAAAACAGTGAGAAAAGTATTTTTATAATCTCCATTTTAAAAATGGAAAGAACTAATACTCAAAAGCCAGAAAATGGTAAAATAAAAGCATATCAGAAAGTTTGCAACAGCCAGGCAGTGGTGGCACACGCCTTTAATCTCAGCACTTGGGAGGCAGAGGCAGGTGGATTTCTGAGTTCGAGGCCAGCCTGGTCTACAGAGTGAGTTCCAGGACAGCCAGGGCTACACAGAGAAACCCTGTCTAGAAAAAACAAAAACAAACAAACAAAAAAAAGAAACAAAAAACAAAGTTTGCAACAGAAAAAAACAAACAAAAAAGCAAGCAAACAAAGCCATTCTGTCTCAGTTAAGGTTTCTATGGCTACAAACATCATGACCAAAAAGCAAGTTGAGGAGGAAAGGGTTTGTTCAGCTTACACGTCTATATTACTGCTCATCACCAAAGGAAGTTAGGACTGGAACTCAAGCAGGTCAGGAAGTAGGAGCTGATGCAAGGCCATGGAGGGATGTTACTTACTGGCTTGCTTCTCCTGGCTTGCTCAGCCTGCTTTCTTATAGAACCCAAGACTACCAGCCCAGGGACAGCACCACCCACCCACCCACAATGAGTTAACAGTCCCCCATTCATCACTACTTGAGAAAATGCCTTACAGCTGGATCTCATGGAGGCATTTCTTCAACTGAGGCTCCTTCCTTTCTGATGACTCTAGCTTGTGTCAAGTTGGCACACAGAACCAGCCAGTACATATTCAAATACAAGAGGAGCGCTCCAGAGTCTACACTTTATAAATACCATACAGCTTACTGCAGAGAACTCTACGTTTCAAGTTCTCTACGTTTGACTTTTCATTATTTTACTGAAGACATGTAAAAAAAATTTTAAAAATTATGCATGCTATACAAAAGTCTCAAAGGCCTCTTAACAGCCTGCAACTATTTTCACCTTGGACACAGCTGGAGCCCTCCCCTGCTGGTTTAGAAGACCTGCTAAGACTTCTGCTAAGAGGCAAGAATGTCCTATGTGAGCACAGGCCTTTAATCTCAGCACTCTGAGAGGCAGGGATAGGCAGATCTCTGAGTTTGAGGCCAGACTGCTCTACAAGTTTACAAAGTGAGAGGCAGGCCTACACAGAGAAACCCTGTCTTGAAAATCAGAAACAAACGAACAAACGAACAGAAAGTAGTATGTGTCATGCACTGACATAGCCCAAAACAGTGATCGCGATTTATCTAAAATAAATGGCTGTGATTGGTCCAGACACCCCTCCTCCCTCAGCTTCCCACATGCTAGTGTTACAGACATGTTCCTTCAGGTGCTGCTCTTTAGTTCCTATTTATAGCAAGTATGTTTTATGTTAGATGTTAACAAGATGTATAGCTACATCTAGGTATGAAGAAATTACAAGAAATTCTTAAATGCTTGGTAGAAAGTTTAAATCCTCCCTCAGGTAGACAGAAATGGTCCTAGACCTCCAGACACGTAATCTCCTAACTAGCTATTGGCCTTGCCATCGCTGTCACCACCAACATATTAGACTAGAGCCTCAAGTCCAAAGACAAACAGCACAAGGACACAGAAACAGTAAAGACCTCATTCTAGCAGATTCCAAACACTCCCTCTTACTTCTTTAGGACGACACCACAAAACTCTTCCAAATGTAGCTGAAATCCCAAAGGGGCCTGCAAACAACAGTGGCCTCAATTTATTTAAGAAACTGAATGCTGAAATCCTACTACACATCTCCTAACAGTCTTCTTCACTCTGCAGCCTGCCTAAGCCCTCTTAGGGTATCTAGCAATCAGGAAATGAGCATGCATTCTGGAGGTTCTTTAAAGATTCCCTCCAACTCCTAAAATTCTAGTGCTACAATTATCTAAAACAAACAATATTATCAAATGTCTACAGAATCTTTCAAAGCAGATGACTGTCAGTCACAGAACAGTTGACATAACAACACAAAGAGTAAAGATCTAAGAATCAAACACTGTAGATATTCAACAAATACTTGATTAAGTGAATACTTTACTTAAAAACCACAATAATATAACATTTCATTGCAAGCTTTAAATGGAATAATTGAAGAGAAAATATGGTTTTGAAACCAAAGGTTCACGGAGCCAGATGAAAGCTTGGGCTGAAATCCTCGAATGACCGTTCATTAACATTCCCACCAAGTGTAAGGGCTCTCTAGCCAATCCCAGAGACAAGAGAAACAAGCAGTGTCTTAGCACTCTGCTTTTAGAAACTCTCTCCCAGAGAAGAAAGAATAAGCCGACCAAGCAGCAGTCAGACAGCTTGGCTGCAGCTCTGGATCTGATACTGTGACTAAAATGGTCACTCCTCCTTCCCAGCCAAGCAGGGAAGACTGACAAATGGAAGGCTACATAAGAACAGACTGTGATCGCAGTAAAGTACTAATGAGTAGTAGAAATGCTTTGTGAATTCCTACTGCCAGAACCACTAACGGTCAGTAAAAACAAGCCTGGCGAGAAGCTGTTCAACTGTCTCCCTGTTCAGTGGCCACCACTGCTTACTACTTATGCTGCATGTTTTGCCTGTGTGCATGTATGTGCAACATGTGAGGGTTTAGTGCCAGGAAAGATGGGAAAAAGACATCAGATTCCCTAGAATTGAGTTGTAGATGTTTGTAAACACCATGTGAGTGCCTCTCAAAAGCATATATGGCACAATTTGTGTTGCGCTAGTTTTTAGGGGAAGTGCCCGTAACCAAATTGTATACTTGTGAGCCCCTGGAGAGCTTTAATGAAGGCATAAAGAATAAGTAAGATTTATCTACAAAATAGATTAAGCTTGTCCCAGGGGTGGGCAAGTATCCCCAGAGTATTCTATGTACCCCACCCTTACCTCCACCCTCAGGGAACACAAACTGTTCTCTCAGCTTGGGACCTTTTGACAGTTAGGTGTAGCCAATGAGAAAGCAACTGCCAGCAGACCTACTTAGAGCCTTGGTGACGAGCAAAAGCACAGCTCCTGAGGCACTAGAGCCAGCCCTACCCAGCCTCTGGGCATGGGAATGGGAAAAGTCAGTCAGCTTCAGGAGCCAACCAGATACACCTGGAGGAAGGGAACTTCAAGTAAGGACTTGCCTCTATCAGACTGGCCTGTTGGACAAGTCGGTAAGATATTTTCTTACAGTGGACAGTGCCAGCCATTCCTGGGCAGAGGTCCTGGTTATAGAAGGAAAATAGCAAAGCAAGACTGAGGGAACCAGACAGTAAGCAGCAATCTTCCAAGCTGCAGCTCCTACCTCCCTCAATGATCGACTATGACAGTGAGGCACAGTAATCCCTTTCCTCCCAAGCTGCTTTAGGTCAGTTTTCTCAGCAACTGAAAAGCAGACAGGGATGAAAGTTAGGGATGCATGGCCATGACTGTAGGTTACAGACAAACATGGGAGTGATGGGGTGGTTCCTGCTGACTGGACCCTGCTGCCAATGCTTTCTTCCTAGTGTGAACATTCTTAGTTCGGAAGACCCACTGGCACTTGCCTCACCTCAGTTACATAAAGCTAACCTCTGAATGTCAAATAAGAAAATCGATTCACATGAAGTGCATGGGCCAGGGATACTATGAAATTCTTGAGTTTATGGCTAGGTTAGGTGCCAATAACAGTCAAAAGGATTACAAAAAAAAAATCCTACAACTACTTGTGCCTATAAATATTAAAACAATAGTTTAAAAAAATTACATGAAGGGACACTAAATGGATAGGAAAAAAACAAAAACAAAACAGAAACAAAACAAAACCTCTTCTAGAAGCCTTATGGCTACTCAATAAACTGTGGTTCCAGGCCATGGAGAAATGAGACGAAGCTAGTTCAAAGCCTACTTCCTACTAGCTACTGTTTGTAGTAAAGAAAGAGTATGAAGGCTGATGAAGAACTGTTGCCAACGGTCTTACTCAACATGGACCCTTCATGTTAAAGCCATCAGTATACCAGGCAAGATGTGCCCACTGGTGGCACAATCATACCATGACTGGTATGAGTATACTCAACTACCTTCCGAGACCTGGTCCACTGGAAGGAACCACTGGAAGGATTGAAATCACTTACTAGGCAGGACACGGCCGGAGGCTGGGGAGGTCACAGAGAATGCTGGAGATGTTATTGCTGTGTCTTTTGCTAAACGGTTATGAGGCTGGATGACTAGACGGATGTTGAGGAACACTGTTCTCCACCATATCCACTCAGTGAAACCTATCAAACTACCTTCTATGTTTATTCCCCTGGGTCATTACTGTTGGTGGTTTTGTCCAAACAAGCTTCATTTTATAGCGTCAGTGATGACTTCAGACTCATAGCCAGTCAAAGTGCCAAGGACAAGTGACTCTTACCATGGACAACAGCACAGTGCTCTGCCCTAAACAAGACAAAATAATAGTACATCAAGGCTCAGAGATCATGTGGGAAAAAGGACCACGGGAAATGAAAACGAGCCAGAAAACAGACTAGAATGTTGAGGAACCCTATTCTCCAGCCACTGCCATCCTGAAGTCAGTGTGGCTGCACAAGACATTTCTCAACTGCAAGGAGAGAAGTACAGGTGTGTAAGAAGGTGCACGAGTCACCCCTTCTCCTCTATGGAAATACACAAACAACTGGCAGAAGGAAGGACTCTTCTTGGGTGGTGCGAGCTCCTCTTCTAAGTAACCCCAATTAAACTTACTGGTTCACAAGATGGTGTGGGGCAGAGCTGTTTCTCAGTCCGCCTCTGCCTCCCTCTCTGAGGCACACAGAGACAGTACTGCCCAGGGACAGGCCAGAAGGCCTAAGCACCATGCTTTGACGCTCACCATTTACTCAGAAACCACGTTTTTTAAACATACAAGGACCAATATTATGTAGGATGTTTAAAAGATGTATGCAGAATTTTGAGAAAGAGAGCAATCAGTCTAATATATCTGGAAAGAAATGGCACAGGATTATGAACTGTAACTACAGAAACTAGACAAAGGACCTGAGACAACCCATGAAGAATCCCAGCAAATTATGGTCAGTTGAGACAATGATGGTGTCTAGCTTAGGTAGAGAGAAGGTTCTGACACATCCAAGGGAAGGAATGTAGAAGTCAGATATAACTAGATAAAAATTAATTTCAGAGACTTATGAGGAAAAAAGTATTTGTGACATCAAGGAAAGAATATTTTCATTCAAAAACAAAAGCCACCAACAAAGAGCAAGAAGGTGACACTGGAAGAAGACTGAAATCAAGTCAATAAGGTTTAGCAATAAGGTAGGCCATCGGTTATCTCAGTTATCAGACGAAATAAGGAGGAGAAAGGGTATCTGTTCAAGTGAACCTACTTTATGAAAAGAAACCCAAGCCTGTAAAACTGTAGGCTAGCAGTTCACAGTTTTTGGTCTCAGGATCTCTTCATGTCTTAAATGCTATGCCTATGTGGTTTTTGTAAAGATTTAAATTTATTTTTATTGTATGTATAAGAGTGTTGGCCTGTGTGTGTGTATGTGCACCATATGCATGCAATGCCCAAGGAGGTCAGAAAAGTCTTCACATCACCCTGATATGGTGATATGACAGGGGATATGGACAGCCATAAGCAGCCGTGCAAGTTCTAGGAACTGAACCATGATCCTCTGGAAGAGCAGCCAGTCCTCTTAACCTCTGAGGCGTCGTTCCAGCCTCTGTTTATACGTTCTCATCTACATCTACTGAACCAGAAATGAAAACCGTGAGATCCCAGCTCAGCGGCAGAGCCTTCCTGTGCTACCCATGAGGACTTACATTCCATGTTCAGAGACCAAACGAATATGTAATATAGATTTGCTAGCTCATTTTAAAACTAGTTAAATGATATACTCCCTATACTCCCTATAAGAGAAAGAAAACCTCTGCATTTTCCAAAATAACAATAACTTTGTGTACAGTGCTTTTTTTGCAAGCTTCCCAAATCTATTTTACCAAAGTGTATTCTGTTGTACCTATTTATGCATTTAATTTTTTGCACTATGTTACCTTGGCCCAAAAATATGAAATATACTTAGATTCCAACAGGTATGGTAAAAAAAGAAAAGTTTTTTTTTTCTTTTTTTACAAAAACAGTGTCTTACATTGTAGCCCAGGCTGACCTCAAACTTGCAGTATGCCTGCCTCTACTTCTAAGGTTCTAGAACGACACAGAACGACAAGCACACATCGCTAAAACCCCGCCTCAATCCCTTCCTAGTTTTACGGATATTCTTACCAAATAGTCATTGCTTAAAGTTAGCTACAATGTAAAACCTAAAACCACATCAACTAAATTTTCAAGACAGTTCCTTAAAAACCTTCTGTTGTGTACTCTGATTATCTATGCATGGTTCTTTAACACCACACACTGCATTGATTATCAGGAAATAATGGCTTACTAAATTATACAGACCTTCCAAATGTGTAGATGTGTCATGAAAATATCAGAAATTACATTCACTGGTATCAACACCAATCTTACCAGAAAAAAAAAAAATATGGAGAAAAAGCAGAAAGTAAAAGTAGTACATACAAAAAACAAGGTGATTGTTCAGAAGCACAAAGCTCACTACCGTAATTATGGGTTTTCAAATGTATAGTTTTCACTTGAGTTATACCACTGATAAAAAATACTGTCAACTTTTCTCTTAGAAGTGACAGACTTAACTGATTTTACTTTCAAAAAATGTATGAAAGATTCACATCTGAATAATTATGGTTTTCCAGGTACCCTTTCAAGTGAAAACAATGTTTCACAAAAATGAAGACAGACAATTCAACTTGTGCCCAAAGCAGCACAAATGTCTCCCCGTGGCCATCACCCACTGTACACGGCTTCAGCACAGGTGCTCTGTATGTGCTTCCTGTTTCATCAGACTACTAAGAGCAAACACTTAACAAAACCAGCCTTGTGTCCTGTTTCCCCAAGGCCCCCTTAGGTGACACTGGGGTGGCCTCTTCAGGGAAGGGTACCCTGAAGTCCTGGCAGCAGTGCCTCCGCTCTGACGCATACACGGACACTTTACCTCCCCCTGCCTCTGCACTGCTCACAGTGGTCAGCAGTGAGAAGAACAGATCAGTGCTGTGAGGAGAACAATCTGGACATCACCAACTATTGTAAACCTGCTCAGAGCTCCCGAGGCTCTTCATGTGACACTGAAATCATCACTAGATACCATCCGAACATGTATCCCGTCACAGTTTCCCTGTAAACGATCAACTTGCCTGAGTTCTTTAACCCAAGACAGAGGATAAACCCTCAAGACCAATCCCTAAATAACAAGTACAACTGTTCTTCAAGTAATGAAGAGTCAGGACTGTGGATTCAAAGGGAAGCCCAGACACCAACATGGTCCTTGTTTTGCCTCTCTTTTTTCTATACCTAGTATCTACATGAACTGTACCAAACCTCAAATTAACAAACAGAAAGCCACTGTGACAGGTAACAGGTACACTGTAAAGGTTTTCACCTGGTAATAACTAGCTGTGTTATGGTTTCTTCAAAATGTGTACTTTAGAATTTATTCCTACTTTACAGAAACTGAAATAACTTGTAATCATTAATCAGCTCCTAGCCATAATACTGTACTATCTATAAACTATACATATATTTTAATAGTGAATTGCCATCTCTTCAGCTCACACTAAAGATACAATAATAGCACATCTCATAAAGAATATTTTAATTTATTCATTTATGTGTATGCGTACGTGCCTGTTACTGACAGAGGCCACAAGAGACCATCACAGCCCCTAGGACTGTCGGCTGTGAGCTGCCACATGAGTGTTGGGGATGGAACCAGGTACTGAAAGGGCACCTGGTGCCCTTAGCCAATAACCCACCATCCCGGCTCCTCACTTATAAAACTGTATGTATGCCAAAGTGTTTCTCATCTATAAAAACATTACCAAGAGCAAAGAAACACAAAATTTCCTCTCACTACAGTGAGTACCTAACTCAAATTTTGTGTAACCAAAGATACTAAAGAAACTTTGCTGAATGCTAAAGTGGTTCAAATGAGCTGTGAACCTGTTATCAGATTCCTACCTACCATAAAAGCTAACACTTTTTCTACTGTGACATCTTTCCTTATCTCGCCAAAGGGACCTAAGGACCTATCCTTAAAAACTACATTACCTGTTATACTTGAATGTCAGAATGACTAGAAGAACTTAGCAGCTCTCATTCCAATCATAGCTCAAAACCACAGCTAACAGCACCGTCACCTTTATTTATAACTGTCTGCTATCCAAATTAAGCAAGAAAATAATTGTCTATTCCGACATAAGATACTCATCTTCATTCAATCACCTGGTATTGATACCTTCACAGGGAATACTAAATACTTCCCTTTCTATGACTCTGAACAGTTTATTTCCTAGTCTTACATTATTATACTTACTGAACTTAAAACAAAAGCCAGCCATACAGGAGACTAGGCAGCACCTCTGAATGGTTTTATTGTTTTTGTATCTGGTTTTTATTTTGTTTTTGCTTTTTAAAATACTCCCTGCCTAGGGTGGCTCATAGCTGTAATCCCAGCACTCTGGAAGCTACACCAAGAGGAATGCTGTATGTTCAAGGCTAGCCTGAACTACAGGGCAAGGCTGGCTCAAAAGAATCCTGGGTTTCTTTTCTTTTTTTGGGGGGGGGGTTGTTTTACATTTATCATTGTTTCTCATAAAATCTCAATATA
This sequence comes from Arvicanthis niloticus, assembly GCF_011762505.2. Lineage (NCBI taxonomy): Eukaryota > Metazoa > Chordata > Mammalia > Rodentia > Muridae > Arvicanthis > Arvicanthis niloticus. Next base: position 67,751,238 of record NC_047670.1, read on the forward strand.
GAAATCTACTATCCTTAAAGTATCTTCTTGGTCTGTGCCGCCTCAACTCATGGGTGGCGCTGGGTGCAGGCATGGCTTAAAAGAACCCCCAGCCCTGAGAATAGATTTTTTTTTAAGGATTAATTGAATTTAAACTAAAACCATCAAATACAAAATGAAATTCAATGATAAAAAATGGCATAAATTTATAGGATACAGTTTATTAACTGAGGAACTAAAGCTACGTCCAGTGGCATTTTACTGTGGCACACATTGTATGAATACAGCCTCATTCTGCAGAATGACGTGACCTACCGAAGATGCAGCCAAAGAAAGTAATCATCTGTTCCACTACAGAGCATCCGAACCAGGTGCTTTGACTAAAAATTACAGGTTTGTATGTATACGTATATAAGTATACATCCATTCCAGTGAAATATTCAAAGAAACACTATGACCCATCTTTTATAAAGACAGACGAGGAAAAGGCTTCAGACATCTAAAGTAGATCACGCTTGGCTTCACATTTAGCAACTGAAACAGATTCAGTTCAGAGGTCGCTCTGACCCACGGGATCCCAATGCTGGCTGTGGTCACACAAACAAGTCATTAGCAAGCTGCATCCATGTGTGCTGCAGCTGCCCGCTCCCTGCTTTCCTTCTTAGCAGCCTTACCCTTTAAATTCTCTCTGCTAATAAATACGTCAACTGGGGAATAATGTCTCCCAACTACCCAACTTGCCTTCCATCTGTGTTCCGTGGTCCTTCATCTTGTTTTCCTGTCATTCCTATAAGGAAACGTTCTGCATGTAACCAGCATCTACTTATTAACAATGTCCTGTTCTACTGTTCCATCCAAACATGGATGTCACTCAATTTCAGAAAAAGCAGAAGGAAATGTAACAGACAGCAGAGAAAACAGACCTCCTATGGTTAATTTAGGGGCAAAGTCAGAAGAGACAATTCAGAGAGAGGAGGAAGCTGAGAGGGTCACAGTTCAGAACACTTACTTTTAAGAACAGAGTGTCCCTTAGACTTCTGGTGAGTGGCCCAGAGCCTCTTCAGTTTCAATCCAAATGACAATGCTTCTCTGAGTCCTCCTCAAGTAATGTCTCCACCACTAAAAATTGGATCTACAAGAGCTCAGATATACTGGTAAAAAAACAAAACAAAACAAGTCAGGGGCCTCCAGGTGGGCCTCAGGCCTCTTTTAAAGCAGGCCTACTTCTGTGGTGGAGCAACTCCCCTGTGCACTACAATCCTTCTTCTCCAGGAGCCAGGGATTCAGCCTGTTGCTTCTCTTCTGAGTGTCACCACCTACTCTACTTCTCAGGGCTCCTCTAACCCCAAGACTGGCTGGGAGTAGGACACCAGCTTCCCCCAATCCTTGCTGTCCCTGCAAATAAACAAATAGCTCTTCTAATTCCAGTGTTCTTCTAAAAGTATGAAAGAATAGAAGGAAAAAACAAAAGCACAATACAGTGGAAGAGATTCGGATTGTACTAACTGTCTCTACTTCAAAACGCCTGCCTCAAAACCACAAATCAAATGATCCCCATACTGCTCATTTACAAATACATATATATTACATGCTAAGCCATTTCCATCCTCAGAGAGACATAAACACTGTGCTTTTCAAAACACTTAAAACCTGAGTCCAAAAATAGCAAGTAGTTTCTCTTTTTAGAATCTTTCCTTGAACTTAAAAGGTATTTAAAACTTTGCTTTTTAATAGACACCAAGAAATACTGAAAATATTGTATTCAATGTAAATGAGAATTTGAAGTAAAAACCTATTGAGATTTACAAGACAGGTACGTCAAAAGCAACCAGTATTGTAGAAACAATAAAATCCTGACATGTCTCTACACTTACAATGTCAGCAAAATTCTATAAATTGAATTGAAAAACCTTTTAGAAATAACTTTGACTACTTAGAATGTCAAAATTATACCAGCCCTCTTTTTCAAACAGAAAATTCCCCAAGTTCTGTGATGATTTGTATTTTAATAGGCTTCACAGCAGCAAAATAAACACCTTTCTTAAATACTGCTACAAATCACAGGACTCTAAGAAGTAGTTTTACAGGCTGCCTTCCTGCAAAGGAACTATGACCAAGTGAGGACAGATCAAAAACGCCACTGAGTTTGAATTTCCTAGATTTAACTTTTAAATTTTTTTTAAAAGACAATTATAATACCGTATCTACCATACAACAAATTTAGGACCGGAAACAGACAAAGATCATGTAATCTCGTTTGTGTAAAGATATTCCAGGCACCCGAGTAAAACTGCGTAGCTGGGCTCACCTCCCAATTACTTAATTGTAAAATATTACAGAAATGGAACAAAAACCAGACGCAAAACCTTGGCCTGACCCTTCCGGACATCCGTTACTAAGAAAGTTTAATCTATGGCGATCCTCCAGCGATACTTTTTCCCCAGGGGGACCGAATGACACCGCGGCCTTTCCTCCGTCCCCTCCCCCTCCCCGTCCCCGTCCCCGCCCCCTCCCCCGCACACCAACACCACAATGCGGCCAACGTCTCGGCGCCCGGCCGGGGAGGGGGCACCGCACCGGCCACGCACGGAATGGCAGCGGCCGGCGACCCCCTTCAATAACCCATCCTCCGCAGCAGGCGGCACCGTCAACCGCCGACCCCTCGCCGCAAGCCGCGGCTCAGCCGGGTCGCGCCCCACCGCGGCCGCCGCCTGGCTGGCCGCCCCGCCGTCCCGCGTCGCGCGGGGGACCCGGGGCGGCGGGCGCGCCGGACTCACCGGGTGGAGGTGCCCTTCCGCACATCGCACATCATGCACTTGAAGGCCTCGGCGCTGTTCCGGAAGGTGCAGACGCTGCAGTCCCAGTAGCCCTCATCCGAGGCGGGCTTCGGCTGCCGCTTCGGCCTGCAGGACACAACCGGACACGACGCAGCGCGGGGTCAGCGGCAGGCCGCGCCCGCCCGGCCCCGTGCCCCGCCCCGCCCGGCCCGCGACCCCCGCCCCGCCCGGCGCCGCGCGGGGGAGGGGAGCGCGGCCGCTGACCCCGGCCGCCATCGCGGCCCATTGTGGGCAGCCGCGCGCGGCGCCGCACCCCCTCGTCCCCCCACGCACACGCACACACGCGCGCCCCGCGCCACCCGGGCCCCGGGCCGCGGGCGCTCCGCCGGCGGGCGCCCTACCTGGTGGGGCTCTTCTTGTCACCCATGCTCGCTGCCGACGCGCGCGAGGCCGCGGCCCGTCTGTCAGCGCCGAGGCGAGGGGCCGGCGGAAGCGCGGAGGCGAGGGGGCGGGGAAGGCCGCGCCGCGAGCTGCAGCCGCCGCCGCTACCGCCGCCGCCGCCGCTGCCGCCGCCGCCGCCGGATCCCACGCAGCCTCCAGCTGTCGGGGAAACTCCTGCCCGCGCGCACGTGACCCGCGCCGGCCAACCAGCGGCCGCGCCGGAGACTTCAAACGCGGGGAGCGCGGCCCAGCACCGGCGGCGAGTTCGCGGCGCCGCCTCCCTCCCGCTCGCCCGCTCGCCACCCGGAGTGGCCCGCACGCCCGGAGGGGCGCGGTGGCAGGTGCCCGCCGACACGCGTGCGCCCGGCGCGGCGGGGACCGTCATCCTTCATTGGGGGGAAGCGACCCAGAGGCTCGGGAAAGGTTCGGTGCCCTGCTTACATAATTCAATCGTGACGAAACCAGGGTCTGCTCCTGTTTTAATTCCAGAGGCGTCCTCTTGGCCTCACGGGGCTCTGCAGTGGCTGGTTATAAAACGGACGCTCCGGAGCCTTCCTGAGGCTAACGAGGTTGCTTGTGCCCTGGACACCACCTCCCCGCGACACACCTCGCCTGCTACACCCAAACAGCCATCTCGCTGATCCTTTAAGCTCTGCTCCGGCCTCGCCACTCTAGCGGGTACCCGGCAACCAGAGTTAGCGTGCCATCCCCTCTGATCGAGGGGCGACCTTAGCATGCCAAGTCGGTGAATCGGCATCAGGAAAGCCGCCCCGGAAGAAAGGGGAGATGAAATCCATTCCTTCTCCGAGCCCTGCCTTCTGCCTTAAACTTGGGTGTGCGGATGGAGGCGTTGTAGCTTAGCGTCAGGCTTAACTTACTGAAGAGGACTCAGTTCAGGCACTGCGTACTTAACAGTTGATCTGAGGCAAAGACTCCTGGTTGGGATACACTATAAGGGTGTTTAGAAAAATCTATCCAGCTGGGCCTGAGCAGGATGAAGCAAATGTTCGTCATAATACTCAAGAGTGGGATGGCAACTAAAAACTTAGGAGTTAGTTATTTAGGAAGTCTTTAATATTTCGAACTATATTGTCTGTGGGTAATTGAAATAGGAAAGCAAAACCCCAGCTAAGGGAGAGACTACTGTATTGATGTATTACTTACCAAACAACAAGAGTTAAAAACCAAAGTAGGGAATGCTCTCTTTGTTATCATTGGGAATTAGAGATTAATTGGGGTAATTAAGAGGGAAATGGGCTACAAGCTTCTGAGAGAAGAAACTCAAAATGAAGTGTAGCAGGACAGGCAGGAGTATAGCTCAGTGGTGGAGCATTTGCACAAGGCTCTGAGTTACTAAAGATTTGATAAAACATTGAGAAGATTGTTTTATGTGGGCTTTGCTTCGTTGCTTGGTGTTACTTTATTTTTGCAAAATAGAGAGACTGACTTAGTCTAGTATAGCACTTATATATTAGAGGTTGCATTAATTTTCCAAGGTAAAAGTTAGAGTGGTTTATGCAATGGAAATGTTTTTTCCTGTAATACCTGAGCCTCCAAGTAGGAGATAAGGATGTCAGGGCTGCTTTCTTCCAAGGCTCCACTTTGCTTGCAGATAGCCATCTATCTAGGTCCCATCTCCAAAGGGGCATCTTTGTACGTGAGTGCCTGTATCCTTATCTCTTTTTATCACCTCCGCCAAAGTCATACTCTCTTATAAGGACGTCATTCATTAGGGCCTACACTAATGATCGCGTTTTGCTAATGACTTATATGGACGTTGGTGTCTTGCCTCCATGTATGGCTGTGTGATGGTGTTGGATCCCTGGAACTAGAGCTACAGACAGTTTTAGCCCACCATGTGGATGCTGAGAATTGAACCAGGGACCTCTGGAAGAACAGCCAGTGCTTTTAACCGCTGAGCCATCTCCCCAGTCCCCGATGACCTCATTTTAATTACCTCTTTAAGGAGAAACAGGAGGAGGGTTGGAAGTGGAAAGCAGAGAAGCAATCCGTGGGGCCAGCTCTGTTCTGCCCTGTGCCTCTACTGCATAGCCTACAGGAATATACCTGTCAATCAGAGAACCTGTGTTCAGCATCTACACCTTCCTTTCTGGAGTTCCTCATAGGGTCCTAGTTGATGTTAGTAACGATCTCATGTTTCCTCAATGTACTTGCTAGTTTTATGTCAACTTGACCCAAGCAAGAGCCATCAGAGAGTGGAGAACCTCAGCTGAGGAAATGCCACCATGAGATCCAGCCACAAGGCATTTTCTTAGTAATCATTGGGGAAAACGCAGGCTGAGCAAGCCATGAGGAGCAAGTCAGTTAGCAGCATCCTCCATGGCTTCTGCATCACCTCCTGCCTCCAGGTTCCTGCCCCGTTTGAGTTCCTGTCTGGACTTTCTTCAACAATGAATAGCAATATGGAAGTATAAACCAAATAAATGCTTTCCTCCCCAACTTGCTTTTTGGTCATGGTGTTTCATCACAACAATAGAAACCCTAAGACCTGGCAATGCTCCTGAAGAGTCTTCCTGCCCAAAAAGTACTGACATCATGTGAACGCTAAGGTCTCCACCAACTTTAACTATTAGAAACCTAAAGAACTAAGAAGGGCTGGAGAGATGGCTCAGCAGTTAAGAGTACTGACTGATCTTCCAGGGGTCCTGGGTTCAATTCCCAGCAGCCACATGGTGGCTCACAACCAACTATAATGGGATCTGATGCCCTTGTCTGGTGTTTCTAAAGGTAGCTGTGGTACTCATATACATTAAATAAATAAATAAATCTTTTAAAAAATTAAAAAATAGTACTAAGAAGTGCTGTCAAGACCACCTCGTACTGAAGACCACCACCATTTTTACCCTCACAGTGTATCGGCAGCCCAGGTTTACCTTTGTAATCATATTCAGTTTCCCCGTTCAACAGGTCAAGTCCCTTGTTTACCAGGTGGCCCGGTGGTGTAAGGAGCCCTAAACATCCAAGTAGTGGTTTCTTCTTTCCATTCATTTGAACCACTGTAGTGGTCTCATGGAAGCGTCTTAGGACTCAAACCCCCCTAGTTAAGTAGTGTTCAGTATGGCGGCCACAGAAAGCAAAATGTCTGCTTTCTGTGATACGACGAGAAGATCCACAGCCCCCCTCTCCCTCTCTCTCTGTCTGTGTGCACATGTGTGTTCTTCTCTGTGTGCTCACATGCAGGCCAGCTGTCAACATCAGGTGTCTTCTTCCGTCACTCACCACCTTCTTTTTGAGATCAGGTCTCCTGCTGGACCTGGGGCTCTGATTCAGCCAGACTGGCTGGCCAGTGAACCCCGAGATCCTTTGTGTCTGCCTCTTCCGTGCTGAGATAACAGGCTCTCACCACTGCATCCTGCTTCTTTTCTGAGGGTCCTAAGAAGTTGAACTTCGGCCCTGTGCTTTTCACGGCTAGAACTTTCCCAGTTGAGCAACCTCCCCATCCCCTCCCCACTTTGCACTAGTATTCTGGTAACTGGAAGGGCAGCACCATCTTTTGACCTCCGACCCAAAAGATACATTGCATCTTGCAAGACAGCATCACACCCAAGCATGGTGATTGACACAGATAGTCCCATGCCTCAGGAGGTTACAGCAGAAGGATTGCTTCTATGAGTTATAGGCCAGCCTGGGCTATAGAGGAAGGCCCTATCACAGTAAACACACAAATGTACCAGAAGCACCATGCTCTTGCAGGATGTTGTCTGATACAATCAAGACTTCTTCATAAGCATTGTACTGTTCTGTAGGGGCAGTTGCTTCATAGAGATGAAGGGTGTGGCATGATTAGTGAGTTCCCTGGGTATGAGCAGAGTGCTACTTTCCTTTTGACATGAGATCAGTTCATTAATCAGAAGCACTGTTGTTCAGACTACATTGGAAGGGATGACACAGAGTCCACAGACAGTGGTACCAACAGGAATGTTCCATAATGCAGTGAGGGCAGATACATATCCAGAGTACATGCCTGTTTCACTGAAAATATCTTTCTTCCATTCCACAAGGAAATGATATATAATAAATAATGTATAATATAATAATATAATAAAACTCTTGAAGGAGCTGATTTCTTCAAGGAAACGAGCCACATCCAGGGTTGGTTTGTGCTGTTTCCTAAGTTAGATGCTCAACAGTAGTAACGTATCCAGCAAAGCTACAAGGTCAGCTTTAGTGAGAAGAGCATGCACTAAGCTCATGCAAAGGCTGGTTCAGACAATATGGCCACTCTGCCGGTGAACGCACGGAGAAAGCACTAGGGTGGCTGGGGAGTGTGAATGACATCCACGTTCTCTCGTTAGAGGCTCTCCCTTCACCCATGCTTTCTGTGGATTAGCTTCATAGCCCACTCTGCTGCTCCGTCTGAAATATCCATCCAATACCTGGTTCTCACCTTCTAACATCAGTTCTCCAGTCGTCTCTGGGTTCCTGTCACGGGGCTTAAAGGTTAGAAATTACCCATGAATCAGCACACGCCCACACCCTGACAATGCTCTAATCCAGACAATGTGGGAAGTTGAACTGCTAAACTTTCTCCTTAACAAAGTTTTTCTCTACTGCCTCCCCTCCCCCAGAGCCACTTCCCATCAGGGTTAGAGTAACACGACCATCTACCTTGGTTGGTGCTACCATATCATACGGAATCATTTGTAAACCAGGCCTGAAGTGTTTCCTTTATCTGTCACATGAAACTCTTTATAAAGCCTCAGATGTAGACAGAAAGAATTCCTATTGTGCATTTGTCTTTATTTCTGCTTATATCCAATATCCTACACACCATTTTTATGGCATGCTGGATGCTATGCATATACATATAGATTTTGGGCTTGGTCCATTTCAGAAAAAGAAACTCAAGGTGGTCGTTTGGTATTATGTCATGGTTAGCAGTTACCATCTCTGCGCAGTTCAATAGAGAGACAGCAGCGTGCCCCAAAGGAATCGTCTACAAAAGAGGCATAGGTTTGCTGCAGAGCCATAGAGGTCCACGCTATGACTTTTATTTTGTAATTTTTGGTACAATGGATATCTGCTTAGTGTGCTGTAGACTATTTAATAGACATGGCTATTTGAATATTATAGCTCACTGTTCTCACTGGTACTTATTTTGACATAGTGAAAGTGCTGTTTGAATTGTGTTCTTTTAATCTAAGTGTGGTGGCGTGTGTGTGTGTGTGTGTGTGTGTGTGTGTGTGTGTTATCTCAGTACTCTAGAGGTAAAAGGAGCCTGAGTTAAAACTGAGTGACATAGCAAAAACTTAGTGTGTGTGTGTGTGTACATGTGCATGTGTGCGTGCATTTGTGTGTGCACGTGCATGCGTGTGCGTGTGTGTGTTATCTCAGTACTCTAGAGTAGAGGTAGAAGGAGCCTGAGTTAAAGCTGAGTGACAGCAAAAACTTAGTGTATATGTGTGCGTGTGTGTGCATGTGTGTGTGTGTTCACACGTGTGCACATTTGTGTAATTGTCTGGTCATGTTCAGAAATTCTCTTTCATCATCTATCACTTTCAGTTCATACTATATGTCCATGACTTTTCAACCATACTTTGTTCCGTTTTCATCTTGTTTTCTACACAGATCGCTGTTTCAGATTATCCTTTCCATTTTTTCATCACTTCTGTTAGATTCTATTTCTTCTCCATCTACTTCTCCATTCCTCTCCATTTTTGTCTACTTTGTTATTGATTACCCAGGATCTCCTGTGAGCACAAGCTATTCTCACTCTGTAGCTGAGGATGACTTTGAATTCCTGGTTCTTCTTTTTCTACCTCGCCAGTGCTGAGATTCCAGATGCAATGCTATGTCTGGCTTTCTCTGTATTTTCGTGTGTGTGTGTGTGTGTGTGTGTGTGTGTGTGTGTACATGCATCTAGGTGCTGTAAAAGAGTCTCAAATCTACCTGGGCTGGAGTTAACAGGCAGTTGTGAGCCACCTGACATAGTGCTGGGATTTGAACTTGGGTCCTGTGCAAGAACAGCAGGTGCTCTTAACTGCTAAGCCATCTCTCCAGCTTTGCTCCATATTTTCTCAATAGTAGCATTTTATGTGTTCCAGTTCTTATTAAAGCCATTTGAGTTGCTTTTAAAGTGCCCCATGAGTAAGATGTTTATATGTATTGTTGTGGAATATCCAAGATTGCAAAAGAGAAGCTGGTCACAGTCGGAGTTGCTTGGTGTATGAGGATTTTTAAACGTGCCGTTAAGTTACTTGTTCACAAAGAGTTTTAAGTTCACCATCACTAAAAAGCAAAGTCTCCAAGTGAAAAGTTCTTTACAGTCATAATGGACTTATATCCTGGTGTGTTCTTGCACATCAGCAACCTAGGTACTGAAAGAGCACAGGGAACAACTCCATGTATACCCCACAGTCCAAAATGTTAGCGATGTTGTAATTACTAACAAGTAACATTTTAATGGACACATTGCAAGGATTTTACCCCAGTCACTTATTTATTATTTTTTAAGATTATTTATTTATCTCATGTATATGAGTACACTGTTGCTGTCTTCCGACACACCAGAAGAGGGCATCGGATCCCATTACAGATGGTTGTGAGCCACCATGTAGTTGCTGGGAATAGAACTCAGGACTTCTGGAAGAGCAGTCAGTGCTCTTAACCACTGAGCCATCTCTCCAGCCCCCTAGCCATTTATTATATTAGCTTAATAAGCTTTCAGTATGAAACACATTGTAGTTATACTTAGAACCTTTGGCAAGGTGATTTCTGCTATGACATCTGAAAATTTAGAAGTACCTAAAAATCTTTCTACAAAACAAAACAAAGCAAACAAACAAAAAAAAACAACAACACAGCTACCCTTTCAAATTTCTCAGCAGGAAGTGTTCTTCCTCAGACCTAACCAAGGGGGGATTTTCAATCTTTTGTTCTAACACTTTCCATAAGAAAATGTTCCTAGGCCAAGATTGGCGGCACATAATTTTAATCCTGATAGTCAGAGGCAAAGGCAGGTGGATCTCTGTGAGTTTGAGGCCAGCCTGGACTACACAGGGGCTTCTAGGACAGCCCAGGATGCATAACCCTGTCTCAAAAAGAGAAAGTGACTGGGCCAGTGTCTGTGCATTTGTTTTTATAATAATATAAATGACACTATTAGAATAATGCATTTCATGAGAAGAAACTACAGTCACAACCATGCCATCAATGCAGAAAAGAGCTGTTTGAGGGGAGGCAGGGCCAGCCAGAGGGAGCAGAGAATGGGGAAGCCAAGGGGGAGGGGCTAAGAACAAAAGAAAATAGCTTATATGTATACACATGGCAAAAACAGTGCTGGGCTTGCACATATTCTAAAATTCAAAAACAAAGGAAATTAACATGGCCCCTGCACAAGGGTGTACACAAATCCATGAAGAAGTCCACGTATTTAATGTGACTACAGTACATTCTGTACATGCGTAAAATGTCATAGTGAAGTTCATCATGGTAACTGATTGATATATGCCAACAAAAACATTAGAATGTCCCCAAATAACCCATTTTGTTAATATAGTTTAGCAACAAACACATCATAAATATATATAAATATATATATTATATAACCGATATATATATAATATATATATATCCGATAGCATTTTATATAGTATGTACTATAATGTTTTAACTATTACTGACATTTCTCAGATTACATTTTGGTTTTGTTTGTTTGTTGTTGCTATGACTCTGACTTTTATTCTCACGGGGCAACAATTCATGGGTCCAACATGGGGTTAATCTGAGCTGTGCTCTGTGCCCAGAAGACTGCAGCATCCTGAACTTGGAAAGGCCCCGGTTCAGGTCCAGGGAGGGATACATACTGTAATCTAGTGCTGAAGGCCCTTTAGGTGGTGATGTCAGCAGCTGGGGGTGTAAGTGGGCTCTTGGCATGAACTTTGCTTCTTGGGAACTGCTCGCATCCCCGTTTCTTTCCTTTATCTTTGTTTTTGTTGTTTGTTATTTTTGGTTTTGGTTTACTTATGGGGTGTGTGTCACCGTGTGTGTGTGTGTGTGTGTGTGTGTGTGTGTGTACGTGCACATGCATGCCTGCACATGCAAATTGAAGTTGTGTGTCATCTTCATTCTTTACCATCTTTTTTTTTTTTTTTTTGACAAGGTCGATTATAAAACAGGAACTCACTCACCAATTCACCTATGCTAGATGGCCCTCAGGCTTCAGGGATCCCCCTGTCTCTAACCGGTAGCCCTGGAGATTTCTCCAGCACTTCATTCCTTTAAGGTCTCACACTGAAGACCAAACTGTCCTCAAACTAAGGCAGTCTTACATCTGTGTCACCAATACAGAGATTACAACTGTGAACTACCACACTTAGCTTACATTTCTAAATTTCTGACTAGATAGATTCCTGAAGTACTTTGAAATAATAGAATTTTATGGAGTTAAAGCTATCTAAAATTTTCCAAGTCCATGTATTTTAAGTTTAACTGGAAAGACAAAGATGTATACAAAATTCTTTATAGCACCAGGTGTGGTACACATGCCTTTAATTCCAGAGGTAGAGAGAAACGTATATCTGAGTTGAAGGCTAGCCTGGTCTACATAGTTCCAGGCCAACCAGAGCTATGTTCCTTTAAGGTCTCACACTGAAGACCAAACTGTCCTCAAACTAAGGCAGTCTTACATCTGTGTCACCAATACAGAGATTACAACTGTGAACTACCACACTTAGCTTACATTTCTAAATTTCTGACTAGATAGATTCCTGAAGTACTTTGAAATAATAGAATTTTATGGAGTTAAAGCTATCTAAAATTTTCCAAGTCCATGTATTTTAAGTTTAACTGGAAAGACAAAGATGTATACAAAATTCTTTATAGCACCAGGTGTGGTACACATGCCTTTAATTCCAGAGGTAGAGAGAAACGTATATCTGAGTTGAAGGCTAGCCTGGTCTACATAGTTCCAGGCCAACCAGAGCTATGTTCCTTTAAGGTCTCACACTGAAGACCAAACTGTCCTCAAACTAAGGCAGTCTTACATCTGTGTCACCAATACAGAGATTACAACTGTGAACTACCACACTTAGCTTACATTTCTAAATTTCTGACTAGATAGATTCCTGAAGTACTTTGAAATAATAGAATTTTATGGAGTTAAAGCTATCTAAAATTTTCCAAGTCCATGTATTTTAAGTTTAACTGGAAAGACAAAGATGTATACAAAATTCTTTATAGCACCAGGTGTGGTACACATGCCTTTAATTCCAGAGGTAGAGAGAAACGTATATCTGAGTTGAAGGCTAGCCTGGTCTACGTAGTTCCAGGCCAACCAGAGCTACATAGTGAGACCCTTTCTCAAAAACAAAACTGTAGGTGTGGGTGTGGGTTCATGTATGTGTTTGTATTTGTATACATACATATGCACAATACATATACAATATAGTCTCCTATGAATTTTGGAGAATGTGTAGAGTCATGTAATCAGGATGACACAGTCAAGATGTAGACCAGTGGGTCAGAGAGATAACTCAGTAGTTAAGAGCACTGGCTGCTCTTCCAGAGGTCCTAAGTTCAATTCCCAGTAACCACATGGTGGCGCACAACCATCTGTAATGGAATCTGATGCCCTCTTCTGGCATGCAGGTGTACCTGCAGATTGAGCACTCATAAAAATCAATCTTAAAAAAAAAAAAAAAAGAAAAAGAAAAGAAAAGAAAAGTAGAGAAGTTTCATCATATCCAAGCTTGCCACCTGCTGTCTGGTATGGCTAAACAGAACCTCTGTCAGCTAATGACCTATTCCCCACCCTAGATGACTTTTCCTGGAATGCACTGTGTAACAATTTCCTCCAAGATTGAAACTTTCCATGAAGCAGAAAGTTCCTTCGACAGGAAAATAACAACTCAAAATAGTTTCAGGAAGTCCCTGAAGCTGACAAGATTCGCTAGGCCCCTCCATGACAAGAGCAATCCATAAAGCTGAGAGTCCCCTTCAGAGGAAGGTAAATTGAGTTGCAAAGAAGATGCTCAGATGAGCTAAGCTGCCAAGAAGACTGAGAAAGCTGAGTTGCAAACCGTCAGGAGAAAGGCTGCCAGAAAGACTGAGAGTAGAGCAGCAGCCTGGAAAAAGCAAGAAGCAGCTGAGCAGCCTTGAAGAGGCTTAGACCAACTGAGGCACATAAGAAGGACACCCTTCAGCCTGCTGAGCTGCCTGCAGACTGTGCAGTGTGCTCCAGGTTCCCAGTTTTGTGAGCTGGGGAAGGCTTTGGTGATGCAGCTGTCTTTAAGTCATTTCTGCTCCTGTAAGTAAACCTTCACCCATATTCCTGCAAGCAACTGAAATGAAACTCATTAGTTCACTAAACCGGACTTTGGTGGTATTGGTACTTTTGTTTGTTATGAGTATTGCATCTCCCCAGAGACAACATGATGTCATTCAAATAAAAGCAAACAAAATATAGTGTCTCCCATCTGGAACCTTTCACACAGAATAATGCATTTGTGTATATCTGTGCATTCTTGTCTATACACATGCTTGTATGAGTGAGCTGCATGCATATGTGGAGGCAGAGGATGTGGATAATATTAGTTTTCTTTCCTCAGGAGCTATTTTTTTTATCTACCTACCTATCCACCCACCGTCCATCCATCTGTCTATCTATGTTTTTGTTTTATTGAGCCAGAGTTCCTTATTATTCTGGAAATTACCAAACAGAATAGGCTGGGGTGAAGGGCCAGGAAACCTAGGGATCTGCCTGTCCCTGCCTCCTTGATGCTGTAATTCTAAGCATGTGCCACCACACCCAGCTGGTATATGAGTTCTGGAAGTCAAACTCCTCACGCCTGTGCAGCAAGCACTGATAGGCATTTCCTCTCCCTACGCAAGGCAGATACAGGACAGTTTAGACCATATTAAAAGCAGATAAAGGTCGGTTTATTGGGTGGCAGCTCTTAGGTGGGTTCTCTGATCTTACAGATGAAGGTCAGTGAAGTCAGGCATGTGCGCCAAAGCAAGTGGGTTTTAGAGAGCTCAGGAGAGGAGTGATGACGCACCAGCTAGTGTGAGGAGCCGCATTCGCCATTACAAGATGGCGCCGGCTTCTGCTTCCTGGTTCTTCACGGAAGCTTTACTTGAGAATGTGCCTGCGCATGGCGCGAAAACCGAGTATGACAATTGGATGAGAGATTTGAGCCAATGAGGGATCTGCACGTCTCCCAAAGCTCTATTTAAGCAGCGGGCTTTCTGAGCTCGGGGTCCTTCCCCTTTTCTCCATCTTGAAGAGCTGTTCAATAAATGCTGTCAGAAGAATCCTGAGTGTGGCATTCTCCTTCTCGGCGAGGTAGCGCGTCGCAAGCTAGGAAGTGGGCTCATGTCCATACATGGCCAAAATCTGAGCCCCTGGGCAGAAACTCTTCGGTGGATTGCTGGGAACATAGAGACGAGGAGGGATGACATGTTAGCTTTCTCCAAGTGGGCAGGGGAGTTTTCTCTGTGAGGGCGGGGGGAGGGGGGGAAGGAGGGCAGACATGGTTTCCCAGCTTGAACAGGAGATGAGCAGGGGTTCCAGGCTTACCAGCACCTTAAACCATTAGCCATCTCCTCAGCCCTGTCTTTTAACATTTTAAAGTTGGCATTTAAGGCTGCGATTGATTTAAGCAAACTTTTGTGTAAAGCTTAGAATGTGAATTAAATACATGTTTCACTTGAGATCCAGTTGCTCCAGAACTGTTAACCTTTGCACAGTTGTTCCCAATCGATCGACTTTGAAGGCTTATCACACAATTCTCTTATGTTCTGTTGGTCAGCATGCCTGTTCCTTTTCTCAGGCCCATTACAGATTGAGCACTATAGATCAATCATTAATTTTTTAATCTAATGTAATAGATATTGGTAATGAGGTTCTCATATCATTTCAGTTGTTTATGGGTGTTTTTTTATATAATGGATCAACTTCTGCTGTTAAGCTGTTTTGTTTGAGAGGTTAGGACTTTGGGTTTGCTGTTGATCATGTCATTCTGGATAGCCCAGACACACTTTAAATTTATGATCATCTTGCCTCCCTACCCCCCCTGTGATTACAGACATGCACCACAATGCCCTCTGTGCTATTAAGTTTTATTTGTATTTACTGGTTTAGTTCTGTTACTGCTATTTCTATTAAAATAGTGATATGTAGGGCTGGTAAGATAGCTCAGTGGTTAAGAGCACTGACTGCTCTTCCTGAGGTCCTGAGTTCAAATCCCAGCAACCATATGGTGGCTCACATCCATCCATAATGAGATCTGATGCCTCTTATGGGGTGTCTGAAGACAGTTATGGTACACTTACATATAAGTAAATACATACATACATACATACATACATACATACATAAAGTAGTGATATTTATTTCCTTTGACTTGGGAACTATTATATCTTACATGAGCAGTTTTTCATTTCCTTTGATGTGGAGATTGAAACAGGACTTTGTGTGTGTCATAGTTTGTGGGGAGCCGACAGAAGGTGGATATCATCCTTGCAGCCATCTTGAGCCATATACCCTGATAAGAGATTTGATTACAATAGCCTGCAACAGCTGAGCACACTCTGATAACATCTTGGTTTAGATACCCAGAACCTTCCCTTGGGTATGTGAGACTTAAAGCTGTGATTTAGAGCTGAGACTTAAGGGTGTGACTTAAAGATCAGATTTAGAGACAAGGCCTAAGGGCATGACTTAAAGGCGTGACTTAGAGGCGTGGCTTAGAGGTGAGACATATAAAAGTCAAGAGGCAGACAGAAGAAAGCAACAGATTATTAGGCACTTGTAAGTACAACTTGGAACTAGGAATTAGGTTAGAGAGTACAACTTGGAGTTAGTTATTAGGCATTAGGTATTAGGCACTTGAAAGAAGAGCACTTGAGACTTGGAGCTGAAAGAATTATAAGGTATTAAGCAAAGAGAATTAGACATTAGGCACTTAGCACTTGGAAGAAGTAACTTGGAACTTGGAGGCACTAGGGACTAGGAACTAGGAACTGGGGACTAGGAACTAGGAACTAGGAACTGGGGACTTGGAGAGAAGAATAGAGACTGAAGAATAAACAGGATTGAATCACACTCTGTCTGGTCTCCATTCTTCATGCCCATCCTCACTCTCTCTCTTGCTGAACCCTGACCCGAGGACTGAAGCAGCTTGGGGCAGTTCGGGCTCTAACAATTTAGCCCCCAAGGCTTTTGGCAGTGTGGGTTCCAACATTGACAGAACGGTCTGAGACATTTCGGTCCCCAAACGTGGGACACCTCGGGCCACGACAATAGTTAGGGTTTACTGCTGTGAATAAACACCATGACCAAGGCAACTCTTAAAGGACATTTATTTGGGGCTAGCTGACAGGTTCAGACTTTCAGTTCATTATTGTCAAGGTGGGAGCATGGCAGCTTCCAGGCAGACATGGTGCAGGAGGAGCTGAAAGTTCTACATCTTCATCTTAAGGCTGCTAGGAGAAGACTGGCTTCCAGGCAGCTAAGTCTTAAAGCCCACACCCACAGTGACACACTTCCTCTAACACCTACTCCAACAATGACACACCTCCAAATAGTGCTGCTTCCTGGGCCAAGCATATACAAACCACCACACACTGAGCCACACACCAAGCCTCATGAACTAGCGTTGGAGTGCTTATTTACTGTGAAATACAAGTAACTAAAAGTTACCATTTTAACTCTGTTTGTTTTTGTTTTTCAAAACAGGGTCTTTGTATAACCTTAGCTGCCCTGGAACTCTCCCTGCAGACAAGATTGGCCCCAAACTCAGATATCCACCTGCTTCTCTCTGCTAAGGGCTGGGATCAAAAGCGTGTCTGATCCCACCATCACCTGTCTGTTTTTAAGTGTACAATTCAGTAGGTTGAAGTATACTCACATTGTCGGGTTATATAAGCATCACCGACATTTCCACCAACTTTCAACTTTTAAAGGTGAAATATCCAACAGTAACTGACACTTCTTGTCCCCAGGCTCTGGAAACCACCATTTCACTTGTGTCTTTGGGGATGCGACAACCACGCACATACAGACGCAGAATGCTCCTTTCAAGCCTGACTCATCTCACTTTATGTCTTTGAGGTTGAAAATATTTGAGAATCTCCTTCTCCTTTAATGTTGCATCACATCCCACTGCATTATAACAGACAAAGCTTTCCTCACGCCTACAGAAAGAAACACGACAAAATCCCCACCAGGAAGGAACAGCTGGTCTTCCCGCCATCCATCATGGCAGAAAAAAACGCAGTAGCAGGCATGCGCGAGCTGCTCATCAGGTGCCCTCAGTTGGGAAGGAGAAGGGAGGGAATGCTGGTCCTCAGCTCGGTTTCTCTTTTTATTCGATCCAGAACCTAAGCTTAAGGAATGGCGCTGCCCACTTTCCGGTAGGTCTTCCTTACTCTGCTAAACCTTTCTGGAAATGCTCACATCGAGGTGTGTTTCTATGGTGATTCTAACTCTAGTAGCGTAGGTAATGAAGACAGATCACCACAGGCTTGCCTACGTTGCCTTCCCATTTTGGATGCTTTGAACAGCGATGCTGTGGGCATGAGTACATAAATAATTTTGAGTCATTGATTTCAGTCCTCTTGGGTGTGTCACTGGAGTAGAATTTATTGGGTTATATCTTAATTCTATATTTAATTTTTAAAAGTCTTACATACTAATGGACTGTAGACTTCAAGGAATGATGGGGTTATTTAACGCTGACTTTTACATTAAAGACAGGATTCTAGAGATGATACAGAAAAAGAAAGTGGATTTTTGATATTATTGGGCAATATTATAGGTGGTGGGAATGGTCAGCAAAGGCAGTTGAAAGAGATTCTGACTTTTCCATGAGCTTGTACTAGTATTAAAGATGCAATATGTTCCTAGAGTCATTCTTTGCTTTTTATAAAGATGTATTTAAATTGAATTTCTGCACGTATACATGTACGATTGTGTGTGACTGTACATGGGTGCTTGCTAAGACCAGAAGCAAGTATAGGATTCCTTGGAGCTGGGTGACAGGAATCTGTAAGCCACCTTACATTAGTGTTGGGACCAATGTTTACTTCATTACCATTTTAATTAATTTTCTATTTCTGTGCGATCACCATGACTAAGACAAGGTATAGGAGAAAGAGTTCACTGGGAGGTTGCCATTTTGGAGGATGAGTCCATGACCATGATAGCAGGGAACATGGCAGCTTGCTGGCAGGCATGGTGCTGGAGCAGCTGAGAGCTTGCGTGTAATCTGAAGGCACAAGGCAGAGGTAACTTGGAATGGTGTGGAAACCTCAAAGCCCACAGTCTCCAGCAAGGACACACCCCCTAATCCTTCCCAAACAGTTTCACCAACTGGGGACCAAGTATTTAAATATCACTTATTTAATATCAAGTATTTAAATAATATATGAGCTTACAGAGGCCATTCTCATTCAATTACACCACAATTATTATTCAAAAAGAACATAATTGACAATATTAGTCCTGGAAATAGTTTTTCTGTGGGGTTTCCAGAAAATAAGCAAGATATATAGATATAGATATATGTGTATATATCCCATGCTTATAATCTCAGCACTCTGGAAGCTCAGGCAGAAAGACAGCTGTGAATCTGAGGCATCCTGAGCTGCCTAGTGAGTTCTCAGGCAAAAAAAAAAAAAAAGAATAATTATATTTTATATTAATTTTATTCTCCAAACCAAATTTTATTATATTTTCAGTCTCTAAGGAGGCAGTATCTTTGTTGTCAAGAGAAACAAAACATTCATGTATGATCATATATAAATACATAATGGAGTGTCTTACTTAGGGTTTTACTGCTGTGAACAGACACCATGACCAAGGCAAGTCTTATAAAGGACATTTCATTGGGGCTGGCTTACAGGTTCAGAGGCTCAGTCCATTATCATCACAGTGGGAGCAGGGCAGGATGATGCAGGCAGAGCTGAGAGTTCCTCATCTTCATCTGAAGGCTGCTAGTGGAAGACTGACCTCCAGGGAGCTAGGATGTGGGTCTTAAGCCCATGCTCACAATGACACGCCTATTCCAACAAGGCCACACCTCCTCATGGTGCCACTCCCTGAGCCAAGCATATATAAACCATCACATGGAGTTTATTGGATTAAATGATGGGAGAATATACAGATCCAACAACAGCTGAGTGCACACAGGAGAGGCAAAGTCTGTTCAGTCCAGGAAGCTTCTGCAGTCCCAGCCTGCAATGCTGAAGGCGGGTAGCTCCCAGAGTATCACTGGTACTACTGCTATGTCTACATTGAGAGGCCAAAGAGAACTCAGTGATGTCCATGCGAGACGGCCACAGTAATAGAAGTGCTTCCTTTGGAAGAGTGGACCTCTGGGGCACTGGCTGGCTCTGTCTAGGAGTCCCCGTACTGCCATGCCTTTATTGAGTAGCTAGCAACAGGGATCATGCAGTATTCCATTTAAAATGCCAGAGAAGTGTGTATACGCTCAGAACCACTGAAAAAGCCTCACTTGCTCTGACACGCCTGAGATTGGGACTGTTTTCAATCTCAAACTCGGTAAGTCCTAACAGTTTCCTCTACCACCATCACCCTTACAACTGCAAACCACTGACCCTCGCTACCAGCATGAGGTTGTAATAAAAGACTACTTGGGTGTGCATTGCTAGCTTCCTCTCCTTCCCCAACACAACACTAATTAGTAACAGTGATGTTACTAACATCACTGTGCTCCGATTCAAACTATTTTGATTTGTTACCCTCCCATCAAAACCAGAATGGTCCATTAGCATTTTTTTTTTTTTTTTTTTTTTGCCAATGGTATTTAAACAGTAATCTACTTCAGAATTTCTAGGCAAGCTATCATATTACTATTGAGAGGGGCAACCCTGAGGTGGAGCTCAGTTAGAGTGCTGACCTAGCATCCTGGGCTTCAGTCCCCCCCAGCACCATACAAAACTTGAGTCCAAGGCCAGCCTGGGCTATGTGAGACCCTGTCTCAAAAGAGGGTGAGGAACAGTCACACATGAGGGACAGGCACACACTGCACCTCCTCTCCCCTTCCTACCCATTCCCCTTCCCCTCTCTTATCCATGTCTGTGACTAGCACTCAATGCCTAGCATTGCATCTTGCTGCCATGAATATCACCTGCCAAGAATGGTACAGCAGGAAGCAGAGAGGATTTTCCCCTGATGACTTGATGCCCTGATGCCCTGATGAAGCTCTAACACTAACCCTGAAAATCTTAGACTTTTTTTTTTCTTGCAAGACTCATAAGTTGCCCATCTGATCAATTCTTTCTACATCAAAATTTTTCTGGCTCTCTTATGAAAATCCTCAGGCTGGTGAGATTGCTCAGCGGCTAAGAGCACTTGACTGCTCTTCTGGAAGTCCTGAGTTCAAATCCCAGCAACCCCATAGTGGCTCATGATCATCTGTAATAGCATCTGATGCCCTCTTATGGGGTGTCTGAAGACAGCTACAATGTACTTACATAGAAAAACTAAATAAAAACCTTTGAGCCAGAGCAAGCAGGGCTGGAGGGAGTGGGGCCGGATCGAGAGGGAGAAGGGAAGAGGGGGCAGGACAAAGAAAATCTTCATGATTTCACATGCTTTGTACCAGTGTTCCCACTAAGCAGTGTTTCCTGGCCACTGCCTCCTGAGTGCAGGGCTCACAGACATGTGCCATCATGCCCATTTTTTTTAAATGTTATGATGTGATCAAACCCAGAGCTTTCTACATGCTACACAAATGCTCTAGAAATGAAGATACACTATCAACTCCGTGTCTCACTATTTTGATCATAACCTATTGAGAAGACATGTCTACCTTCTGACACCCCAAGAACCACTGCTCACAGAGGGGGTGTCAAGCAAGAGAGATGCCTCTGCTTTGAAGAGACTACATCCCTCTCTGAAAACAGAAATGCAGTGCCATCCCAGATGAAGCATGGAACCCCAGCGGGGTACGTCAGTCCATGTCAACCTGGGAGATGTCTGCCAATGGTTAGAGCCTACCCACTCCCTGGAGAGAGGGTTTGTGTGACCAGAGGAGAAGCAGTTACTGTTGAGGAAGATGTGAAGTGCACATAAGCAGCTGGCTAAACAGCCTCAGCCTACAGAGACCCTGTCGTAGATTGGCCCCCAACGCCTGCAAAGCCTAGGAGCCAGTGACATCGTGTCTAGTGTAGGTCATATCAGAACTTTGTGTCCTCTTTTCTTTCTTCTCTTTCTAGGCCCAAGCTCTCAGGACCCAGAAACTCAAGTCTCAGACTCTGAAAGAGAAGCAATTAGAATCCAACCCAGTCTCTTCCAGGAGGTGTGAGCGAGCAGTCCCAGGAAGGTTGCAGCCACAGGAAGCAGAGCAGATTCGTTCTAACCTGATTGACAGGATTCTTACAAAGCCATGGCCACACTGATACTCTGCTTGTGTTTTGTGACTTCGGGTGAACAGGAGACTGTTTTCTAAGAATGACCTTAAGAGTTGTGGGGTCCCCTAGAGAAGCAACTTATTTTCTTCTCAGGATGAAGCCTGACAGTTGGTGGTCCGTTTCTCCATTTTGTGACTTCTCCCCCAGCCCTGGTTTTGAGGTTCTGGTTCTTCCTCCTGTTGCTTTGCTTCTAGGCTGTAAAACAGATTCCAGAGTAGCTGTTCTTTCGACTGTGGAACCTATTCTGCTTTTATTCCAGTTTCTGAAAATAGCTTTCTCCTTCTTCAAGAGCTCACCCTTGTATATTTTACCTTTGTTTTTGTTTGTTTGTTTACACAGGCTACTGAGCAACAACAAAGCAAAAACATTTCCCAGCACCTAGCAAGTTCCCAGCTCCAGACCCCGCTGGGCTTCTGGGATTTGTGTGTGTATGTGTGTATTTGTGTGTGTGTCTGTGTGAGTGTGTGTGAGTGTGTGTGTCTGTGTGAGTGTGTGTGTGTGATGTGTGCGATGTGTGTGTCTCTGTGTGTGGCATGTGTGTGTGTCTTTGTGTGTGTGTCTATATGTGTGGATGTGTGTGTATATGTGTCTCTGTATGTGTGCGTGTCTGTGTGTGATGTGTGTGTCTGTATGTGTCTGTGATGTGTATGTCTGTGTGTGTGGCATGTGTGTGTCTGTGTGTGGTATGTGTGGATGTGTGTGGATGTATATGTATGTCTGTGTGTGTGTGTGTGTGTGTGTGTGTGTGCATGTCTATGTGTGATGTGTGTGTCTGTGTGTCTTGTGTGATGTGTGTGTCTGTGTTTGTGTGTGGTATGTGTGGATGTGTGTGGATGTGTGTGGATGTGTGTGTATATGTGTCTCTGTGTGTGTGTCTGTGTGTGTGTGTCTGTGTGTGGTGTGTGTGTATGTGTGTGTATGTGTGTATATGTGTGTGTATATGTGTGTCTGTGTGTATGTTTGCGTGTCTGTGTGTAGTGTGTGTGTATGTGTGTATATATGTGTGTGTGTATGTGTGCGTGTCTGTGTGTGAGATGTGTATCTGTGTGTGTGTGTGTGAGTATGTGTGTTTGTGATGTGTATGTATGTATGTGATGTGTATGTATGTACGTATGTATGTGGTATGTGTGGTGAGTGATGTGTGTGTATGTGTGTACTGTGTATGTATGTATGTGGTATGTGTGGTGAGTGATGTGTGTGTATGTGTGTACTGTGTATGTATGTATGTGGTGTATGTGGTGTGTGATGTGTGTGTATGTATGTACTGTGTATGTATGTATGTGGTGTGTGCGTGTGTAAGTGTTATGTATGTGTGTGACCTGTTCTGTTTCCTCTTGTCTCCTTTGCTCTTCCAATAGTCATCTCTTTTTGCTTTGTTTTCAAAATTTTCTTACTTTCTTCGGCATATAAAACACTCAAACTCTTCTGCCCTATAAACAGCAAAAGAACTTTCCAAAATCTTTTTCTTTTTAGGTCATCAGTCTGTTTTATACTTTACCCTCTGTGTTGATTTTCCATTGCTGCATTACAAATTACAATAAAGCTTAACAGCCAAAGGTCACTGGCCTGATGGTGGATCAAGCATCTGGGCAGACGGGAGCTGAGTATTCTGGCTCAGTGTATCATGAGACCACAACCTCAGTATTGAAGCTGACATCGTCTCAGAGGATGCCCAAAAGCACTGATCACTTTTGGCAGTTCCTTAGAGGCTGTTGTCTAAAAAGTCTTCAACAGCCGTTTGCCATGTGGACCTCTTTCTAGAGCAGCTCAAGATGCAGCTGACTTCCATTGGAATGAACCAACCAAACAAGACCAAGAAGCCAGATGTGAGAAAGACTTGTTTTAAAGATTTTATTTTTTAATTTGTGTGATATGTGTGTGGTGTGTGTGTGTGTGTGTGTGTGTGTACGTATGTGTGAGTGTGTGGATATATATGTTTCTGTGTCTGTGTGTGCATGTATGTGATGTGTGTGAAAGGGGATGATGGTGTGGTTACGTAATGTGTGTAAGTGTGGGGGGAGTGTTTGTGTGAAGTGTGTATGTAAGCATGTGTGGGAGAGTGCATATGTGATGTGTGTGTATGTATATGGTGTGTATGTATGTATGTGATATGTGTATGGTGTGTGTGGGTATGTGATGTGGGTAAGTGTGGGAGGTATGTTTGTGTGTGGTGTGTGTGTAAGCATGTGTGTGGTGTATTTGTAAGCATGTGTGTGTGGTGTGTGTGTATGTGATGTGTATATATGTGTATGGTGTGTATGTATATGTATATGATATGTGTATGGTGTGTGTGGTGTGTATGTAGGTATATGATATGGGTGAGTGTGGGAGGGTATGTTTGTGTGTGTGATATGTATGTATGTGATGTGTATGTATGATGTGTGTGGTGTGTACGTGTATGTATGTGATATGTGAATGATGTGTGTGGTGTATATGTGGGTATATGATGTGGGTGGGTGTGGGGGTATGTTTGTGTGTGGTATGTATGTAAGCATGTGTGTGGTGTATGTATATGTGATATGTGTGTATGTGTGGTATGTATGTATGTATGTGATATGTGTATGGTGTATGTGTGCATGTAAGTGTATGTGTGCATGTAAGTGTGTGGTGTGTGTTTGTGATTGTGTGTATGTATGTGGTGTGTATGTATGTATATAATGTGTGTATGGTATGTGTGTGGTGTGTATGTGTGCAGTGTGTGTGCATGTGTGTGGTGTGTGTGCACTAGCACACACATGTATGAGAGAGAGAGAGAGAGAGAGAGAGAGAGAGAGAGAGAGAGCACATATGTTGGTGTCACAGCAAGCATGTAGAGGCCAGAAGATAGCTCTGGGTGTTGTTGATCCTGTGCCTTCCACCTTGTTTGAGACAGGGTCTCTTTCCTGTTTGTTCACTGCTGTCTATACCAGGCCACCGGATCCAAGAAATGTAGGGGTTTCTCCCATGTCCACCCCTCAGCTCACCATAGGAACACTAGGATCAAAGATGTCCACGTCCAGCTTTCCCAGGCTCTGGGGACTCACACTCACGTCCTACTGCTCATGTGTCAAGCGCTGTACCAACCGAGCCATCTCCCCTGTCCCCTCATGCTAAAGTCACACTTGTTACCACCTGCTTGCCTTGCTTTCTTCTATCTTGTCATGCATAAGGAAAGCAGGAAGTGATTGAAAACCTGAAGGACAAGTGTCTTCTGGGTAAAGTTTGTTATCATTACCACTAGTATTGCACTTTTTCATTTATTTGTCGCAGAAGTCCTACACATGCATCCATGCACGCCCACACAAGTGTGCACACACATACACCCATGCGCATGCACATACACATTCACACATACATACACACATGCACATGCATACACACACACATGCATATGCACTCACATGCACGTGCATACATACACACTACACATGTATCCATGCATGCCCACACATGTGCACTTACGCATACACACACTCCTGTTTCTTGGCTATATTGCAAGAAGACTTTTAGATGAATATCTTTTAGATTCATGTGTTATATAATTATACAGGAACAAAGCATAATATCTGTATGTACTTTATATATAGATTGTATGTGGTGACACTAGCCTATTTGCAAACCAATACTCTAGTACTTAAATCTGCATAAAATACAAATGGCTTTCTTATGAATCCCATTTTCCTGAGATTTTATTTTCCTATCTTATTTCACCGCATTTTCAAATGAACATGTGAAATTTTATATAATCATAAACTAGAAATAGCAAAAATGCCAGTGGTTCTTACTGTCAGTGTTACAACATTTTATGGTTAGATCATGTGAGATTGACTCTCTTGGCATACACATAACCTGTCCTTCCTTCCCACTCCTGCACAAGTTAACTGAGATAGGAATATTATCTAGATTAATGCATTAGTGATGTTTCTTAAAGAGCCTGCCATTAGATATTCGATCCCTGTCCTAACAGAAGCAACAAAACTAAACCTGCTGACAGCCTTTTCTGCGAGCGCACTCATCAGTCCTGACTAACAAGGCAAAGAGTATTTGAAACTCTGCCATTGAGAATAATCTTCGTTAGCCCTGGTCTATGTGAATACAGACACATGAGAAAAGCAAATAAGCAAATACAGGCAATCCATTAGACGCCCCCAGGTAAAGCTAGCTGTGAGGTCCTGATGTGGAAGAAACAGTTGGCACTGGGGCTAAGGTTTGCTTACTCACTTATCTGAAGTCTAAGCTGGTAATCCCACTGGGCCTAAGAAAGGTGATAAATGTTTTCCTAAACTTAGAAAGAGTTCATTGTGAGTGAACCAATTCCTGCTGTTCATAACAAATAGGGCTCTGCTGATTTATCTTGGGCAGATCACAAGCCCTGAATTCTTTCCTGACAATAGAGACAGATTTACCCACGTTCTCATGCTTTCTGGCTCAGCACTTGTGTAGGGTAGTGGACCATGCCAGAAAACTTGGTAAGGTTGAGGAGGTTGGAAGCCCAGGAACCTGAGAGGACTGTAGCTGCTTAACCTGCTTCTAACCAGGCCCCTGTCAGTTGACCACACTCCCTACATAGGAATGTGACCTTCCGGTAGATCAGAACAGAGTTATCCTTGCTGTTGAGGTATCTAGAGGCCCTGGGCGTTTTAGCCAATTAGCTTGCCTTCTCAGGCATTGCTTCTTGAAAAAGGTATTTAATCTCTGGCCCACCCTGAGGAGATGGTATGCACCCATTTTCCGTGATGAACAAGCAAGAACAGTTTGGAACTAAAGACTCTCTGTCATCAAGAACTGGGGAGCATGGAGAAACCCTTCACCTACAGAGCTGCACAGCCGGAGTCTCCTGCAGAAGGCCCCTCTGCGTTCCTAGACAACCGCTGCTAAACTAAGGACAATCACAGACCAGCTAAGCTGGAGTTCCCCCTTCCCTAGGCCCCCTCAAACGCCGGATGTCCAGGCGTTTGGGAGCCCCCGGCCCTGCCAGGCTCCTCATAGCAGACCCATGGAACCCCCGACCTTCCCTCGGATCCGACTCCTCTTCGAGGTTTGCAGTGGCGACTGGACACCCAGGAGTCAGAAAACCCCAGCTTCGGCTTCCCACATATTAGGTTGTGCTTTCTCATCCCCCGAAAGGTATCTCAGCACTTCCCTCCAGCCCAGCACCCAACAGCAGGCATAGGATAGACACAAGTCTAGCGCCTCAAGTTTCCTCTGCCCAGCGGAGTTCCTACATCCTAGTGGCAAGGCAGAATGCAAAACCACACACTTGTGCCAACACCCTGAGTGTATTCAAGATACAGATGGAGGATGCAAGTATTTAAGGAAGAAAAAAGTATCTGACCACAGGATCTCATGTTAGCTTCTATCAAAAGTCAGGTTTGAGGGTAGAGAGTCAGTGGTAGCACATTTCTCTAGTATGAGCAAGGTTGTGCACTTTCACACACACACACACACACACACACACACACACACAGCAGATTTGGTGTAGCATGACTTCGAGATCACTGGAAATCAGACTATAGACTACACAGTACATCTTTACTGGATCCTACCAAGGTCTTTTTTATTTTTTTTAATGTTGTACCTTGGTTTGATATTTTTAGTTCAAGCTGATTTAACTCGAATTTTCCTTAAGACTCTCTTTTCTACCCATCTTGATTAGTTTTTGTTGTCTTTGGATGGCACAGCTTCTGTTCTTTGCCAATCTCTGTTTCTGCTTTTGCTTTATTTTCCAAGGCCTCACTAACCTACTCTGTATCTGGCTGCAACTCGTGGCCTGCTCTTGTCTAACAATCTAAAGCCCCTTGTCTATCTCACAGGACAAGGCAGAGAGAGGCATTAAAACAGCTGGAGCTGGTTCTGTTCGCCCTGTGACCTCTGTCTACCGAAATGGTTGCATCTGTGGGTTGTTTAGCTGAAGCTGCCCAACAGCCTTTAAGTAAGGAAGATACAGATGAATAGAAAATAAACATTTTCTCTCACTTCCTATTCTTCTCATTTGTAGCATGAATACATGGGACAAAGTACTTCATGTACAAACAAATCCAAGCAAATGCATGCCAATTTGGAGTTATTTCATAAAAATAAATGTGGAACAACATCTCCACTATTGGAGATTAAAATCCAGGAAAAAGAAGACTTAACATATTCCCTCAAGTAATTGATGATCGTACACGTGTCTGGGTGTTTTGTTTGTTTTTATGATTTTCAGTTTTGTTTCAACTAAAATTGTTTGCACCAGACTTAGGGAGGTATATACTACACATTAGTGTTTAATATTTTAACTCTTTCACTACTGCTGGTATTTAGTATTGTTAGGGTATTATTGCTATGAAGAGACACCGTGACCAAAGCAACTTTTTAAAAAAAGATTTATTTGTTTATTTACTAGCACAGTGTATATGAGTACACTGTCGCTGTCTTTAGACACACCAGAGGAGGACATCATCAGATCCTATTACAGATGGTTGTGAGCCTCCATGTGGTTGCTGGGAATTAAACTCAGGACCTCTGGAAGAGCAGTCCATGCATCCGTGCTCTTAACCGCTGAGCCATCTTTCCAGCCCCCAAGGCAAGTTTGATAAAGGACAATATTTAATGGGGGCTGACTTACAGTTTCAGAGTTTCAGTCCATTATCCTGATAGGAGGCATGGCAGTGTCCAGGCAGACATGGTGCTGGAGGAGCTGAGAGCTCTCTATCTTGATTCCCAGGGCAGGCAGAAGGAGACTGTCCCTTCCACACTGGGTGGAGCTTGAGCACTAGGGTCCCGCAAAGCCCACCCTCACAGTGACACACTTTCTCCAACAGGGCCACAACTATTCCATCAAGGTCACACCTCCTAATAGTGCCACTTCCCATGGGCCAACCATATTCAAGCCACCAAAGTATGTATTGCTTTTTTAAATTATTGATGGATTGTTACATTTGAGAAACAATGTGTTAGCATGAGGATTAAATCAATGGAAACACTGAAGAGCACATAACAGAAAACTTTGTTTTTATAATTTGTTAAAATTACAGTAATGGAGTAGTATGTTGGTGCTAATAATATTTAGTCAGGATATTTGAAATTGGTGTTGGGCCTGTCACTGTTGTCTGTGATGGCACTGGGGAGCTCTATGTGCAACTGGACAAAACAGAACAACACAATGCTTAGTGGTGTCTTTGACTTCTACCCTAGCAGAACTCTTGTCCCTGAGTTCAGTAGCCCAGAAGAGATGTAGAGTCATCAAAAAGAAGGACTCTGACCACTTCCTGTTGTTCAAGCAAGTGGTCCTGGAATATCTCGAGCTGTCTTTATTTATACAGAAATTCAGAACATTCAAACACATACAGTTTTAGATTTTTCTTAATCATTATCCAGGACTCTCGACAAGTACTTATTAAAACTCATTTTAAGTTCCCCTTATTTCCTTTTCCCATATCTAAGCAGTGTAGCATTACAATCCAAATGATTATGTCATAGCTGAGCTCGCCTGAATATTGCAAGCCAAATGATGATATCTAGCCAGGCACATCCAGTTTGTGCACAAAGCAGCAGACATGCAGTTTCAAGGTAAAAACAAAACAAAACAAAACACCAATTAGAATCCAAACAAACTTTTAACAGAAATGTAATCTTTGCATTTTATCACCTGCTAGTCAATATGTTCACAATGTATTGTAATTTGTCTTTTATGCTATAATCTGCCTCTGTTTTACAGTATGGTCCTGTCCTGTACAACTTTTCCATAGAGAACAGAAACTAATAATTAACACTTTTCCATCAACTCATACTGTTTCCTGCTTTTATATAAGCCTCTACCTAAAGCAAAGATGAATCCGTCCAACGTATATTTCTCTTAAGAGCACAGCAAATTTTATTTACTAAATTATCCTAAGAATAAACTAACTTGTCCTAAGAAAGAGCTCTTTACGGTTGACCTTTAGACCCTATCTCTCTCTTCTCTATATCTTCTCTGAGTTTTGAACTCTCCCTCTCCAATGTATTGGCATGCTTAGGTTCTCAGAGGAAGTAGTTGATATTGCCACGCCCCCTTTTTTCCCCTCTTGTATCCCTATGGATTTTGAGATGGTCCAATAAGGGATCTTCTTTAAAGGTCTTAGTCAGTCATACTTTTACTTTACTTCTTAAATAAGCAGGAATCATGGCTCCATCTCCTAAGGATTGACAAAGTCGTTCTGGTTAGGTTTCCCACTGGTCCTTGCCAAGTGGGAGAAAAACTCCACAGGGCCTTGCCTCAGAGTCATTCACAGAACATCCATGCACCTTTCCCTGGAGAATCAACATGGCTCCCGCCACTACCCTAATATAAAAATCCAGACAGGTGGGTAAAAAGTTTAGAATGTGCTCTTGGGTCAAAAACACATGCACCTTTATCTGAAGCAAGCCAAATTCCTGTGGGGATAATGACTTATCACGTACTTATATAAAGGTGACTAAACAGACCTTTTTTTACTTGTTTTTTGTTGTTGTTGTTGTTGTTTTTTTTTTTTTTTTTTGGTTTTTTTTTTTTTTTTTTGGTTTTTTGAGACAGGGTTTCTCTGTGTAGCCCTGGCTGTCCTGGAACTCACTCTGTAGACCAGGCTGGCCTCGAACTCAGAAATCCACCTGTCTCTGCGTCCCAAATTCTGGGATTAAAGGCATGCACCACCACTGCCCTTTTTTATATTTCATATTTTTATATTTATATATTTTTTATATTTCACCAGACCTTTTTTATATTTCGTAAAAAACAGCAGTAAGATTTATGAAAAGTATTCCACATTCAATTTATATATAGTGAGCACTCAATATATAATTATGATTATTTAAATATATAAAACAAAATATAATAAAATGAAAATGTAGTTGGGTGGTGGTGGTGGTGGTGGTTCATTACTTCAGTCCCAGCACTTGGAGGCAGAAACAGGCAGATTTCTTAAGTTCTAGGCTAGCCTGGTCTACAGAGCGAGCTTCAGGACAGCCAGGACTACACAGAGAAACACTGTTTCAAGAAACCTAAATAAATAAATAAATAAATAAATAGAAATAAACTTAAAATGTGATACAGAATATTAAAGTACTGGTTTTATATATATAAATATAAAGTACTGGTTATTATTGTCATACAATTTGCTTTCAAATTTTTCCCAATCCAGACAGCACCCCCCAGAAAGCCTTCCACCGTGGTTTATTACAGTTAAAACTCCATCAGACGATACTTTGTTAATGCCTCTTTGTATACATCTTCCAAAACAGTCTTCTGAAAATGACGCTTTGTCTTGTGCAGGAGAGTAAACCCAAGACCTATGTTCGTGTACTGTACCAATGAGTACATACAACTCCAGGTTTAGTCATTGGTTAACCTATGAGTCAAATGTTTTCCTGAGGGGGAAAGTATAGTCTGAAGCTAAAAAAAAGTATAAGTGGTATAAATCTTCCTCCACATTCTTATCAGTTGTGTGTTTTGTCACTGTCTCAACATGCCTGAAAACACTAAACTTAAAAGGGAGGTGGCAGCTTGACCTCCGTCCCAAAAATAAAGAAGAAGAAGAAACAAAGGAGTTAAGATTTAGTTTTAGTTTGCCGGGCGGTGGTGCCGTACGCCTTTTATCCCAGCACTTGGGAGGCAGAGGCAGGCGTATTTCTGAGTTCGAGGCCAGCCTGGTCTACAGAGTGAGTTCCAGGACAGCCAGGGCTACACAGAGAAACCCTGTCTGGAAAAACCAAAAAAAAAAAAAAAAAAAAAAAAAAGTTTTAGTTCAGTCTCCTCAGTGTTGGTCCATCATGGTGGTGAAAATGTGGCAGAGCAGAGCCATCCCAACCAGGAGGCAGAGGAGAGACTGCTTTATCCAGTCATGTTCTTTCTCTGCTTCCATTCATTTAAGGGCTCCTGGTCCTTTAAATCAAGGATTCAGCACTGTCATTGGGGGGATGTTATTCTGGTTCCTTTCCTCATGCTTTAAAATAGAGGTACCTGGCACAGCCTAGATGTGCAGAAGGAACTGGGTGAGAGAGTTTTCTTGGAGTTGTGGAAATGTACCACCAATATTGGCACCACTGGTGTCAAGGTTCATAGGCCCACTCAGAAGAGTGATTGAGGTTAAGAGGGTCTCGAGGGTGCTTAACAGACAGCTTTTAAAAATATGCTGTGGGTGTGGCCATCGAAGATTGTATGAGTCAGAGGTATCCATTTTTCCCAGATCATGGCCTCAGGACTTGACTGGAAAGAACTGTTACCATGGAAAATATTTCCAAGTATCCTGAGATACCTAGAATTAAATCCTTTAAGAACCAAAGTAAGCCGGGTGGTGGTGGCACACGCCTTTAATCCCAGCACTTGGGAGGCAGAGGCAGGCGGATTTCCGAGTTTGAGGCCAGCCTGGTCTACTGAGTGAGTTCCAGGACAGCCAAGGCTACACAGAGAAACTCTGTCTCGAAAAACCAAAAAAAAAAAAAAAAAAAGTAGATGTTCACAGGTTTTTCAAAAGGAAGAAAAAAAATATTCATATCTTTTAGTTTCACTTTATGTATATGAGTGTTTTGTCTGCACGTGAATCTGTGTACCACATGCATGGCTAGGGTTCACAGAGGCCGGAAGAGACCACTGGATCCCCTGAAACTGGAGATAAAATATATGGATACTGGGAGTCAAACCCAGGTTCTTCGTAGAGCAGCCATCTCTCCAGCCCCTCATTTAAGGTTGTTTGTTTGTTTTTACAAACTTGTCTGTGTGTTCCTGTGCTTGCCTACATGTATGAGGTTGCATATGCCACAGAACTTGTGCAAAAAGTCAGAAGACAACTTCTGGGAGTCAGTTTTCTCCTCCTACCAAGCACACCTTGGGAGTTGAACTCAGGTCTTTTGGCTTGGTAACAACTGCCTTTACCTAGGCTGCACCACCTTGTTGGCCTGATAGTCACGTCTTTGATATTGCTTTGTCCCAACTTGGGCTCTAGAGATACACATTTGGGGAGGTGTGGTGGTTTGACTAAGACTGGCCTCCATAGGCTCATACTTTTCCGTGCTTAATTCCTATTGGTAGAACTGTTTGGGGAAAATTAGGAAGCGTGGCCTAGGGGGAGGAGGTGTGTCACTGGAGGAGGTGGACTTCGAGGTTTCCAAAGCCCATGCCAGGCTGGGTATGGTGGCACAAGCCTTTAATCCCAGCACTTGAGAGGCAGAGGCAGGTGGATCTCCCTAAGTTCAAGGCTGGTTGGATCTACAGAGTGAGTTCCAGGACAGCCAGGGCATAGACAAACCTGGAATTTAAAAACAAAACAAAACAAAAACAAAAACAAAAATAAAACAACCAAACCTATGCCACTTACATTCTCTCTCTCTCTCTCTCTCTCTCTCTCTCTCTCTCTCTCTCTCTCTCCCTCCCTCCCCCTCTACTTCTGGATCAGATCTAAGCTCTCAGCTACTCCAGCGCCATGCCTGCCCCCTAGCTGCTGTGCCCCCTGCCACTATGATCACGGACTCCCCCTCTGGAACTGTAAGCACACCCCCAGTTAAACACTATCTTCTATAAGTTGCCTTGGTCATGGTGTTGCCTCATGCAATAGAACAGTAACTAAGACAGGCTAGGTGAAATAAAGATGAATAAGTCTTAACTAGATGATCTGAAAATAACATGCCTACAGGAAACATTAGGAGGAACAAACTGTAAACAAGGTAGACAGAAACAAAATGAAGGCCAGGAAGCTGGCTTTAGCTTGGGAGCCTGCCAGAGAATTTGGTGGTTCTTAGCAAAAACAGGTTTTTAAGTTCCTGTTATAAAAATACCAAATAGTGTCCTCTAGACAAAAAAAAAGAAAACTACTCTAGACAGACATTCTCAGGAATAGGGCCTATGAAACAGCTCAGTTCATATAGGCACTTATGGTCTGATAGACTGAGTTAAATCCAGGAATCCACATTGTAAAAGGAGAGAACCAACTCCAGAAAGTATGCTTGCATGATGCTCGGATCCGAGCACCACACACACACACACACACACACACACACACACACACACACACACGTAATAGCAAGTTCTCAAGCAGAAGAAGGAATTAAGAGAACACTATGGTCATCGAGCGCAAGTGAGCACGGAGTGTGTGATACAAGAATAACAGTTTCCTGTGATGTTCAAGTAAATAGCAAAAGTAATCTAGGATAATATTAGTACATAAAACAATAAAGTACTAATTGATATCAGAATCTGCTAAGTCATGAATACATGCTCAAATCCCGATATAAATCCTTGTGTTTTCTTTGTGAAATGATTTTCAACAAAGGCACTGGGGTTATCGATGAGGGAAATTATTTTACCAAGCCTAAATTAACTGAGTAATATTATGAGATATATATGGTTATATTATGAGATATAATTTCCCACCTCCCAAAGTCTCTAGGCTCCATGGCAGAGATAATACAAAACAGAAGGGTCCTAGATGCAGTAATAGCACAGCCCTCCAAGTCCCTTCAGAGACAGTCAAAAGATAAATGACCTAAGTTAGACAGGCCCTGAGACTGTTCAGCTTAGAGTTATAAAGAGTCGCTATCAGTTAGTTTTTCCAAAACCTAGGCAACGAAACCTACACGCTCCAGGAAACCTCGTGATTGGGCCTTCTAGTTACCAGAGAAAGAGGGCAATGAGACACCAAATCTTTTGGGTTCAGACTCCATTTTAGAAAACCTGACCCAAGGTTGAACTTGAGTTAATTAACAAACTGGAACCTAGCACCAGTTTCCCGGTTACTCCCGAACAAATCTGCCCCTCCAGGTTACGATCCCGGTCCTGACACTTTACTTCCTAACAACCACCAATCAGGAGGAACGAAGATGTTAAGTTTATGGTTTGGCTCCCAGCACCAGCCAATTATGTTAAAGCCAATAATGGCCCCTCAGTCAGATGTGTTTCACTCTAGCCAACCCCTTCTCGCCTCTGAAAATGCTTGCCTGAAACTGGGCTGGGCCCCCCTCCTGTTCTCTCCTGCATCAGAGATGGAGGTGTGACCCACACTTAAGCTTGTATAAAGAGACCCTAATGCGATTGCATCGGAATCAGCTCCTTCGCGGTCTTTTTTGGGGATTCAGAACATTTCCTGGCACAACAACGAGAACTGACCCTTGCAGGTTACCCTTTGACTTTAATTTGTGCCCTGCGCCATGGGGCATGTATTCAGCCACATACTATAGATATATGCATGCAAATCTTTTTAAAGTGTAATAAATCCTTATTATTTCAAGCATAGGGCAGTGGATGTGGATGTTTGAGAGGTAGGCTGATGGCATTTTGGGGGAGGGGCTCTTTCTATTTGGTCACTCCGCTATCAACTCCCCGCCCCCAGCCACCCACCCCCACCCCTCCACCATTCAGGCTTTGCTTGGATTCTGTTGGCCCCTTTTCTTTTTTCTTTTCTTTTCTTTTTCTTTCTTTTTTCTTTTTTCTTTTTTGTTTTTTTGTTTTTTTTTTTTGTTTGTTTGTTTTTCGAGACAGGGTTTCTCTGTGTAGCCTTGGCTGTCCTGGAACTCACTCAGTAGACCAGGCTGGCCTCGAACTCAGAAATCCACCTGCCTCTGCCTCCCAAGTGCTGGGATTAAAGGCGTGCGCCACCACCGCCCGGCGGCCCCTTTTCTTTACAGGAGTCCAAACACAAATTGTCTCAACCTGCTGGTCTAAGGGAGACATGGCAACGTATGAAGAGCTTGGGTCCTCTGTGAGAGCCAGTATAAGAAGGCTGTAAACTTCCCATGAACTTGTGCCTTATCGCTCACCTTTGTGAGGTTGTCAACAAGAAAAGCCCTTCCCTTGGAGGCTCAGTATACATTGAAGAGTGATGTGCCAGGCTTTACCTCAGGTCTCTCAACAGGGCAATAACCCAACTGTGGTAGTAGGCTGTTGTATGTCAGTGTCAATCTAGCAAGATAATGCTGTGATCCTGTCGGGGCAGAGCACAGAATGCTCTTCCCACAAGGTGGCCTTCTATGATAAGTGCATGCACTTGGAAGCAAGCACACGGAGCGGTGTGCTGGAAGGCCACATTATCTCTGTGGGAAAGGCAAACCCTGGGAAGGATATTCTTGGTTCTTGCACATGACCAAAGATGATAAGGCATAACAGCTAACCGTCAATGTCACCTCAGGTTTTCTCGCTTTAATAGTAAAAACGAGAAGTGCTTTGTGTTTGTCTGGACACAATCCAAGAATGGAGTCATGTGAGGGGAATTCTGAGTGCTTCTGAGAAAACTCACAAGACGGGCGGGGGGTGGGGTGGGGGGGGAGAGGAGGAGGGGAGTCATGTGACCTCAGTTTCTTCAAAAACAGAATTGTTCTTGGATTATGCTTTCATTTTTATGTCCCAGGCATAGTGGATAGGAGAGGGTTTACTTCAGATTATTCATTTCTTATTCATTACAACTGGCTACTGTTATTTGTTTATATGCCTCTATGGAAGAACATGTTTTTGCCAGGTGCAGCTTGCCCTTGTGATTGTATACAGCTTGAACTCATGAGACCTTCACTCGGGTGAGGGTTCTTGACAATTGGAATATAAATTGCTTGATTCTCTGAGTAAATGCGGCTATTGTGTGACACTTTAGTCTGCCTCGTTTTTTAGGCTCCATTCTCCTAGGTCCCACCGCTGTCAGAGTGGTAAACCTTTTTCTGCTACTCTTGATCTCAAAGCCTGTAGGCCCCTAATACCCCACACAGGTCTTTGGGATATTGGTCACTCCTCAGAGACAACTTCCCAGACCATGGGGCTGGTCAACAGCTATCGTTGATAGGAATCTAGAAGAATGATTGTCATTACTCTGGACAAACCACACAGATGCTTATACCACACAGGAGGTTATGCCCAGTGTCAGGATTAGTGTCTAAAGGAATAAAGCTGGTTTTTACTATGAGGTGTTTAGGAGCCATTGTGTTAGAAAATCAATCAAGTTTAAGATAGAGTCTAACACCAACTTACTTTGGACAACTGTAGACATCTTAGAGAGCTGAGGATACGTTGCCTGGGGTTCCTGGCTCTTTAACAAATGGCACAGGGTCCTCCTTATGCTGTTAGTATATCAATGGCCATCTGGTTTTGTATGATGGCTTTCTTCATGATTTTATTTTATTTTTTTTCAAAAGATTTGCTGGGCAGTGGTGGCGCACACCTTTAATCCCAGTGCTTGGGAGGCAGAGGCAGGTGGATTTCTGAGTTTGAGGCCAGCCTGGTCTACAGAGTGATTTCCAGGACAGCCAGGACTACACAGAGAAACCCTGTCTCGAAAAACCAAAAAAAAAAAAAAAAAAAAAAAAAAAGAAAGAAAGAAAGAAAGAAAGAAGCAAGTAAACAAAGGTGCAGCCACTAATAGGTGTTTAATGGAGCTCACCTTAGCATTTAAGAAAATGTCTTTTGGGGCTGGAGAGATGGCTCAGCAGGTAAGAGAACTGCCTGCTCTTCTTAAAGGTCCTGAGTTCAATTCCCAACAACCACCTGTGATACAATCTGATGCCCTCTTCTGGTGTGTTTTCTGACAGTGTACTCATACACATAAAATAAATTTTAAAAAATGTCTTTTTTTGTTGTTGTCTGTTTTTTGGGGTTTTTTGTTCGTTTGTTTGTTTTGGGGTTTTTTGTTTTAAAGACAGGGTTTCTCTGTGTAGCCCTGGCTGTCCTGGAACTCATTCTGTAGACCAGGCTTGCCTTGAACTCAGAAATCCACCTGCCTCTGCCTCCCAAGTGCTGGGATTAAAGGCGTGTACCACCACTGCCCGACGGTTGTCGTTTGTTTGAAGGGAACTTTTAAATTATTTAATGGTTCACAAAAATATATAGCCTTGTCTGTGAGAGGCTCCTGAGGCAACAAAACTGCTAAGGGATTCTGGATGAGCCCCAAAAGATGTCAGCTGTGGAAATGGAGCCACCGCCATAGTTCCATTTGATTGGGTTACAGTCTGAGTTCTCTTATCTCATAGGGACCTCAACTCAGGTAAAACTGGACCTGTGGCGTTGCTGAAGAAAAGAATTCCAGGACGACCAGATAGTATGAAGCAGAGTTGAGGGTTTTTGTTATTGTTTTGTTTGTTTGCTTGATTTTTGTTCGTTTGTTTTTAAAATCCAATATATACTGAGCTCTCACTATGTAGTTCTGGTTGACCTGGAACTCACTGTGTAAACCAGTCTGGGATTTAACTCACAGAGATCCACCTGCTTCTGCCTCTCAAATGTGCACCACCACTCCCCAGTTATTAAACAGTGGTGTTTTTTTTTTTTTTTTTTTTTTTTTTTTATCAGCTTTAAGCAGGAGAGTTAACAGAAAGAGAGGCACTCAGAAAGTAAGGTGCATCCTAGAGTCTGACTGTACATATTTCTAGAAGAACCACTATTCAGGGATAAACTATTAAAATGGGATTTTGGACACTTTAAAAGAAGAGTTATTCAAGTACACATTAGCAGCAACCTCCTCCCCCACTGTCTTATTCTGAAGAGAAATTTGCCCTAGGGGAAATTCGTCTGCTCAAGCCACTATCCACTCATTGGACACAAGCAGTAGACAAACCCGTTAGATCAGGTTACAGAAATGACTACCTTTGGCTCTCATGATTGGATTCAAGGAAGTTCTCTTTCCAGGTATAAACTGTTTCCTTGGACTTGGCTTGAGTCCCAGTGTTCAGGTTCTATTTACAAAGTTAACATCTGGTCATCTCTTGTGTCCCTGTGAGGATTCTTGGCTGTAGTGTTCCCATAAATAATTTAAATACAGAATTATGCTCATTCTATGTCTACATATAGCTGAACACACACACACACAGAGAGAGAGAGAAAGAGAGACAGACAGACAGACAGAGAGAGAGAGAGAGATATCCAGAGGTTTAGTCCATTATTATCATAGTGGGAAGCATGGTGACATACAGGCAGATAAGGTGCAGGAGAAGGAGCTGAGAGTTTTACAGCTTGATCTACAGGCAGCGGAAGGAGACTGTGAGCCACACTGGGTGTAGCTTGAGCATGGGAGACACATTTCTTCCAACAAGGCCATACCTCCTAATAAAGCCAATCCCTATGAGCAAAGCATTTAAACACAGGAGTCTAGGTGGGCTCTTGCCTATTCAAACCACCACACACACAATGTTCTGAACTGATATCTTGGATTATTTGGCTTTATGAGCAGCATTTATCACGGTATTTCCCCATTTGTTCCTTAAGAAACAGAGGCTAGGCTATGAAGCAAGCAGATAAAGCCTACTTGAGCTAGCTAGCTGGAATAAAAAGACCCTATTGTAATTTATATCAGATCTGGCTATTGTCTGCTTTTAGGGGGGACCACTAACACTTCCCTGGCACCACAAGAGGATTTGAATGTGTCTAAGCATGCTGTCACACCTGCCAGTAATCTTAGCAGGAAGTAGAGGCAAATTAGTTTAAGGTAATCCTCTAGTACATAGTGAGTTTGAGGATAGCCTGAACTACATGAGCCCCTGTCCTCCCCCCACCCCCCCCCCCCAAAAAAAGAACAGGTTTTCTGGGTTAAATACAGATATACTGTTATAGTTTACCCACTCTTCGACTCTAGGCTTGGCCTAAGAAGAGGAAGGATATTTAACACTTTTATTCTATATTTATTTACTGACTGATTTAATACATATATTCATTTAATTTTGAGACAGGATTTTTAGCCCAGTCTGGTCTTAAACTTGCTACGTAGCCGAGGATTGTTTTAAACTTCTGATTCTCCTGTCTCCACCTCACTAGTTGCTAGAATTACAGGTATGTACCACTGCATCTGGTTTATGTAAACCCAGGGCCTGGCATACACTGGGAAAATATTCTACCAGCTGAGATGTGTTGCCAACCATCTAAAATTTACTATTGGAAATTTTTTTTTTTTTTTAATGAATCTAACATTAAGGTAGAAACTTTTGAGTTTCTAGAAGCCAGAAGACATTAACAGGTAGGAGCTATGCTTCTTGAAAAACGTACATAGTAGCATCCAATAAATCACAGAAGATAGTTAGTTAATGATGGTTTCCAATTTACAGTTAGAAAAGTAGGGTAGGCAAGGTGTCACATGCCTGTCATCTAAGCACTGCAGAGGCAAAAACATGTTTACTGCACCTTCAGGGAACTTTGGGCGACCAGTCCAGCCAGCCCGAGGTACACAACAAGATCTGCTGCCTCTCTTTCTAAGACAGAGTCTCACTATGTAGTCCAGGCTGACCTCAAACTCACAACACTCTGCTTCTTAAGTGCTAAGATTATGAGCAGGCACCCCAAGACCCAGGTTGGAATTTCTTCCTCTCTTTACCTTGACCATCCAAAACTTGATATTTACATATGCTTTGCTGAGAAAGGATCCAAGATGCTCATGGCTGGCACCACTGATTTTGTGACTGAATCAGTTTCTTCATGGTGTCTAGTGACCACCTGTGGTAGCTTGTGCGGAGGAGAGTCATTGATCAGCTCTGCTGCGGTCCTATGAGCACTGCTGAGTTTTGTTGTGGCTGAGTTATGTTGTTACTGGAGAATCCTTCTCTGTTTGTGGAGTCTGATATTTATTTATTAGTGTGATTATGTGGCTCTGTGTGGGAATGTGCTGGTGCTCCTGCAGGCCAAAGGAGGGTGTTGTATCTGCTCACATTGCAACTGCAATGAACCACAATAGGTGCTGGGTACCGAACTCTCCTCTTCTGGAAGAAGAGCAAGAAGTCTCAAAGTCAGAGCAATCCATCCCCCTCCCCCTCCTCCATCTCTTCCTCGGATTCTGTCTGTTAGAGTTTTTTCCTCTTCCCCTTCTTCCTCTTCTATTTTTGTCTCTGTCTCCCCTCCCCCCTCTCCCCCTCTGTCCCCCACCTCCTTCCCTCCTTCCTTTGAGAAGTTGTAAAAGTGTAGCCCTTCCTGGCCGATAACTTGTTAAACAAAGCAGGCTAGCCTCAACCTTGTAGCAATCTTTCAGCCTCTGATTATAGATTTAACACAAGGGGGAATAGGCTGGTCGGATCTGGCTTTGCTCTCCCTGGGGATTTGGTCTTATCAGAAGGTACGGCCTCCATTTTTTTTTTTTATTTTTATTTTTAAATAAATTGGGGGCTGGAGAGATGGCTCAGAGGGTGAGAGCACTGACTGCTCTTCCAGAGGTCCTGAGTTCAATTCCTAGCAACCACATGGTGGCTCACAACCATCTATAATGAGATCTGGTGCCCTCTTCTGATATGCAGGCAGAAAACTGTACATAATAAATATTAAAAAAAAAAAAATTGGGCTGGAGAGATGGCTCAGCGGTTAAGAGCACTGAGCACTGACTGCTCTTCCAGAGGTCCTAAGTTCAATTCCCAGCAACCACATGGTGGCTCACGACCACCTGTAATGGGATCTGATGCCCTCTTTTGGTGTGTCTGAATAGTGTGACAATGTACTCACATACAGAAAATAAATAAATAAATGGTGGGGGGGGGGCATATGTGGAGGGCAAAAACAACTTTGTGGAGTTGATTCTTTCCTTCCACGTTTCCATTCCAGAGATGTAACTCGGGTTTCCAGGCTCTTGCAGAAAGTGCCCTAACCTGCTGAGCCATCATCTTACTGGCCCCATTTCGTTCTTTTGTTTTTGTGTCTCAACCCCGAATCACAAGCTTCTTTCTGTTCCACTTATTAGTTCTGCTACCTTTTTTTTTTTTTTTTTTTTTGTAGGTTTCTTGGGAAGTTTTTCTTTGTTTTGTTCCTTGCCAGATTGCACTGGCACAAAAAATAAAATAAAATAAAATAAAATAAAATAAAATAAAATAAAATGGGAGAATAAAGCTCTTGTCTTCGTTCTGAGAGGGATGGCTGCTGCTACCTGTAGGGTTTTTACATGCTCTTTATCCACGTTTACTGAGATCTGGTGCTACGAATTACTATCAGATACTCATTCCTTGTATCAAAATTATGCTTCATCTTTTATTCTATTAAAACGATATCTAGTTTGCTGGAACAACACTGGCTGGTGCACACCCCACCTACCCTTGTTACCATAGTTGGTAGTACTGTCTTTTCTTTCACATTCTGTCTGTCCATCCATCATTCACCCATCATCAAATGGTGTCTCAGTTTTATAAAGACAGTGAGCTGATTTTTGGTTTCATTGAATTTTGATTTCCATTTCTAGGGTTTTTTTTTTTTTTTTTTTTTTTTTTTT
Organism: Arvicanthis niloticus; assembly: GCF_011762505.2. NCBI lineage: Eukaryota > Metazoa > Chordata > Mammalia > Rodentia > Muridae > Arvicanthis > Arvicanthis niloticus. The sequence continues at coordinate 67,792,945 of NC_047670.1, forward strand.
TTTTTTTTTTTTTTTTCCTCCCTTGGTTTCTGCTTGTTTTGGATAATGCTGGCCTCAAACTCTGGGATCCACCTGCCTCTGCCTCCAGAGTGCTGAGATCAAGGTGTGTGCCATCATGCCCAGCGCATGTATTTACATCTCATGGTTAGAAACATTTTTGCTTTTACTTTTTTCCTGATACAAGTAGTTAAATCTATAAATTAGTTCTAAAGCACTGAGTTAGCTATAGCATGCAATGTTTGATATGGTGAATTTTTAAATGTAATGTAGCTAAAACTTCCAAACTTCCAATTTATTTCTTCTTTGACTTACACTTTTAAAAGATTTTACTTTATAATTATGTGTATAATGTGCGTGTACCACCATAGCCAGAAGTTGTTAGATTTCCCTGGAGCTGGAGTTAACCTGTGCCAGAGCAGTAAACATTCTTAATTACATTCACTTCTTCTGTGGGGGGTAGAGGGGAAAAAGAGGGACCGAAGGAGGGAGAAACCAGGTCATAAATGATGTATCACAGTGTTCTTAAACTATTAGATACCTCATATAGGTGAAATCATAAAAGTTCTTATTTTCTGTTTTACTGTTTTTCAAACAACTCAGGTTACATGCACTGCCAAGGTTCACAGGTCTAAGAGGCCACAGAGACATAGGGTTGTCTATCAAAAACAACTTTTTGAGATAGGGTCTCACTACGTAGCCTAGGCTTGCCTAGAATTCTTATTTATCATGCACAAGTGTTTTGCCTGGTGTCTGCAGAGCCCAGTAGGTGGATCCAGATATCTTGAAACTGAAATACCTAATGGTTGTGGTACTATGTGGGTACTGCTCACTGCACCCTGGTCCTCTCCAAGAATAAGTCTTTAGCTGTTAATCCAAGCCTTTAGCTTCTGGCCTCAACTTTTATATCCTGCTACCTTAGCCTCCCAGGTGCTGGGATTACAGGTGTTATCATACTTGACTGCTCACCTGCGTTTCTGATTAGCATGCTGGAATAAAATAGGGCAACATCTCTGGTTCAGAGGATAGAACATAATATTTGATGCTTACTAAAGTGTGAGCCACATTCTCGTGTATATTTTAATTGTTTGTAATAAGGCTTCATGTAGCTCAGCTAACATGATGTACTCTTGAATCCCTGCCTCGTCCCCTGTCAGTGCTTATGGAGTATTTTCTAATTCATGGATGAATTGGAAGTACAATGCATCCCTCCTTCTGCCCTGTTTCCTTACTGAGATTTGGAAGATAACTTGATGTTCTGAAGCAGTCTCACTATGTAGCCTACTCTGTTCTAGAGTCCTTCATCAGTCTCCAAAATGCTGGGATTCCAGGTGTACAGAACCACATCTGGCTTTGACAACTTTAATATTTGCTGGTGGAATGGTCAACAGTTGGACTGCCTTTGTAGTTTTACTGCTTTTAGTATTAAAAAGTGGAAATTCTTATACACATTCTAACTATAGAAATTTTAAATAAAATTAAAGACTCCATAATACCATTTTTAAACAGCTAAATATAAAGAATTTGAAAATAGTCACAAATATAAAGAAATATAATTCATGAAAAATATTTAGATCGTTATAAACCCTCCTGCCCCAAATGCATATTTTACAAAAATCTAAAAGCAATGCAAAGATTGGGGAATGTTGGGAGAATAAGAGAAAAAACAAAAAAACCCTCCTTTATCCTTTTATGAATGGGCAAAGGAAGATTTTATTTAGCAACACATACAAACACATAAAGAAGGTTAAGATCTGTTAACGTGTAGGAAACAGAATTCAGGGACACATTCAGAAAATAACTTATAGTTTTAAGCCTTTTAGAGTAACTTTAATATCTCACTTTGTTATATTAAGAAAGGGACTCAGTATAGTTTTGGACAGGCATAGTCCAGGCTGGCCTCTCACTGTGTGTCCCCATGCAAAGCTTTATTTCATGAGGATTGACAGCTCATTCAAACTGGGATAAAGCACTCATCTTTAAAGATATAATTCTTTCAAAAAGTTTCACATTAACAGATCATTTAACCATTTAATTGTTCAGCCATCATGAAGTTTTGTATTTGGAGTTGGAGAGATTGCTCTGTGGCTGCTCTTCCAGAAGATCTGGGTTTAATTCTAGCACCCATATAGTAAATCACACCATCTGTAACTTTAGTTCCAGGAAGATTGCATGCCCTTCTTCTGGCCTCTGGTGGCACTGCATGCATATGGTGCAGACACACATGTAGGCAAGAATTGAGAGTGATTTTCTTTCAGAAGTACTCACAAGCCCGTCAGGCACAAAAAGAAAGTGTTTTACTACCCACCCTTCTACTGCTGATAGCTGGTAGTATTAAATTTTACTCCTTAGAGTTATTTTCAAGACTGCTTATAATGATTTCTGATTTAGTACAGATGGAGGGTCCCATATGTGAAATGCTTTGCACTATAGTAGCTCTGATTCTGGTAGAACTTCATATACACAAGGAGGTATTTGGATAAGAATCAAGTGTAAACACTTATGTCTCATGTACACTGCAGTCTGAGAGCAGTTTTTTACAGTATTTAACAGCATTGTGAGTGAAAGTCTCACAGTCCCACTTGAGACATCACGTTGGTGCTCAAAGACCAGAAAGCTTTTAGATCCCAGATTTTCTGATTTAGGATTTGCACTGTGTTAAGGCAAGCTGGAAATATGGTACTTCAAAATTACTTTAAAATTTCTTTTAAACTACATTAGAGTAAATACTACTTTATTTGGCTTTAAGTGTTCTTATTCTGTTTTTTTTTTTTTTTTTTTTTGGTTTTTTGAGACAGGGTTTCTCTGTGTAGTCCTGGCTGTCCTGGAACTCACTCTGTAGACCAGGCTGGCCTCGAACTCAGAAATCCACCTGCCTCTGCCTCCCAAGTGCTGGGATTAAAGGCGTGTTCTTATTCTCAAATACTAAAGTCAGTCTCTATTCCACAAGTGCATTTGGTATAGTAAGATTTTATTTGAATGATATTTACAAAATATGATTTTAATCACTGAGTTCTTCTTCATCACTGAAGTACGCGCTTTTCTTTATTCTTGGCCGTCTAGAATCATCTGAGGCTGAGGGGCCCCCTGTGCTGGGTCTCCATTTGTTCTGCTCTTCTTCAATTTTGGCCTGCTGTGGTATGATTCAGAAGCAGAATAAAGCCAGTTATTTATGACATACCATGTTGATTCAAAAGAATTACAATGGAAAATTACCAGAACACAAATAATTCCCACCCTCCTAGGCCATAACTGACTAATTTGATTCCCATCACAGTCCTACTCAAAATTATCTAGAGATTTTTTTTTCTTCCCTGAGAGAGAAGTTCACTCTCTGTGTAGGATGACCTTGAACTTCTGAACCTTTGCCTCTACTGCCATATTGCTGGGGCTGCATCCTTACCCCAGTTCTACGCAGTGCTGGAGAATAAAACCAGGGCTGTGTGCATGCTATCAATTTAACTGAATCCCTACTTCATGCCCCTTTTCTTTCCTCGTTTGTTTCATTTTGACACAGAGTTATACTATATAGCTTATGCTGGCCTAGAACTTACTAGGTACCCCAGGATAGGCCTGAACTCATGATCAACTGCCCAGGCTCCTCAAGTGAGAAGACAAATGTGCACGAGATGATCTGCTCTATCGTATGTAATCTAAGGATTCGTTCTAGATGAGCTAAGCAATTGTTAATGAAACTTTACATTTAAACAGTAATTAAATTTCTGAGATTGGTGTCATATTGCTCACCTTGGCATTGAACTTCGTCTCTACCTCCTATGTGCTAGGATTACAGACATGTGATAACACAACCAGTTAAGTCAATACTTCTGGCCAATTTTGTAATGAGGACAGATTAATAACACACTAGTAAGTATGTGGGACCTGACAATCTAGAAAGACCAAATTTATTTTTATTTACTTATTTATTTTTTAAATGGCAAAATGTTTTTTTTTTTTTGGTTTTTTTTTTTTTTGGTTTTTTGTTTTTGGTTTTTTTTTTTTTTTTTTTTGGTTTTTCGAGACAGGGTTTCTCTGTGTAGCCCTGGCTGTCCTGGAACTCACTCTGTAGACCAAGCTGGCCTCGAACTCAGAAATCTACCTGCCTCTGCCTCCCAAGTGCTGGGATTAAAGGCATGTGCCACCACTGCCCGGCGCAAAAATGTTTTCTATCTGAATTATCATAAAAACGTTTAAGTAAAAATAAAAATGAAAGTAAGAAAGCAAAGGGGCGACAGTGGCTTCAGAGTGAAAAGACCATTCACGGCAGACATTCAGTCTTCGCTCTCTGTCATACAAAAGGGTCACTACAGCAGGCTGGATGCACCTGTTCCAAGGTGACTCCCAGCCCCTAATGCTTCCCATTCAATTGCTTCCCAGCCTGTTGGGCCTGTCAACAGAGGAGCAAGTAGATCTTCTCTTTGATCCAGTCTTTGTTATTTGGCTGGTATGTTTATGTATCAGCTTGGTAAACAAGACGGCTGAGATCTGCCAGATCGTCAATAAAATCAAACAACTGACTGATATCATATGTGATGGAAGGGCTGTTGGGGTTCATTCTCTTCAGATGTTCTTCATACATTTTACAAACACCTTCCATGTACTCATTCACAGACTCATAGTCAGCATAAGTCCTGCCTTCTGGCCTCTTGGTAAGCTGTACCAGCAAAATGGTGTGAGACATTGTGCCAAACGCTTTGCTGCAGCTGCTGCTAACACCTCCCCAAAAAGACAAATTTAAATGTTTCATTCAAAGATCTTAGAATAATGTGTTGCCTCAAATTTATGAGATGAGAGGGACCCAGAAATTCCCATTACAGAAATGAGTGCGGTGATAAAAACACGTGAACTACAGCCAGACGGTGGTAGCACATGCCTTTAATCCCAGCACTAGGGAGGCAGAGGCAGGCAGACAGACCTCTGTGAGTTTGAGGCCAGCCTAGTCCACAGAGTGAGTTTCAGGACAGCCAAGTCTACTACATAAAGAAGAAAACCTGACTCAAAACCAACCAATCAACCAAACACAAAACAATACAAACCACTACCCAATCCCCTCCCCCCAATCCCCCTACCCCACACACATACAAATACTGAGAACGTGAAGTACACCACAGTGCCTTGTGTTATGATTCATTCAATCTCTGAGACAGGGCTTCACTCTGCAGTCCAGGCCAGGCTAACCTGTCACCTTCCTGCTTCACCCCGAGTGCTCAGTTTACAGTTATGGACCAATGTGCTCACTACAGCCCCTCCTTTTTCTGAGCCACAGTGTCCCTGGGATGGTCTTGAATTCCTCAGCTCCAGTGGTTCCTCACCTCAGCCTCCTGGGCAGGTAGGTTTAAAGGCTGTAGCTGTGCTCAGTTAAAACAAATCTATGGAAAGACTTAAGCGCCACTCTGTGCCAACACTTCCTTTCCTTCCTGTGCTCTGCTTTGCTTTTCTAGTGTGGGGAATCCAGCCTGCCAAGCATGTGGTCCATCCCTGAGCAGTGACCCTGGTCCCTCCAGTGCAATTATGTCAGTACCTGGAAGGCTATGGCCTGACTGAGACTGTCCAGAGCCGGGTCCTCTCCTTCTTCTTCACTCACTTCTACTTCCTCACTAGGTCAGCAAAGAGAGAAAATCCAGATTTGGTCAGTCAGCAGTAAAAAGGCAGACAGCACAGCATCTCAGGGAGCAAGATATACATACAGTTCTTCCTCAGGTTCAGGGACTTTCTTTTTCTTCTTCTTTTCTTTCTTCTTTGGAGGCTCACGTTCTCCAAGCATGTTTTTAGGACAGGCATAACTTAAGTGTCCGCTTTCCTTTTGTTTTACATTAAAAAAAAAAGAAAGAAAAATAAAGCATTCTAGTTGCTGTTACTGATAGAACATGCTCTGACTGTGTGAATCAAAGGCGAATCCAGAAAACACTATTCTCACTGTGAGAACAGGACCACACCACTCCTTCTGTATGGAGGAGGGGGAGCTCACGGTGCTCTTGGTGCTAGCATGCAACACTAATAACTAATTAATAACTAGAAAGCCAAGTAAAATTATTTCCTCAAACATTTTAAACCTCAACTTTTATCCTACAAAAGAACTAAGTGGCTCATCAACACTAATACAAATTTTAGATTAGCCTGATAAATGGAGATAAAATGATTTCTCCCAGCCTGTAAGATGTTGCTTGCTGAAGAGTCAGTTTTAAAAATAAGCGGAGGCTGGGGATACAGCACAGTGACAGAGCACCTGCCCTGCAGGCCCAGTACTGCACAACATTTGCTTTTCTTTCTTTCTTTCTTTCTTTCTTTCTTTCTTTCTTTCTTTCTTTCTTTCTTTCTTTCTTTCTTTCTTTCTTTGAAAGGATATGGCTTGTATTATTGTCCTATTTTACTGAGCTGAATTATTATAATCATGTAGACTAGTGAATTGTAATAAACAGAACTATGGATTACAATCTGTACATTAGGTCACTAAACTACATGCAATAGTATTATGTTAACTTATGTCGGAGAGACAAAGCCAAGATTTCAACAGAAGAAAAAAGTATTTCACAATGCCTTAAATAACCTGTACTTTGTACTTTGCCATATGGCTGAATCCAAGAGGTACCATTTATTGTTTATTTACTGCGGAGAGAATTCTATTGTGTTTTGAAATAATAGTAACAGAAGATGTTAACACGTATCACTAAAGGAAAAGGTTAGTAGTACAATTGCTTTGGGAAACACCAGGCTATATAACTGTGAACAGATCTCGTCTTTAGGGGAATGGACATGTACAGAGCTCAGGGGCTGCAGTGCCTGCCTAGTGTATACACAGCACCGGATTGAATTCCCCTGCAACACATAAACCAAGGGTGGAGACACACATCTGTAATCCCAGCACTCTGGAAGTGGAAGAGGAGAGAAGGTTTAAAGCCATCTTCTGCTATGTAACAAGTTTAAGACTAGCCTAAGTTAGAGGTACTGTCTTAAAAAAAAAAAAAAACAAACAAAAAAAAAACCCAGTATTGACCCTGGTGTGGTGGCACACAACTTTGAGAATATGGAAGACACTGGCTGGCCTATCTTCCTGAATTTGAGGCCAGCCTGGGCTACCAGTGGGTTCCAGGTCAGCTAAGGTTACATATTGAAATAAAGTAAATAAATAAAAAACCCCAAATAATAAATAACAAAATGTATAAATCATGACAATAACCTCCGTCTGAATCCACAAATCAAAAGAATATTGGACTGGAGCATTATTTAGCATTTCTCAGACGATCTGTATTCACTATAAACATGGAGAGTAAGGAAGCTCTTAAACAGATCTAAGGGAGATAGAGTCTCCTTGTGGCCTTGGCTAGTCTAGAACTCCGTGTATAGCTTAGAGCCTCCTGACTGTGGGACTCCAGGCTAAGGGCCTCCTGACTGCGGGACTCCAGGCTTCTGCTACTTTGCACAGACAGCACTTCTTTCACAAACACAACTTAGGACTTTAGAATAGTTTCAAAGTAATCCTTTAAGGGGATTCAGACAGTATAAATTGACCACTCAAAACACACATTGAACACTCAAAACACATTTGCTTCCTTTCTAGCCATCATACCTATCTACAATGTATTTTTTCTTGGGGAACAGAGGTAAAAGGTAGCAACTGGAGAAAGGAGACTGTTGTCTGAACTAGAAAGTTCCCACAAGCTCATGCATTTGCATACATGGTCACCAATTAGTGTAACTGATTGGGAAGGATTAGAACACATGGCTTATTGGAGGTGTGTCACTGGGAGTGGGTTTCAGGTTTCCAAAGACTGGCACCAACCTCAGTGTGCCGCCTTGCTGGTTCCAGTTTCTGGACCTTCTATGAGCTCTCGGCTGCTGCTCCAGTGCCATCCCTGCCTGCCTGCCTACTCCATGCTCCCTTCAGGGCGGTGGTGGGCTCCTAGACTTCTAGAAAGGAAAGTCCCAAATCAACCCTTTCTTTGTAAGCTGCCTTAGTCACAGTGTTTACCCCAGCAATAGAGAAGTAGATGATGTCAAGCCATTTCAGGTGCCTACCCTGTTACTTTGTAGCTATGACAATGAATGCCTGGCAGAAATCCCGTCTCTCCATTCATACATCTGGATCTGGTGTTTAAGTACTATGCAGTCATTTTTAGGAACTAACAGTATGAGACTTAAAACCTTTCAAGACATTAAGATAAATAATTAGCCTTGTGGTTTTAGAAAACAATTTTGAAGGCTTAGAAACTATGAAAATTATTGTGTATTACCTACCCCATGTATTTTTATTATCTTGTTCTTTTTTTTTTTTTTTGCTTTGTAATACTGAGGATGAACCCGTATTTTTCAGGTTCAGCTATGCCTATAATCCCACTCCAAGTATCTTTTTAGATACTATTCTTTCCTTTAAACTTTATTTATTATCAGTGTGTAGACATGCATGTACCGTGTGTGTGTGTGTATGTGTGTGCGTGTATACACACACACACACACACACACACACACACACACCATATCGCCAGCTTAGCTTCAGGTTCAGAGAGAGCCTCCTGTTAAAGGGGCATAAATGACAGAACAGGTAGGTGATTTGGAGTCCTGTGTCCCATGCCTGTCCGAGTGCTCTCCCCCCTCACCCCCCACTCCACTGGTGGGCACCACTAAAAGACTAATACAAAGAAAACTTTACACTACAGCAGTGTCTGAGTTATAGGTTTACTCACCCCACATTCATAACACTTAGATTTATCAAAGTAGTTTCGCCTTCGGATGAACTCAGCTGCTCTTCCGTTGTCAATAGCGATGCTTGCCTTTATCACTCTACCAAATAACTAAGTCAGAGAAAGATGTAAATGCACAGGGTCACAGAAACCAAGACCTAGTTATCAGATACTGTTTCCTCATTTCTTGTTGCAGTACGTATATGACAGACTCTATGCTATAATCTTCCAGTAGTTTGATAATCCAGTACAAAGCTGGTACCTTTCCTCAAAAGGCAGCCACTCCTGAATTACAGAAATTAATCACACTTGATGACCTTCTCCAGCCCCATAGCTTTTGTGTTAGATGAATACAGAGACTTTTGGGTAAAACCCTGATTAAATGAATGGCTTACCTGTTTATTATTTATTGCTCTGGTGCAGTTTAAGGCAGAGTCTTTGTCCAAAAACAAAATAAATGCAACACCTTTACTCTTCCTAGTGTCTCTGTCTTTCATTATAGTAACCCTTAAAGCACAAACAAAGAACCAGTTACAAATAAGATAGAAACATGTAGCTACTCAGGAAGCTCCAGATCATTTTTCTAAGGTCAAATAATGAGACCTTTGACATGAGAAATAAACAAAGATGCATCATGGTGGATGCTTGTGATCCCAGCACTGAGCAGGGGGAAATGGAAGGGACTGTAGATCATGGGTCATCCTTGGCTAGAGAGCTTGAGGCCAGCCTAGGCTATGAAGTCCTGCTGAAGAGAGGGACTGATTTAAACCATCTAGCTCTTCAAAGTCCCCGGGGATCAAGGAGAAATGAGAAAGCAATACCGACAGATTGGGGGACACAGCTACAACTGTGAGCTGGTCGGAGCTTGAGAGATAGAGCAATGCACTGTTCCTTCAATAGCACATCAATGTTCACATCGTCTTCCCTAACCCCTGCCTTGCAAAACCCAAAGCATAAACTGAGGTATTCTCTTGTATACAAAAAGCAAAATGATTTACTGTTTTTTCAAGGTTTTAGATCCAAGGGTGTCTTTCAAAGAATCTCCAGTATAGTGGTCCTTGGCCCTATCTGAGTGCTCCTGTGTCACCCAGCTATCACTAACGACACCATTTAGTGTCATTTAGAAGAACAATGCTTGAACCTGGTGTGGTGGCACATGCTTAGAATGCCCACGCTTAGGATGCCAAGGCAGGAGGACTGTACCAAGCTGAAGGCTAGCTTAAGTAAGTAGTGAGATTCTGCCTTATTTGAGATTTCTATTTTATGTGCATGAGTATTTTGCCTGTATGTATGTCTGTATGTAAATGAAGTGTCTGAATACTAGGTACCCTGGGAACTAGAATTACAGCCAACTGTTAGCTGCCAAATGGGTGCTGAGACTTGAACCTGGGTACTCTGGAAGAGCAGTTGGTGTTCTTAATGGCTGTGTCATTATCTCCAGCCTGAGACCACATCTTAAAAACAAAGCCAATTAATGTTTTGCTGAGCTCTTTGGGAAAAAAAAAAAGGTTGATTCTGTGTCTGGAGCAGGGTGGAGGCAAGAAGACTTTGGACCTTCATGTTACAAGAAAGAAATTAAACAAAACATGAACATAATATATAGAAGCCCACAGGTCCGTGCCCATCAGCCAACTGCAAGACAAACACACAGATAAAATAATGACAAGTTATGAAATATGGAGAAAGTGCATTAATCATAGAAACAAGAAGGGAGGGAGTCAAGAGACGACTGGATACAGAGCAAATGCTGAGTGAGAAAACCACCATCTTTAACAATCATGGTAAAGACTGGATTAGAAAAAGAACTATCAGCACATGTTAAATAAAAAATGATGTTCCTGTGGAGCAGGATACTTGTGTTGCCAAAAACACTGTTTATTTATTGCTAAGGAAAAATAAAGTACACTGTGAAGAACTGAGTCATCCAAACTATCACTAGGGGATGAAGGTGCTCTGGGATGCTGTGCTCAACAGGCCACATCATCGTCATCTGGTAAGTATATGAACCAGGAAGACATGATCAGCATCTAGGCATGGCAAAATTCCAGTTAAAGGAAACAGTTGGCTCTAGAGTGAACCATGTACCAGAGCGGGAAAAGGTTACCTAGGACTGATTCTGTTACCTCAACTGAAAGACTAGGATAGAGGACTGGTTCAATAAAAGCTTCTAAAATAACTTATGAAGTTGTTAACTTTATTGTGTTATATAAGATGTACCATTTTAAATATATTTCAGTATGTAAATTGAGAGGAGAATGAAGTTTAAAATTCATAAAAACAATGTGTACATATATATGCATACATTCACAGTCAAGACAGCCCAAGCAGAAGGCTAAGGACAGGGAAATGTGGGTAAAGAAATCTTTCTGTAGGAGAGGGGCAACAGTGCTTCCATGTAGAAGCATGAGGACCTGAGTTTGAATCTCCAGCATCCCCATAAAAGCTGGGCATGGCTGTACCTGCCTGTCCCCTCATTCTGAACAGGCAGAAACTGGGGGATCCTCGGGGCTCCCTGGCAAACCTAACAAAAGACAGTGAGCTTCAGGTTCAGTGAGAGGCCCTGTCTTGAGGGAAAAGAGAGTAGTAGGTCAGGATACCTGATGGCCTCCTGTCTTCTCTACATGCATAAGCCATGGGTGTACACACACACACACACACACAAACACACACACACACACACACACACACACAAACACTGGGTTGGGGGGTAGTTGAAGGCAGTGCTTCTTGACCTTCCCAACACTTTAATATAGTTCCTTATGTTGTGGTGACCCCAACCATACATTTATTTTGTTGTAATTTTGACAATGTTATGAATTGTGAATTTTTTGGACATAGAGGTCTGCTAAAGGGGCTGTGACCCATAGGCTGAGAACCTCTGCATTAATGCTTTGTTCTTATTACTAAGGTAAATATAAACCCAGCGACATGGGCTCTTGGTTGACTTTAAAACCACAAACTCTGGACTCCAGAATTAAACACTGTGAATGTTACAGAAAGAAGACAGAAGCATATGCACCCTCAGGAAAAGGCTTAGTCTAATGATGGAGACTCTGTAAACCAGTTACATAGGGTCTGTCATTAGACATCTCTTCTCTGGGAAAAGGAAAAAAAAAATCACAGCAAGAACTTAAAGTAGGGCTGGAGAGATGGCTCAGTGGTTAAGAGCACTGACTACTCTTCCAGAGGTCCTGAGTTCAATTCCCAGCAACTTCATGATGGCTCACAACCATCTGTAGTGGGATCTGATGTACTCTTCTGGTATGTCTGAAGAGAGCAACAGTGTACTCACATACATAAAATAAATAAACAAATCTTAAAAAAAATGAACTTATGACAACCTCCATGCTCCTGGCATGCAATAAGACATAGAGGGGCACTGTGTTTAGATGCAGGGTGTGAAGGGCTCCTTCAAGCACACACCTTGAAGCACACACTGCCCAAGAATCTGCAGACAATCCTTATACATCCTTCCTGCGCATCCAGTCCTTATGTACACCAAATATAACCCACCTGACTCCCAAATGGTCTCTCAAGGATGGACAGCCTTTCTACCTGACCGTCTTGTTCCAGGTCTCTTCCCTGGTGCAGTTTCAGATTTCAGTCTAGCCATGTCAATCTGCTCTCATCTCAATTGGCTGAGAGTAACACAAAACTGGTACACAGCATAGGGAGTTACCTGGAGCTACTGAAGACTGTAGTGTAGTCAAACAGACTCAAGCAGTCTTGAAGATACACCCCAAGGATTTATAAAACAGTGCTGTAGTTACTGCTTTAAAACCACAAATGGGCTTGAAATCACAGGACTTCCTAGTCAGCAGTCATGACTGGGTTTACCGTCGTCAGTCTCTAAGTAGTTTGGGGGATGGCCCATTATACACATGTCAAAAGAGGTTAAGAATATAGCTCAAGGGCCAACCCATCAGGTGGCAAACCAGTTCAGAGGTTTGGCTACAGATATTCTCTGGCATGGCTTGGCAGCACAATGAGCACTGAGATAATGTCACTCCAGTGTAACTGTCCCCCTAGACATTTCCCAGCAAGCTCTACACTGTACAAGAACTAGCTCTGAAAACATTCAGGGACTAGATATGTAGCTTAGAGGTTTGGAGTGTGGTTAGTATATCTGAGGCCCTGAGACTGGTTCTCAGCACTATAAAAAGCAATACTATTACTATTAAATCTTTATAGTACATAGTCATTTATGATATGAAAACTGTCAAATGTTTATGTACATGGGAAATAACTGAACTATATGTAAAAATGTTAACACTAGTAGTTTTACTCAACCAAGTATCTTGTAATGTAAATACTTACTTTACAACTTTGCCATACTTGGAAAATATCTGAAATAAAAGATCACAGAATAATTTATAATTTGTCACTAAATATTCAGATTGAATGTATTGACCAGATTCTTTGTTATATTTTATGAAAAATTTCAGCCTTTAGCCTATACAACAGACTTTATAGCAAGACACTGATTCAACAAACCAAAGAAACATTTTCTAAGTGACTGGAGTAACATAATTACCAGAGTTACAAGGGATATGCATCAGCTCCTAATTCCCCCAGAGAGTGGACAGAGGGGAAAAAGCATTCAGCATGTCTAGATCTATGGCATATACACTAGGCAGCAGCTGTATTTCTGATCCATCTGCGGGACGAACAAACCCAGCAGAGCTCTAGCCAATCCTGTGCTTTTATTATTAGTGTCGTCGAATAAAACCATACCAATGAACCCTATCTTGAAAACAAACCAAAACAAAAACCACACCAATGATTTACACAATCCACCACTGAAAGATAGACAGAACTGAACTGTCACTGCAGATAATACCAAAAGCTTCCTATAGTGAAGAACCCATCTCCAGCCGGGAGTGATGGTCTATCACTGCAATCCTGGTGTTCAGAAGAGCAAAGCAAGAAGGTTGTGGATTTGAGGCAGGCCCAGGCTACAAATAAGACCTGCTGCCAAAGATCACAAACAAAGCAAGGATCCTGCTCTGTCTACCGGTGCAGTACTCTCTCGTCATTAGTGTACCAGTGGGACTGTATAGCTGGCCTGTTCTTCCTTTTCCTTCTACCTATAGTTGCCCATATATTACCATATCTATATTCGATAGATGTATAAATATCTAGATAGGTACAATTCTGACTTATGAGTTCTCATCTTAGAGTAACACTACAGTGGTAGCCTCTGTCAGGCCTGGAAAGGAAGGAGAATGGGTTTACTTATTTTTACCCTTCCTCTTTGGAAATATTTGTGCTCTGGGTATCTGTACAATTGGCTCCTACTGCTTCACCTTTTTATTTGAAAGACACATTTTGTTTCTTTATGACATAGTCTCATGCATCCCAAGTTTCCTCAAAGTCTTCATGGAGTTGAACATGACTTTGAATTTCCAATATTCAGCCTTCATCTTCCAAATATTGAAATCACAGGTACATAACATCAATGCCTACTTTATATGGTACTAGGGAGTCAGCACAGGGCACTGTGAATGGAAGACAAGCATTCTATCAGCTAGACTTCACCTCCAGCCCCCAGTTACCTTTTAAATGAGGCTATTTCTTACCGCTCAATCTAAAATCTCACCTCCAACCCGAATTCAGTACCCCTTTTCTCTTTGGTGAGACAGGGTCTACATTGTCCAAGCTGTCCTTGAACTCACAATCTTCCTGCCTCAGCTTCCCCTGTGCTGGGGTTACAGGTGTGTGATACATGCTAGGCAAGCACTCCACCTCTCAGCTACATCACCAGCTTACTTTTTGTTTGAGACAGTATATTGCTGTATAGCTTCAGCTAGACTTGAACTTGTGACCCAACTATCTCAGTGTTCAGAGTGTTAGGATCAAAGACACATTATTGTCTAGTTCTCTAACTGTTTGTAAAGAATACATTTTCTTTATATAAAAACCGTGATGGCACCAGCACTCAGGAGGCAGAGGCAGAGGCAGAGGCAGGTGGATCTCTGAGTTCTAGGCCAGCCTGGTCTATAGCGTGAGTTCTAGGACAGCCAGGGCTACACAGAGAAACCCTGTCTCTAAAAAAGAAAGAAAGAAAAAAAGAAAGGAAGAAAGAAAGAAGGAAACAGTGCAAATTCTCTTTGGGAATTAAAAAACCTGCAACTTTTCTCACTACAATTTGCAGGAGATATCTATTAAGAATTTTCCCAGGGAGCAATATTTGCATAAGCTTCAGATTCCCTCTAAAGAGAGAATTCATTAGTTAGATGTATAGTAAAACTTACCCGGTATAAATCATTGTTTGTTAGGGAGAAAGGCAAGTTGGATACATAAACTGTGCTCTTACTGGGCGCCAAGCCACCGCTCATTTCTAAAACGGAAAACAGAGACATCACGAATCTTACCCAAGTAGAACCAAACAAGGACTATCACTGACTTAATTAAGGTAGAATTCCACACGCTCTATTCATTTAAGGAGATTAGAGTACCAGTGTGGGTAGGGTGTGAATTACCATATTCCTTTTCTAGCAGCGGATGTTTTAAGCCTTTTAGTGCTGCAGTGCGATTGAAGAGGGTTTTAAAAGAGATGAAGATGCCACTAAGCTATTTTTAACGTCTTCTTATTGAGTAAAAGCAAAAAGGTGCTTTCCAAGTATTCGTCCAACCCCACTCCCGAAAGGGACACCTGTCTATCACCCCCACCCACGCCTCTTTTGTTCTTGTAGTTGTTTTTAAGAAACTCCTCAAACCCCTGTATTTACGTTGTAATACATGGATTACAGATATAGGCCACCACGACAGTCTCATTTTTGTTAAACTTGGGTAGTTTCACACTTTGATAAAGTTCTTTATGTTTTTAATTTCGCGCACAACCAAATCATGAAATGACACTTTATTATATTACATGAATTACGTACTTTTTTTTTTTTTTTTCCCCGAGACAGGGTTTCTCGCCTTGGCTGTCCTGGAACTCACTCGGTAGACCAGGCTGGCCTCGAACTCAGAAACCCGCCTGCCTCTGCCTCCCAAGTGCTGCGATTAAAGGCTTGCGCCACCACCGCCCGGCCCGAATTACGTACTTTGAATGAGACATTAACCTGTATACCTCTCAGTATGTTTAGTAATCAGTGTCACTGTTTACAACTCTGCAAATCACCGGCGAAAATTATATTGGACCCAATCGAGTCTAAAATTTTGATCTTAAAAAAGCGCAGGTGGGCCGGGCAGTGGTGGCGCACGCCTTTAATCGCAGCACTTGGGAGGCAGAGGCAGGCGGATTTCTAAGTTTGAGGCCAGCCTGGTCTACAGAGTGAGTTCCAGGACAGCCAGGGATACACAGAGAAAGCCTGTCTCTAAAAACGGAAAAAAAAAAAAAAAAAAAAAAAAAAAAAAAAAAAAAGCGCAGGTGTTGGCTGCAAGTGTCAAGTACCTGGAATTACAAGAGTAGCTGCTCTTTGAATGACAATGGACGCAGTAACCCGGAGGGCTCCCCGCAGGCCGATTGGGAGGATTATTCAAAAAACCCGCAGGTAAATAAAACCTGCTTGTCGCATTTGAAGTTTCTCACTCTGAGAAATGGTAACGCCGGCCGGACGTTCCAGTGACCGGGGTCGGGGTCGGGGTCCGGGCCGGTTCCGGGGCCGGGGCCGGGGCGGAAGCCGGGGTCGGGGCCGGGGCGGAAGCCGGGGTCGGGGCCGGGGCCGGGGCCGCGGGAGTCTCCTGGCCCCGGCGCCGCCGGAGCTTACCTTCGGCGCAGCGGCCGAGCAGGAAGGATGTGAGCCCGCGGCGGCTTCACCCCTAGCTCCCTTCCGCGGCGCGCAACACCGCGGGCGTCCGCGACCGCAGCGCGGTGCAGCGCTTCTTCCAGATCCCCCAAACCCCGGCAAACCCGGGCCGGAGGTTGGCGCGCCGGGCGACGTCACCGCGCGCGACGGAAGTGCCTTTGGGGCGAGCGGAGGTCCAGCTTCGCGGGTTTCACCGGCGGCAGCGGCGGCGGGGCAGTGGAACGTAGGTGAGCGAGTGGCTCTCTGCAGAGGCACGAGGGACGCATGCGGCGGGCGGGCGGGCGTTTCCTGCCGCGTTGGAGATGTGCATTATTCCGTACTCCTGGTGGAACCTGGAGAGAGACTCAGTGGATGTAGGAGGAAAGCCAAGTGTTGAGCGTGAGACACAGGTTCCGCTTCTTGTTAGTACTTTAGTATGCAAAAGGGAATTCTCACTAGGCAACTTCAGTGACTCGAGGTCAGTTAGCAAGTCTGGTTTTTTTTTTTTTTAATTTAATTTTTTAAATTTTGGACCTAACCGGCTCTGTAATAGCGCTTTGAGAGAGACGAACAAAAAAGAGTGCAAAAATAGCCCACTTGCTGTTGAGAATGTGAGTGTGGCCAGGGAGACAAAGCCAACGTGGGGAGAGTTTGAGTCACAGAGTGACCCTTTATTGAGTACTGGACTGGCATGGACAGATGTTAGGCTTCTTCGTTCCGTTATTTTTTTTTTCTTTCTGTAAATATGGGAATGGGCACGCACTGATTATTTTTTTGTTTTTCGAGACAGGGTTTCTCTGTGTAGCTCTGGCAGTCGTGGAACTCGCTCTGTAGACCAGGCTGGCCTTGAACTCAGAGGTCCATCTGCCTCGCCTCCAGAATGCTGGGATTAAAGGCGTGCACCATCACCGCCCGGCTACACTGATTATTCTTTAAGAACTCGTCATTTCTACAGAGAAGTCAGGAAGTAATGCATGGTAGTTTAAACTTAACTTCTACCCGCCAGCACACACAGACCAGGCCTGTAACTACTCCCTGGGAACCTGCGTGTCAGCAGCCCGGAGCCCAGACCCTGTCGTGGAGCCTGCACAATCAATCCTGACTGAAGCGGAGGGACGAAGTGCAATCCACCCAGGGCGCAGCTGAGTTTTGAGAGGCATTAATTCCTTGGCGTCCACCAAGGGACCACTGGGACTAATTCTCATGGCAAACTTGTGGCCAGCCCAAACTACCAGGCTCCACATTCCGGTTGTGCTTGGTTATCGCCCAAGATGTAAGCCCCTTTGCTCTTCTAATTATTTGAGCATTAACTCTCCGTGCTGTTTCGTGCTTCCTCCCAATTTGGGGGTACCACTGCTTCTCCTTCCTTAGTTCACCCCTGAGCTTTTGTGCTTCCAGGAATCGTATTTTGTCTGCTTAGCAAACACTTGTTTAGCCTTATTTTAAAGCTGTCTTTGGTTTTCTGACTCTAACGAAGCTGTTGCTTTCGACTTTAAATTGAATTCTTTTTCTGACGTCTGGATTTTAATTGGGGGGGGGTGTTGCTACAGCTGTATCGAATTGATTGCATTTCCTTATTTGTTTTTCTTTCAATATTCGTTAAGTTCTCATTTTTCCTTTTAGTCCTATGGTTTCCCTGCCTTCTACCTCTTTCTATTAATATAATTTCCATTCCCCCACCACCCCAAGCAGGGCCTAGAACTAGTGACTCTCTGCTTTTGCCTCAGCCCTCCTATGTTCTGATTACTGGCCTTCTTCAGTCTTAGCCATCCACACTCTGTTTTTGAGTAGTCTTTCCTTAACCTCCCAAAGTGCCCTCTAGCAGGAGTCAATTGTTTCCTGATGGTGTCTTTCATCTTTACCTTTAAATTAAGCTCTGAGGGAGGGGGTGTGTTTTGCTTATCTTCTGAGTGCTGTTTGCCTTTTTAAGAGATTAAGGTAGTTAGTCAGTGAGTGAGTGGCAGGATCTGGTCACCAGCTACTTAGGTACAACAAATGGGTAGTTTGTGAGGAATGGTCTCAGTATTGCTAGCTCTTGCAATCTATTCAAGAAGTAGTTCTCCGGTCAGTGGTGGCGCATGCCTTTAATCCTGGCACTTGGGAGGCAGAGACAGGCAGATTTCTGAGATTTCTGAGCCTGGTCTACATAGTGAGTTCCAGGACAGCCAGGGCTACACAGAGAAACCCTGTCTCAAAAAAAAAAAAAAAAAAAAAGAAAAAAAAGAAAGAAAGAAAACGAAATAGTTCAAGTACCCTCTCCTCCCTACTTCTTATCTGAGGTGCACTGTCCCAAATTAAACAGAGATCTGCCTGCTTCTGCCTCTCTCAGGTGATTAAAGGTATGTACCCTACCCAGCTCATACTATTAACAAAATCCCCCTATATCTCAGCCTTTTCTCTGTGTAGCACCTGGCTGTCCTAGAACTCATTTTGTAGACCAAGCTGGCCTTAAACTCAAGAGATCAATCTTGCCTCTGGCTCCTAGGTGCTGGGACTAAAGGTGTGCACCACAGCACCTGGTTTATGTCTTAGATTTTTAAAGTGTTTTTCAGATAAAAGCCACACGTTGCCTGTCAGTTATTAATTTTGGATCTTCCTTTAGGTGTTGGGACTGTCTGATGGATGATGTGGAAAGTAACAGCTTTGTGAACTGAGCCATGGGTATGGATGGAAATTGAAAGTTAATAGGAAGACTTTGGAGAAATCCAAGCTAGCCAGTATGGGGCTTGAGGCAGAGATGATGCTTTTTGCCTGGAATAGGTTAGGTGAGAAAATTACCAGAGAAGTCTGGACTTAGGTTTAGTCTGGACAGGGATACTTAATTAAGGAAGCCACTCATCATGAATATAGACTAGCAAGTGGTTGAGTCTTCATTTTCTGTTCGATGGAGGTTGTGTTAAGATCTTAAGCCCCATACAAATGTGAAGGCTTGGATTCATTAATATTAAGATACAGGTAAATGTCTGGCATTGTTGTCTGCTCATATAATTTTATCACATGCAATGGACAGTCAAACCTTTCTTCCTAAGTATGTAATACAATACAGTGGGATTTCTAAATCAAACAATTTAAACATGTTGTTGACAGGAAAATACCTCATTGTGGATTAGCGTTTATTCTGGAGCCAAGAGCTAGTTAATGTGGTCTGGAAACACAGATTCCAGTTACCGCAAATAATTCCATGTCCTTACGTGGTAACAGTTTTATAACGTTTTTATAGTAACAGCAAAGAAACTCATAATTTAAGGCATTTTAAAATAAGTTGTTAGAAACATCAGGTAGCCAGGCCCATTGCAGCAAAGGGGAAAATCTCAGCTATTGTCCTTAGCTTGATTGGTATCTGACAACACCCAGCCTTTTGGTTGCTGGAAGTCTGTCAAATGGTTCCTGTTAGTCACAAGGCCGATGGGTCAAACCCAGATATGAGAAAGGAATGTCTTATTGGAGGGCTGAAATAGCCTGAGGTAAGCTGTAGTTAGGCCTCAGGTCTTTGACATTTCGAACTCTACACCCAGATGTATTCTGATAGATTAGTCAGTGTTTCTAGAGGTTCAGTGTAGTGTAGAGTTTTCATCCCTGTTGTCATGCATTACATTTGTGCCTGTGAAGGCCACATATTACTTATGTTTCCAGTCATTCATTCTAAGGATCTGACGTGGGTCTGCTGGAGCGCAGTCTTCAGGAGAAAGAGCTCTGACAGCCATCAAGGAATTCACTCCCAGATCCTTTTAGAATCCTGGTCTGACTCCTTTACCTTTCTTCTGAATGTGATGTAACATGTAATATACCTAAGATTAAAACCGAGAACAGTTCACAGAATGAAGGTGTCGGATGAAGGGAAATGTAATTTAAACCAGCTGAAATTACATTGTTCAAAAACTAGGTTAACTTTGTGTCACTGTATTTACAATTTTTGCACTCTATGAAGTAGTTTTATTTTACATTTGGAGTATGTAAACAAATCATTCTCTTTATTTTGGTGCTTTGGTTTATTTAGGGTGAATTTGATTCTTTATAATCTCATGGAATGGTTAGATCTAATTCTTTGTAAAGTTTGGTGTTTTGTATCTAGACTATTATAACTTACTGCTCTTAAGTCTGGCAACCTTCTCTATTCTTACAGTATTTTTTTAAAAAAAGATCTATTTACTTTATTTATATGAGTATACTGTAGTTGTCTTCAGACTCACCAGAAGAAGGCAACAGATCCCATCACATGTGGTTGCTGGGGATTGAACTCTAGGGACTCTGGAAGAGCAGTCATTGCTCTTAACCACTGAGCCATCTCTCCAGCCCTAGACGGTATTTTTATCTTACTAGTCAGAAAAGGAACTTGGAGTCACTCTGCTATTCTTTTTTTTTTTTTTTTTTTTTTTGGGTTTTTCGAGACAGGGTTTCTCTGTATAGCCCTGGCTGTCCTGGAACTCACTCTGTAGACCAGGCTGGCCTTGAACTCAGAAATCCGCCTGCCTCTGCCTCCCAAGTGCTGGGATTAAAGGCGTATGCCACCACTGCCCGGCCTTCTCTAACCTTCTAAAAGGACATCTTTCCCCCTTTGTTCCCAGGGTTAACAGCCTGAATGTCTTGTCTGCCTTGTCTAGATTTTACTTCATCATTTGATGACCTGTTCTGTCTGCATGCTTGCTTCTTATGTGATAGTTAGAAAGGGTTGGGATGGGACTCCAGGCTCAACTCTGGAATGTCAGTTCTTGAAATCTTCAGAGTTGGGTGGAAGAGATGGCTCAGAGGTTAAGAGCACTGACTGCTCCTCCAGAGGTCTTGACTTCAATTCCCAGAAACCACGTGGTGGCACAACCATCTGTGATGGGATTTGATGCCCTCTTCTGGTGTGTCTGAAGACAGTGACAGTGTAGCTCATATACAGTAAATAAATAAATCTTAAAAAAAAAAAAAAGAAATCTTCAGGGTTTTTATGTAGAAGTGGGAGATTGTATCTCCATCATTAGGATAGTGTGGATCAAGGGTTTAAATGTTTTGAAAACTTGCTTCCAAAATTCTTGCATTTAGGAAAGCAAATGAAAATTTGCCAGCCACCTGGCTAAATGGGTTATTTCCCATTGCTTTGTGGTCTCCTTTACTCAGGTCTTTCTCAGGCCCTTTTGGAATCATTCCTAATGCCTTTGCCTTTTCCTGGAGTCTACTGTTCACTATTGTCTTCATTGGAGTTACCACTCAGGATTCTAGTTAATCAACTAGGCTTTTTGGTTTTGTTCTTTTGTTTTAGCTTTCTTAAATGTTTTCTCACCTAGGTACTCTGTTTTACACTAGCTCTCACTTTAAGGTCAGAAAGCAGTTAAATCTTCCCAAGGGCATTTTGGGGACTCTGAAAGGTAGGATCTGGATAGTGTTGTTTCTTAAACTTCTTGGCTAATGCTGGTGTCCAACAATTGAAATTCACTTGGGGATGCTGGATTGAAAAGCTTCTCATCTATGTTTTGTGTTAAAAGTGAAGTGGTATTGATGGCTTTAGAAAGCATGGTTAGAATCACAGTTAGCTGTCTCACAAGAAGTTTTCCAAATAAACTGCTGTGGGAGGATGAGGAGGAAGGAGGAGGGAGAGTCAGTAGGACGTGGGGCTCTTAGTTCTGTAGTACAGTGCTTTGAAGGGGACAGAGAAAGACTTCTTTGGGAAAATATAAGAAAGGTTGGCATTTAGGCTGAATTTTGTACTGGAAGGTGCAGAGATTCCCTGGGGAGAGGTTAAAGTAATGGGAGTTATGTTCATGTGCTTTGTTGAAGAGTAGAAGTTTAGGTGTGACTAGTGTTGAGATTACTCGTTTCTGATCTGACTCTGGGTACCTGCCTCATGGGCTTCACTGATCAAAACAGAAGACAGGAGTGAGATGAGTCTCTAAGAAAGTGTACTCCTTACAGCAAAGCTAGGGTGAAGGAGAGATGCTCCATCATTTATTGATGGAACAGTTTTCTCCCCGCCTTTACTGTATAACAGCCCAGCTGTCCTGGAACTCTCTTTGTAGACTAGGCTCGGATTCACAGAGATCTGCCTGCTTCTGCCTCCTGAGTGCTGGGATTAAAGGCATGCCCACCATGCCCAGTTTGAGGGGCTGTTTTCTTGATACAGTAAATTTGGTTGGATTACTGATTACATTCTTTGTGCAGATTGTTGACCTTAATGAACATTGTAGTGGTTCTATCTCGTTTCTAGAATAGTGATGTGGTGCCTTTCTTAGGGCTGCTATTGCTGTCCTGAAATGCCATGACCAAAGCATGGGGGATGGGGGTTAATTTAACCTGCTCTGCCACATCACTGTTTATCACTGAAGGAAATCATGATAGGAACTCAAGCAGGGAGTGACCTGGAGGGAGGAGCTGATGCAGAGACCATGGAGGAATGCTGCTTGCTACCCATGGCTTGCTCAGTCTGCTTTCTTATAGGGCCCAGGACTACCAGCCCAGGGATGGCCCCACCCACAATGTGCCAGGCTCTCCTTCATGATTTACTAATTTAAGATAATGCCCTACAGGTTTGCCTACAGCCTGACCTTATGAAGATATTAGCAATAGTAACCCTAACTAAGGTGGCAACATACATTGCAGATAATTCATACCATACTTGTGATGATTAGTATTGTGAAGAAACCAAGCCTGCAGGATATGGTTGAGTGACATTAAAGTCCTCAGATGAAAGGTAAGGGAGTTACTGAGATGTCTAGAGCGAATTCTGCGGGAACTGCCAATGCAAGTGCCTGCTGCTCATCTAGAACAGGAAGGAGCTTAATGGGAGTTTCTCTTCATTAGTTAACTCTAGTCGGCAGTCAGAATCTAGGTGAGAGTAGAAGACGCAAGGATGTGCAGGGAGAGGTGAGAGAGCTTGAAGGTGATTGGAAGCTGTCTGGATCGTAATGCAGTTACTCTTCCCTAAACTGTGGGATAAGCAATTTGGATAACATGAAAAGGATTGTATCATTTTGATTTTGGATTGAAAGCACATCTTGTTGGGTACAAGGTCATTAACTGAGTTTGTTTTATCAAATTCCTGTGACTTTCACTAGCAATGCCAGCTCAGTCCCAGCTCTCAGCTGACTACACAGGGCTTGGGGTATCTCTGTGGAGTGCTGTAAGCAGTGCTTATGTCCCTTCTGGACTCACCCACAGACTATATTCCTTATATTCCGGGTTGATCGCTTTAAGAGTGGGGTTATTACATTTTGGAATCAATTATTGACATACTTCTAAAAGAAGTTTGCACTTTTCACATTGAATTCTAATTCTGTTCTCTGATGTGTTGTGGTGCAGAGAATTATTCTAGAGTACTTTAAAAATTTTTTAAAAAAGGGTTTTTTTTGGTGTGTGTGTGTGTGGGTGTGGTATGTGTGTGTATTATATGTGTGTGCTTGGGCATACAAAGACTAGAGGAATGTGTTGTCCTCTATCACCCTCAGCCTGTTCCTTTAACATAGGTCTGCTTCCCTCCCCTCCCCTCCCCTCCCCTCTCCTCCCTTCCCCTCCTCTCCCCTTCCTCTCCCCTTCCGTCCCCTCCCCTCTCCTCTCCTCCTCTCTCCTCCCTTCTCTCTCTTCCTCTCTTCTCTTCTCCCCTCCCCTCCCCTCCTCTCCTCTGTTTTGAGACAGGGTTTCTCTGTGTAGCCCTGATTGTCCTAGAACTCATCCTGTAGACCAGGCTGGCCCCAAACTCAAGAGATCTTCCTGCCTCTGCCTCCTGAGTGATGGGATTAAAGGCGTGCCACACTACCAACCAGCTCATCTTTTTAATATATATTCAGAACATCTTTTGAAGATTGTTGTGGTGTGGTATACTACTATAACTTGCCACTTGGAATGCCATGGCAGGAGGGTTTGTAGTTTAAGGTCAGAAAAACCAAACCAAAACCAGAGGGCTTCTGAGATGGCCTAGTTAGCAAAGCCACTTCATCAAGACTGATTCCCTGAACCCTTGTACCCCATGGTAGAACACTCTCCTGCACTGTCCTCTGACTTGGACACACATTTTGAGATATGGATGTACATATAAACCTGCTTACACATGATGCACACATACAAATACATTAATACAGAATTTAAACAATGAACAAAGTCAAACTGCAGCATTGCATGCTGGGATATACCTGTAATCCCAGTGCTTTGGAAGGCTGAGACAAGACTGCCTTGGAAAGGCCAGCTTTGGCTATATCAGAAATTAGGTCAACCTTAACTGGAGTAGGCATGTTGGCTCACTTTTCAAACTATTCATCAAACGCAATCTTTTCTGGTTTAAAATGGGTTGACAATGAAGAAACTTTGTGGTTTATAGGATGTTTAGTGGGAAAAGTTTTATTGAACTTTTAAATACATTTGAATTAGAAGGGAGGAAGGTAGGACTTCATGTGTACAGTACATGTACATGTATTTATAGATGTGGTTGAGGGACACATTATTTCCTCCCTCCTCGCTCACCTTCCTGGGTGTCTTGGCAGATATTTGCTATTTTATTGTCTCTTCTTTGCTGACAAAGAAAACCCAGAATTGTTTGTTTCTTTTTAGCGGCTTCCACAAGAGATGAAATGTGGTCCGAAGGACGCTATGACTACGAGCGACTTCCGAGAGATCGAGTGCCTCCCCGGAGCCATTCCAGTGTAAGTCACTGCCACATGGAGGAAATCCCAAAGCTTGCTGTTACTGTGCCTTCTCCAGCATCTTCTAGTATCCGTTTACCAGCCTAGCTGGAAATATAGGACAAAAAAATATAGAGCCAGAAAATGTACAGTGATTTATTTAAGTAAAAAGCAAAATTTGTATTTTATACTTAAGTTTTTAGGAAAAAGATTTTGAATTGAATTTAGTTGGTGGAGGAAATTTTTTGTTAACTTATACTATGCAGTAACAAAGGACTGGTGAATGTCTGCTTCTACTTGTGGCTGCCGTTGCTTTGTCACCTTAATGTTTACAAATTGAGCCTGCCCTGGTGTCACTTGGGAAGTAATTTCAGCACTTGGGAGGCAAAGGCAGGTGGGTCTCTGAATTCAAGGCAAGCCTGGTCTGCATAGCAGGTTCTAGTCCAGTCTACAACAACAAAAATTATGTTAAAATTAAAAAGTTATGAATTAATATGACAATCTACCCAGAGATGTCATTTTACAGGAGTCTTTCTGGGGGCAGAAGCATGTGGATATTCTAGTTAGCACTTCTGATTGCCTGTGCTTGGTTAGGCAGCCTGTAGGTGAGACAGATAATTCTGAGAGTTGGGGCTTCTGAGCTAGACTCTTAATGTTCTTGATAACTTTATTTACTGTACCTGGAGCTGTATCTAGTCCTGTATGTAGGAGAAGCTCAGTATTTATTAAGTGACTGGAGATGTACATGTACATGTAGAACATGTACATCTCCATGTACATCTGGGGAGGTTTGGAGGTCAAGAAGCCCTTAATCTTCTGCACAGATTCATCTTGAACATTGGGTAGAATGTTATGTGGATCCTTTGTCTACCAAAAAAGGCATACATATTTGTTTACCTGTCGAGACTTTTTATAGTGTTAAGGATGTGTGTGTGTGGTGGTAATACTGGCATTGAATCTAGGTCGAGTACTTCACCACTGATATACTGCCACACCCCTTTGTTTCATTTCTTATTTTGAGACAAAGTCTTACTAAATTACCTAGTTTTATCTTAAACTCATTCTGAGACCTACGCAGGCCTTGCCCTTGTGATCCTCCTGCCTCAGCCTTTCAGGTAGCTTATAGGACTGTGCAGCCAGGCCTAGCTGGCAGTGTATTACCTGATCCTATACCTCACTTAGATGAGAAGTGTCATCTTCAAGGTGGGCATTCATTGGCCTGAATTGTAGAGATTCATAGAAAAATGATTTAAGGTAGAAAGGAAAAAGAAACCCAGGAAGCTCATTACATTAGGAAGGGCCAACTCAGTAATTATCATAGGTCATTGCTTCCCAGGTTGTTTTAGAGACTATTTCTAGTTATTTTTTTAACTTGATAAAATTATTTTATGATTTACATAGAAGGATTAGAAAAATAAAGCATGTTAAGTGTCAGATAGCTGTGGGATACTTTCCAAAAATGTTTTATTTTTTAAAAGATTTGTTTATTTTGTATATACTACACTGGAGCTGTCTTCAGACACACCAGAATAGGGCATTGGATCCCATTACAGATGGTTGTGAGCCACCATGTGGTTGCTGGGAATTGAACTCAGGACCTCTGGAAGAGCAGCTGGTGCTCTTAACTGCTGAGCCATCTTTTCATACCCCCCAAAATGTTTTTAAATTGTTTCCCATCAAGAATACATCTCTTGAATAGAAATTTTATTTTACCAGCTGGGCATTGACTTGAAAGGGGTGTGTGTGTGTTTAACTGAGTAGCTTAATTGATGGATGTGAAAAGCAGGTTGTATTGACTAAAGATTACAAGATGCATGACTGGCCTATGCTGATATTGAAGAGTCTGACTTAGGATCATTGAGGTAATGTATGGTAAATGATCTCATCAGGAAGAGAAAACTGAGAAGGGAAGTGATTTAAAAGGAATGGGAGTGGGGAACACAGGATAATGGCTTGAGGTCTAAGGCCATCCTTTTGGTAGAAGGATAGGCAATTGGTGTTTTGGAGCACAGAGTTCCTAGAATGGATACATAGTTGATGTTAAGTGTGTTGAGTGGTCACAGAGTGTTAGGATGTTAAGTATAGTTAGTGCTTGCCTAACATCCCTGGTCCCCTGAACTGATCCCAACACCTCTAAAAAGGAAAAGGGAGGAAAAGGGCAGGTACTGGGCGCCACCATCTTCATTGAAAACATGTCCCCATTCCCAGTGACATGAAGACTTCCTGTCAGGTACTAGGCATTTTGTGTTTTATCCCAGCATATGATAAGGCCTAGTGCTTTAATGGGAGACTGTACCTGTGTGACTGCAGGCTTTTCCACCCAGGCCTGTGTTCGGAATAGTGACTCAGAGCCTTGGTTATGTATAAATAGCTAGGCCATAAGCTAGGTCTGTTCACTAACTAGCTTGTAACTTGTCACAGCTCGTCTATACTGGTCTATGTCTGCCATGTGGTTTGTTACTTCTCCTAAGTCCAACTGCTTCTGAGCTCAGGGGTGGGACTAGGTGTGAATTCTTCCCATGCTTGACTTTCGCCCATAGTTCCCCTCTCTCTCTTCTGGAGATCCCACTTCCTGTTCTACCCTTTCCTATAGGCCATAGGCTTTATTGATTGACACGAGATGACCCCCTACAGGAGGTCTAAGCCATAGCAATAGGTGGCTAATTATCAAAACCTCCTGAAAGGGGTTTGCTAGAGTTGGTGATGAGTATAATGTTCCACATGAGTGGGCAGGTGGCCATAACCTGTCCACACAGGTTTATTTTCTCTGATAAAACACCATGGTCCAGGCAACTTACACAAGGGTTTGTTTCAGCTTATAGTACCAGAAGTATCTAAGATTAATAATGGCAGAGAAGTTGGCAGACATAGTGGCTGGAGTAGCAGGCTGAGAGCTCAATCTTGAACTGCAGGGACAGCGCAGAGAGAAGAAATGGCAGTCTTTTAAACTGTCAAAACTTACCGCTAGTGACATACCTCTTCCAATAAGGTCACACCTTATAAGCCCCCCAAACAGCAGCACCAACTGGAGACTAAGCATTCAAATGTCCGCAACCTAGGACATCTTATTCAAACTACCATACCTGATTTGAATATACCAGTGATTTCTGTTAATGACAAAGCCACAGGTGGTTCTTTCTGTTGTGTTGATTTCTGTTCAGGAAAAACAAGTTGCTTCTTCCTTCTTCATCAACCTCCCGGGAGTTGAAAACTGCTTATAGTTATCCACCATATGAAAGTAATTTTATATTCATGCCTGACTTTAATGGACACGTTGACATTTGCAGAAAAGTGTTTAATAGTAGAAATTGCAAGTGCAATTATTGTTTCTAACATTGGATTTAGTTAAAAACCTACCCTGTATATACAGTTCTAAGGGGCTGGAGAGATGGTTCCATGATAAGAGCACTTCTTTTCTAGAGGACTCATCCAGGTGACTGGAGGACTCACGTCAGGCAGCTCACTGCTACCTGTAACTCCAGTTCCAGGATACCTGATGACCTCTGACCTCCGGCACCAGCGCTTAAGTGGTGTCCATTTACTAGGCCACACATTATACACAGCAGTAAATAAAGTTCTAAAATCCTTGCTTATGAAAAGGAGATCTTCTAACACTAATTT
This sequence comes from Arvicanthis niloticus, assembly GCF_011762505.2. Taxonomy (NCBI): domain Eukaryota; kingdom Metazoa; phylum Chordata; class Mammalia; order Rodentia; family Muridae; genus Arvicanthis; species Arvicanthis niloticus. Next base: position 67,821,565 of record NC_047670.1, read on the forward strand.
AAAACCTTATGTGTGTTTGTTTATAAGCAGTGTTGGTAAGAGTGTCAAGTTGGTGCCAGCCTGAATGTCTAACAGGAGAATGTGTGAACTGTTTAAATAATACACTGGTAGGGTAAGAGGCCCACTGCCTGATCCAGCAATGTATTTGAACTTTGCAAACACAGCACTGAAGGCCAGAAGCTGGGTTCAGCAGTGTGTTTCCTAGAGTTCCTTTACATACACATTTCTTTTTCCTTTACAGGGAAAAAACACTGGGAGGGAACCCAAGGAAAGACTTATTCTTCAAGGCTTGTTCAGTGACTTGATCTGGGAGATAATTTCCTTGCCCGCATGGGGAAAGTTCATCCAACAGCACTTTTGTAACTTGCGCTCTGCTTTATTATTAGGCATTGTCTTAGTTAGGGGTCATTGCTGTGAGAACACACCATGACCAAAGGCAACTCATAAAAGGCAAACATTTAAATGGGGCTGGCTTACAGTTTCTACCTCATCTATGCCTGTAATCCGAAGGTTTGTTTTGTCCCACATTTTCTGTGCTCCCTTTATGTTTTTAATGTCCTTTTCATCATTGCTGCTTACTTGATCTAGAGGTTCTATTTTATCTTCTTCCTTTTTTTTTTTTTTAATTTATTTTATGTAGGTGAGTACACTGTAACTGTCTTCAGACACACCAGAAGAGGGCATCAGACCCCAATATAGATGGTTGTAAGCCACCATGTGGTTGCTGGGAATTGAACTCAGGACCTTTGGAAGAGCAGTCAGTGCTCTTAGCCACTGAGCCATCTCTCCAGCCCCCTATTTTGTCTTCTGATAGTCTGTGTTCTGATGATTAAGATTGGAAGATTTGAATTTTTTTTCAGTTTCATCTTCATTTTAGCTTTAGTCCTCTTAAGTGTTTTTCTTTATTATTCCATTTTTCTGTGCTGGATTCTGTGCTGTCATTTCTATCAGCCTTGTCTTGGGCAATACTCAGGTGTTTATTCTTCTTAAGCTCTTTTTCCTCGATCTCACTGAGCTGTTTGTGTTTTCTTGAAACTCCTTGAGTTTTTTGATGTGTCTTATGTCTGTTCTAATTTCAGTGTCCTGGAGTTCATAGGTAAGCCTTTCTACAGAACTGGTCAGTTCTGGAGGGAAGATGCTGTCTTGATCTTTCATATTGTTAGTATTCTCTGATGAGATCTGGACATGTAGGCTTCCTTTGTCTTCATGCTATGTATAGAGTTTTAGGTCTGTTACTGAAGGAGCAGGGCTGTGGAGAAGAGGTGACATGGGTCTAGAGGTTGAATGCTGCTTGGCTGGAATATAGACAGGTGGGCAGAAGGGACTGGAGTCGTATACAGGATGTTTCCTGTTCCAGCTAGGAGTGTGGAGGTTGATAGGTCCGGGTGGCAAGGTTGGATATGATGTGGGAGTGTGTAGTTGTGAACGTGTCTAGGAGGAGGATGCTGGCTTCTGAATATCTGCAGTGAAGGCAGGGGATGCCAGTCTATGTCATAGGACCTAACTAAATCTGGTAAATTACACAAGAAGTGTGGATGAAGAGGTCAGGGTACTCACCAGGCTAGATCCTAGAGGGTGACATGGGGAGTCTGGGAATGAATGGGTGAGATAGTATAGGTATCACAAAGGATCCTATGGGAGGGTGCACATAGCATGTTTTAATTTCTCGACTGACAGAATTTTGAGGCCTTAATATCCTTTTGTGACTCTTTCCAGGAAAAAAATTTGCAAGGTTTTGGCCAAGTTCTATAATGGTATATATCTGGAGGGTAGGGCCAATCTAGAATATTTTGATCTGTTGTCACTCTGAACCACTGTGTTGACCCCAAGACATCTTTATCTGTGTGAGCAATTAGTGTGTGTGTATAAATTATAGCATATTTTATAGTATAGATCATAAATTAAGGGATTAGAGGCATGTCTAACCATGTGTGGCTTGTGTTGGCTCCTTATAAAGAAAGAAATCAAGTATTTAAAAGTAGGTAAGATAGCAACTCCCAAAGTATGTGTCAAGGCAGCAACAATTATCTACTTTTGGTTAGTTGTGTTTTACTCTTCTATTTTCTTCTCTTCCAGGTTGTTCTATCTCATTTTAAAACTTTTATGTGTATTAGTGTCTTGTCTGCATTTATGTCTGCGACCACTTGTGAGTATGCCCAGTGCTTAAGAAAGTCAGAAGAGAGTGTTGGAGCTCCTGGGACAAGAGTTACATAGAGACTGTTGAGAATTATGCAGGAGAGTCAGGACTACACAGAGAAACCCTGTCTCAAAAAGAGAGAGAGAATTATGTAGGTGCTAGGAATCGGACCCAGGCTCTTTAGAACAGCAGCTTGTGCTCTTGATCACTGGCTCTCTTTTGGAGGCTATTTTGAAGTAAATTGACTATTCATGTTTCAAATATAAATAAACATTTGTTATATCTCCAAAGGATAAAGATGTTTAAAGAGGATCTTACATAATATTTTAATTTTAAACAAAACATTTTCTATAGGGTGGCACAGTGAGTGGCTCAGTGGGTAAAAGTACTGCTACCAAACCTGACTACCTGGGATCCATCTCCAGGAACCACATGGTGGATTTGGAGAACTGACTTGAATTCTCCTCTGACTGCTACATGCAAATTATGGCAAGCATGTGGACCTCTTCCAACATACATTAAAAAAATTAAAAATGAAAACCACCATGTTTTTTTGCTAGAATAAGTGCACATGTACTTAATGACACATTAGAAAATTGGTGAGTTTTGTTCAGGGATTAATGCAGGGCCTTATGAATACTAATCTCTGCTCTCCAACTATATGCCACCCTAATCTCAAATACTTTGAAATAAATGTCCTAAATGATTTCACTTTTATCCAGTTAATTATGAGATTTAATATTTGTGTGGAAAGTATAATATAGAATTATGTATCAAATTATTCAACCATTTAGTTAATGCTTTTACTTTATAAAATGAAAATATGTTTCATAGTAGAGTTTTTAAAATTGGAATATATGGAAAATTAAGATAATGGCTTACTTTTAAAATTGATTTCTTTATTGTGTGCATGCTAAGCCACCCGTAATTCTAGCATGTAGGAGGCTAAGACAGGAGTTGTTGCTGTTCCAGGCCATTCTTGGCTATGGCATGAAACCCCTGCCTCAAAGAACAAGTCTGGGGTGGAGGCCATCCTGGACTGCATAGTGAGAACATGTCTCAACAAAACAAAAATATGTTGGTGGATGTTTCTTAGTAAGCTTAGGCCAGATTATGGCACATTCTGTACATCTTAGCCTAATAGTTGTATTTCATAATAGCTATTAACATAAGACAGACTTTTTTTTTCTGTCTGATTCCTCTGATCCCACAAAATCCCTCTCAGTGACTAAAATTTTATTTTCTTTTTTATGTGTATGGGTATTTTGTGTGCATGTAATAAGTTTGTGCAGCATATGCATGCAGTGCCCCAGGAAGCGGTGAGAGCCTCGGTCCCCTGGAACTAGAGTTCTGGACTGCCTTGAGCTCCCAGTGCTGAACTTGACTGGAGCCTGTGAGAGAGCAGTCAGTGCCTTTACTACTGGGCTATCTCTGCAACCCCCAACAAGTGTGTCAGATCATCAAGAATGTATAACTTTGGAAACTAGTTCTAATTTTAGATTAGATTTTATACTTTGTGTCCAAATGTAAAAAGCTATCTCTCTGGAGCTTCTGGAAAAATAGCAGAAGTTTCCTTTTGCTCTTTCTAGTTCAGTATCTACTCATCCCTGTTTGCAGGTTTATGGGCACAAGTCCTGCCTGTGTCTACTGTAAATAGAATAAACAAAGTAGACCAGTGTGCTGTCCTCATTGTCATCAGGAACAACACTGCTGTAACCAGCCTTACTGTGTGCAGTAGTAGTTGTTAAAATGACTTACTTTACTTACACTATAGTATTTAATTTGTTTTAATTTTATGTGTACAAGTGTTTTGCTTGCATGTATATGCACCATGTGGATACAGTACCCATAGAGGCCAGAAGAGGATGTCATATTTTCTGGGCTTGGGTTTACAGACAGTTGTGAGCCACCATCTGGATACTGGGAACCAAACTTAGATCCTTTGAGAAAACAGCAAGTGCTCCAGCACCCCTTTATTATGATTCTCATCGTGTATTGTTGTGTGTTATTGTAAATGTTTGAAGTTGTTTTTCATTGAAATATTTCATTTCCATTAATCTATATGAAGATGTTACTCTTAGTTATAGTCACGTGTGTTTTTGTTGGTTTGTACATTTACTCTGTTGAATTATGTATGGTTAAGAACTCCTGTGCTTATAAGAAACTTTTCCAAAACCAAATAGAGAAATTAGTGATGTCTCTATATTTCTTTTTGTCTGTTTTAGGATGGCTACCATAGAGTAGTTAATGTTGTGCCAAAGAGACCACCTCTGCTAGACAAGAGACCGCCTCTGCTAGACAAGAGACCGCCCCTGCTAGCCAGACCAGATGAAGGAGGCTACAATAGATATTACAATCATGTTGATTGCCGAGTATGTGACGAGGGCCGCAGTTTTTCTCATGATCGAAGAAGTGGCCCATCTCACAGAGGAGTATGTAAAATTCCCCCGTGTACTAATTGTTCTTTCTTTCAAGTTTAAAATCCATGTAACTAAAGTTCATGTGCAGGCCTATAAAGTGGAATCATGGTACTTGTGTTCAGGTGAAAATAGAGCCTGATGCTCGTGTTCTGTTGTGTTGCTTGGCCTGGTTTTATTTGCAGTCCCCCTTCCCCACCCCGACTCTCCTTTTGCATTAGGGTCTCATCTTGTAGGTCCTGCCTGCCTGGTGCTTGCTGTCCTGTTTCAGCCTCCTGGGTGCTGGAGTGCTAGGTTTTTAGAGCTTGGCTACCCTTCCTGTTAGATGCTGTTGGCTGCCGGCTGGAGCTCCAGAGGGTACTAGTAGTCAAGGGTTTTGTGATGCTGGATAGTGAATGAGAATCCTAGATAGCTCTGAGTGACATTACTATTTCCAATGTGATTGGCTCTGTGTGGTGCTGGGCAGCAAGGCCATGGCCTCCCTTCCCCTAAGTAAGCACTCTACTGAGCTGTCTACCTAGTCTATGCTTCATTCGCCTTTTACCTTAAACAGGGGTTTGCAGACTCACACCTGATAGTCAGTGGTGAGCCGGTGTCATCACTTGTCACTTTGTGTTGTTTATAATTGCTGTATTCTAGCATGAAAACCACTGTGGTGAGGCTTAAGCCGACTGCCTCACTTTTTGTTACTATTCTTAAGGCCTGTTTGTTTTTAAGAGCTTTACTATTTGAGAATAGAGGGCAGTAAAGCCATGTTTCAGATAGTAAACACTAAAACATTAGCTACTTACATTAATTGTGTTCTTGCTAATCTAGATGGTATTTAAAGTTTTCATAATTTATTACTTTTATTGACAGGTTGGAGGCAATTATGTCCTAGCTTGCAAATTACAATATTCTTCTATACTGTTCGTCTTCTCTTTTTCTTTTTTCCCCTTATCTATAATATATAATGTGGTAACCATTAGCAGATTTAAGCACTGTACTCTTTGACCTCAGTTGGCAGTTGAAGAGATGGAGGTAAGTGATTCCTGAGGTTAGTTTGTATGGACTTCCAGTTCTTACAGTCACAGTTATGACTGATGGTTTAAAATGGTGAAGAGCCTTGCTAGTGGTTTCTGGTGACTGGCTGACATTTGCTGTGCCAGCGTCCTTCCCTACAGTGGTCCCTTTCACTGTGCTTATTTATAGTGCCGAGCTGTTCCTATATGGAGGGTCTAGATGCTGGGAAGGAAGCATTTCTGTATTGGGGATACTGTACATCCTCCAGGTAGTCTAGGAGAAAGGATTTGGTCGCAGCACGAGCATCTCTTGCCATTTCATGAGCACTCTTGTGTCCATTTGAGTAGTTTTGTTTGTTTTCACTGGCTGGTGTCTGACATGAGTGTGAGTGTTGTCTGAAAGCTGATACATAGTGAGGTTCAGCAGTGGCACAGGTGCTCTTTCACTCTCTAGATTGTCTGCCCTGGTTCAGTTCAGCAGTGAGAGTTCTCTGTGCATCAGGAACCCTTTGCTTCAATCCTCAATACCACAAAACAAAGCCATGTTAACACAAAAACTTGTGTTCTTACACTTTAGGTAACTTTTTTCTCTTTATATAAACAACTGGCACACCTATGGTCCTTAAAATTTTGTATCACATTTCATAATATTGCTTATCAGAGAGAATTCTTGCTAGATTGCTTCTAATTATGCCTTTACTGAGTAGTAAATGAGAAAAGAAAGTAAGCAAAATGGAAAAAGCACTAAGTTCTTTCTTGAACTTGAACCTGAACATTGGTGAGAAAGCTTGGAAAATGAAAAGACTGAGCAGTGCATACTCAGACAGCCAATAGCTGTGGTCATATCTGTTCGTGTATCTGTGCCACTGAGTCTGTGAGTCTCATGAGGGAGTAATGCAGTTTTTAGAATACAGGTAAGTGGTGCCACAAGTTCATAGTCAGCTTTAGTAGCTGAAGTAGATGACTTGTGTCTTTACTCTCTGTTGGAAGCTCAGGCATCCATCCTTAGAGAAGTGATCTTACTCTCATTGTAATTTTACCTAAGAGGCTGACAAAATCCCAAATTCTGATTTTTGGTTTTACAGGATGAATCTGGCTACAGATGGTCAAGAGATGATCATTCCACAAGCCGGCAGCCTGACTACAGGTAAGTAGATAAAAATGAGTACTTTGATTCTTGACTCTGTCATCTGTGCTGTGGAGCTATACCATCAAATGTACAATGAATGACTTCATTAGGGCTTGAATTGGAAAGAAGCATTATGTCCTCTTTGACTGTGATGGAGGAACTGATGTTCCTCATCTGTTGACATTTTATGATCGATAAAATATTTCAAAATAAGTCTGAATTACAAGGTATAGTTTTGCTTAACTGGAAAGTAAAAAATTTTTTTATTTCTTCAGAAGTAGCCATTGAAAATAAAATACCTTACAAAGTGTCTTTTGTTATAAGGCATTTTCTCTGGTGGTCTATTTATTTATGTATTCAAATTATTATTATTTTTTGTGTATATGTATGTATTTGTGTGTGGTAAGGTATGTATGTGTAGGGTAAAGGACAACTTTTGGGGGCTTGCTTATCTCCTTTCACTGTGTGGGTGACAGCACCAGCACTGCCACCGTGCTGAGCTCAGGCGTAGGCCTGGGGGATTAAAGGAAGACACAGAGCAGGATGTTTTGAGCTTAGAGGAACTGCAGAATGTTACTTAGTAGACAGCAGCACACGGGACACAAAAAGTCTCAGGCAGGGCATAGCAGCCCTTCGGGGGTCCTACAGGTTTCCATTTTTATTTTATAGGTGAATAGCATCTGTCTTAGGTCACCTTTCATCAATATCAATTACCCATCATTGGTAATCCCTGCCAGCCTCAGGGCCTCTGTCTTAGGGAGGTAAGGACTGCAAACAGTTGCCCATCATTGACTAACTAGTCTGGTAAGGCTGAACCAAACCTGGGCAAAAGGGTTCTCTCATGCCAGCATCACAAGCATCTGCTTAGTAATTGCCTGGGACTGGATCTGCTGTCTGTGAAAGCAGCAAAGAAATATCAGTCCTGCTTTGGCTGCCCCAAAGGCTAGGACTCCCAAACACAAGGGCCTCTAGCCCATCCTTTAAGGAGCCTTCTGGCCAGCTTGAGTTCTGCTAAAACCTTCTCTCCATAGAGAGGTTGCACACAAGTATTAATCTTCTGAGTGTAAATAGATAACTGTTGATTTCTCAAAAATTTTCTGCAGCTTTTCCAGTAGTCCTGTTGGTGGAAACTATGACCGGCCAGGTCGAGCTGCTTTTCCCCATTGACATCAGTACTGGGGTGGGGGTGGGGGTTCTTCACAAGACTCCAGTAGATCTCTGCCTGGGTAAGGCTGTGTAGTGACAGGGTGCACACAACTCTCAGGAATCCAAACAGGACTTTCAGCACCTTTAGGAAAAACACAAACAGAACCTCGCACCCTGACTAACACAGGGTCAGGGCCTTTCTATACACCTGATGACAGTTCTTTCCATTTCACTAATCCCAGTGCCTTCTGGTCTTGTTTCCAATGTCTGCTGCAGACAATGCATCCGTATCCACTAATAAAACATTTAAAATATATAAAATAAAGGATAATCTTGCATGAGATGAGGTAAACTCCTCCTTTTGTTTTTTCAAGATAATTTTTCAAAGTTAAATGTGCTCTTTCCACTATAGTCTGGCCTTGTGGATTATAAGGAACCCCGGTCTTAGGGGGTAATGTTATATTCATCACAAAATTTATTAAAGGACACACTACCATAGGCTGGGCTATTATCAGACTTTATTTAGCAGGGAACCCCAAAATAGGCAAATGTCTGCAGGCAGTGGTTCTTAACGTCTTTTTATTTTTCCCCACTGTGAGCCGAGGCAAAAATGATACCAGAAAAGGTATCAATGGTAACATGAACAAAGTGTAATTTCCCAAACAAGGGAATATGTGTAACATCCATTTGTCAAATATCATTGGGTACAAGACCTTGGGGATTCACTCCCAAATTAGGGGAGGAGATAAACTGAGCACAGTGAGGGCAGTGAGTAACGATTTGAACAGCCTGTTCTCTGGTAATGTCACAATGAAATTTCAAGGAATTTGCATTAACATGAAATTTATTATGCATAGCAACAGCCTTATCATAATTAGAGACTAAATTTAAGGCAAGCAAAATTTGTTTGTGAAAATCAGCCTACCAAGGGACCTGGCAACAGTGAATGCCCCCAAATATGATCCACAAACACAGGCAAAATTCGCTGCCATAAAAGAGCTTGCACCTGCAATAGGCAAGAGCAAATCAAAGACACAGGTGCCACATAAGATGCAGTCTCCAAGGGTTCCATAATTTGAGAAACATATGCTATCAGTATATATATTGCAAGCTTCATTGGGGAACAAAGATAGTGCCAATTGTACGGCCTTTAGCTCTGCTAATTGTGCAGAGCAATTGGTCATCTGTAAGGTCTCAACTCTACCCTGGGAAACAACTGTAGCCCTACCATCGGAGGATCCATCAGTAAATACTAGGGGAGGCTGATTCAAGGTCTGATTGGAAATAATTTTTGGAAAAACCACCAGGTGGAACTTAAAAAACTGACACAACTTATTATCCGGATAATGACCATCAAATTTGCTATTAATGGTATAAACAAATAAGGCTCAATCAACACAATTTTGAGATAAAATTTTGATCTGATCCATAGTATAAGGGGGTAATAAACATGTCTGGTTCTTTACCAAACTTTTGTAGGCTTACTTTATGGGCTTTAAATAACAAGGAAACTGCTACCTGTGGGTAAGATAAAACAATCTTGGAGGGTTAAGCTTGCAAATGAACCCATAAAATAGGGCCCCCTGCCAAAAGGCACCCTTGGGGAATGTTTTGATGCAAAAACCACAAATAACAATTTTGTTGAATAGTCTACATAATTTAAATGAGCTTATTCGAGAGCTTCCTGTACCATTTTCAAGCATTCCCTAGCCTCTTCATTTAATTGTCTGGGGGAAGTGGGTGATGTATCTCCCTTAAGAATATCAAAGAGAGGTTTTAACTGTCCTGTGATTAATTGTAAGGAAGGTCTCAACCAATTTTTGTCCCCTAATAATGTTTGATAATCATTTAAAGTTCTCAGAGTATCTATTCTAATCTGTAACTTCTGAGGACAAATCCCCTTTTGTAATAATTCATGTCCTAAGTATTGATATGGAAAATTCTTTTGAAGCTTCTCAGGGGCAATAATCAACCCAATGGCTTGCAAATCATCTTGAAGTGCAGCATAGGCCTCATAAAGCTCTTTTACTTCCCTAGCTTCAAGTAGAATGTCATCCATAAAATGGATTATATGCATGTATAGATGTCTTCTCCTTAATGGTTGAAGAGCAGTTGCCACATAGACTTGACACATGGTGGGACTATTAGCCATCCCTTGGGACAGCACTACCCAATGATATCTATGGAATGGTTCCTTAAGTTGACTAAGGCTATACTAAATGCAAAGCATTTGCAATCCCGAGAATGCAAGGGTCTTAAGTCTTGTAATAATCTCCATTTTCCTGATTTTTTTTCTTAACAACAAATATAGGAATATTCCAGGGGGATGTAGGTGGGACGATATGTCCAGCCAAAAGTTGTTCTTGTACCAATAAATGAACTGCTTCCAATTTTTCCTTAGATAAGGGCTGCTGTTCAACCCACACAGGCTCGTTGGACTTCCATGTGATTGGTAGTGGTTTAAGAGGCTTCACAGTGACCTTTAATATAAATTTCCTATCCCAGGTTTCTCTTTATGGTGTCTGACTATCTGACATCCTTTGGGCACAATATGGGGTCTTCCTTGTAAATATTTCCCTAATCCTTTCCCAGGAATATATCCTTGGCTTTTCATCATACCCTGAACTGGTTGGGTTGTGAGAACAGCTTCCATGTAGTTAAGTACATCTTGACTCCATAAATTAATGGGGAGATGTTCCAAGACAAATGGTTGTCCCTCCTCATCTCACTGTTTTAAGATCTTACTGCTCTTGAGGGGTGCGAAAGTTGTCCCCACTCCTTGTAAGGTGGAAGAGGACCTATCCAGGGGCCAGCTACTAGTCTACGATGTTTTAGATATCACAGTAATATCTGCACTAGTATCCAGAATTCCTTGCATAGGCTTTTCATCAACCCAGAGGGTAAGTGTAGGGTGGTTCTCGAGGGTAGAAACCCAGAAGGCAGTAGTCGCTGTGGATCCAAATCCTTCATCACCTCTAGTATCCTTAATTGTAGCACATTTAGTGGGTAACTGCAGCAAGAGAAATAGCTGAGCAATTCTATCTCCCTGGGGAATAACTACAAGTCCCCTATCCACAGTAACCATAATTTTAATTTCTCCAGTATAATTTGAGTCTATCACTCCTGGAAGGATCCTAATTCCCTTCAACAAGGCACTACCGTGTCCTAGGAGAAGGTCTACACTCCCTGAAGGGATGGGGCCATACACTCCAGTACCTAATGCTTGAGGGCCCATATGAGGTGTCAATACTGCTCTGGCGGAGGAGTGGAGGTTCAATCCTGTGCTTCCTGGGGTACCTCTGACAAGGTTTTTGACATAAAGGGGTTGGTTTGAGGCACAAACTGAACTGGAGTAGGGGTAATAGTGGTATTCATGACTCCGTACACTTTGGTTTGTTGCCCCCAGAGAGGGGCCTGCTGCCCATTTCCCCAGAGTGGGCAGAAGCCGGCTGTCAGCATCTGATTTTGACCTGCATTCATTACCCCAGTGATGGCCTTTTTGGCATCAAGGGCACAGGCCAGGACCCGTAATCCCCATGTTCCTTAAAATGTCCAGCTTGGCCCCATCCAAAGCAAGTTTTATTCTTGCTAGATCCTTTTTGCACGGCAGCTGTGAGTACTTATCTCATAACAAAATTTCCATCAATTTCCTTGCAAATGCTAATGTAATCATCTAAGGTTTTTATTCCGGGCCTCTTCCGTGTCCCCTTCGCCCTTGAAAGAGACACCTTTTGCACCTGCGCAGTTAGTTGTTTACTTGTGGGAGCACAGGATGCCCACGCCATCTTGTAATGGCGAATGCTGTCAAGCTCATCGCGGCTCCTAACATCTCCCCCTGTCAATTTTATTAAAATGGAACAGCCTTTTGCCTATCAAGCGCTGCACCAACTCAGTGAGGGAAAGCAGAGGACTGATCCCCTGTGCAAAATGAGATATTGTAATGGGTTTCTTCTCTTGTCGTCGTGCAATGAGTAATACTTCCCATACCCATCTCGATACCTTTTTGTCGGGGAAAGGGAGCTTCCACTCTGGAGCGCCCGGCAGCCGTCCGTGCGCGGAGAGGAGGTTTTGGCATCAAACCTTTGTGCAATCAGGCATACTTTCAGGAAATCTATCCACACTCGTGGAACATTACCTGTCGAGTACCCACTCGCAAACACCTCTAAATATTCAGGTACCACAGTTATTCAGGCAAGGGCTGGCTAGACTTAGACCTCTCATCGACCCAGTGCAATGGGCTGAACCCTTGGGGTGCATCAACTGAGGGTCTCAGTCATCAGATACTTTCTTAGCATAGATAGCCAAATTTCAGGGGAAGATCCTTGCTCCAAGGTTACGAGTGCTTGGGCGATAGCGACCTTGTCACGTTTTTGTTGGGCTCTGAGCTTGCAGACCAACCATAACATGAACACTAATCCACAACATAGGGCTGCACCAAACAGGCCTATCCCCACCCTTTAAGAAAGAAAGAAAAGGCAGAGGTAAGCCAAGAAGTAAAATCGCCAGGGGTAACAGGGTCCACTCGTGTTCCATCAAGGCTCGAAATCCGGATCTGTGATTGCTGCTGCATCTGGTCCAGCTCCCTAGTCCAATTCCCTTGTAAATAAGGCTTTGAATAAATGTATCATTCATAAATCTCAGAGGTGTAATGCATAGATGTGGGGTTGCTGACATGCAGCTCATTTGAACCACATCTGTGAGTTGTTCTACATGGGCTTGGAGCAAATCAACTCTCTGATTGACCAACAGAATGTCTGATGCCAAGTGTGCATCCACTTTCTGTAGAGTGGTCAAAGCCTCAGAGGTCCTTTCTGAAATTTGATTAATAACAGTAGCTCCTGTAACTTTATTAGCCAAGGCTATGCCGGCTGTCACAGCTGCAGCTGCAGAGATTGTAATAGCAGTGATAATGGCTGCAGTAATGCCAAAGTCTCTTTTATGTCTTATTAATGATGTAATAGGGAAAGTTTCAGAATCGGCTTCTACTGGAATGGGCACAAAGGTAGGCACGTGCACAACCAAGGCTAGGTCTAGTGATCCATTCCAGCATTGTGCCAAAAGGCATGTAACATTCTTACAATCCAAGATATCAGAATTATTTTGAAATTTGGATAACATAAAGAAAAATGGGGGGTCCACACACACCGACACCGGTTGTGCAGATGCATTCAAAAACACCTTATTAATTTTAATGTTATCCAAATGGCTAGAGATATTAGATCGTGTAGCTGAAACGTTTTGTACCTCATGAAATATACCATTCAACAAGGCAAAGGCAGATACACTGGCACTAGCTCCAGCCTCATTACTCAACACCCAATGATAAAAGGGCCAAATATTTTCTATGCCAGTGCTCTTACCTGTATTATTCATTATAGCCAAATCGAGAGGAGGGGATAAATTAAATCCTCTGGCAATTTGTTTTTTGGGTTTAATCTTAGACTGGCAAGGTGAAAACACCACTGGAAAGGACAAATCTGGATAAAACTTGTAGCTGCTGGTAGGTGCGTCGAGAGCACGGGGCATCCATGTAACACTCAGTAGCTGTAAACAATGGCAGCACTGCAGAATTTGAATGTACTGGCATGGGAACAGGCGAAGATCTAACTATGGCCCATAGTGGTATACTTATCCCCAAATCGAACATCAGCATCAGGAGAATCAGAGCCGTTATCTTGCAATCTAGCTTCATTCTTCACGATCTACACCAGCCGAGTGGGGACCCAAATTGGATAGTCTTCACCCTGTGGAAAAACACAGACAGCTCCCCTCCCTGGCCATGGCGGGGGTCTATCGCGTCCCTGACCTTGGAGAAGGACAGCAGCCATCTCTAAATTTGCTGCCGCAAGTCCTTCATTAGTAAGGGAACCTCCCAAGCTGCGACAGATTCCTAACCATTCTTGTAATCCCTTGGCTCTCCGAGGAGCAACGGCTGCAAGGCATTCAGCTGTGGCATTTTCAAAGATCATCTGTTCAATTAATGGCATTGCCTGCTCTGGTTCCCCAAAGATTCTGCCAGCGGCCTCAGTCATGGGGGCCACAAAGTCAGAGAAGGACTCACTGGTCCCCTGAGTTATTTTTGGACAAATAAAGATTACTGCCTTCCTTCCTAGGGAGAGACTTCCATGCCTTTATTTTAGCTGATGCTATCTGTGCGTAGACTTGCCCGGGATGAGTGGTCTGGTCGTTCGCGTGTACGCCAACTCCAGCCAGCATGTCAAAAGTCCATAATTGCTGTCCCTCAGTGTTTGCATTAATCCTGGCTTGTGCTTGCAGTGCCTCGTGCCACAAGGCCTTCCACTCTAGGTATTGGCCCATATTGTTAAGTACCGCCTTCACTGTGTCCTGCCAGTCTCCTGGCGTCATAGCAGCTGCACTTAACCTCTCCACTTAGGATACGGTAAAATTACACCCAATTCCAAATGCACGTACTGCCTCAGCTAATTCTTTGACCTGCCTATACTCTACTGGGGCATGAACACGTGCTCCTTCTGCCACTTCAAAGACCGGAAATGCAAGCTGTAGCTGTCTCCAATCTCCTGGGCTGAGAAATGAATTAGAGACGCTGCTCGGTACATAGGCCAGAGGCAAGGGTGGGGCCTAGGGGCTCAAGGTCTTTCTTAGTCTTTCTTAGTCTCAGAACGGTTATTTTTTGCATAGGCGGCTGCTTCCTCCTCTAGTCTTCCTTCTTCGGAGCTGCTAAGGTCTATGGAGGCAGGCTCCTTAATGGGGCATATGGGGGTCCTTTTGACCTCCACTCTCTCTTCACCAGCCAGTGAAGGGTTTTTAACCTTAACAGGCCCTGCAGTGGCCCCTGTTCCTTTTGAGTACTCTTTTCTATGACCAGGCTCCTTGGCCTGTCTCTGTTGCCCAGGCTTTTTTGTCTGCTTCTCCTTTCCAGGCTCCTTGGCCTGATCCCCAGGCTCCTTGGCCTGATGCCGGCTGACACGCTATGTTTCTGATAGCCTGGAGTGGACCTCTCTTGAAACCTCTTGACTTGCACTAATAGCTGTGCTTTGAGCTGGATCCTCACAACACAAATTTGCTAAAAGCGAAAGCAATGAAAGCAAGAGGCCAACTAGTGCAGCGGCGGCAATGAGTGACAATCTGCTCGCAACCAAGGCTTCCACCCCAAACATACCTCTCAGAGACATACCTCGATCCTGTAGTCTTTTAACCCGCCCCGAATCTCGGCGCTGGATGGTTCGTTCCTTCCCGGGTTTCGGCACCAGGTATTCCGGGCCTCTTCTGTGTCCCCTTCGCCCGCGAAACAGACACGTGAGGCAGTGTTCGGGTGGTTACTACAGCGAGGCTTTATTCTTGTATCAGCAGAAGCAGAAAGACCCCAAGCCCGGCAAAGGCACTGCTATATGTACCCTAGAGTGTCGTGTTCACTTCTGATTGGCTGTTCACTCATTACCCCATATTATGCCCCGGGATGGGCAGTGACTTTGGCGCGCTTTTGCCTTTTGCACCTGCGCAGTTAGTTGTTTACTTGTGGGAGCACAGGATGCCCGCGCCATCTTGTAATGGCGAATGTTGTCAAGCTCACCACGGCTCCTAACAGGTTTTTTGATCTATGTGGTCTAATGGCTTCTTTGCCCCATTTATTAACATTTTCGTAGGCTAACTATTTTACTATGGGCATGGCAGTATCAGTGTCCCCAAACAATTTTTCTGCTAACTGGAGTAGTCTATTTACAAAATCTTGAAAGGGCTCAGAGGGTCCTTGGACCACATTAGATAGTTGATCTCCAGCTGCCTTATTAGGCAAAGCTTTCCAGGCTCTAATGGCTGCAGTGGCACTTTGGGCATAAACAGCAGGATCATAATGAATCTGCTGATGGAGAGTAGCATATTGTCCTGATCCGGTTAGCATTTCCAGATTTCTCTGGGGCTGCCCTGCCTGTGCATTTAATCTTGCTAAGGTAACACACTGCTCCTGATAGTCTCCCCTCCACAGTAAATAGTCTCCTCCACTCAATGTCATGCGGCATAGTTGCCAATCTCCTGGTGTTAAATTAAAGGTGATATAGGACTCAAAAGTTGCCAATATATAGGGTGCCAAGGCCCCATAGGAGAAAACTGGTTTTTTAAGGCTCTTAAAGAATTCCTTAAAAGACAAAGGCACATGCTGCCTAAGCATTTGCTCAGGTTTATTAGGGTGAGGGACTTCCATTCCAGGATAAGCATGATTCGAATCTGCTTTAGAAGACCCTTCTTATGCATGGGCTCTGCTACCCACCAATTCTTCAGGGAGCACTCATCATATGCTGGAGGAGCAGTGGCCTCTGTAGAATCCACAAAGGCTTTTTACTAGGTGGTCACTCCTTTTGGACCTTGCATTTCTTTAACTTTTCCTTTAAATAAGCTATTTCCTATTCTAAAGTTTCTTCCTCATCCTCAGAGTTAGAGCTATTCTCCGCCTCATACAAGGATTTCTTAACTGCATCATCCTGTGCCAGTACTTGTAGGAAGGAACTCACAATCCCCATGGCGCAAACCAAAACTCACACTCACATAGCGCTACCTTCAGTTTGATTCCGCACCGCTTCTCTAATACGTTCCACTCACTGCACCAGATGGCCGGCTTCTTTCAGGAACAATCCTGTCAGGTTCTCTTCGTTTTCCCGATCTCGGTGGGACATCCACTTGACAGCATCAGCGCTGCCACCGTGTACTGAGCTTAGGCGTAGGCCTGGGGGATTAAAGGAAGACACAGACTTAAGTCATTTGTTATGCAATGCCAAAGCTTTTACTGAGCAAGTTTAATATATACACCAAGCCAGGGAAGGAAAAACACCAACAGCAACTCAACTGGGGGCCAGTGGGATGTCAAGTGTAAATTCCCTTCCTGGGGCACCATGCCTACATCAGGATGTTTTGATCTTAGAGGAACCACAGACTGTTACTTAGTAGACAGCAGCACACAGAAAGTCTCAGGCAGGGCATAGCAGCCCTTCAGGGTCCTACATGTAGATGCCTGGGGCCTGTGATTTGACCAGGAAATGCTTCCAGTAGGCTTATGTGGTGTGACAGTTTTGCTCTCAGTTGTCAGTAGAAGTTGGGTCACTGGTCTTCATAGTTACTGGAGGTGAGTCTTCTGCACGTGCTCCCATTGCTATGATGCTCTACCTCACCTGCTTAAGGCTACTCACCTTTCCTTAGCAAGAAAGTCTCAGCTCCTGGAGGAAAAGGGAAGCCCTTTCATTCTTGTGCAGTTGTGTCCTCAAGCTAGTGCTTAGAGAGGCCCAGCTTCATTAGAAATACTTCATAGTTTATGTAGGCATACTTGTTAAATAAGACAATCTTGTCTATGTGACCATCCTGGGTTGTGTTTTCAGCTCTGACCCAAAGGAGCATTTTTCCAGAGCTAAGCAAGTGTTACAGAAGGTGAAAATTTCAGGGGTCTAGTCAAGTCAGTTACATGCTGTCTGTGCACATTTTCAGAAAAACAGGGAGGGGCAATTAGGTTTAGAGAAGCAGATATCAGTCCTTAAGTTTATCTCTGTTGTCTTGATATTTTCTTACTCTGTTTTCTTCTTCCTATGTACCCCGTGCCCCTGTGAGGTTGTTAATCCCATTTAACTAATGTTAAAGCTTGCTGGTTTCCCTTTTTCCTTATACCTAAGCTCCACAGCAGAGTTACAGAGCAAGCCAGTCATGGATTGAAAGCTCTAAAACTGTGGTCCTTTAATTTGCTGTTCTTTAGCTGTTTGTTGCAGTCATAGAAATCTCACAGGAAGTGGGACATGGTGGGGTGTTGCTATGGCCATGTGCTTCCTAAGCCAGTAGAAGTGTCTGTTAGAAGGATTGATTCATGGCTGCAGGAACAGCTTTGTAGAGCTTCCAATGGTTCTGGTGAGAGCTCAGAAGCCAAACATCCAAACAAGTGTGTAGGAAAGACCATTGTTAGATTCAGGTGGAGTTGAGGCTACTCTCTGTAACTGCACTAGACGTGAATCATTCATGTTACATTGTAGCAAAACCTTGTGTGTCTGTCTCATCTTGACCATGACCTGAGAATGTATCAGCTAAACTTAATCATACTGGAATAATAAATGTTGGAAGAGGTTTGAAGGCAGCCTGGGATTTGGATTGGAGTGTGTTTATTGATGATCTCTTGATATCCAAGTTTACATCAAGAGTCTTAGCAAAAAAGCATAGTGAGATGTTTAAGTTTGTAGTTTGCCCAGAAAACAACAAGTAAATGTATATGAAGAAGCTGAGACCAAGCAAAGTGAAGCTGCCAAAGAGTTCTGAGCTATGAGAAAGCAAATGGCTGTGCTCTGGGGATGCCGCTCAGTGGTGGACCCTGTCTTCTTTTTGTCCTCCTCCTTCTTCTCCTCTTCTTCTTTCTCCTCTTCCTCAAGATTCGTTTTTATTTTATTAGTATGAATGTTTTGCATATATATGTATATATACATACACAAGCATATAGCTTATATGTATGTACATATGTATGTATGTTGTATTTTCCTGATACTCAGGAAGCCACAAAAAGGAGTCAGATCCCTTGCACCTGGACTTACAGACTGCCATGTGATTTATAGGAACTGAACCCAGGCCCTCACCTCTCTAGGCTCAAGTAGAACACTTTCTTAGACAATGCCCATGGCTTACATCTTTAGCACTTAAAAAAAAATACTTGGATAATAAGGAAAGTGCCTTAGATCATCTTAGAAATCTTATTTTGTTTCCTTCATGCTACATAACTAGTGCCCAAGTAAGGTTGTTAATCCCACCCTTGAATTTTCCTCAAATATTATAGCACTCAGGCTGCTATAGGGTGGAAGGCACAGATACTGGTTAAGCTCGTAGCTGACCCTGGTATGAACCACATAACTGGTTCTTCAGACAGGTAAAGACTTTCAGAAAGTCTCACTGAGCTTTCAGAGGAAACCGTAGTGAATGCTAGGTCAGAGTGTTGGCATCTGTCCCCAGAGGTTAATGTTTGAAGCTATTGAGAGAAGCCCAAGCTGCTGTTGATACCTAAGGAATTTGGAGACGTTAGGAATGTGGAACATTTGTTCAAGAAGGCTGTAAGCAGCCCACAAGATAGAGCTTTTATTGGTTTGGTTCTTTGCTGTTCTGTTTATTCATTTTGGAATGGGTATTTTACTCATTACCATTGTATTGCTTAGCTATTTTCTCTGAATTAAAACTTCTTTCTCTGGGAGAAGGGAAGCTTTTAAACCTCAGAAATATACTGATACAAGGCCCAAGAAACTCAGATGGTGGCAAGGTTCACAAAGCTACTCCCCTTAATATATATATATACAGTTAACAGTGGCAGGCCAAAGCCAAACTATTCCAGCAGAACCATCTGTGGATCTCCAGTCCCTGTTGCCAAAGTGGGCTTTGGGAGTAAAACAGTTGCCTTGTAAGTCACCAGAGTTCTCAGTAAATCCTTATTTTGGTTTGCATTGGTTATGAGTGATTTCTTTGGAAAAAGGAAGCAGAAGTCACAAAGCACATTGTATATTGGAAGTGTGTGACTCAGTTTGGGAATTTTACAGGGACTCACAAGAGTTTGCTATGAGTTGCAAAAGATTTTGCTCTTAGACATTTGCACAATGATAGAACTGTTTTAACTATGTATAGTGGTAGATTCCTTTAATCCAGGAGGCAGAGGCTGGCCAGTCTCTTAGTTTGAGGCCAGCCTCATCTATATACTGACTTCTAGGCCAGCCAGGGCTAGATAGTGAAACTCTGTCTCCAAAACAAACAAACAAACAAACAAACAAACAAAAGACCACAGGGAAACTCTTAGAAATGAATTGAATACATTTTATATTTTGGGAGGGAATCCTAGCCCTTTTGGGGGCTGGGATGCTATGGAGTGCTCCTCACAGCTTAATATGCTGAACACATGCGTTCTCGTTGTTGGTGCTGGTTAGGATGATGAAGTGAGTTACTAGGTATATGTCCCCAACTTAATACCTGAAATTGTGAGCCAGAATAGATGTTGCCTTCCTTAAGTCACTTTCTCTTATGTATTTATCACAGTAAGAAAAGCTAACTCTCTCTCATGAATTCTAAGGGGAAAAGAACCCCAGTCTCAAAGAAAATTGTTTTGGGGTGGGGGTCGTAAGTGAGGGGCTGGTCATTCCATGGGATGGACAAAGGATTGTGTGTCCTGGAAAGAAGACTGGAACGCAGCAGACTGGAGGGAGACAACAGACAAACACCAGGGAAGTGGTGAAGATGCAGAAGAGCAGCCTGTGCTGGAGAGGGAGCTGACTGATGACACCACAAGGCAGCAGCCACAGATGGGGGTGCGCAAACAGCAGTTATTTAAACATACAGCTCCCAGTAGAATTATGGGAAGGACCTTAGAAGTAAGAATTATGGGGTTGGGCTGTGAGTCAGACCTTTCACAAGCTCCAGGATCCTCCTGTTTCCAGCCTCCCTCACCTTCATCCTGATTGGTCCCATTAGCCGTAGCAACTTCTAATCGTTACAGAGTCCTAGGAGATAGCCCTAGGAGACAGCCGAAGTTATCTTGACCTTCCTTTACAATGGCAAGGACTAAACTGCCACAATTCTATAGATTTCAGAATTAGACACTAAAATCCATTTGATCCAAGCCAGTCAGTTGCTGTTCCCAATCAGCTGAGGGATCAGTATGGGAGGGCCAGTTAGCTGCTCCAAATCCCAGAGTGTGATATAAAACACGGCTGCAAAAACATTCATATCTATAGCAGACTCTGTCCGCAAAGCAGCAATAGAAATAATAAATACTGAGCAGCGTATGGGTTTGCAGACATTCTGCGCAGTGACTGTATAAAGTGGACAGTCAGCTGCAATGCAGAAGCCATTGACTGGCTGAGCTTGTGTTTGCTCTTCTGAGTGCTGGTGTTAGGTTTGTCTGCACTGTATTCCTGCTTGGAGCGCCTACCTCAGCTCCTATAGCAGGAGTGATAAGGGCAGCAGCAAACCATTTAAAGATGCCATTGATCATTTCTGTCAAAAGTCTAGGAAAACCTACTACCCATTGGAATTCTAGAAAATTAGCAAATAGTAAATCAGCTGTCAGGTGCATAAATGAGAAAACGCTTTAAAGTACTCTAGCACAAGGAAGGTATTGAGTGACAAAGGAAATGTCCTAGCTGATAGTGGAGTGTCACATGGCATTCTTGGCTGAAAAGAATGCCAGGAAGATGTCAGTTCTGTTAACATCAGGGTGTGCAATTATTGTTTCTATAAAAAAAAAAATTATTTTTTTTTTTTTTTTTTTTTTTTTTTTAAATAATAGAAGTAAGCCGGGCAGTGGTGGTGCATGCCTTTGATCCCAGCACTTGGGAGGCAGAGGCAGGTGGGTTTCTGAGTTCGAGGCCAGCCTAGTCTACAGAGTGAGTTCCAGGACAGCCAGGGCTACACAAAGAAGCCATGTCTCCAAAAACCAAAGTTGGTAAATTGGGTCTAAAGATAACATGAAAGAATAAAGAATTAAGTGTGGAAAATAGCCTTGAAAAATATGTGCATACTGTAACAATTGCATTTGTGCTACAGTGGGGGACAGTCATGCAGACAGCTGTAGTGTACTGAAGTGGACAAGTGAAGCAGGCAAGGGGGAGGCCTGGTCATGTGAAAGTTTGAGCTGTATCAACAGTGCATCTTATGCTTATAGCAGCAGTGCACTGCTGTGCTTATAGCAACAGTGCACTGCTGTGCTTATAGCAACAGTACATGCTATGCTTATAGCAATGGTGCATTCTGTGCTTATAGCAACGGTGCATTCTGTGCTTATAGCAATGGTGCATTCTGTGCTTATAGCAATGGTGTATTCTGTGCTTATAACAACAGTGCATGCTGTGCTTATAACAACAGTGCATGCTATGCTTATAGCAACAGTGCATTCTGTGATTGTAGCAACGGTGCATGCTGTGCTTATAGCAACAGTGCATGCTGTGCTTATAGATAGCAACAGTGCATGCTATGCTTATAGCAACAGTGCATTCTGTGATTGTAGCAACAGTGCACTGCTGTGCTTATAGCAACAGTGCATGCTGTGCTTATAGCAACAGTGCATGCTATGCTTATAGCAACAGTGCATGCTGTGCTTATAGCAGCAGTGCATGCTGTGCTTATAGCAGCAGTGCATGCTGTGCTTACAAGCAAAAAGAAGAAACTTGAATAAACAATGGTGGGACAAGTATTTGGAGAGAAAAGAAATACCAAGCTTAGCATGTCCAAGTAATGTCTCTGATTAAGACCCAGAGTGTGAAGCAGATTATAAAGTTTGCTTTTGTGTTAGACAGGCTAATGGTTTATTATAGGGATTTATAAACAGTTCTTAGATTTTATTGTTTTTCTTGTTTTCTTTTTTTCCAAACTGTTTGTCTGTGTAGTCCTAGCTGTCCTGGGATTCTGTGGACCAGACCTGCCTCAGTGCCTGCCTCTGCCTCTGCCTCCCAAGTACTGGGATTAAAGGTGTGTGCCACCAACACCCAGCTTTTTTCATTTTTATTAACAGTTCCTGTTTTAATTTTTACTGTCTTTTCTATCCTTGTGTGTGTGTACAGATTTTTACATAATGAAATAAAATCAGGTATGAATGTGAACCTGTAATCCCAGACCTTAGGAGATGCTAACAATGATGGAAAATTCAAGGCTGTCCTGGCCTTAGACCCTATCCTTTTAAAAAATGATTTTTTATTTTTAATTTTGTGTGTGTGTCTGTGTCTGTCTGTCTGTATTTGTTCATGTCTGTGCAGTGCTCATAGAGGCTAGAAGAGGATATCGGATCCTCCTGAAGTTGGAATTGCAGAAGGTTGTGAGTTGCTTCTGAGCTTTCTGTCATGGGTGCTCAGAACTGAACTTGTGTTCTTTGGAAGAACTACCATATAGTTGACCACTGAGCCCTCACTCCATTGGAGACTCTGTTTTGAAAGAAAAATTAGATGGATAAACTCATGAAGATTGCAGAAGCAGCTCAGCGGTTCAGAGCACGGCTGCCTTTGCAGAGGCCATGGTTTAGTTACCACCATGGCAACTGAGCTGTCTTTAATCACAGTTCTAGGAGCTTGCCTCGGGCTTGGCTTCTGTAGCTCCCAGGCACCACACAGTGCACATACATGGATACAAACACTCATATAAAATTCAAGAGTATTTGTAAAAAGAAGCTAATTTATAAATCACATATGAATTTCTAATCTGCATTCCTAAGTTAACATATTAATGTACATTCTGTATTTTTATCTATATTCATAAATACTTAGAATTTTAAATTTTGATTGTAGATTCATGTTATATATATACCTCATGTCCTACATTTTTGAAAAATAGTTGTTTGTAAAAGACCCTTCAAGATTTTTGTTTTGTTGAATTTGTTTGTTTGGTAGTGCTCAAATAATAGTCACAGTGTGCCTGCGATGCCACATTATTAGACATGAGTTTTACAGAGTCAAAGCAGTAGTAGTGGATCCCAGTATGTAGTATCTTTTTGAAACATTACTTTGGTTTCCATGGTAAGTTATAAAATGAAGAATTTCTGAATTAAAGGGAACAATTTTTCTATATTTCATAGATGTCAGTATGTCTTTCTTTTCCCAAGAGCTGAAGAGTATTTTCATTAAAAAAAATTAACTGTTAATGTAGATAATCTTTTTCTTCCTTAATGTAAATATGTTTGCAATTCCCTTTATGTGACTATTATATCTATATCTCATAATTCTGGTGCCTTTTAATCTGGTCCTATCTTGGTATCTACTGATTATTTTCTGATTGTGCACTGTTGTCTTTAATACTATTCTATCTTAAAAGTCATTTATCATCAATCATCATTAGTATGTTTTCTTAACTAGTCCATGTGCATTCAAACAAGATAAATTCTGTCTTTATGTTATGAAGACTTACGTATACTGTTTCATATATACTGGCATTTTTGAACTTTATCTACAAAAGAACATTTTTTTGTTTTCATCTTAGTTGCTGTTTGATAAAGAATAATTATAAACCTCAGTAGAGTCAGAACCCTGGAAGTGGGAGGACACCTAAAATAGTATCGGAATCATATGGATGCAGAAAAAACCACTACATGTATGCCACCACCTTATGCTCTTGTTCCCTCATTTTATAATTCTTTAAATCTGTTACCTCATAATGTTTATTATAAAACCACATAACTAAAGTACAGGAAGTGATTGTCAAAAATCAACCTTGTTGTCTGAATCGGTGTCTAATACAAATGAGATTTAGAGTGCACTGTTAGCAGTGCACTTGTTTGCCTGCATGAAGGTGATCAGGAAGTGATCATAGGTAAGAGGAGCTGGAAGGCATCGTAAGCTAAAGAAACCTTGGCTAGAGAGACCTTTGGGCGCCTCTTTTAGGTTGTCTGTGACCTGTGCGTATGTCATAGAGTGGAGGGAAGGATAAAGACCGAAGGGCCAGTGTAGGGAAATGATAACTGGTGAAGTTCGGTCAGCACAGAGCCACTAGCAGCACTGCTTGGAGGGAAGTAAAGGAGAGAGAGATGGGGATGGAGCGTGCACCCAGTAAATGAGGGCCGAGGCTGCTCTTTCCTTCCAGCCGCTCCTTCTCATTGTCCGTAGGAAAGTGAGGTGACTCCTTGGACAGCAAAGATGTTCACTGGTTACTGAGGTAGTTTGAGCTCCCAAAGACAAAGATGTTACTGAGGAGGATTAGGAGCTGCTGGGAATTGGCCAGGCACTATGGCAGACTAACCTGTAGGCTGTAGGATCTCTAGGATACCACAGGCCAGCTCTGCTAGGAAGACAGATCTGTGGGATTAATTCAGGGCTTGGCTTGACAGATGGTGTCTCAGAATCTCCAGGGTGTTACATGAACAGATATCCAAATAGGTATTTATTTTATGTATATGAGGACATTGCAGCTGTCTTCTAGAACACTAATGTTCATTACTTATAGATTGGGGGGGGGGCAGTTAGTCCATGATATGAGGGGAGCTTGGCAGAAGGCTGACTAGACTGGGCTTCCCACACCACTCCCAGAGACATACCTCTTCCACCAAGGCCACACCCCTTAATTCTTCCTAAACAGTCTACCAACAAGGCACCAAGCATTCAAATATATGAACCTATGGGGGTCATTCTCATTCAAGCCATCAATTACCTGTTCTCCAACTTCTTGGGCACATAGATCATGTTTCCTGGCCCTTCTCTGCAGATAACTGTGTACTCACATGACCGGTTCTGCTCTAGTGCAAAGTGAGTCAGACTTGTGCTCTTCTGTGTGTTATTTTCTTTTCCTCTTCTTCCTCCCTCTCCTCCTCCTCTCCCTTATCGGTCCCTTCATTCCTCCCTCTCCATTCCTACTTCCCCACTTCCAACCCTCTTTGTGTAGCCCAGGCTAGCATAGAATTCCACTTCCTTCTGTTTCAGAATGCTGGATTATATTCTACCATGACCAGCTTATGACATCAAAACACATGGCCCCCATCTGTGATCACCGTGAGTCCTTGGGCGCTTTGGTGGATCTTTAACCTTCCAGGACATTTGTCCTAAAGTCATACATGTCTAAATAACCTTTGTGACCTGGTCATTTTCTGTTGTTTTTCACCAACCTTTCCTAAGTGAAGAGAAGACGCTGGTTAGTATGTTGGAAGGGTCAGCTTACTGTTTTTCAGACAGTATTTTGATATTTTTATTATAGTAATTTAGGTGTATTTTTGTCTCTTTCTCAGTCTCCCTCTCTCTTCCTCTCCCCCCCTCCTCTTCTTTTCTAACACAGTTTGTCTGTGTTGACCTGGCTGGCTTGGGATTTACTTCATAGACCCTGCTGGCTTCAAACTCAACAGAGATCCTCCCTCCTCTGCCCCGGAGTGCTGGGATTAGAAGTGTGTGCCACTACACTCTTAATGTCTTTTAAGAGTGGGCCGGTACTCTCCACCCCACTCCTGTACATTGAATAATAGGTCAGATGGAAGCTCCATTAGCCACGTCCACATTGCCCCACTTTAGTAACAAAAGATTTGAGATTTGACATTTACTCTTAAAAACTGTCTAGCTTTTACCAAACTGCTTTCCTAAAATGATTCTTGAAGCCTTAATTCTATTTTTAAGTTGCTGTGAACTAGAACCGTCGCCAGTGTGCTGTGTGGAGTATTTCCATACTACTCGAGAGGGAAAGGAGGTCCTGAAATAGTCCGTACGTAAGATGCATTTGCTGTCTCCTCTTTCCTTCCCCTGACAGCTCTTTCCCTAGTCATTGAAAAGTCTCCCTAGCTAATAAACTTAAGTGCATAGCAAACGGGTCT
Source organism: Arvicanthis niloticus (assembly GCF_011762505.2). Lineage (NCBI taxonomy): Eukaryota > Metazoa > Chordata > Mammalia > Rodentia > Muridae > Arvicanthis > Arvicanthis niloticus. Next base: position 67,847,636 of record NC_047670.1, read on the forward strand.
CTGGCCAATGAAACGACTCAGTGAGTAAAACATCTGCCACCAAGTTTGATGACCTCTTTGAATCCCTGAAACCCATATAGTCTGAGGAGAACTGAGTCCTGCAAACTGATCTCTGACCTCTGTGCTTATGCTGTGCTGTGTATGTGTTTAAATGTCAGGCTGGAAGGTCTCATCTGTCATGGCCTATTTGGTTGACCTATGGCGTTAGCAGCTGCAATGACTTTGTCATTCAGGGAAGAATCTGAGCTCCTGAGTGGTGGTGATGTGCTCCGTGGTTGAGCCCTTGCCTAGCATGTACGAAGGCCCAGTGCTGTGAAAGAAGGAAGGAAATGAGCCTCAGGAGTAGCAGCAGGTTCACTGTGTGTGTTAATGGGTGTGCCGGAGGCGCTGTCAGGTCCATGGGTTAAGAGTTCTTGCTGGCTCTTCTTCCCGTGTTCCATCCTCCAGCCTGTTGTCCTCTCTGCCTTCCCTGCCTTGGGCCTTCAGTGTTTCTCCTGCAGCTAGATGCTGTCCTCAATCTAGCGATGTACTTTGTCATAGTAAAAAGCATCAATTCATTCAAAAATGTGTGTAACCTTAGACTTTATTATAAACATATTGGTTGTATTATGTATTTTTCTGTATATTTTGTGTGTGGGGGTGTGTGCATATGTGTTTTGTATTGAGATAGGCTTTTACTATGTAGCCCTGGCTCTCCTGGAACTATGTAGACCAGGCTGGCTTCAAGCTCACAGATCCACCTGCTTCTGCCTCCTGCATGCTAGGATGAGATTATAGGCTCACCCAGCTTATTTATATCTTTTCAAAGCCCTTTAGCCCCTTAAATGTACTTCTTGCTAGTTACTTTATGGACATCTTTGAGAACTTAGGAAGCTAGTGCAGAGGATCTTAGTATCTAACCCGCTTTTCTTTCCTTTGCTGGTTGATGCTGCTCTGTGGCTGTGTATGGAAGACAGATGGCTGTGAAAATCTGATGCTGTGTAGTTCTGTAAACCCAGAGCCCTTACTCCTGTGTTCTCCCACTAACATCTGATGTCTCCACAGAGTAGTCAGTCATGATTAAAAACTAAACTGGGTCTTTTCATTACCTTGCTTAAACTCTAGCAGTGAACTGCTAGGAGACCCAGACCCTCCCTCACCAGGTTCACTGGTCCTAAACACACAATACATAGTACTTTTTTTTTTTTTTTAAATCCTTTTAAAATATTTTTTTTAAATTTAATTATGCTAGTGGTGTGTGGGCACATGCACAGAGTACAGGTGCCTGTGGAGACCAGAGGCCTTGGATCTTCCTGGAGCTGGAGTGGTGGCAGTGAGCTTCCTGCTAGGAACCCACACACAGCTGGCTGGGTACCCTGCCTGTCTTTGCTATCTGAAACACTCAAAACAGAGGGGGTGCATTTTCTTTTCCCTTTCCACACGTGGTTTGTAATTGTATGGAGACACTTTTTCTCAGCTCATGCTTCTTAACTTTGATCTTTGAGACATGTTCTGAAAATAAGTCTTATTTTTCATTGCTTACTCCAAGCCACTGTTGTCCTTAAACTTGCCCACACAGACGACCCCACCCTCGTCTCTGACATGTTTCTAGGACTTGACCCTTCTTCCTTCACAATTAGAATTTCTAGCTTACTCTTTTCTGCTCACTCTACCTGCCCATCTCTGAAAAGTCTTAACAGTTCTTTTTTGCATGTTTCAGCCATTGCTTCTAGCAGGGCGTGGGCAGACCCTAGAATCTTGGGAATTGTTAGACCGCTATCCTGAGCTTTGAATTTCTGGCTTCTAGCTTGTGGACAATTGTATTACATCTATACTCTTACACATTAGTAAGGTCCTCTGTTTCAGCCCTTCTCAAAGATGTTTTATGAGCAGAGGCATCTCCAGGGAAGCTTATTAAAGTTCAGAATTCAGAATGTGAGTTAGAAGGCTGGGAGGCTCTGCTGTGGATTTTCCCTAGATTTGCATTTCTGTTGGCACTCACAGGTGATGCTTACAGGGCTCCGCCTATTCCAGCTGGCTCTCACTAAGCCTTGTCTGCACACTCTCTCTTGGCCTTCTGATGGGGTTACCTACCACTTTGTTTGGAGTTCCAGAGTTGCCCCGTTCCTTACTTCTTTCTCCCCTCATGATCTTTCTCTTCTGATCATTCTCCTACTCTCCTCTTTTCTCCTGTTGAACATTTGCTCCCTTTCTTGTCAGGCAGATCCACGTGTGTTTGATTTTTAGTTTCCATTCTGCAGTAAGATGGCATTTCTGCTCACCTCCCACAGCGGATAGGCACCCCGTCAAAACAAGATCAGTTCCAGGTCCCTCCAGCACAAGTTTCTCTCTCAACCGGAAAAACAGTAGCCTGACACTTTGAGTACAGTTGTTTGATTTCTATTAATCTGTTTTCCTAATATTGTAGTGACTGGCTCAGTCACATGACATCTAGATCCTAAGTGTAGATGTCTTCCAGTGTTTCATAGGAACTTTTCCTAAGTGTCTTATGCTTTCTGTCTTTGCTTTTTAGTTTCTCTTATCTTTTCCATACAATACCCTTTGACTCCTGTCTGTGTGTGGTAAAGCTGACACAGCTTCTTTGCACCTGAATGTGGGCTTCCAGGATGCAAATCTCTGGCATTGTTAAAATGCTTGAGATTTGACTTATTTAGATAGAAGTAAGTATTCCATAACTGAGAAACATAAATTCTAGGGTTTTTAAGATTTGAAATGAAAACATCATATAAAATACTTCAGTAGATTTTCTAGTCCTGATTATGTGTTGATAAGACAGACACAGTGGGTTAAGTTAAAAATTGATAAAATTGCCGGGCAGTGGTGGCACACGCATTTGATCCCAGCACTTGGGAGGCAGAGGCAGGCAGATTTCTGAGTTCGAAGCCAGCCTGGTCTACAGAGTGAGTTCCAGGACAGCCAGAGCTACACAGAGAAACCCTGTCTCAAAAAAACCCAAACAACAACAACAACAAAATGATAAAATTAATTCACTTGTCTATTTTTATTTTATAGACAAGGTCTCACTGTGTGACCCTGAGTAGCTTCATTTAGATATGGTTGTTGCATATGTGACTCACTCATTTCCTACCACAGGCTCTTAGTTGTGCTCAAATACACTCTGTGTGTGTATGTAGTCTGAAACTCACCAAGTAAGTAGCTAAGGGTTATATTGAACTTTTTTAAAAAAATGTATAAATTTAGCTGGACAGTTTTAATAATCCCAGTACTTGGCAGAGGCAGGAGGATCCCTGAGTTTGAGGCCAGCCTGGTCTGCAGAATGAGTTTCAGGACAACTGGGACTTCACAGAGAAACCGTGTCTCAAGGGGAAAGAATTTTATTCATTTTGTATGTGTATAAATATGAGTGTGCTCCTGCTGCAGTGTGCATGTTGGGGTCAGAGGACAAATTTTAAGAGGTGTCCCTCTCCACCATGTTCCTGGGGATTGATTGAACTCTATTTGTCTGGCAGATCCTTGACCCATCAGTATAAAAAAACAAATCAAAACAAAAAAGCCTCACTAGTCAGATCTTGGAACTCCAAATGGGATGTCTCCATCAAATCCCTTCCCTCTGGTCTCAGGGAGCTATGTGGAAAAGGATACAGAAGGTTAAGAGCCAGTGGGGATGGAAGACACCAAGGAAATCAGACCACCTAGACACAACAGGACTGATGCACATAAAAACTCACAGAGACTTCCAGCGCGTACCAGGGTCTACGAAAATCTAAGCCAGAGGGATCCTAGAGCTGAGATGAAAATAAGTACATGGCCCCACTGTAACCCTGAAGATATCCCCAGTTGATAACTACTTCCAAATGAAACATTAGTTTTCTCCAAGAGGTCTCACCTGGGAGACCACACTAAGGGCAGGCCGACACAAAGGCACTCGGACATTGTTGGAGGTTCTTTGTCTCGTGTTGCTTTGGGCATTTTCTTTTTCATCCTACAAATCTTTTGCTTATATGGTCTGTTTTTATGAGGTGGTCTGTGTGCATGTGTGTGCCTCAGCATCTGTGTGCTTCTTGTGATTTCTCTCTGGCTCTTTTTCTCTAATTTGTTTTGTCCTATTCTGGTTTGTTTTTATTTTATCTAATTTTACTATTAATTTTATATGCTTGTTTATATTCTAATGAGAGAGACGGGGTGTGTGTTTGGGTGGGTAGGAAAGTAGGGAGAATCTGACAGGAATTGAGGGAGGGAAAACCATAACTAGAATATACTAGATGAAAATCATTTATTTTCAATATGAAAAGAAAAAAATGAAAACCTAAAAAAGGCTCTAATAGCCATGAGGACAAAGCCAGTGAACAAGCACTACTTCATGGTCTGTTTCTCTCCTAGCCTTGTGAGCAAGCACTGCTTCACGGTCTGCTTCCGTCCTAGCCTTGAGTTCCTGCCTTGATTTCTCTCAGTGATAGGCTGTGGTAATGATATATAAGCCCATACATGCCCCTGGCATCCCACACCTTAAAAACAACAAAACCTTTACTAAGTACATATAATCTAACAATATTAAATTATAGAACCAGCTCCTTGGGACATTTACCACTAATCCCCTGTCACAGGTCCTTAGTGCGTGCTAAACCTCCCTAGAGCCACAGTGCCCATCAAGAAGTCGTTCCCCATAGCTGACAGAGACTAGGCACTTTGCCAACAGGTACTTAGGGAGTTGTTTGTTGTGACCTCTTTGCCCAAGATGGCAGGCAGCCGGGACCTGTCTGGTGTGAAGTGGCCGAGAAGTGAGCTCACCACGATTTGAGCTGTGCTTTGACTGCCCTCTGGTGTTGTGGTTAGGAAGCTAATTTAGTGGCTCATCTTTTCAAAGGAAGAGGTAGTGGTAACTTTAGCTCTGATTTTGATCCTGCTGCTTCTCTTTCCACTGAGCAATCAATAAAGATCCCTTAATCTCAGTAGACAGTCTGTGTTCTTCGTGGAATAAGCCTTACCTCTCTGCCTGTCTCTTTCTGCGTGGTAGTTTCTAGCCCTGTCTGCTGAGCCGTCTGCTTCTTCTGTCCTTTATTTTCATACTCACACGCTTAAATCCTGCTCTTTTTTACCCAGTCATAAAGAGAGAGCCAAGAATCTTTTCTAAACTAAGATGGTTGTCTTTGCTTGCTGTCCTAGATAGTGCATGCACACTTCACACATAACATGCTCCCATACAGGTGTGGACCATCCTCCTTTCTCAGATTGGCTTTCCTCATTTCACTGACACATCATGCTAGAATTCTGAGAATTGTCACCCTGTGTCTTTTATGCTTGTGTAGACAGTCATCGTTCCATCTAAGCTACCACTGTTTCTTCCTGGAATATGTAAATTTCCCTTTCTCATCCGTCCTCCAGCTCTTCCCGGCTGAATCCATGTGTGTCATGTGGTTTAGTGTCAGGTTTTCTTCCTGTCCTCAGAGTTCAGAGCTAGCAGAGACCCTGTAGCTCCCATTGTAGCATTTGCTTCTCCATTGAGTCTGTAATGCAGTTCTTGAGACCTGCTGAGTATATACGGCCACTGACTGATTAGTGATGTTGGAGCGAACCCAACTTAATTACACTAGGATTCTTGAGTGCTTTCCATATGACGCTTTATATGAGTTACCCTAAATGAATTTTAGATGAGTTTTACTTTTTCCCAGGGAAACTTAATTGTTTCTATTGGGCAGTGTGTTTAGGGATTGATTAGCGAGTACTCAACTGAACTAAGATAAATAGGTACTTTTGTAATGTGGACCAATAGTTTAAAATTATTTTCAGAAAAAGCTTTGGATTTGGTCTCCAGCCCAAAGAAAAGAAGGAAAAATAAAAAAGATGAAAATAAAAAGCGACGCCCCGCTGGGCGGTAGTGGCACACGCCTTTAATCCTAGCACTTGGGAGGCAGAGGCAGGTGGATTTCTTAGTTCCAGGACAGCCTGGTCTACAGAGTGAGTTCCAGGACAGTCAGGCTCCACAGAGACAGACTTAGATACATTGTAGCCTGGGCTAAGAGTGAGACCCTGTTATCAAACCATAACAACAAAATAAGCAGACAAGGACTGGAGAGGTGGCTCAGAGATTTAGAGCACTGGCTACTTCTCCAGAGGTCCTGAGTTCAATTCCCAGCAACCACATGGTGGCTCATGATCATCTGTAATGAGATTTGGTGCCTCTTCTGGTCTGCAGGCACACATGCAGGCAGAATACTGTGTACATAATAAGTTTTTAAAAAATCTTAAAAACAGACAAAAGAAAAAATGGTAACTTAAATTTAATATGGAAAATATGCTTAATTAAAACTTCTTTGAGCCTTCTCTTTATAGAGGTTCGTTTTAATTTTCTTTAAAATTTTTTCTTTTTCTATTATAGAGGTCTATATTCTAATTCACTTAGTAAGTTTGATTTATTGGATGTTTCTTCTGTATAAGGCTTTTTTTCTCTTCTTCCCTACCTCTGTGTTTCTCCTTTTCAGTGTTAGCATCAAACCCGGTGTCAGCGATGCACAGTGATCCTACAGACTGAGGTGTATCCTCAGCCCTGACTAAATTTTAAGATTTTATTTACTCTATGCTTACTTACTGCTTTGAATTGAAACTGCTTAATAACATTGTTGAATTTACAAAAACTCAGAGTGATTTATAAAGCTGGGGGATCCGGAGCAGTGTGTGCGCTGAGGGCACCAGGCTGGAGCGGGAGGATGGAGTAGACAGAGACAAGAGTGACCTCAGCAGTGTTCGGTTACATGGATTCTTTAGTTTGGCCCTGGTGTCTGGGGTATTTCAGAATTTTATGGCATCCTTGGCTGTTCTCCATCAGTGCCCCACCTCCTCAGTGGCCATGATATCAAGCTGATTAGCTCCTAACTTTGGAGATAAAAATATGTGGGGTATCTATCTCTTCAGAGGTACCGGAGGTAAGGAGTTTTCACATTATGTTTTGAAACATTTACATAAACTTTATGGAGTAAACCTCTCTAGTATGTGGCAGAGTAGGAAACCTTGTAAGGACCATGCTATTGGATACAGGCTTCAGACTTTGGAGTTTTTGGACAAGGCATGTCCATTATATACCATATTTAGAAGAGAATAACCAGCTATGAGCTGTTTTTCTTGGAAATTGTTGCAATTCCCAGGTGTTTCTGAGAGCAGAAAAGACCATGTCTGTGTTTTTCACATTTAAGAATAAAGTAGTTTTGTACTTAATTATCTGGCTGTACCCTAGGCTGTGAAGAGTGGTCCATTCTAAATCATGTTTTGGTGAAAGTTTCATGTTAAGTAACATCAACAGTCAGTTAGAAAAGTTAACCAAGACCACGGAGTAGAGTTAGGTAATCCAGTCTTATATTTCTGGTATATATTTCTGGTATATCCGGTATATATTTCTGGATAGAGAATACAATTAACTAAACTTTTTTTTCCTTCAAAGGGACATGAGAGATGGCTTTAGAAGAAAAAGTTTCTATTCTTCCCATTATTCAAGAGATCGGTCTCCCCATAAAAGGGACGCTTCATTCTTCAGAGAGTCACCTGTAGGCCGGAAGGACTCCCCACACAGCAGATCGGGCTCCAGTGTCAGCAGTAGAAGCTACTCTCCGGAGCGAAGCAGAGCTCACTCCTTCCATCAGTCTCAGCATAGAAGTATGTCTGCTTTTCCTGGTTCGTCTCAGAAGTGTTTTCCTCTTCATGGAGGATCGTGCCCTGACAAGGCATTTTTTTTTCTCTCTTCCGCAATTTCAAACACTCAGAAACTTGACAGAATAGTATAGTAAGTGATACACATAGCATTTCGTATTTCTTTGTTTGAAAGTCTGCGTGACAATTCATGTTGAACTCATCGGTGTGTAAGAGAGAGATCCTTGTCATCAAGTCTAAAAGTCAGTTCATGCCCATCCCTCCTTGAAGTCCAAAATAAGAACTTTAAGTGAGCAGCCTTTGCGTTCTCCTTCACTCAAGGCCTCACGTAGCTTCTTAGAGCTGTGGCTAGATTCCTGTGTTCAGCTAATATTTATAAGTCATCTGCTCCTGGCAAAGTAGTAGAGCTTCACAGAGCACATCTGTATGTACAGGTGTGTGGGTGATGACTGAAGAGGTAAGCACTGAAGGATTAAGAGGAAAGCTCTATGGATGAAAGCACTTTGTGCACAAATTTTGATCCTTAGAACCTATTTTCTATATACATAGGTTCTACTTCCAGCACTTCTGGACAAATGGGAAGCTTGCAGATCAGCTAGCCTGCTGTATACAATGGTGGGCATTAAGAGAGACACACAAGGCAGAAAGTCAGTGACAACACTAAAGGTTGTCCTCCTAACTCCATGTGTGTGCCATGACATGTCTGTGTCTGTTCATACACGTAAATGTGCACACACACATACACAAAGAACAAGGTTTTGTTTCTTAATTTATTTAATGTGTATGGATGTGTTGTCTGCTCCTGTGTCTGTGCAGCAGACATACTACTTGTATGTCTGTGACTGCCTAGTACCCTAGAAGGCCAGAAGGGGGCGATGGATTTCCTAGAATTAGAGTTAGAAATGCTTGTGAGCCACAGTGTGTTGGGAATTGAACTGGAGTCCTAGAAGAGCAGCCCCAGAAAAAATTATTTTTTAAAAACGTATGGTGTGGTGGTTTGAATATCCTTGGCCCAGGGAGTGGCACTTGGTGTCTTGTTGGAGTGGGTGTGGCTTTGTTGGAGGAAGTGTGTCACTGTGGAGGTGGTCTTTGAGATCCTCCTCCTAGCCATGTGGGAGCCAGTTTTCTCCTGTTTGTATTTGGAACAAGATGTAGAAATTTCAGCTCCTCCAGAGCTGTGTCTGCCTGGATGCTGCCATGCTTCCTGCTGTGATGATAATGGGTTGAACTTCAGAACCTGTAAGCCAGTCTCAGTTAAATGTTGTCCGTTGGTCATGGTGTCTGCTCACAGCAATGGAAACCCTAAGACCTATGTACTTTGAAGAACTGAAACGAACAACTGAAATGAACAGCCATGGACATGTGATTTCCGGGTGCATTTACGCACTAGTCTTTTTCCTGTGACCCCCAACTCAGGCAGGCAGTAGACAACCTTTAAGCCTACTCAGAGCTAGTGTGAATAGAGAGAGATTTAAGAAGCCACACATCTTTCAATCTCCCAACCTTGTACAGAAGTGCATAGCTTAAATGTAATTGTCTTAACAGTTTAGTGAAAAAGAAAAATGTCTGACAGCTGATAATGAAGTCTTACGAAACAGTGGAATCGAGGCTCTTGCTTGGTAATACCTAGTGAAGTCATTAAAGGAGACTGTAGCAGGGCGGTGAGCCCAGATCTCTGTTTATCTTCTGAAACAGAAAATTCTTTTCTTTTTTTTTTTTTGTTTTGAGGCAGAATTTAGCTACTACCCCAGGCTGCTCTGGAACTCATTATGTGTGTGTCTCAGGATAGCTTTGAGCTCCCAGTAATACTCCTGCCTCAGCCTCCTGAGTGCAGGCTGGAACTGGCTTAGAGCAGACTTGTGGGGGCATCATTTTTTTTTTCTTGTCTGCACTTTGATCAGGATCTCCAGAACACTGTCTTAGCCTTGGTCAGAAACATAGGCCACCCCAGGACATTAGAACAGTAACAGAACAGGACAATGTATGGGGTAAATGAACTAGGCAGAGCATAGTGATTTATAAAGCCTCATGATTTTAAATATTTCTATAAATATCAATATTAGGTGAAGATAACAATTTTATTATTCCTCGTGCCCTTATTTTAATTCTTCAATCCCAACCCTACCCCAGCTAGGGACGGAGCAAGGACTTGGAACACACTAGTGTCATTACTGGGCTAAGTTTCTAGCCCTGTGTGTGTGTTTGTGTGTGTGTGTGTGTGTGTGTGTGTGTGTGTGTGTGTGTGTGTGTGTAGGACAACAGGATTTCTTTGGGTATCATCTTCAGGAATGCTGTCCACCTTCTTTGAGATGGCGTCTCTTGTTGGCTGGAGCTTACTACTAAAGAGTAGAGCAGTGACCACCGACTGGGGCTCTGCCTGTCTCTGCCTCCTCAACACTAAGATTTCAAGCATATGTCACCATGCCCAAGTTTTCTGTTCAATTATAAAAGTACATCTATTTATTTGTTTTTTGTGGGGGTGGGGTCATACACACATCTTGGCCTATGTGCAGAGGTTAGAAAATCCCTTTTATCAAGTAGATTGCGCCTTCCTCACTAATCTCCCTGATTTTCCACTTGCGTGCTGGGGGCCATATTCAGGTCCTCAGGCTTATGAGGTGAGCACTTCATTGCTGGATCCATCTTTCCCCATCTTTCATTATTGCTAGTGTGTCTTTCATTTGCCTTTGTGTGTATGGACGTCACCGTGTACATATGGATGTCAGGGTACTACTTGGGGAAAATCAGTGTGAGCCCTGTGTAATTGAACTCAGGCTATCAGGGTTGGCAACGTATTTGTTTATTGGCAGGGTTTGTAATTACAAGCCGCTCAATGATTTTGCTTCTGTTTGTTTACTTTGGGAGGGGTCTCATGTAGCTCTAGTTGGCTTCAAACTGGCCTAACTGCCTGGGTTCTCTTAGCCTGCTAGCTCTGCTTTCTGAGTTCTGGGGCTGTAGGTATGCACCACCATGCCCAGGTCCTCAGATTGACTTTAGTACTTTGAACTTTTGTCTCTGGCCCCTCATGGGACTGTTCTGAAGACAGCTGTGACACATTGGATTTAGTGCTTTTTGGTGCCCATACTTACGCTAACCATGTAGGGTTACCTGGGTTACTTTATTTTCTTATACTCTAATCATTTATAATTTGTTTAGCATTAAAAGTGACATCAGAACTGTCAAGTTCAGTCTCCACACCTATTCTTCAAAGGCCTTATATTTTTTAAATCAGTGTATATTAACTATATAGAATATTTATTTATTTATATGCTGTCCTTTGATCATATTGTCTTCTGCCACACTGTTTCCCATCTTGTAATCCCCTTATTCTTCCCAAATAGTATCTCTTTTGTCTTTATACACTGTAATCACAGTTAACTGATGGGAGAAAATATGCAGTGTTTGTCCTTCTGAGTCTGGTCATTCATTAAATTCTTGTAATTATTTCAAAAACTTTCTTGTCATCTGTATGCTTCCTTTGCTTTTATTTTAATTTTAAATCTTACACTGTTGAGAGAAAGTCAGTATAGTATCAGTGTTGTGGAGTTTGTTTCTTGAATTAATTGTGTCTGTCATGTCCATGACTGTTAAGGACTGCACTCAGTACAATAATCTGCAATGCATAGCCCATAACTTGGTCATCTATGATGATGCTTTCTGGTTTGGGTTTCTACAGTAGCCTTTGTTCTTGGTGATTTTTAGAATAGCATTTGTTAAAGTGGATGTCTCTGCTTACATTTTTCCTTGTTTGAAGTATTAGATGTGTTCTTTGCTATTACTCGTAAGGAGTCACCAAAGACAAACTCTTGCAGGACTCAATATTTCTTCAGAGCTTTTAGGTTGTGTATATAACTTTGTTTCACTTCAGTGCTAAACACTTTATAGCTAGTATATGCATCCAGTGGAAATGCTTGTTAGCTTACAATGGCACCAATTTCAGTTACAAGTTGAATATGTCTTTTAGATGGTAATGAATTAAATAATACACCTTACCCACTAAGCTTCATAGTTAGAAACAGTACCTTATGGTTTGGACTGCTGGTCGTTGTGATTAGCATGGCTCACTGTTCCTGATAGCATTCAGTATTTCATGTAGCATGTCACATGACTTAGTTTCATTTCTGTGATAAAAATATCCTGTTAACAAGCAGCTTAGGGGAGAGGGGTGGCGGTTTTAGTCCATCAGTCAGGGAAGTCAAGATGCCAGGGACTGGAAGTGGCCAGTCAGGTTATGTCCACTTCAGGAGGTAGCCATCAGCTGTGAGCACAGCTCTCTCCCTCCACTGCTTAGGAATTGTATGGGCCTTAGTGATCAGTACTTTCCACATCGACAAACAGACAAGACAAGATACCCGATCTTGAGGATCTCTCATTGAGACTCTGTTATCAGGTGATTTGTACATTATGTCAATTAGATGATTAAAATTAACCCTCATCCCTAGAAAAGGTCAGAACTTGAAGAAAGTCTTCTGAATGCATGTGGCTATTCTACCATCATGACATTGGAATATATAAGTTGAACAGTTGTAAATCAACGAAAATTTGAAATTCATTTTTCTTCCTCATTTGTGCTTTTTATTGGTAGCAATTTTTTTTAGTATTTTTATTTACTACTGAAAATTTTATGCATGTATACAGTGTTTTGATAAATCCATACCAAATTCTATTTTATATCCTTCCCTTCCTCCTTCCTCCCAACTTCATGGTCTTTTTTTAACCAGTGTGTGCATGGGTGGAGGTCCAGCCTGCACTGTGAGCAACCTCTCAGAGGCTGTATTTCTTTCTTTCCTAATAGCCATCAACTGCCAATAACTCCTCAGTCAGGGATGGGACTTTGTGAGACTGGCCCCATCCATGCTGGGGTTTTGGCTGGCTTGGTTTTGTGCAGGTCTTGCACATGCAGTTACAGCACTGTTGAGTTCTTGTGTGTAAGGGTTGTGTTGTGTCTGGAAAGCTGTGTTTCACAGCAATCTTCCAGAAACTCGGGCTCTCAACAGTCTTTCTGCCCCTCTTCCATAGTGATCCCTGGGCTTGGGAGGACGGGGCCTGATGGAGTTGTCAACATTTAGCTGTCTTACTCTGTGCACTTTGACCAGCTGAGTATAAGCTTCTGTATTAATTAGTAGCTACTACAGAAGGAAATTTCTGAGGAACCGTGAGAGCTGCCTTAATGTGTAGGTATTGAAAGAGAAGTTGTGAAACTTGACATGATTGTGCCTTATAGACCTGGGTGAACTGTAGCCTAACATTGCTTTGAACTTAGTCCTTATGCGTCAGCCTCTTGAGTGTTGATGATATAGGCATGTGTCATCATGCCAGGTATATCACTCCTTAAATCGTGCATCTATAGACATGATGTTCAACTCTTCCATTACTTTCAGAATTTCCCTTCCCTGATTTCTTTCCTGCATCCTAATATAAAGATCAGTTTATTTATTTTTAAGCAAGTTTCATTAAAGAGCAGGATTGTTTTGGGCTTGTATTTTTACCTATTTCTAAAGATGAGCGTGTGAGATGGATTGAAGACCTTTGTGTTCAGCTTCAGTTGCTGCCAAGGAAGAAAAGGAGAGCAAAAGAAATGAGATTAGAGAACGCTTAGACTTTGGAAAGGTTAGTCAACAAAGAGGAGAGAACACAGAGACAAAAGCAGTAGGGCCCAAAATACCCAGAGACCCACATGTGGAGGGCATGGTCCTCAGCCTAGAGCTGGAAGTGCCGGGGCCTGTTTGGAAGAAGTTAGGTCTTTGGCTGTGGGCCACAAAAGGTGCTTCTAGTACAGGTGCCTTTTCCTGCCATCCTTGCAGAGATGAGTCTAGGTCTCTCCTATCACCTGTATCTGTCACGATTATCATAGGACAAGAGGTTGCAGTAGCTGGGCCCAGTTATCTCAGAGGGAGAAGAACTCAAGTAAATTTTGAGCCAAAATAAGCCTTTCATCTTTATATTTTGTTTATCTTGGGTATTTTTCTCACATTAGTAAAAGCTTGAACAGCACAGATATAAAAATCAAATGTCAATTTTTAGTAATCTAAGTGAAGTTTTAATTAGCTAAAAAAAAGCCTGACAAACTCCATAGAAATCCCAAGTTAGCTTGACAAAATATAATACAAGATCTTTGGGTTTTTTTGTTGTTGTTTTTTCGAGACAGGGTTTCTTCTCTGTATAGCCCTGGCTGTCCTTGAACTCACTCTGTAGACCAGGCTGGCCTCAAACTCAGAAATCCGCAAGATCTTTGTTCTTTAAACAAGTATTTTTAAACCCATATCAGTGTGTGTATGTGTGTGGGGGGCACGTTTGGGTATGTTCTTCAGGTACTATCAGCTCCCCCCCCCCCACCCCCCGTTTTAACATCCCTTTCAGGCTGGTAGCTGTGGGTTGCTTTGCCTTCTCAGCACTGGGTTGTAAGTGCAGGGAACCACTCTGCCTTCTAAAAATGTGGGTTCTGTGAATCCCAATGCATATACCTCATAACTGCAAGGAAGGCAAGCACTTTACAGACCTAACATCACCCCAGCCTTCACACCACTTCTTCATTTTTCTTTTCTTTTTTTGTGAAGGTTGGGCTGGAACGAGAAAGTATTTCTTTTGGCTCACTGTACCCAGTGCAACCCATCACATCAGGCCAAGAGCTTGAGGCAGCCACTCAGATCACACTTAGTGAGGGAGCCAAGAGCAGGTAAAGACCGTGCTTAGTTTGCTCTCTCTTTAGTCAGTCAGGGACCCAGATACAGGTCACGTGCCATCCTTTGTGAGTGGGCCTTCCTTTCTTAGTTAACTGTGTTTGGTCTAGTAAGTGATTGTAGGTAGAGCCCATCAAGTTGACAATAGATATTAGCCATATCAGAGACTCCAGGCAATCTCTTTCATGTGAGCTCTTATCAAAACCAAGTTACATACTTTTTCAATGATTCATTTTATTTTTATAATTCCATGAGTGTGAGCACATGAGTGCAGGCTCCTGTGAGGTGCCAGATCCCCTGACGTTGCAGTGTCAGGTGATAGTGAGTTGCGTGATGTGGATGGATACTGGGAATCCAGCTCTGACCTGGAAGAAGAGCCCTGGCTGTCCTGGAACTCCTCACTCTGTAGACCAGGCTGGCCTCGAACTCAGAAATCCGCCTGCCTCTGCCTCCCAAGTGCTGGGATTAAAGGCGTGCGCCACGCCACCACTGCCTGGTGAGCCTGTGCACTCTTAACCACTTTTTCAACCCTAATATCCTTTATAATCATCTTTTACTTTAGGATGAAACCAATTTACCATAAAAAAATGGTTGGTTTCTTATCCAAAAACATTTCTTTTATAATGTTTTTATAGCTATAGGTCTCATTTGTCAGTTCTTTCTGTTTTGTGTTAATAAAATTTCTGAATGTATTTCTTTTAAAGCTCTAACAGCCCAGATGTGGGCTGTGTCAGACTATTTTTTGTCTTTACAAATTGAACTAGGGATGGTATTAGAGCTTTGAGGGTCTCATTGTTAGAGTAAGGGATTCTGCCTTTTATTTTGGGCCCTTTATTTTTGGTCTTTCTGTCTCTACAAGAAGCTATTGAAATGTTTTGAGATTCCAAGAGACTTTGTAGAGAAAAGTCAGTAAGTTTTAGATATTGTACTATTAGAGTATTGTTACTAAGAACAAGTCAGACAATGTTCCTGTTACTGTGTTATATTTCTAATGGTGACTTAGCTTCCAGTCCCTCCCTACCTGACATGTGATCCTGCCCCACATCTTTAAATGTGAACATTATGGTTATTATATGAGCAAATGTTGGTGCTTTTCCACTTAATGTTTTTATGTCCTCTGATGCTGTCCTTAGCTTGTCCCCCCTTCCCCCCATCTCTTTCACTTGGCTGAACTTCATTGAGGAATTAAACTTTTTCTTTCTATCTTCTCTGATAGTTTATAATTGTGAAACAAATTGACAGGAGACAGGTTAACAGGGGAAAGACAAACAATGTATTGTGTGTGTACACACGGGAATATCAATGGGCCAGATAATTGAACTTTATAGAATTTTTTGAATGCAGGTTACTGGTTTCTGGAGTGGGGAGATGCTAAACTGTGGTGTTTGAATGGTTGGACACATGGAAAAAAAAGCTTTTCTTGTTACACACAGTCTCAGCTAGGCTCTGAGTAGCCCTCTGAGACAGCTCATGAGTGTCTGGCTGAGCTCTTACTCTCCAGTCTCTTTCTTGTAAGAAAATAATTACTAGATACTTTTAAAGGGCAAATTTAGGAGGCGTATACAAAGTCTCTTTGTATCTTTGTTAATCTAGATACATACACATTTTTTTGTTAAAAAGATGGTTTTTCGGAACAGTCAGGTGTCTGTTCTCTGAGTGATTTCAGTATGCAGAACGTTCGGTTCTCTCCTTTCTACCTTGGTTTCCCTTCAGTTCAGGCTGCTCAGGCAGCTCAGCTTGAAGCAGGCTAGGAGTTGAGTATCACCAGCAAGTGCTCAGAAGCCCCTTTCTCCTTGCTCATTCTCCTGGGCTCTTCCCTTGCTCCTCCGGGCACAGAGCTGCTGGTGTTAATCCCTCCCTGCCACCTTTCCCTAGAGTCCTCGCGTGTCGGTGCTTCCTACAAACGACAGAATGAAGCAATTCGAGGAAGAGGTGAGTTTGAAAGTAGGTTCTGATCTGGAATTTTGAAGGGTGGGAGGTTTGACTTGAGAAGTTATTGAAATGGGGAAAGTATCTTATTGCTCTCAAGTCTCCAGTCAGCAGGGTTGGATAGCAATACAGTTATCCAGGTAGTTGGTTGTCGGGGCCAGCTGTTCCTGGTCAGGAATAGCTGCCAGGGGTGTACAGAACCTGTAGAATGAGACCTTGGCAGTGGGAAGAAGCTAGAGGTTTCTACTGACTCTGTGGTTTTTGCTGTCATCTGTGTTTATGTCTTTGTCATTTGCTTTCTGCTTGTCCACTCATTTATGTAACAGATATAAATGAGTGTGTGTGAGATTCGCCCTGAGCAGTCCTTTGCTTTGCATACCAAGATTGGTTGATGTCTGCTTCTGTTAGCCAGTCAGCGTCTGGAATTAGGAAAGGTTCTTGGGCTGCAGTTGATCATACCTGGCCTAGCTACAATAGTAATGAACTGTTTGTAAGGCAAAGTCTGAGATTGACAGTTGTTTGCCATCTTTTCTGCGTGTGTTGCTGAGTTTTTGTTTGTGTTTTGTTTTTGTTTTTGTTTTCCTGTGTTCTAGCTGATGCATGCTAAAATTAAATATGTAACTGGCACCATGATTCCGCTCTGGCCTTCCCTGGGCTTTTTATCCTTGTGACCTTGGGAGCAGACGAGCCATGCAGAAATAGTGCGTAGTATAGTAGATGACAGTGGGGTTGATTACAGAACTGAAAGGAGCACACTTGCAGGGTGATAATGGCCAGTGGCCGAAGGGACCATTGCCCATTCCCTGTATATAGTCAGTCTTTCTAGTATTCCTAAGGTCTCTAGGACAGGTAGTTTGCTCAGAAGGATCTTTTCCTGCACAAGTGATTGACAAGCCCATTTGGATTAAGTTTTAAAGAAGTGGACAAAGGACATGGCTATCTCCTTTAGCTCCACAGTGATATTCAGACCTTCTGGATTGTCAGAATGCCAGTCTCCATTAGGGCCAAGTATATAACTCTCATATATATATATATATATATATATATATATATATACACACACACACACACACACACACACACACACACACACACACCAATCTTTGACCCATAATCAGAGTTTTCTCGTTGTAGTTCTTAGTTTTGCAGTTTGCTGTCTTTGGGGGGACAGGTCATTTCCCAGTTACTGACCTTCAAGCCTGCTCATACATAACTAGCTACCTGACATAATTATACCTTTATTTAGCCTGCTTTGGGCTGATTGGTTCAGCACCTTATCTTCTCTCAAAGGACTGTTTCAGAATAGGGTAGAGAAGACATTGTAACCTAAGTGTAGGAAATAAGTTAGTTTTCTACATGACTTCCAATGCCCACTTTTGCTCCTAACAGCTAAGTAGACCAAAGCTACTAAAAAGATGGTACTTGTTCCTCTGGGACAGGGTTTTCAACCGGAACCCTTTGCCGAACCTTTAATACATTTCCTCATGCTGTGATGAGCCCAACCATGAAATGAGTTTGTTGCTACTTCATGACTGTAATTTGGCTACTGTTTGGAAATGTAATGTAAGTATCTGATCTGTGACCCCAGAGGGGTTGTCACCTACAGGTTAACCGCTGTTGAGGTGCTTTTTGGCAGTAGTATAGACTTTACTGTGTAGTATATATGACTTAGGAATAAGTAAGGAATGACTGAATTATGCTCTTGACTAATTTATTTTTAGGTCTCAACTATTCAGCCTTGGCTGGCCTGAAACTTAGGGTGCCAGGATTGTGGTACCACAAGAATCTAGAGCCAAAAACCTGTTGGAACTACAGAATGGAATAGTAGAGGTTCTCACTCAGACTCAGCATTAGTAAAGCCGATGATTCTGATAAGGTTGATGGTGGGGCTGCCCCCCTAAAGACTCTCGTATCATTTTGGGCCTGCAGTTGTCATAAGTCAATTGCTACTCCCTAACCGAACACAATCAATATCTTTACACACTGCCCAGGACCAGGGTGAGAAGAACAAGACTGTCCTGTGGCTGAGAGCCGCTGTGTAAAGTGGCTTCTTGTCTTCAGGACCTTGGGATGAGCTGTTGTTTAAAAACCACCCCAGGTCTCTAGAGCTTGCTTAGCTACAGCAAGGAAGCTTAAAGAGGCACCATTTAAAGCTGGCTTTGCTGCGCTCCACAGGCGGGCGCGGGCGGTTGTCTGCTTTGCTCTTGCCTGCTCTCCTGGCTTTCTTCCCCTTTCCAGGCTTCAGCAGCATCTGTGTGGCCACTTTCTAAAACAACTTTGTTAATAATAGTTTAGGGTTTCAGAATCTAAGACTACAGGATTGAATGTAAGGTAACATTTAAACAAATTAGCTTAACTAAATTAGCTTACTAAAAACTAAATTAAATAAGTTTTTGATTGTTGAACTTGCTAAAGTAATATTAATATATTTTCTGGCTATGTTTCTGTTAAAAATGATTCCATGAAATGTCATGTGAGTATCTGAAATAACTAATTATGGTGACTTTATCTCATAAACAAGCGTTTATTAACATTCATGCCAGGCTCTGGATCAGTGTTCTGAATTAATGGGTTTCTAAATTCTTTTAAATGGTGTGAATATTTTAGGAGTATCTGCTAAATTA
Organism: Arvicanthis niloticus; assembly: GCF_011762505.2. Lineage (NCBI taxonomy): Eukaryota > Metazoa > Chordata > Mammalia > Rodentia > Muridae > Arvicanthis > Arvicanthis niloticus. The sequence continues at coordinate 67,866,468 of NC_047670.1, forward strand.
CCTGTGTATAGCATTCCTTGGGCTGCTCCTTAACTGAAAGCCCTGTGATAGCTACATACTAACTGTAATAACATTCCACGTATTTATACTATGATATGTTAAAGATTATCAGCAACAGGAAACCTTGTGGTTTGCACACTGCCCAAGACCGAGGTGGAAAGAACAGAATTGTTCCCTGGCTGAAAGTGGCTGGCGCTGGCATAGAGAGGCTTCCTGTCTTCAGGACCTGGGAAAGAGGTGTTAATACCACCTTGGGTGGTTAGAAGCCCAAGTCTTTAGAGATTGCCTTGCTGTGGCAAGGAGGTCTGAGGAGACACACTAATTAAAATGTCTTCTGCCTTTCTCAGCATTTCTGTGGTCATCAGCTGACATTGCTGGGGTCTATGATGTTATTTCATTCTACATTATACTTTCAGTTTTGTGATGTTACTAAGAGAGGTAGATTTCAATGTTAATATAATTGTGATAAGAAATTTCAGTATTAATGTACACATCCAGCTTTCCCTGTTAATCCAGCTACAGAACTATAAACACCTGAAGTAGAAACCCTATCTTACTTTGTTTCTTTTCATGTATTCTCTCTTGGCATTGTTACATAGGTAAAGAGAGATCCATCCAGTCTTTGAAAACATCAAGAGATACTTCACCCTCAAGTTCATCAGCAGTATCTTCATCCAAGGTTTGTTATTTTTGAAAAGTTCGATAGAAATAGCATGTGAAGATGACGGATTGCCCAGCACACATGTTACTGTGGATGCTTGTGCTGCTAAGTGGACTCATTTGAAACCTTGAATTTTAAGTTATCAAAGCTTGAAAAATAAATGATCATTTTTCTCATTGATCTTTTTCTGTAAGTTTTCTCTGTAGCCTTTCGTCATCTCCAGTAACCAAATGGGAATTGTTATCTAAATGTACTATCTAATCTAAATGTATTGATATCTAAATGTACTATCTAAGTGTACTCCTAGGGTTTGCTTTGATTTAGAGAACTGAGAATATAGACAGAAGTGTAACATAAGTTTAAAACTGCTCAATTCTTATATTCAGCATTTCCTCTTTTATTAACTCAGTAAAGTTCTGTAATTAAGTTTAAATCTCAGTTTTATAGGAAAGCCAGGATTCACCGGCGGATCATCTCCTCAGCGTTGCGGGCTGCTCCTTGTGTACCTATGTGTTGGAAGGTGGAGCCCAGGCTCTTCCGCCAGTTACGTGTGCCAGTCTCACAGCCTTCCCCTGCTCAGAACTTGTTTACCTACTCTCTGCTTTTCATTTTTCTTTTAATGTTTTTGATTTTTAAGCAAAAATAGTTATGATCTGGTGCTGGTCCACAGGGGGCAGCAGCCTCTCATCCTGAGAGGAAAAGTAATCTTTCTGTGGCAAATCTTATCACTGGGGTCCTCAGAAATCTCAGGCTTTTGGAATGTCATGTTGTTTTCTGTTTTGTTTTGTGGCAGTGGGTGGTCTGGAGAGATGTTTTTACTACTGAGGACATCCCCAGCCCTTCTGTATTTTATGTATGTCTTTTAAATTGGAACTTACTAAGTAGTAGCCCAGGCTGGTCCTGATAATGTTGCATCAGCCTCCTGAGCTCTTAAGATTGCCTTCTCAGCCGAAGGCTTTTTGTTGCAAATACATTATGGCTTTATCTTTTACAAGAGCTTAGCAGTCATTAGCTTGGTTTTGCTCTATAACCCTTTTTAAAACATAAACCTCTCTTTAAAATTAAGTGTACATTTTTTGAATATGCTTTTGTTTTTTTTAACATTTTTTTATATTTCTATTAATATATTCTCTTAATACTATTTTAACCTTCTGTGCTGTGTAGGTGCCTTATACCTATATACTGTATATACCTTACACCTATAGTGCCAGTACTTGAAGGCTGAGACAGGAAGATGAACAGACAATAGAGGTTTATAGAGGATAACCCTGACAACTTGTATTATGTGCGTGGGAGCCGTAACACCAGGCATCACGTACACAAGGCATCGGCCCCCAGCTGATTCTACGTCTTGCAGTGCACAGTGGCCTAGAGGCTTAGGGCTGACTCAGTTTAGCTGGCTTGTTTTGTTTTTGCTTTTTAAAAAATGATTATTTTAAAGTGATGTCTTTGTGTGCTAGTACCAGAGGTCATCAGAGCCCGTGGAGTTGGAGTTAAGGATGACTGTGAGCTAGAACCAAATTATGCAGACCAGTGTTCCTGGGTTGAGTCTCTGAGGAACACTGTGGCTGCTTCTCTAGGCCAAGTGTTTGTCCTCTAATACACAGACACGAGTGTCCTAGAAAAGGCTGGTTTTACAGCCTTTTCTTACTTTGCTTATGTAGATGTCTTATTATAAAGTAATATACAGCTTTTTGCTGCCATTCCTAGGTTCACAGAAACCTGCAGTTTCACTCAATAAGTGAGTCAAAATAGTCTAAGTATTATTTGAAGCAAAATACTTCACAGTGCTGTGTGTGTGTGTGTACACGTACAAGCACTCGTATCATGATCAGACAATAGAGGTCTATAGTCTGCGGCTAGCAGCGCCCGGCACAGGCTGAGGATGAGATCTGCTCAGCCCACATCACTGGATCCCTCAGTGATCTCAGTGCAGGCCAGAGGAACCGGGCTCAGACATCATGGGAGGCGGCAGCCACAGCATTGCAGCCACAGCACTGCAGCCACAGCACTGCCTTTTCCTTGGACCTTTTCAAGAAAAGCCTTTTCCCGTCTGGCTTCCTTTCGGGAGGCTCCATGCGCACAAGCCTTCCCCAACCCAGTCAGTCCTTCCTGGAAGGAAGCCGCCTTACAGGGGCGTGTTTCTTAGTTGATGCCATATTCCTTCGCTGAAAATCAAGATTAATCATAGACTGGCAGGAGGAGAAGAGAGTTATTTGTAGTCAGGAACACACAGGTATATATCAGGTTAGGGGCGAAGCCTTGTAGTTGGTAAACATTGTTCTAGGAAATAGGATGAAGTCAGCAGGCCACCATGAAGAATGGTACATAAGGAGCAGCTAGCACTTTGAGGAAATTATCTGGTGTGTGAATCCTGACTTTCCTAAGGAAAGGATTTCTAATCTGAGCTCTGCTGCTTCCCTTCCTTACTAGAGTTCAGTGGGCCAGAACGATGCTTTTTTTGTTTTTATATTTCCTCAATGAACTCACTCATCTCTTTTCAAAAGTGTCTTAGTATAAAAAATTTGTCAGTGAATATAGAAAGCAGAAAATACCAGATACAGGTTTTTTAAAGTCCTTTATCTTTATTCTTACAACTGCTTTGTGAAGGAAATAAGTCCTAACCAGTGACTGAGCAACACTGCATACTGTTTGTAATCTGCTGGTCCCTCCAAAGCCCATGCTCTGATTGTGTTGTATTTGGTACAGAAAGAGAGTAGTGTTATGCCAAACAATGAAATTCAAGTCTTTAACCTCTTGTACAAGAAGTATGCTTTATATAATTTATCACAAATTATAAAGATAACATATTTGGGCCTTTCTTTTGCATTAAATTTACCTTAGGGATAGAGAAATGGCTCAGCTGCTCCTCCAGAGGACCCAGGCTGACTCCTACCTACACTGTGGGTCACAGTCTCAGTAATCCTAATTCCAGGGAATCCAGGGCCCTTTCAGGCCTGGTTGAGGGGTAGGTTGGGGGAGGGGGAACAAGCTCACATGTGGAGCATAGACATACATGCTGATGAAAATCACTGGTATGTATTACAAAAAAATACAGATGAAAAGGTTTATCTTAGTAAATGTCAACCATTTGAACAAAATTAAAGATAAAGATTTGTAATCAGTGTAATGTTGGCCATATCTGCAATACAATTCTTATGTTTGTCATGGTTTTTACACTGGGGTCTTGATGTTTTATGTAAATGAAATTGTGAGTGATGTGTGTGCAGTCCTTGTGTCCTAAAGGAATTGCTACTTAAGGGAGTTCTGGGTTTGGTTTTGTGTTCCTGTTATTATTACTGTTATTTTGAAACATTGTCTCCCTGTGCAGCTGTGCTCCCACCTCAGCCTTTTTTATGCTAAGAACACAAATGTGTTAAAGGATCTGGCTCTGTTGATTGTTTCTGAAGGAGTGAAAAGGGGGTATGCTTGCTTTCAATGTGTGGTGCTTCCTGATGTTAGAGGCCTTTAAGAATGCTAACAAAGATGTCTTTCCATTTCCCTTAGGTGTTAGACAAACCCAGCAGGCTAACTGAGAAGGAACTTGCTGAGGCTGAAAGCAAGTGGGCTAATGAAACACTGGAGAAGTCAGATGAAAATAACTTGGCTGAAATTTCTGAGTTTGAGGTAACATTTAATTTCACCTTTATGTTTCATACCTGGATGTTTTTCCTGATTTTAGACTGGATGGATGGAAGTCCTACGTGGTACCACACACCTGTGATCCCAGTGTTTAGGGACATACAGGCAGAGGATCGCCAGGGTCATCATCAGAGCATGTTTGAGGACAGCCTGGTGTATATGAGATCCTATCTTTAAAATAAAAAAGGCAACAAGTATCTCAGCATGTGCTTGGGGAAAATCTTTGTGGATTATTGGATTTACCACACAAAGGAGGAGTGTGAAAAGTATATCTTGGGATGATTTTAATGAATGACTTTCTTTCTTTCTTTTTTTTAATTTCATTTTGCTTGTCTAGTTGTTGTAGTGGCACATGCCTTTAATTTCTGCACTTGGGAACCAAAGGCAGATAAATCTGAGTTTGAGGTCTACAGAGTGAATTCTAGGACAGCCAGAGATACACAGAGAAACCCTGTTTCAAGGGGAAAAAAACAAAACAAAAACTGTGAAACAAACTACTACTACTACTACTAACTACTACTACTACTTCTACTTCTTCTTCTTCTTCTTCTTCTTCTTCTTCTTCTTCTTCTTCTTCCTCTTCCTCTTCCTCTTCCTCTTCCTCTTCCTCTTCCTCTTCCTCTTCTTCTTCTTCTTCTTCTTCTTCTTTTTTTTTGGCTTTGCTCTTCCCACCTCTTTGGCAGTCTGGGGTGTGTGTGGGGGGTGTGAGCCTTCTGATTATATCTCCAACTTGCATGGAAGGTTATAATAGGCAAGATTATTCATGTGTATACAATACTATCCTAACCATGTCTTTCTGCATGATAAAAGGGTCAGTCTCCAAATGGCTACAACAGTCAGTGGTAGCCATGGCATCCAGAAAGACTTGTTTATGAATATCTGAGTTATCTCCCTTTTGTTTGTTGTTTCTCCATATGTACACCATTTGTATTCTTGATAGTGATGGTCTTTCTGTCTGTTGTGAGGTCAGATCTTAGAGTAGATTTCATTTGTATTTCCATTATAACTAAGAATACTGAAAAGATTTTAAGTGTTCACTAGCCGTTTGGATTCCTTCTTTTTAGTCCCTTAGCCTGTTTTAAAATTGTTTTCTTTATGTTTCAGTTTTTAGTCTTTTGTGTATTGTAGATACCAATCCCTGGTATATGTGTAGCTGGCAAAGACTTCTTCTCTTCATTGTGTGGACTTCCTCTTCTCACCTGGCAGTTGCCTTTACTGTACAGAAGTGTTTTCATTGTTGGCTCCTTTCCTGCACTGCCAGGTCCTGTTCCCAGTGTCTTTACGTAGGCCTATTTGGTGCCATCTACCCCTACTTTTTCCTGTAAGTAGAGACCCCTGTGGGATCAACAACCCTTTCCCAGGGTAGCCTAAACCATCTGTGGGATCAAGCAACCCTTTCCCAGGGTAGCCTAAACCATCTGTGGGATCAACAACCCTTTCCCAGGGTAGCCTAAACCATCTGAGAAGAGTTATTGATGATTCATAAGAGCAGTAAAATTACAGTTATGTAGTAGCAATGAAATAATTTATGGTTGGGGTTCTCCACAACATGAGGAGCTGTATTAAAGGGACACAGAGTTAGGAACGTTTATAACCACTGGTCTAGACAGTTTCAAGGTTTCAGATACTTTTATATCCTGTTAATTCGCTGGAAGTATTTGTGAGCAATAAGAATTTGGTGGGATGATGTGGTGCAGCTGGAGTGATGGCCCTGTGGTAAAAAGTGTTTGCCCAGGTTGGGTTCTCAAAACCCACATGGTCACTCACAACTACCTCTAACTCCAGTTGGGTACTTCATGGACATACTGCTCATACAGAGAAGCAGTCACACAGACTTATGACCTGTAGGCATTTTATTGATTAGGTGATGTGAAAGGGCCCACCTTATTGGGTGGCAGTGTAACCCCAAAGCCGGTGGTCCTGGGATGTGAGAAAGCATGCTGAATAAGCCAGTAAGCAGTGTTTCTCCAGGACGTCTGTTTTAGTTTTGCCTTGGATTCCTTCAGTGCTAGGCTGAGAGCAGGATGTTTAAGTTAAATACACCTTTTTTGTTCCCTTACAAAGGAATGGTAATGGTGCTTATCATAGCAATAGATACAACCTAGGATAGTCTTTAGGGCTTTGTGTACAGAATTATATTGTGTACATGTTTCCTTTGCTTGTCTTACTGTTCTAGCTGAGATTTCAAGCTCTGCATGGAATAGTAGTAGATGCAGTGAGCACCCTTGCCTTGCTACTGACCTTAAGGGAATGCTAGTTTCTTCATTTAACAACATGACGACTGACTAGGTTTGTTTACACAATCTCTGTTTGTGTCATGAGAGGCTTTCTCTGTTAAGTCACTGTGACGTTTATCAAGAAAGGATGCTTTTAAGGAGATGGTCACATATGTTCTCTGTTGAGTACATTTACTTGACGGACAGCTTTTACTAATTAACATATTTGAATTATCCCTACATCTCTTGAATGAAGCCTGATTGGTCATGATGAGTGATCTTCATGGTATGATCTTAAGTTCAGTTGAGAATTTTGCATCTGCTCATCAGCTATCCTTCTGTAAATTTTTTTCCTGTGTCTGTGTGTGTGTGTGTGTGTGTGTGTGTGTGTCTGTCTGTCTGTCTGTCTGTCTGGATTTAGTATCAGAATAATACCGGCTTCATAAAAGCAACTTGGAAGACTTTTGTTTGATTTTTCCAATTATGGAATAATTTAAGTAGTATTGGCATTGTGATTGAATTTTGGGGTGAGCACGTCTATCTGGTTGTGGACCTCTGTTAGTTGTGAGACTTGATTACTGCTCCGGTTTTATTGCTGGTAATGGATCTCTTTCAACTGTTGATTTGTTTATTTTATGTGTATGAGTTTTTGTCTGAATGTATGTGCCCAGGCCCAGAGTTATGGACAGTGGCTGCCATGTGAGTGGCCGGAACCAAGCTTGAACCTCAGGAGTACTTGGTGCTCTGAACTGCTAAGCCATCTCTGCAACCACTAATATAACAGAGCTGTAAAACCTGTGTCTTTATGGTTTTCTGAATTTCATAGGCATCTGTTACGAATTCCTTCTCAGTTTTCATTTTACTCATTTGGGTTTTTCTTCTTTTCTCTTGTTTAACCTGGCAAAGCATCTGTCACTTTTTAATTTTTTTTCATAGAATCATCTCTTTATTTCATTTTTTAGTTTGTGGCTCACAACAAATTGAGAAAAGTAACAATCATGTCCTAGTCTTCCTCATATATGCTCATTATGGATCATGACGGTTTACATTTTCTTTTCTTATAATTGATTGAACAGCACTTCCTTTTAGCATAATCTTAATGACCATATACACCATCTCAAGTGCTCTGTCCTTCAAGAAAATAACTGAACTTCTTTTCTTTTCTAGGCGGGATCCACAGCACCCTTATTTATTGACCAGACAGAAGAACCTGAGTCAAACACAACAGATGGCACAGAAATGTATGAAGACAGCCATCTTAGCAGACGCTCTAAAGCCATTGCATTGAAAACCAAAGAGATTGAGCAGGTGAGAGTGTTATCTTCTAATAGGCACAGCTGTTGCTTTCTGTCACTCACACATGGGAGTGTTTGCACTAAATAAATAGAATGGTTTGTCTTTTTCACTTAAAACTCCAGAATTCTACTGCATGTGTGAAGAGGCCAGAGAATAACCTCAGGTGTTCCGTGGGTCCCCTTCTTTTCTGAGACACAGTTCTATTTAGTTTGGAACCAATGAAGTGGTCTACACAGGCTAGCCAGGAATACCTAAGATATATCAGTCTCCATCTCTGGGTCCTGTCGTTCCTTTGTGTTTCCCAATGGAGTCTCACACTGTAACCTTGGCTAATATGGAACTGAAGCCATCTTCAAACTTACTGCAGTTTTGGGTCTCAGTTTCCCCGATGCTGGGTTGATGGTTTGAATCACTATGTCAGCATTTTTTTTTCCTTTAAATTCACCTGATATGTTTGCTTCCTTGTCTCTCTTTACTACAATAGAGACTTCACAAGGGTAGGACTTTGCTCTGCTTAGTAGTCTATCTGTACCTCATACAACAGTGATTCAGTGTAACAGACTCATGAGAGTATTTGCTGGATGGATGATGGGAAAAGTCATAACCCTACAGTGACCTTAATGGTGCTTGTTCAAGATGCTGTTTGAATGGATGAGTGAATTAATGTTCTTCCCTTTGCTTCCTATGCTGTACTGTCTAAGATTTATTTATTAATTTTTACATTATGCGCTTTTGTATATGAGTGTCTATACTATATGTGTGCCTGGTGCCTTCAGAGGGTGGAAGAGGGTGTTGATCCCTTGGAACTGGAGTTACAGTTACAAGCTGCTGTGGGCACTGTGAAATGAAATCAGGTTCTCTGGAAGAGCAGCCACTCTCAAACACTAAACCACTTATCTAGTCCCCTCAATTGTAGGTTGTTAGAGACAACTTCTCTTAAGAATATAACTAGAAGAAACAGCTGAAATACTAGAGAGTATTTTGTGTTGTCTTTTATGAATGTTTTCACTGTTTCTTTGTACTATTATTTATAGTTGATTTCTTTGATGGTGAGAAAGTTATTATACCTTGAGGGTGCACTGATAATTATTTAGCATGAGGTCAATTTTTATAGTTCTCTGTGGAAACCTACACATGTTGGAGTGGAAAGACTCTGCTTATAGTTGCCATTCAAATGCATGAAATGGCTGCTGCTAAAGCATGCTGATACTTTCAGGATGGCTAGTGACCCAAACAAAGAAAAAGAGCTAGCTGTGGGGGTGGCGGCCGTACACTTTTAATTCCGGTGCTGGGGCAGAGGCAGGAGGTTCTTTGTGAGTTCCAGGCCATCCAGAGATTGTCAGAGAAGGGGGAAAGGAGAAGAGAGAGAGAAGAGATAAAGAAAGGAAATGGAATTACTACATTTTGGTGTTGCTAGACAATTAATATGGTTACTGAAAGAATTATGGTTGAGCAAGGTGACAGGTACATGCAATCCAAACTGTTATGAGAAACAGAAACAAGAAAAAAATAATTTGTTAACTCTAGAGTATATAATGAGCCCCTGCCTTGAAAAAGCAAGAATGTTGGTATAACATAAATGATCTCTGGGTGCTCTTCTGTTAGAGACTTTGGTTTTCACACATGGGCAAGAAGGAAGGCCAGAATCTCCTAATTCAGGAAGCTAGAACATGATAATAAATGTATGATTTAAAATATTACTAATTTTTAATATAGAACAAATATTTTCAAGATGTTTTTCTAATTTAAGGGTTAAATATCAATGGATAGGGAGTCATGAAGGTCTATAAACCAGATGGTAGCTACATTGTTTTTTGGTAATTTATCTTAACATTTTTTCATACACATGGATTATTTAAAAACATTTAAATGAATAATTGTAATTTTGTGTATGAGTCTGTGCCTTCATGTACGTCTGTATACCATATGTATACCTGGTGCCATCAGAGGCTAAAAGAGGGCATCAGATCCCCAAACTGGAGTTCTAGACAGTTGTGAGCCATCATGCGGGTGTTGGAGTTGAACCTGGTTCTTCTGGAAGGTCAAGTTTAAAGACAGGTACATAATGGTAGACTGGTGCGATTACCTCAGTGTGGGGACATATTCTTTTGATATATTGTCACCTTTTCATCACTAGACATTTTTAAGAATTTTGTCAGTGTTAAGATGCAGATGCAGATAATTTTAAAAAATTAAAGATTCATATTAGAATTATATATGGTAGAGTACTAGCTAATTAATAAATTCTTCATCCAGGAGACATTTATTTCTGTCTAGGGAGTGCTATATTCTAAAGATGAACAGTTTCAAACCATCCCACTTTGATCCAATATTCTGTGTTAGGTATGGTGATAAACCAGCAAGTTTGGCTTTGGATTCTAGGCATTCTCTTTTCCACTGATGTCTGCCTATTAGCCTTCACCAAGGTTGGTCCGTCTTTTATGTTAAATTTTTGGTTTGAGTTGGTATCTTGGCTTCTGAGATTACAACACAAGTATTAGAATTTCTCCTTGCCTTTTACTAATTCCAAAGAGATGCTCAAGGTCATGTGGGAGTCATACTCAATTGAATGCTTGCATCAATCCCTTGACTGATTCAAAATCTGTTATGTTTTGATAAAATGGTCTTTAGTATAATCTGTATGTGAGATCCGCTAGATTCTTGGTATCCTGACATCCAATGTTACTTTCACAAAGCCTCTTCTTTCTTCAGAGACATAGAAAATTTAACTAGGTATAGGGTGCCTGTACAAGGGTGTGCAGATGAGATGACAGTGTCAGGGTGACAAGCTATTCCCAGGGAAGTAGCTGTTAGATAGTTGCAGAGTGCCTAGCATTCAATGACAAATAAAACTAGTATTAGGAAGAGAGTAGAGCCTTCAGTTTCTTCATCTTCAAACTCATGGCACTGCATATTATGTAGTTTTCAATTGCTTTTCTTGTGAGATAAAGGTCAGGCAAGATCCTCAGCAGAGTAAGGGAGCATACACCTGGCAACCTGAATTCAATTCTAGAATTGTTAAATTCTAAAACTGAAAGAAAGAACCAACTCCAAAGAGTTGCCCCTTGTCCTCCACACAGGTGTAAGACACACATGTCCAAATATATCATGCATGTGTGCACAGTAATGATAAATTTTAATTTTTTAAAAAAGAAAGGTAGAACTTTTTGAACATAGCATAAATATTGTTAGGCATCAGTGTTCTCCAAAAGCACTTACTAATGACTTGAGTATTTCATTAATAGTTAAAAGTGATATTTTCATTCAGTAGGCTGAGTGGGCCATTAAGATTTGAATTTTCTCACATATTTACATTTAATGCTAATTCTACATCTTGTGTTTAGAATAAAATAATTAGAAGTGATCTTTTTGCTGACATTTGTTACTTATAAGTGAAAAGTTGTGAACAGTTACCACCTTAATACATGGGTAGAAAAGTTACATATCTATAATATAAACTGAGGTGCAGTTAATGGGGAAAATCCAGAGTTTTTCATTTGAGCCGTGATTGTGATTACTTCATTAGGGCTGCACATAGTCAATCCCAACTGGAATAACAGATCTCAGCCCCAGAGATTAATGGGAAGGCTCAAGAAGGGTTGTATATTTCCTGTATTTCAGTCTTTATCTTTCCACATCAGCACCTTAGAGCTTTGTTGTGGGTTTTGACTTTGGCCAATACCCCTTAGATTGGTTAAGGTTGGGGTCACTGGCCAGGTGGCAGGCCAGTCACTTTGTTTTAGGATAGTCACCTCAGCCCCTGTATCAGCTAAGCCTTGGAATGCCTTTCCATCAAGCCATAGTGTCATCATAGGTTTTTGTTTAACTATAGGTTGTACCCAGTATGCATCAGAGGAACCAAAAACTTGATCCCCTCACTTATATTTGTGATCAGTAGGGAACAATGGAAGTAACAATAGTTGAGCTATCCTCCTTTGTTGGGGTCCACACTAGTCCCATGTTGGGGCAGCCAAAAAAATGTTGGGGTCCACACTAGTCCCTGTTCGGGCGCCAAAAATGTTGGGGCCCAAGCAAAATGTTGAGGCCCGGGCTGCCCCGAGTTTGGCAGCCACTGTATCCTGGCCCAAGCTGCCGCTCCAGTCCGCGAGTCGGGGTTCAGCAAAAGAGAGTGAGGCCGGACTCGAAGAATGGAGACCAGACAGAATGTAATTCAATCCTGTTTATTCTTCAGTCTCCCTTCCTCTAAGTGTCTCCTAAAAGTGTCTACTTCTCTGTCTCCTCTGTCTGCTGTGTCTCCCTAATGTCTGCTGTGTCTTTTTCTCTCTAGAGCCAAGTGTCTTCTACCTAATGTCAAATAATCTGTTTTCCTCCCAAGTTGTACTCTTTCTGTCTTCTCTCTGCTATGTCTGGTTCTCTCCTCTGTGTCTCCCTAATGTCTGATGTGTCTCATTCTCTCTAGAGCCAAGTGTCTTCTACCTAATGTCTGATGGGTTTACTGTCTGCCTCTGCCTTTTATATGTCTTACTTCTAAGCCACGCCTCTAAGTTACACCTTTAATCATGCCCTTAGGTCTTGTCTCTAACTCTGATCTCTACACTTCTAAGTCATACTCTTAAGTCACACACCTTTAATCTCACGCACCTTTAATCTCAGGGTATCTAAACCAAGATTATGGAGTGTTCTCAGCTGTTGTAGGCTATTGTAATTCAAATCTCATGTCAGGGTATATGGCTCAAGATGGCTGCAAAGCTGATAGCCGCTTTCTGCTAAAGGTCAGCCCCCAACAGTCCTTTCTGTAGGAATGGTAACTATATTCTGTATTGCCTTTGCCATTACCTTAATCTCACCTTAATAATCATTGTCTATAACTCCAGGAAAAATTTGTAGTCCCTGCATAGTAGCACTGCTTCTTCCCACTATCAAGCCAAACACATTTGGATAGAGTGGTCAAAACACTCTGGTGGTAAGACCTGAGGTCCCATTTCTGGGGTTAATACTATGTGGGTGGCAGAACTGAGGTCCAGTCCTGTGCTTCCTGGTGTTGCTCAACTAAGTTCAAAAAGGGGTTGTTGTTTGCTGGTATGAAACTGACTGCCCCATAAGCCTGTTTTGGCTTATGTTGGTTCGGGGTCTGGGGATGGCCCCTGTTCTTGTTCTCCCGATTATGGGAAAGGTGTTTCCTTGTCCATCTGTCTTGGACCTACATTCATTAGCCCAATGCCTTCCACATTTGCAATGTGGCCTGTCTCTGGGTTAACTCATTTTTTGCTTTGCAATATTTTGCAAGTGTCCAGGCTTGCCACATTTAAAACAGACCTTTTTGTCTCTACTTGCCAAGAAATCTCTTACTGACTGTCCTTGCATGGTAGCCGCCATAGCTAAGCCCTGTTGGTAGGAGGGCCCTATGTCAGAACAGAGTCTAATATACCCAGTAAGCTCTGTCTTTTTCCTTCTGTAGGGTCTAATGGCCACTTGGCAGGCAGGATTGGCATTTTCACATGCAAGTTGTTTCACATAATCTACACCTGCCTCTGCATTACCAAAAATCCTCCCTGCTGTTGTCATTAATTCATGAACAAAATCAGAAAACTGTTCATCAGGTCCTTGTCTGACTGCTGTCAAAGATGCAACAGGATCTCTCTTTGCTGGGAATTTATGCCAAGCCTTCATGGCTACATTTTGAATTTGAGTGAATAATCCTGGGTCATATATTGCATCTGGTTATCACTAGAAGCAAATTGCCTGTCTCCTACTATGGTATCAAAGGACTAACCATTGCCTGCCTGAATGTTTCTCCTCTCTTTACAATCTCTTTACAATTCTCATGATACTACAATTTCCAAATAAGATGGTCACCATCACAAAGAACTGCTCTCACTAATGTATTCCAATCACCAGGAGTCAGCCATTCCTCTGTAGCCGACTTAAGATTGCAAGAGTAAAAGGAGCAGTAGCACCATATTGTGACACTGCATTTTTTAATTCTTTAATGATTTGAAAATTAAACCCTGTGTGATGTCTCCAAGCAACTCCTTGAGCATCTCTGGTCTCTGATTCAGAAAAAGCCTCAACCTCTCCCTCCTCTGGCTGATCTGTGGCTGAACTAGAGCTAGAGGATAGGAGCTGTCTTTGGACTCTGGGTTGAGAAACGCAAGAACCAGGGGGATCTTCTCCAGTGGCCTTGCCCTCTGGAGACATCTTCCTTGTCTTTAATTTTTGTAGTTGATTAATTAAGTCCTGATACTCTTTCTCTAACTCTACTTGTTGTTTAAGGAGAGAAATTTTGTCCTGTAACTCCCTTCTGGGATCTACAACCACCATTCCTATAGAGGGAGCATCTGGAGGCGGAGGTACACAGGGAGGGGGCATTCAGGAAGAGGGTCATTCATTCAGGGTCATAATGTTTGGCTGCCTCTTCCTCTAGGTCATTCCAGTCTCACTCAGACTAATCATCAACCTTTGGTCATATTTTGGATTCTAATTTTGTATATATGCGTTTCTTTTCCTTTTAAACATGGAACACAGTATTCAAACAATGATATAAAAATTTACACCCACAAACAGCAAACAACAAAACAAAAACAGAGTTGAGTTCAGGCTGACTTATTTCTTGCCCCATTTTCATTACTATAACTTACTTTTCTGGACACGGCAGATTCCCGCAGTGATTATCTTCATTTCACTTCTGAATTTTTGGTCGACCCTTGCAGTAACGTCCCTCACTGGGTCTCTCGTTCTTGCTGCCTGAGTTGAGCACCAAGTCCAAGCCAGCTCTGCCAGTCAACAGGTTCTTGAACGCAGGAGTGAGGATGCATGCTTCCAGTTCCCATGGTGTCCTTCACTGTATCCCACTTACTGGAGCTCCAACGTTGAGGCACCAAGATGTTGAGACCCATACTGCTCCATGCTTGGGGGCCAAGTGACCCGGTCCATTCCAGTCAGCAGAGTCTAGCAAGAGAGTGGGGATGGAGGGGCAAGAGACTCGAAGAATGGAGACAAGATATGGTGTGTGATCAAGTCCCGTTTATTGAAAGGAAATCCTGGGTATAGATAAGCACAAGCAGGGGACACAGCTAAAGACTCTTTACCACGTGCACCTTGCAGCTGGGGGCACTAAACAACAAAACAGATACATGTGGGGATAAACAAGATGTTTATTGGAGTGTGCTCAGCTGTTGGAGGCTGTTAAAAACAAGTCTCTTGTCAAGGTATATGGTTTGAGATAGCTGCAAAGATGATAACCGCTTTCTGCTAGGAGTCGGCTCCCAACAATTCTCTACATGCTCTGCACAAAATAAAGGCAGTGTTTCCTAAGAATGGTTTAATACCTTCTTCCCTGTCTTTTTCATGTCATTCCTCTTAAGCTGCACCTTAGAATGTGAACATTAAGTTAACCCTAAGGCTTTTTTTTTTTTTTTATTAGGAGACATTATTTATCAAAGACCTGCTTCCAGAACAGTGTAGATTATCAGATGGCAATTTTCCATTACAATACCAGGTAAAATACACAGCAAGGCATTAAATATTCACTATAAGACTTGGTTTAAAAAAATACCATGGTCAGTGTTTAAGCATGTATACTGAATATAGGTGATATAAAAAGATAGTGAACAAAAAACTATATCGACCCACAAATAAGTATTTTAAATGACTAAAACATGAACCATATGAGGGCTCCTTAGTTCCTAGGTTTTATGTTTTTTGGTTACTATAAAATCTCATGGGGCTGAAGTGTTGGCTCAGAGGTTAAGAACACTGACTGATCTTCCAGAGGTCCTGAGTTCAATTCCCAGCAACCACGTGGTGGCTCACAACTATCTGTAATGGAATCTGATGCCCTCTTCTGGTGTGTCTGAAGACAGCAACAGTGTACTCACATAAAATTAATAAATCTTAAAAAAAAAAAAAAAAGTCATGTTGGGTATCCTAGCACTGGATCTTGCTTACTGCTAAGATTCTGGCATAGCAGATTTGAAGACACCATTCAACCTCAGCACATTTTACATGCTTTGCAGCAAGAGTCTTGTCTTAAGTGTTCACAAATGGTCATAACCCAAACATTTAAGCTGCATTTCTTTAGATGCTGCTTGCTGTTCAGTGCTCTGACTTTGGAAGATTTTTAGGACTCTTCACGTCAGCCTCAGTTCCATTACCCCCAGGCATGGTGTTCCTGTTCTGTGGTGGTTGTGGTGATTATCTTCACTTTTGCCCCACCTGTAGTTGGTACTAGAGAGACAGCCTGTTGGAGTTTCCTCAGGGCCTACTGCACAGTGACCAAACCAGTGGATAGCCAGGTCCATCATGAGAAGGACAGTCAAGGGCCACACGGGTTGCCTTATGGAGTCTTACTTACTGTAGTCTTAATTCTATGTGTAAGTTCCTCTCAAATTATTTAGCCTTCTATTGTTTCATTGTGTGTCAGTCTTCTCTTTTTAAATTTCCAAGAGCTGATTGGCTCACTTGAAGCCATGTTAGATAAAGTTTTGAAATTGAATGTAGAGACAATGCATAGACATGTCAGTCACTTGAGTGTATTCCACTTGAAATCATTTGTGTTTTGAATTTCAAAATATAAGAAATGAAAAATGATCTAACAAGCCATTGCAGTTTAACCCAGCAGTTCTGAAGTTAGTTATTGAGGTCAGAGTTCTTGTATAGTTCTCTGCTGATTCAGCTCAGTGTGTTTGTGCTCAGGTGAATCATACTTCTGAAGGCTTTGGGTAGTGCTAGGCAGTTATATCTACTGTTCTTCGGAAACAAATTTGTGAGTGAGAATACCTCCACAAAGACATAGGCTTACTCTTTGAAGATTGTGACCCGATCATTCAACTGGTTCTGGTGGCTGACAGTGGGGCCACCAGAGTGCCACATAGTGAGCTGCTCTGGGGGGGCTCACCTGCACTTAACAAGAAAGGAAGCATTTGGAGAGAGCTCTTTTAGGGATTGACTTTAATGCTGTGGCTGTCACACACCTAGAATTATGCGTTATAAATTGCCAAGGACTCATCTTTTTTTCTGTGAGTTAGTGAGTTTAATTAGGGTTACTTACATGAACATGGATAGGTTGTCATTTGTAAGAGTGCAGGCAATTCAACATGGCTACATCACTCATAAAAGAAAATGCCTCTCTGTCCTGCAGTAGCAGCCACTTTCCGTAAGTCCTTGTGGGGAGTGGGACCTCATCAGCTCCTCCCTCCACGGTGCAGTTTGTGCAGGGCGATCCCACTAAGAGGTCAAGAGTACAGAGGCCATCTCATCTCATAACACTCTGCCCTGTCCTCTCTGCCTTAATGCTCATAAAACCTAGGATCCTGTTGGTGATATAGATGTCATATTCAGAGCCAAGCATACTTTACTTATTTTACTTTTAACTTACTTTAAACACTTAGACCATGGCTTAGCCTCTGTAGTCACAACTAACTTCAGCAAGAATCTTCTGTGACCAAACCAGACAGCAGCTCTAGTCTCTGACCATAAACAGTCATTTAGATGGCAGTTAACAAGCACAGCACACCCACATTAGCAAACTATAGTGGCATTTTCCCTGCCAGGGTCCTTGACTTCCCCAGCCATGGGCTTTAGACCATGTGTACAGTACCAGATATTTCTTCCTCTAGATCAGAGCTCAGATCAACCAGAAAACAGTTGGTTCCTCATAGCCCTGCTGCTGCTTCACCAGTGGGCACACTTACCTCAGGTGGTAATGCTGCCTGCTAGGTCTACTCTCCACTCAAGTAGCCTACAGAGTGCCAGCAGGGAAGAACTTAGTGGGTTAAAGACTGCCTGAGAGGTCACTGGAGTGCCTGGTAAATGGATACCTACTTTCGTAGATTCTGAATGTGTTCTATATTAAGCTACTTCACGAGTGATGCCAAAGCATAATTACAGTATGTGAATTTGCACAGAGTGCTTAATTTCTTGCTTGCACTAATCATTTGTGAATCTTTGAAGTTAGGACATATAAACAATATCGAAATCAACACAATTGTAGGAATTGCTGTCTTAGAGAGGCTAAACTTAGATTTCTGTGTCTTTTTTTGTTAATATTTATTTTTTATTTATATGAGTACACTACAGCTGTCCTCAGATACACACTAGAAGAGGGCATCAGATCCTGTTACAGATGGTTGTGAGCCACCATGTGGTTGCTAGGAATTGAACTCAGGATTCTGGAAGAGCAGTCAGTGCTCTTGACTGCCGAACCATCTCTCCAGCCCAGATTCCTGTGTCTTAAGCAATGGCTTGGATGACAGGCACATCCTCTGACTGGCCTAAATGCATTGTTCATGGTATTCCTAAAATCCATGTATAGGATATAGTACTTTAATTTGTTTTATAATAGCAAAAGAAGGTACTCTGAATTTATTCCTACACCTCTGTCTTTGTCATAATACATCCTAAAATACTGCTGCTTAATGAAACTTGCCCACTGAAAATGACATGTCTATTTGCTAATTTCTAGTTGAATATGATGAGGGTGGTAACCTTTTTTGGTTGTTTGTTTTTTTTTTTTTTTTTTTTTTTTTTTTTTGACAGTTCCAACGCTGCCACAGTACCGAACTTGGGCATAGGCCTGGGGGATTAAAGAAAGACTCAGACTTGGGTCATCTGTTATGAGAGAATGCCAAAGCTTTTACTGGGCAGGTTCAATATATACACCAAGCTAGGGAAGGAAGAACACAAACTCAGGAAAAAACAGGAACTCAGCTGGGGGGCAATAGGATGTCAAGTGTAAATTCCCTTCCTGGGGTACCATGTCTTAGGATGTTTTGTTCTTAGAGGAACCACAGAATGTTACTTAGTAGACAGCAGCACATGGAAAGTCTCAGCCAGGGCATAGCAGCCCTTTGGGGTCCTACAGTTTTTGTTTTGTTTTGGGTTTCTCTTATTCTGTAGATCAGACTGGCCTGAAAGGACTCAGACATCTGCCTGTCCCTGACAACTGAGTTCTGGGATGCCAGGATTAAAGGCATGTACCACCACTGTCCATCTTGAGGGTATCAGCATCTTAAGGAAAATGTTCTGAACCCCATAGCATTTGGTTAAGGGGACTCTGGTTTTCTTTTAACTTGGAAAAGATTCAAGTTCATTTAAAAGTCATATTGTTCTCTGCCTAGTAATAAGCTGATAGGTAAATATTATTCTGCTCCAATAATATGTGTCAATTTTTAGTTTCCTTTAAATTTCACATTTTTGGTAACCTTTTCAAATTAGCTTTTCTCCAAAGGATAGATTATATAATCTTTGACTTTTCTTATTTAAATCTTATTTTATGTTCAAACTCAGTATTCTTTTCATTTACAAGCCTGGTGTGTTTTATTGTGTTCCTGGGGATGGAATCCAGGCCTTCACAATGCCGAGCAAGTGTGCTGCTGTTGAGCCGTATGTCCAGCCTTTTGCACTATCTCTTCTGTGTTATTTCACAGTTAATAATAGAATTTTATGTGCTTTGAATTTTTAACCACCTTCTTGGTAGCCACTGGTTATGCATTGGGAGTCACTAGTGTTTGCTGAGATGGAGTGGCGCCTGCATTCTGAGGTAGGAGAGCAGTGCCCACCACAGCACTCTCCTTACAGCTGTCAGCAGCCTGCTCCCAGCACTCTCCCTGGCTCCTGCTCCTTCTTCTTTTAAAAAGTCCCTAAATAAAGATCAGGCAGATGGACAGTCATCCTGGAAATGTTAATGAGAGTGTGGACACAGAGAAGAATCAGCTTTCAGTTTGTGATAGGTTAAAATGAAATTGTTTTCAAATAGAGGAAGCACTATCTATTGTCGCATGTGTATGAGGGAAGCATTTAGCCCACCTCACATAATAGGAACATTCTTTGTTTTTTCTTGTTATCAGACAAGCTACAAATGTTCTTAAAAGTACTGCTCTTACTGGGGATTATCTTGTCTAGACATCAAGTCTACCCAATTGTATGTAACAATCCATTACCAGCCACTTCTTCAGACTTTGCCTATATAGATTTAGTAAAACACAACTTGCAAGATTTGCCTCTGAAACATACTGTATTTCTGCAGTAAATAAAGATCATTGTTCAAGGCCAGCCTGGTCTACAGAGTGAGTTCCAGGACAGCCAGGGCTACACAGAGAAACCCTGTCTCGAAACACCCCCCAACCCCCCCAAATCATTTAGTTTGCCAAATTTTAAAGTTTTTAAAATGTATAGTTTACTAGTTAAATGTTACTTGTGGTATTACTACAGGAACTTTCTGCTATAGTGTTAGGGTAAAGTTTTCATTTTGAGGTAAGAAGGTGGGGCTGGGGATATAAGCAGGTTGGTAGTTATCCAGCATGCATGAGGCAGTGGGTTTGATTTTCCCCAGCAGATTATAAACTTGGTGTGGTGCAGCACTCTGGCGGTCTCAGGAGGCTGAGAAATGCAAGGTGGTCATCATCCTTGACTGTGTGGCAAGTTTGATGGCCTGGAGGGGAAGGAACTAACTTAATATCAGATAATCTATCACTTTGCAAGTATAAAAATTAAGTCTCCATCTTTTTTTTTTTTTTAAGTCATTTTAGACCCTAATAAACTTAATGCCATTTTGGTAAAAATATAGACAGAATCAATTACAAATTTTATAAGAACCATTTTATAAAAGGGTACAAAGTATGAGGAGTCCATTCTAGACCTTTTCCTTGGGAATGCTGCTCCCAGGGGATGCAGACATAGCTGTTTAGGCAAATGTTGGGATAAGGTAAGATCCAGCATAGGCTGCGCCCAGCCATTCCAGCCACTTTCTGTGTTGTGTGACAGACTTTCTCTGGTAGTAGATTACTGTCGCTGCTACTCAGTCCTGTTTACTTTAAGTCAATAGTTTTATTTGTTGCTAAATAAAGCAATAAGGGCTTTATTTCATAAAGCACAGTCTAGTTGACACTGCTTTTAGTTAGTGCTGGTTCTGTGGCAGGATTAACAACCTGTCTGACAACCATTCCTGTATTGAAAATCCCAAGTGCTTACGCCAAGGTTAAGTAATACTTGTCTGTTTCTTTGCAGCTTTGAGGCATTGCTTACTTTTGGATCCTTCTTGAGTATTTTATAGTACTCCTTTGCTGGGTCTCGCACTCCTGGTCTCTTGTTTCTTCTGCTCCCTCTCTTCCCTCTGTAGCCCATCCATGGGTAGGATTTTAATAGAAGGTAGACCTAACCTTCCTAGCTTGCTCTCTTATTTCCTACTTGTTTTCTCTTCTTCCTTTCCCTCCTCTCAGTCACATTTTTTCAGGATGTAAACATTTACTGTGGAATGCCTCACTTATTCTGAGTATCTCTGATCTTGTTTTCATCTTTTATGGTTTCTCTTTATCCCGGTGTTCCTTATCTACATATGAGATATAGCATAAAAATGACTTCCTTCTTTGGATTTTCTGCTCTTTTTTCCCATCTTAAACATAAATGGTTCCTTATTTTAGTCTTAATGTACTGTCTTTTATTGTCCAAGATGTAATCCTGAACAACATCTTCTGTCTTCTCTTGCTTTTGTTTAATACATGGGCACCATGCATGGACATAGCATGACTCTTCATGTGTTCTCTGCCATCACTACAGTGTGAGTACACTGATAGGTTATGGAAGACCTTTGTAAACTTTCACTAAATGTTGTAATTCTATTTAAAACTAGGTTAAAGTTACATGTTAGGTATGTACAGGGAGGGAGGAGTCAATGGTGTTATCAGGTGGGGTGGGGGTGGGGTGTCAGAAGACATATTGATGGTTTTTCTTTTCTAAGCGCGAGCGCGCTCGTGTGTGTGTGTGTGTGTGTGTGTGTGTGTGTGTGTGTGTGTGTGTCTATTTTACTGTTTGTTTCTGAACTTTCTTTGAAAGTTTTTGTAACCATGTCTTGGTATCCCAGGAACACTGGTTCCAGGGCCCCTGAAGATACCAAACTCCTTAAGTGCTTTAGTCCCTGGTGGAAAATACTAAACATAGTATTTTCACGCAGTCTGTTCGCAGCCCCCATAAACTTATTCTTGGCTTTTTTTTCTCTTTCTTTCTTTCTTTCTTTCTTTCTTTCTTTCTTTCTTTCTTTCTCTCTTTCTTTCTCTCTTTCTTTCTCTCTCTCTCTTTCTCTCTCTCTTTCTTTCTTTCTTTCTTTTTTTTTTTTTTTTTTATGTGCCTTTGGTCAGGAACTGAACTTGGGTCCTGTACTGTGATTTATCTTGTGTGCCTTGTCTTTTAAAGGATCCCCAGTTGCTAGTCATCTGGCCCTTAAAGACAGCTGTTTGACCCCATGACCTTCGCTGTTGCCTCCTGGACTCCTGAGAACAAGAAAGGATATAAAAAGGCAGCAGAGACTGAGAAAGGAAGAGTGGGATCCAGCTGGCAGACAAGTAGGATTGGAGAAGGTGGTGCAGGATGAAGGAGGACTGAGCAGGGATGAAGGAGAGACTACGGCTGCTGCAGAAAAGACACAGAGCAGAATGAGAGTGGAGAGGGCGAGCCAGGAGAGCTGAGCTCAGCACATGGCTGAGCTTACAACAGTTGTTAGTTGGGAAAACTAGGAGGAGGGACTGCTGGGGAGAAATGTTTGAAGGGGCTGTTCTTTTGAAACTGGGACGCGCAGACTGCCAGGGAGTTGAGAGAACTGGTTACTGTTTATAACAAAAGAAAACATTAAACAAAACAGTAAAAAAAAAGAAAGAAAGAAAGAAAGAAAGAAAGAAAGAAAGAAAGAAAGAAAAATAACCCACAGTTTACAGGGTTTCAGTTCCTCCTTTACAGTTAAATAATATGTAATTTAAACAAAAAAGTGGGAGAAACCCTTGGTAGATGGATTAAAAAGTAAATCAGACAAAGACAGTCTTCAAGAGTTAGTTCTAACCAAGACAACTTACAATTTAGACTTAAAGAGAAAAATTGGGGATACTTCTCAGTGCCAGAATGTTTTCCCAGCCTGCCCCAGCCCTAACTTCCTTCGATCCCAAATATGCCCCACTCCTACCCACTAATCAAAAAGCAATAGCAAAGCTGTACTTTGGAGATCACCTGTGATCACAGCGCTTGGGAAGCTGAGGCAAGAACATCATTTCAGGGCCACAGTGGACAACAAGTGCCACATCAGTACCGTCCCAGCTCGATTGCTATTCAGAGAGACTTTCTTTTCTTTTTCTTTTTTTTTATGTAAGTACACACACACACAGTTTTTAAAAATATATTTGACTACATAGATTCATGCACAGACAAAATTGTATCATTGATGTTATAAATATCTAGAATGCACAGAATTTTTAAAAATAAGTTCTTTAGACAACTCTCCTTTAGGAAGTGGACTTCTGTGTGTTTTAACTATTTTGGAGGCCCATGTTTCTTTGCTGTCTATTTTTCAAAGCTCAATAGCATAATTTTGGTAAATTATGGGGTGAACACAACAAGGTCTGAGGCCTCCAAAACCAAAGCTCTTGCTGAAAACATTGTGTGTCAGGTTCTGACACGGCCCACGGCCTCCACTGGATAGGGTAAAATTCTGTTTGCATTTTTCATTTTAATAAGATATCTTGCATTAGAGAACAATTGGCAAATTGATTGAAATAGTAAAAAGAAAATTTTCCTAAAGAATAGGTCTAGGCCAAAATGTCTGAATCAGGAACTACATTTTGTAGGTAGCCAATAAAGAACAGGTAGTTGTAGTGCTATTCTTAACCCTATCTTTAAACCTTTATAGAATAAAAAAAAAATTATGACTTTTCTCTTTAAAGCTCCTAAGATGTTAAATTTATAGTATGAATGTTCACCATCAATAATATGATCTATTTTAAAAGTAATTATTTGGAAATTTCTTGGACATAAAGTAAGTGAAATCGTTTTGGCAATTGTTATGACTAGTTTTTATCAAGAGTCCACAAAATGGTTTCCTAAAATTTAGAAAATTAGTAGTTATTTTTTTTTCCTTTTTTGAAGAAGAACCTTGTTGCTGTCCCTTCTACTGCTCTTCTCTGGAAGTTTTCAACACTCTTCCCTGAATGGATGCTGGTAGCTTGGTGATAAGCGTGGCCACCGGTCACACACTCCTTAAACACGTGTCTTCTTTCTATCCTGAGTCTCTATTTTTAATGAACAGTGTCTCTCTAAAGCTCAGGCTGTCCTGGAACTCTCTATGCAGACCTCCCGAGTCTTGATCCTACAGACCCTCCTATGTGTCTCCTGAGCATTGGGATTAAAGGTGTGTTCCACCATGCCCAGCAGGGAGAACATTTCCTTATTTACTAGCTTTAATGTAGATAGGAGGCATAAATTATTTTAAATATGGTTGATTTTTCAAAAGATCCATATCTGGACACATTATAGGAAACTATCTGTAAAAAGAAAATATATTTTGAAATAAAAATAACTTCTTATTCCTTTCTCTTGTCAAGATCTGTTAGATCACAGAGTTTCTTGTATTAATCTCTCAGTATGTCTCCAGCACATCGTAAGTTTCCGGCAGCAGAGGAGAGATTCAAGTCAGCTTCAAAAGAAACTCCATGAAGATGGTCTGTAGTACTGTCCCCTGGTCTAAGTTAATAACAGCAGAAACCACACTGCACAGGGTGGGGTCCTGCAGATGCTCCTTCAGTGCCTGGCAGCTCAAGGGCCACTGTCAGCTGACCAAGGCAAAGGGACCTGCCTAAGTAAAGTTTCTTTCTACCTACTAAAGGGAGGCAGCAGTCTGGTGGATACTTACTGCGGCTGTGTACCTGGCAAATAGTCACTAGCTGCACAGATATCAGTAAGCTCAATCAATAAACAGTTTTACTCTGAGTAAACATTAAAAACCAAGCACGCTGTGAACAAACAAGATTCCCTTTATGCCAGTTTCAATGAAGTCAGTTGATTTACTATTTATTTACTGTTTTTTTGCTTTTCATTTAACCTGTAATCACTTAAAAAAAAAACCATGGTATGGAAAACATTTTGTTAACCAACCATTTTTATGTAAGAATAAAGCCTCATGTACCAGCTTGCCTATGTTGAAGAAACATTTTATAATTTATCCTGAGTAACTACAGTGTCTGAGGGCCCAGAGCTTTAGCTCAGCTGTTGTTTCTGTTGACTCGTACTCCTTTTAGAACGTTTCCTGAGGGCTTGAGATTTGGAGTTCTTAGTTTATATTTAGAAATCCAAGTTCATGTGGATTTCCAGGGGAAATGACATCTCCACACCAGAACAACTCAGAACCCAAGAAGGCTCTGTAGGGCTCCATTTTACTGGTAGTGAGGGACCAGCAGGACGGAAGGATTCCGTTTCATCCCTGACTTACTCAAGTTAGTCAATCTTACAGTTGACAAGGGTTAGATGGGAAAGAAGAGTGAAAAGCAGTGTTAGTGTAGACTATGTTTACTGAAACTTGTGGTAGAAGACAATCCGTAAACATCCCACAGTGGGTATAAGCCTGCTTGGGTTGAACAATTCTATGATGAGCGGAATAGTGTATGGATGAATTGTAAGCGCAGGCGTATTACGATCCATTTGTATTGGACAGTTTAGTGTAGCCACGGAGATGATGTTTGGCTCCGTTTTCCGTAGAGAGCGAAAGCTGTTTTTGTTGTAAGGGTCAGAGGGAAACTGAAGATAAACAGAGTAATTACTAAAGTAAGAGGAGCTAACTTTGAAAATTCAGAGCAACCTTTGTAGAAGAACAGGGTGGGCTGGGGTTTTTTGGGAGGTGTGGAAGGAAGATAAGTTGGGAAAGAAGCAATTTTGCTAAGAGCAGAGGGAAACAAGATAGGAAAGAGGGGAGCCCCTTGACTGCTGGAGTTCCTGAATTGGGTGTGGGAAGGGCTCAGAACACTCAATGTGGTGTGTGCTGATAGAGAAGTCGACCAGAGAGGAGGCAGTTCACAGCGGATTGAATAATTGCACTTTTGGACTCCTTCCAATAATTCCTAGAGTCCCGTGAGTGAGGGTAGACGGGCTAAACCGGACTGCTTAATTAACCGCGTTGTAATCCTTGCTGGTTGGCCAAGGGAAAATATTCTGCATGGTACCAAGTAACCAAAAATGCTCACTTACTTAGGAAAGGTAATTGTTTCATTAAAAAACAGCTAAACCTCTTTTTAGCCTTTAATTCTATGATCCGGGTCTTGAGCTACTACATGCTGCACAGTTTAGAATTAAAGAAGTAGGGGAGCAAGTGATAAAAACAAGCTTCTGCCTGTAACTCAGCTCTAGACATTGATCACAGTGCATTCAGAGGAGGACAGGAAGAAAGCATAGTCCTCACATTAAATGTTTTAAGCAAGAAGTGGCCAAAACATTTTATAATTTAGAATTTTCATACAAAGGAAAGTGCTCCCAAATGTTTGTGGTTTAGTTTTACTCTCTGGCCATGTGGAGTGCTGGGTGGTTGTGCACGTTCTAGTTTATATGCTGCAACTTCCCCGCAGACTTAACTAACTTATCATAGAATTTCGAGCTCTAGACCCTTCCAGTCCTCATTTCTGTCTCTCCCTCTGTGTCTTGATTTTGGCAAGGTGGCTGACTTACCAAATAAAGGTGCTTGGAAGCCCATGTGAAGATGGAAACAGACCTAACTCCACAGTGCTGTCCTCTGATACCAACAAGGACACTCACTCCTTTCTCTCATGCATTCAGTAATACTAATTTAATAATTATAATTTTATTAATTTTTATAATATAATTTTTATTGTTGCTAATGTTTAATGAAGGCCATGTTTTCTCTTCCTTTGAAAGGCCTTGCCTGATACTTATTTCCGCCTAGGAATTATTTTTAGCTTGTCATATAAATATGATCCTTTTTAAGTAAAATATTTAGTTGTGCTCCTAACTAGTCTAAGTAGTTCCTGTATCAGTGAACCTATTTTAATTATTTTGTCATGCTACAATTATGTACATGGTTTAATGTGTCTGTGTGTCTGTGTGAGTATATTGTGGTGTGTGTGTTCATGTTCTTCAGATAGGCATCAATTTCCTTGGAACTAGACTTGTAGACAGTTGTGAGCTACTTGACCTGGGTTTTGGGAATTGAACTCTGGTTCTCTGAAAGAGCAATGAACCATATTTTTCCAGCTAAATATTCAGTTTTGTTTGCAAAAAGAGCTCCAGCTGCAGGCCCGGTATACACAGTAGACATTAGCACACTGTCGGGGAGGTAGGTAAGCACATTGTGTCTTATTCAGTAGCAGTACAGGCACGGGTCTGCAGCTTTGGTTGGGAACAGTTTGCCAAGAATAACAAAGCTGCAGAAGAATGAAAAGAACTTCAAAGGGACTCGAGATGCTAAAGAGGGGAGGTTATAGAAATGAAGAGTCAAGGTGTATGTGTCGGGGATGTATGCTGTGAGTGTGCTGCTGCTGCTGCTGCTGCTGCAGCAGAGTCAGTCCACTGCCAGGTCACAGTGTCAAGCTGAGCTACACAAGGGCCATGTGGTGGAAGCTGTAGAGGTGTAGGATGAGATTGTGTCCCAAAGGTCAGAACTGTGCCACTAATTGAAGTATGCCATGAAAACAGCAGATGTCACAGCTCTGGGGGTTTGGTGCCTAATGGCCAGATAAGAGGTCACCCTCTTTGTTGCTTTATGGCAGTGTTAGGTATCCTGTCCAGGTGAGGGAGTAGTACCATTTTCTTAGTCTAGTGTGCCTAATAAGTTCTTGGGCTGCCTTTCTTGAGATTTATTATGTCTGGATGTTCCTACAGTTCCCTTTTACTTTGGTAAGTTAAGGATGGCACTGTTTCTACTTTTAGGAATGAATTATCAGTCAGTGCCTTATGGCCATTGACAGGTAGGTGGTCATTCATATGGTCCACAGTGCAGAGCAAGTCTTCATCCTCAAACTGTAGTCTATCCAGGCAAAGCATGGGGAGACCACTGTGGGAAGAGTAGAATACAACCTTACACAAGACAGCATAGTTTATACCAGGACAAAGCTGGTGTTTCATGGTGTTCTTCTAGTCGCTTTGCAAAGAGCTGAGGCACTGTAGCAGTCCTTACAGTGAGAATTAGGGAAGGGGCTCCCAGCACCCAAACCCGGAGATTCTGTAGCCATAGACATCATCACAGCGCTGCTGTAATCCAGTTACAGTTCATTAAAACTCAGTGCTGTGAGCCACCTCTTGAAAGAGTAACCTTATCAATGGGAGTTTTAAAAGTGAGGCTTTTTCCCCTTCAGTTTTGAAGATGAACTACTTAAGTTACATTTTTGTTTAGTATAGATAGACAAGTACGTGTAGACCTTTTTTTCTTTTCTGTTTATTATAGAAGGAAAATCATACTTTTATCTCTGGCAGTTCTTTTATTTTTCTCCTTTGTGGCATGCACATAGATATGAAGGCTGTATTTTCCAAGGTTTTAACGGTTGATCCTTGAAGTACAAAGTATTGGACTTGAATCATTGCCTGTAATTCTATCCATGGGAAATCATGGTTCCCATTTGGCCTGTGCATGTGAGTAGAATGGCTGTCACTGTGTAGATCAGAAACTTGGTACATCACCATCATCCAACTCTGGCTTAACATTGTGTGTAGTTGCTCCAGTGTAACGTAGCCTGCTTTGTCTCTGAAGCTAAAATGGCCGCTGTTTAAGGAGATTATTGTACCGAACACTGAGGGGACAAGCTCGGCTGTTTGGCATAAAAACTGCTGAACTTACTGGAGATGACTCAATATCTGAGAGAGAATTCCAGAGCCTTTCTGTCATCACTGCACAGTGGAGACAGAAGCAGAAACTAGAAACATCTCGCTTTAAATATTGTTGTATCTTGGTAACATGTAATCCTTTTGACTTTTTTACATGGTGCCACCCTGAATGCTACCATTTCCACACTTGGTTTTAATTTTTACAAAAGCTATATTAGCCCTCTTTAATCTTGTGTTCTTATAACATTCCTCATTGTATCCATTGGTGGTGGTGGAAACTCCAAGTGGACAGTGTTGTGTTGCCAGGTCCTGTCCATATATAACCCCAGAAGCAGAGCTGGCAGTCATTAAGGGTGCGGAGCAGAAACTGTCTTCACCAGTGCGGTTGGTACCGCTGAAAACATATAAATATTCCTTCTTAAAATAATAGTCTAATTTACCAGTTAAGTTGCAGATGATTGGTGTTTATTCAAGAAGTAAATCCTGACTATAAATAATAATTTCTGGACTTTAAGTATCACAGTATGAATACACTAAACCCTCTAATGGTGGAACCACATTATTTTAAAGATGGTGTTTTACTCTCATGTGATCCTGGAAATGTGTTTGAGATGAGAGTGGCTTAACTCATTTTCCAGGATGTGTTTCTGTGAAAAGCCTCTCATCTGTCCTAAGCTGCACATGCACATGGCAATGCAGTGAGAGGAAATAACGTCTGTCATTCGATTGGCTCACATGGCAACGGGGGAGGCCTTTGACCCTTATTATTTGAACCAATCAAATATTTGGTGACAGTTGCCCAAACAAAAGGTTTTATTTCTGGTTTTCCCTGTTTTTCTTTCTTCAAATTTATTCATTATTTTAGCCCTGGTGATTTTGCTAAACAACAAAAATAAAAGCAGTTTTTGTTCACCAGTAACTCAGCTTTGAAAAATGTCCATTCAGGAGAATGTATTGTGGAGTGCGAGTGCTTGTGGTGAGGATGATGGCTCCACAGAGTTCCTGTGGAATTTCAGTTTAGCTGGAGTATTATCATCTGCCCTCAGTTTGTTACAGCCAGAAATACTGGGTGATATTCAGCAATCCTTATTTACACAAATATAGCTATTTAACAATTACATGAGCTTTCTTTTCCTAAGCTCTACCTGAGACCCTTGACTATAGGTAATGTGTGACTGCAGAGACTTGGGGCCAGTGAGGCAGCTCGGCAGCTTCAGCAGCACTAAGCTGCCCCCGCCTGACAGCCAGTTAACCCTCAAACCATGTACAGAGTCTCACTCGGGGTCGGATGTCTGTAATCCCAGCACTTGCCCAGTGATTTGGAGAATGGAAATGGGAGAATTTGCTCATTACAAGTGTTCATCACCATGCTCAACCAGGGCATTGTGTAAGCCAGACACTCTACCAACGGAGCTGTATCCCCAGCCCTGGAAGTTAGTTTGTTGTTTTATTTTGTTTAGGTTTTTAATGTAAACTCTGCCTTTTCTATGTGTTTCAAACCCATATTGATCCTAGTCTGTCAATAGTGTCACGTTCAGACTCAAGCTCCTAAGAGTCGGTACCCCTTAAATATACATTGCTGTCGCAGTGCGTCAGTGCCACCGACAGGATTCCTGCCTGCTTCCCACCTCCTGCCTACATAACATTCCATTTATTTTATGACATCTTTAGATTACTTGAAATTCAAAGTTCAATGTAGAATGCTGTTTAAGGAGTAATAAAGAAGTGTGCACATCCGAGTGCGTAGCTATGGATGTGTAGACCCTGAGGAGATGTGCCCTCTAGTGAGGAGAAGTGTGCACATGGGGTCCATAGCTGTGGGTGTGTGGGCCCTGAGGAGACACTGCCTCCTCCTTCAATAGTTCATCCTAGTTTTTATGTGTGTCTTAGTAACTTGCACATCACATGAGTATACATGCCAGTGTTACAGTTAAATGTTTGTGGCTGTGTTCTATATATAAAATATGAAAACATCACAGAAAACCTCATTTTGGAATTGTTGTTGTTGTTTATGCTGTGGTGCTGGACATGGAAGCCAGAGTGGTTTGCACAGCCTAGACCGTGAGCAGGTACACACCAGCCTTTAGAGCTTTTTAGTGTGTCTGTGTGTTCCTAGCCTGGATGGATAGTTCTAGCAAATTATGTCTTTCAGGGAAATGGCCCATTTCATCTAATTAGTGAAAAGAAAGTTTATAATATCCTTTTATTTGCTAGTAAATATCCTTGAAGTCAAGTAATTTCTGTCTTTTCTCTTTTTCCAAAGTTGGTTAGCAGTTTTGCTTTCTTTTCAAAGAGCCAGGTTTGGGAGATGTAGTTTACTTGTTAGAGTGCCTGCTTAGCACGCTTGCAGCCCGGGTTCCAGCTCAGAGCCACACAAACAGGGCATGGTGGTAATTACAGGTAATTACATGCCTGTGCACTCCAGGGCTGGAGGCAGGAAGATCAGTTCAAGGTCATTCTCTACTGTATAGTTGCTCAGAGATTAGCCTGTGCTAAAATGAGACCCTGTCTCAACATTAGAACCTCACACTGCTTACACTGATTCTCCTCCTTATTTATTTTATGTGTGTACATAAATATGGAAGCAGGAGCTCAGGGCTGGGTGTCTTCCTCAGTCACTCTCCATTTCATAAATAAATAAATAATTTTTGTATTATTTGTAATGTGTGTAGTGGGATATATGGGCGTGACTACAAAGGCCAGAAAGCTCAGTGCAGCTGTTGTGAGCTGTCTAGCCTAGATGAAACCTGGGTGTTAGCTCAGTAAGAGTAGTAAACACTCTTAATCACAGCCATCTCCCAGCCTCTGCTTAAGTTTTTCAGTGAGGGTTGGGCTGGTCTGCCAGCCTCAGGGATGGCTCCTCACTGCTGGGGAGTGCACTCAGCTGTTTGAGTGGAATTCAAACCTTCGTGCTTACATAGCAAGGCCTTACTTTCTGAGCCATCTGTCCTACCCCTTATCTCCTGTCTTTCAGTTTATTTTTCTCTTGTAACATTTTCTTTCTTTTCTAGTTACTTTGAATTTTATCTCTTTTTTTCTAGTGTTGTCAAAAACTACTAATTTTGTGTCTTCTAATAATATTCAATTGTTTCATTTTTCTATAAATATAGTTTTGCCACCTGTTGCAAATTTTGCCATTTTTATTTAATTCATAATGGTTTAGGATTTCCCTTGAGACTTTTTTGGCCTGTGTATTATTTATAACTATACTAAGCTAGAGGTAATTAGAGTGTTTATCTAACATAGTTGAGACCCTGGGTTTATAAATCTTATAAATCCTTAGATTTATAAGAAAGCAAACAGACAAAAAACCGTAATCTCTGACAGATGGTTGGTACTTCCCTAAAGGTATGAAGCACCTTACCTCTGTCTTGAGGAGATGAGCTCCTGAAGCAGGACATAAAGCATTTTAAGCAAATGTGTTTGGTCAAAGGAAATGACCTGAGATGATGATGCAGCAACAGCAGAGGAAATAGTCTTGTTGGATAATGAAGGAACATTGCAGGCTAGTGTACTGCTTCCCCCTGCCTCCACCCCCAGCTGCCTTCCTGACTTGGAATGTGTGTGGTAATCTCCCCTTATCTTGCCTTAACTTTGTTCTTCTCCTGCCCCAAGAACACAGAATACAAGTTCTTTTTTAGAGGACTTTCATATCCTAACAAACGACTTTGTTCGATTACTTGTTATAGCGCTGTCAATTTTGCATGCTTGTTAAGCACCTCCCCCAGCTCAGCTACCTCTCCAACCCCACCCAGCAAATTTGCTGTTGAGTTTGCTTTGCCAAGGTATCTTTTGTATTCAACTGAAAATCTTTGTATTTGATATGAAAGTATAATTAGTAACTGAAATTTTGTCTAGTTTATTTTAATATATATTTCTAGAAGTCCCGTGTAAAATTTGGTTGTTAATACTGGTCTCTATAATAAAGGGCCATGAAAACGCGTTGGGTGATGTTTTCATTCTGCTGACAAATTTAGCTGTGTGCAGTATATGTGAACTCCACCCAGACATTGACCTGCTTCCTATTTTGATCAGGTCCAAACACAACAAAAACAGCAATAGAGTCTTCCTGTGTGGCCTGCAGCTATCAGATCTGCAGGTTGTTGATGCATTTCCAGCTAGGGAGCAGAAGCAGACAGGCTGTGCTGCAGAGAGCTGCACCCTTCCTGTCATGGAGTGGATCCACTGTGGAACAGAGTTCTTCGGAAATAGGTTTCTGACAGTTTCAAGTTGTGTTTATAAAATGTTGCAGGGCGAGGTCTTCCTTTAACTAAAACTATTTCCTATCTCATGTCCAGCTAGGCATTAAACTCTTTTTTTTTTTTTTTTTTTTTTTTTTAAATTCCCTCAATGGAGACTTAGGTTGCTTTCAATAGTTTTGGTTATTTCTGTTAAAAAAAAAAATGTACAAAGATTTTTGTATTCCAGTAAATAATTTTTAAAAGACTTTAAAAAACTATTTTTTAAATTAATTTATTTTACGTGTATGTGTATTTTGGTTGCATGTGTACCTGCATACTCTAAGATGGCATCAGATACTTCTGAGCTGCCATGTGGGTCCTGGGAATTGAACTCAGGAACTTCAGAAGAGTAGTGAGTGCTCTTAACCACTGAGCCATCTCTCCAGAATCCCAAAAAGACTAAGCAAAAAATACTTGTAGCAGGTGACAGTCATGGTTTCAGTATTAGAATTTCAGGATGCTTTTTTCATATGTAGATATGTAGCCCAATTGTGTTTTGTGATGGGGTTTAACTAAGAAGCAGGTTGGCTTTAAAGACTTTGTAGGTTAGTTGAGTGTAACATTATCTTTATCTAGTACATCTGTTACATTTTTTTTTTAAGTCAGTAAAATGTAGGCCACCCACAAAGGAGTCCTCTGAGGCCTGTGGTTGGTGTGAGCTGAGAGTGCTGTTATTATGTAACAGTGTGTTTGCTGGGGCTTACCTCCACCCAGCTCAAGCATGGTGAGTCTGCTCTCCCCTAGGACTGTGGTGGGGAGCCTGTGCAGTAAGACCAGTTGTAATGTGGCTGCTGCCTCAATGCTACATGTAGTGAATGCTACTAATAGACCGCTTCTGCTTGGTTTGCAAGATGCTTGCACTGGTTCTGTGGCCTGGAAGCCTCGGGATAAACGAATAAATCATTGAGTTGAACTTGATAGCTTTCTTTTTTTTTTTTCCTTCTTATTTTTTATTGGATATTTTATTTACATTTCAGATGCCATCCCCTTTCCCCATTCTCCCCCCCACCCCTCAGAAAACCCCTATCCCATGCCCCTCCCTCTTTTTGCTTTTCTACACTTTTTAAAAATGTTAATCAAAGGCTTTATAAGTTTGGTAATGCTCAAACTTGATAGCTTTCAAACACATTTTATCATATTAGGAGAGAGAGTGAGAGAGAGTGTCTGTGCATACGTCCATGCTTGTGTGGAATTCAGAGGAGTTGCCTCTTTCTGACCATGTGGGCTCAAACTCAGGGATGAAACTCGGGTCCTCAGGCTTGGCAGCAAGCTCCTTACCTGCTCTCAGATATTTTTTTTTTCTTCACAAGCTTTGTTTTACTTTATTTTTTAAAGATTTATTTATTTTTTTATTTATATGAGTACACTGCAGCTGTCTTCAGACACACAGTACAAGAGTGTGTCGGATCCCATTACAGATGGTTGTGGGCCACCATGTGGTTGCTGGGAATTGACTCAGGCCCTCTGGAAGAGCAGTCAGTGCTCTTAACTGCTGAGCCATCTCTCCAGCCCCAGATACGGGTTTTATATATTTTATTTTGTGTCATGTCATTTTTGTAAAACTTTCAATTTCCTTGGAACTGGTAAATCTTTTCCCTCCCTTCCTCCCTCCCTCCCTCCCTCCCTCCCTCTCTCCCTCTCTCCCTCCCTCCCTTCTTTCTTCCCTCTTTCCCTCCTTTCTTCCTTTCTTCCTTCCTGTTTGCTATGGGTCTGGGTCTCAGGCTGGCTTTGAACCCATTCTATAGTTCAGGTTGGCCTTAAACTGATGGCATGGTTCTACTGTGTGCTGTCAGACTTTGTGAGCCCATACTACCATGCCTCCCTTTGTGAGTTAATTTCAGTAGCATGATAATGTAGTAAAATGTAGCAACCTAATTTCATTGAGCCCTTAAATAGCTGTTTCTGAGCAGTCAAAGCATTGACATCTGGAGTTTAGTTCTGTGAACCCACGTAAGGCGGAAGAAGACAAACAGTTCCACAGAACTGTCCGCTGACCGCCTTACTCTGTGTGTACAGATCCATCTGCATGCAGTGTGTGTACATACATGTCCACATCCATACTCAGTGTGTATAGACATACACACACATCTAGTGGGCAGTAAATATCTAATTGCCAGTGATAAAGTTTACATACTTTGAAATAAAAGAATATTCATTAAAGAACATGTAAGACGGCGGGGCGGTAGTGGCTCACGCCTTTAATCCTGGCGCCTGGGAGGCAGAGGCAGGCGGATTTCTGAGTTTGAGGCCAGCCTGGTCTACAGAGTGAGTTCCAGGACAGCCAGGGCTACACAGAGAAACCCTATCTCGAAAAACAAAAACAAAACAAAAAGAGCACGAAACACGTGTGTATGCTCATATACACATCATGGATGTAGTGCACACATCTCTGTGTTCATGATCTTTTGTTTTGATCTTAACCCTGTTTGGTGGCCTTGGTTAAATATTTACAAGCAAAGTGCTTCTCTAGATAGATGCTCAACATTCTGACAGCTTTTTGTTATATCCAAACAATTTTGAATTTGTTGATTGGCTGTGATTCAAAGACTCTGAAGTTCAGAAACTTTTTCCGTTCTTTGCCCCACCCCCCTTTTTTTTTTTGAGACAGTGTCTTACTATGTAGTAGTTCTGGCTGACATTGAATTTGCCATGTAGATCAAACTGGCCTTCAACTCAAGAGATCCTTCTGCCTCTACTGGGATTAAATGTGTGGCCAGCACACCTGGCCAGCCTCTCCTCTCTTAACAAATGAATGAGGGTTTTTTCACCTTTCTTTTGACCTTGCCTTCTTGACCTAACCCAAGTGTAAAGCCCTGTATGGAGTCTGCCTTGCTTCAGATGCCCACCCTGCTTCTTCTCTCAGAGGTGGGTGTGTCTGTCTGTCTGTGTTTAGTCAGTTGTGAGCTGATCTCCAAGGCTGGTTTCATCAGTGGCTGTGCTGGCATTGGGAGTTTCAGCCGTGTTGCCATGTCTTCCTTACAGATTTCAGCAGCACCAGCCAGCCGTGTGTTCAATTCGCTAATCTCACTCATCTAACCAAAATGTGTTTCGCCATCCTAGGTTTACCGGCAAGACTGTGAGACTTTCGGGATGGTGGTGAAAATGCTGATTGAAAAAGATCCCTCGTTAGAAAAGTCTATCCAGTTTGCACTGAGGCAGAACTTACATGAAATCGGTGAGCGCTGTGTTGAAGAACTCAAGCATTTCATTACTGAGTATGACAATTCTACTCAAGATTTTGGAGACCCTTTTTAGAAAAAGTAGTGCCCAGGTCAAAAAAATTTTTAGGCTTTTCCCTCTTGGATTGTGTAAATCCTTACTTACTATTTTGTGATGAAGAGAAATACTTTATGCTAGCCAAGCACATTTCTAGTATTAAATAAACAGCTACAATAGCTTTGAAAGTATCTTAATTAGAATGTTCCCCTGTGTGTAGAATACTCTATTCATCTTTATACACTTCCTCCCTCCAAAAATAATGTTCAGTTTTAATGTTCCAAAAAAAGCAGTTCTGGAGAGCAGCTTTCTGTATTTAGCTCATGTTCCACAGCCTTCCTCGACGTTTTAAGGTAATCTTGTTACCCTGTAAAGCTTGTCTTTGTATTCAGATGTTGATTTCAGCAGAGTGCTGAGTTCTGTTGAGACTTTGGTATTGTCATTCTAATTGTTCAACCTTCTTCATAGTTTGTAGACATCTTCTCTATCGCTTTCTGATTGGTTTAATAAAGCACTGATGCCCTCTAGGTCAGGAGAGGAATGCAGGACATCAGGGCAGAGATAGTAACTATGAGAAGGCTTTGTGCAGAGAATTTGCCACCCAGACACCAAGGAAGTCTGACTTTTAGGGACTGAATGAGAGATAATGGACTACGTTAATTAAGTTAGAGGAGCTAGCTGGGAACAAGACTAAGCTGTAAGGCCTAGGCGTTCATAAATAGTAAAAGTCTCTGTGTCATTGTGCGGAGCTGGTGGATTGAAACAGTCTGATGATGGTGATCATTTGGTCTCAGGAGTTTAATTTGATCATTCCAGGTTGCATACAATAGTGGCACTGTTAGCGTTTGAGTTGGTGACGTCAAAACATGCCGTCTTAATGAATTAAAACTTTGCTATCGTATGATATTTGCTTTGAGAATTTAAAAAAGCACTTGAAAATCTGTAAGGATCTGTTAGAACAAAATCTCCTTCCCAAGTCAGTGAACTTAGTTCATCTCTTCTATGAAGTGCTCTGGAGGCGCCTCACTGTTCTCTAGACAATATTATAGACTGACAGGAGGGGCAATCTGAGATGCAGGATAAATTTTAAGTTGACGGCTCAGCAACCCTTCTCGTGGGTGTAATGAAAGAGTAGAATATACAGAGCACTTACATTTTGTTTTAGGCCCTCACTGTATCACAGAGGGGACCTGACACGGCACTCATGCTCGTGATTAAGTTACAGATGACACTGTTAACCTCCATGATCTCAGTTCTGTGGGCCTAGAGGGTCTCACTCTTCACAAGTGTCCTCAGAGAAACAGGCCAGCACAGCCACCAGCATGTCGTGAGTGAGTGAGGAGACAGTCAGGGTCTTTTGCTCACTTCCTGGTCCCTCCCAGTAGTTCATTGAGGCAAAATACATAATTTGTGACATTAGGCACCTTTAAAATCACTGTTTTAATTTTTTTTTTTTTTTAAGTCAGGGTCTTACAGTATAGCCCTAGCTAGCCTGAAAATCTCTGTAGACCAGGCTAGCCTTAAACTCACAGAAATCTTCCTGCCTTTACCTCTTGCACGCTGATGTTAAACCCATGTGCTACCATGCTCAGGATCCTGTTTGGTTTTTGGGGGGTGGGGTATTTTTTTGGTTTGTTTTCATTTTCATTCAGTTCTATCCTTTTTTACTTTTGTGTTCGAGACAGGGTCTTGCTGTGTATCCTGGCTGGCTCCAAACTTTCCTGCCCTGACCTTTAACTCTTGGGATTTCTGCCTCAGCTTTCCTGAGGTACAGGTGTGAGCCTCAATGCTTGCCATTATGTCTGGTGGCCTCTCTGATCCTGTCTGCAGAGATACCCCTAAATCACATACAGTAAAGTAGAAATAGCAGTATGATTAATCTTAATGAGCCCTACAGTGGATGTATGAAGATCTGTATTATGCAATTTTAAAAATTTAAAACTAATTGGGGACTTTTTTTTTTTTTTAGTTCTCTAAGTGAGAATGCTTGGAGTTACTTTTGGCCTTGAGATTCTGTCCATCCCTTTTATAGGCATATTCCTCTTCAGTGCGTGCCGTGGTCAATGCTGGTCACTTCAGTAAGACCACGTGCTATTTTCCTTTTTTTCCCACTAATTCTCAGGTCTTTCAATCAAGTTGTTAACAAGCATAACTATAAAATTTGAGAAGCTACCAAGGCAAATAAATTGTTCATTGGTAGAAATTTAAAAGAAGAGAACTTACTAATAAATAGTTTAAGTGATGGTCCAGCCAGTAATCCTGTTCCCTCCAGTCACACTCAACATTGGAAGCTAGTTCCAGCTTGCTGATGTCAGCGTTGTTCTGCTAGGCTCGACAGTG
This sequence comes from Arvicanthis niloticus, assembly GCF_011762505.2. Lineage (NCBI taxonomy): Eukaryota > Metazoa > Chordata > Mammalia > Rodentia > Muridae > Arvicanthis > Arvicanthis niloticus. Next base: position 67,904,618 of record NC_047670.1, read on the forward strand.
TTAAATGTTTTGTTTATCTTTGTCTTGTAACATGGCTTTTAACATCTAAAATTCATGTGAACTAGAATATGTATTTTATAAAATGTTTTTGATTCTATAGAGACCTGTTTGTAAATTATCCATTGATTTTCATTATACCTAACTCATGTGATAAGTATTCATTGTCTCACCATTTGATTCTGTAGAGACATGTTTGTATATTATCCATTATTTTTCATTATACCTAACTTGCCGGTAAGTTTTCATTGTGTCACCATAAGGCCTTGATCATTATAGGGGAAGCAGATACTGTAAATGCAAAATAAAATATCCAATACTAAGCAATGAACTGTCTCCTCTCATTTTCCCCGTTCCTCTGACTGAAGTGTAAGTGTTTTCATCTATGCCTGCATGATGACTCTACTAGTCAGTTCACCTCTCCACAGCTGGCTAGAAAGCACGGGATTGAGGCACTAGAACTTAGATGGTTTCTGGAGTTTTGATGTTACAGAAGCCAGTTCTCATAGTGCCTCCCGCAGAGCTGGTTCTCTCTACCAACTTTGGTTCACAGATTGGGATGCTCTGGGTATTCATGCTTGTCAGCCGAAAGCTGACTTCACCTTTAAGTGAAACTTGACCCCTGGGTCTTGGAGAAATAGGATTTATTCAGGCTGAGAGGTATCAGTAGTTCAGAAGGAGGGAATGCAGTAGTGAAAGGTTACTGTGTGCTATGCTGTCAAAAGTCAGTTTTCATTGCTGTGACAGGATTTTTTATCTTGATTTTAGGCCCTCAGTTACTGGGCTCCACTGTTTCTGGATCTGTGGTAAAGCATGGCTTCATGGTGGGGAACTTGTAGCAGGGCAGAGTTGCTTGATCCTTAGTAGTAGTCGGAAGAGCATAGAGGCCAGAGGGAGAGAGAGAAATTAGTGGGAGAGAGGGAGGGAAGGAGCAAGAAAGAATTGGACACCTGTGGGCCTCTTCCTTCTCAGCTTCTAGATACCACATTCAGGGAGAAGACACTTTTCTCTGAGAAAACTTCACAGACATCCAGAAGTATGCCTTTCTAATAATCTTCTAGGTGCTTCTCAGTCCAGTAAAGTTGATGGTAATAATTATGACTTAATCTCATGCAATGAGAAGAGTGAAGGAAACGAGACTGAAGACCCAGAATGCAGAACACGGCCTGTGTGTGCACAAGCACAGGGAAGGGACGGAAGGGGAAAGCCTCTCTTAATGATGGGGAGACCTTGAACCCCAAACCTCTGAATAAAGTGATGTCCCCCAACCAAGAACAGAAAAGGTCTTTGAAGAAAACCCACCCGTCTCACCCTTTTTCCTACTCTGCTTGTCCAAAATTGGGTATACATTATCTTCAGAACTTGTTTGTCAGCTCAGAGGTGGCTGCCACAGCAGACCTTCTCCATGCGAATTAGCTTGCATTAATTATACAAAGTAAGTTTCCTTATGTGATTTTTATATACATATGTTAATCTCATACATGTCCCATTACTCCCTGTGGTCCTACTCCTGAGCCCCCTCTCAGGCCGGCTCCTTCCCTGTGGTTCTTTTTTTTTTTTTTTTTAAGGGTGGGGGTTGCCCTTTTATACAGAAGCATAGATGAGAATTTATTATATACAGGAGCATGGACACCTTATTAATGGCAATACCAGCGAAACGAACAAAAAACCCCTGCAACCATTAAACTACCTGTCAATCTTAAGAGACCCTCATGAGCCCCTTGGCATTCCATGACAAATTGTTGTGCTCACAAGTATGTGGGTCTCTGCAGGTATTCAGAGCTGCATGAGGGGATGGCATGCCCAGAAGACAGTGTCACAACAACCCACCTCGTCCTTTGGCTCTTACATTCTTAATATCGTCTTCTGTATTCTGGGAACTTTGAATGACCTCATGACTTTGAGTACATTCATTTACCACTGACCCCTGCAGAAAGAAGCATCTGATCAACTCTGGCACTGGTGCTGATCCGTGGGCAGTCCCGTATCGTTTACAAGGGAAGTCAACGAGCATTTTCATTTAGCAAGATAGCAACGAGAGTTTCCCACTAGGGCCTGTGACCTCCCTAGACAATAGCTTTGCTCCCGATTTGTGCTACTTTCTTCGCTGAAGCTATCCTCACCATTTTCCACTTCTCAGGTTTGGAATGGCTTTCCTTTAGTTTGACTCTGCAGTGTTGTCTTTGTTGACATGCCCCTCAATCAATACCCATTCCCTGCTGCTTTGAATTGCTATCTTTCCTGAGCAAAGCACTGTGCATGGTAGTATACTTGCTTACTGTTTTCTTCTTAATCTCTCTTCTGTTAGAGAAATCTGTCCTAACTACAGATTATTCTTCTAAATGTGTGTGTGTGTGTGTGTGTGTGTGTGTGTGTGTTGGGGATGGAGGAGTATGTATCTGTGTCAGATCCCTGGAGCTAGAACAGCATGTATTCTTCCTAAGCTGCCCACTGCAGTCTTGGGATCCGAACTCTAGCCCTCTGATAGAGCACTGAGTATTCTTTCTTAACCACTGAGCCACCTCTCCAACCCTCCAACTACAGACACTGGAGTTGAAGAGGAAGCATATCGTCTCCCTGCTACAGGCAAAGGTAGGTTAGAGGAGAGTGTTAAGCATGTTACATCAAGTTTGTTGCTTATGACTGAGTTTGAAATTACGTGAATAATGTTACTGCCAAAATTCATTGATTTCTCATAGCTGTCAACTGCTTCCTAGCCCAGAGCCATTCACAGATCCTGAACCTCACAGAGCTGAAAGCCAGATACCCCCTAAGGAAGAACCCTGCTGTACTTTGCCAGAATTGAGACCAACGTCAGTTTCTCTCCAGGGTTTGCTGTATCACCCTAACCTCCAAGGTAGGCTCTGACAGTTCCTTGGCTGCTCCTTTGGGGGATTCTTGGTGGGTGGCAGTCTGTGCCATAGGCAGCCATTCATCTAGGTCCTCAGAGCTGGAGCTGTTGAGAGCACAGGCTGCGTTCTGCTTGCCAGACCAAGGTTAGACTACAGATGATGCATGGTTTTCGTGCTCTGTCTGCCAGCTCTTGAGAGTGCTGGTGTTATGCTGTCCTATTCAGTAAGCAAGAAAGAACAGCTTCGGGGTAGGCGTGAAGCAAGTAAGGAGCGTGCACTCTCCACTTTTCCGAGGCTGACTGGGTACTGAATAACTCCTACTGTACTTGCTCCCTGCTCGTGTTTAAGTGGATGAACTAAGTTCTTTGCTCAGGAAGTGCTGCTCTGGCCTGTGTGTGTGTGTGTGTGTGTGTGTGTGTGTGTGTGTGTGTGTGTGTGTGTGTGTAAGTGCTGCTCTGGCCTGGGTGTTTGTGTGTGTGTGTGTGTGTCTGCCTTTTTATCCATTCTCCAGCAGTGTGCAGCCTTCCTGTTTTTGCAAAGCCACTGATAGAAGGAACCTTGGTCCCTGTGTTGTGCCGTTGGGTGAGGTTAAAGTTGATGTCCTTAAGCATGTTATTTTGTGGCAACTTGATATAGTTGATATAGATATAGTCAGGTTCTTAATTTTGTGAACCAGCACCCAAAGCTTCACTAATGGTGGCTTGAGCAGGTCACGCCTGTCCTACATTGCCAGCGTCCTTACTGACCTTGAGTTAAGGGGAAGAAACTGAAGGGATTAAAGGCTTCACCAGTGCTCTGAGATTATCAGTGCACATCCAGCTACATGTGGCAATGACAGATGTCATGGTGACAGACATGGCCGCCTAGTATGCACCATGTCCCAGCAGGACCTGCATGTCGTCTTCTGGGCTTTTCCACACAAGATGGTGTCCGACTCTAGGTTGTTATTATTACAATTGTCTAAGGCTTTAAAGGGTTTTCTCCCCATTAATTAGGGAGGGAAAAAGACCTTTACACTACCTTTGTAGAATAGAATCTACTATACCATATTGAATATAGCTTCAAATATATCCAGGTTTATTATGTTGAAGGTTTATCAAACTCCAAGGAGCGGCTAATCTCTACTTCAGTATGTGATCAAGGTTCAGCTAACACATGGTTTCTCTCCATGTGAAACTGTTCACACGTAATCCTTTGCCGAAAAACTTTTTTGTTCCCTGCAGTGCTGAGGGTGAAACCCAAACCCAGTGAGGAATTCGTTGTCGTTTTTTGCTGTTAGTGACAAGAGAAGTCACAATATACCTGAAGTTGCTGCAGCTAGCAGCTAGCCAGGGCTAACCCCGTCATTCCAGTTTGTGATCAGAATTGTTAGACAAAATAGAAAAAGTTGGTTGTCATCTACAACTGGTTCAGATCTTGCCATGTGTACACACGAGCTCGTTGGTATACATGTAGCTAACATGCAGTTTAAGTGTAATGGATTATATACACACATATATACAATTAGTAAATAATATACAATTATATACATTGTAAGGCCATTTTAAAAACATCATATTTTGGTGTATCCCTCTGTCTCTGTGTGTACTTGTTTCATGTTGGTTCCTGTGACTTCCTCATGAGAGCTACTTCAGAAAAGACCACTGGTCCTGACAGGCAGGTCTGTTGGTAATTGAAAGATTAGAGTGCTAAATGGGGGACCCCTCTTTCCAGTTAAAGCTGCCCAGAAGCCTTTGAAGTCTGCTGTTCTTACAGCAAAAGTACTGGTGCTGATGTGAAGCCGGTCTCCCAGCCCAGATCTCCTGGTTCTTGGGAGTCCGCCATGCTATGCCTCACTTTGTGAGATCAGCTTGTGCTGAGTGTATCGTCTTCCAGTAGCCACTTCATTCCATTGGGTAGGAGGACTACTAGGCTGTCTAGCAGCAAGGGAACGAACGATATTCATCTTGATAAAGATGTCATGTAGGTTGGCCTTTAATTCTGAAATTTGTAGAACACCACCACCTTGCATGCATAATGCAGCACAAGAGAGGTCCCTTCCCAGCAATCAACAAATTGCTCATGAAACTGAAAACAGCAAAGGACACTATCATTCGGGCAAAGGGTCAGGCTTCAGAACGGGAAAAGATTTTTTACCAGTTACACCTCTGATAGACGGCCGATATCTCCAATGTACAGAGAACTTAAAAAGACTGGACATCAAGAAAACAAATAACCCAATTTAAAAATGAAGCACCGAGCCAAACAGAGTTCTCAAAAAAGATGAAACAACAGCAGCTGCAAAACCCTTTTAAAAAGTCCCAAGCCCTTAGTTGTCAGGGAAGTACAAATCATGATGACTTTGAGATTTCAGCTCACACCAGTCAGATGGACAAGATAAATAAGTGACAGTTTATGCTGGTGAGGACATGAAGAAAGGAGGGCATTCATCCATTACTAGTGGGAGTGCAAACTTAGGAAAATCAATGTAATGGTGCCTCAGGAAGCTGAGAAAAGATGTGTCTTAGAATGCAGCTGTCCCACTCTTGGGCGTATACATACCCAAAGAATGGAGCTGGACAACGCATAGAGAGCGAAAGATTTTAGAGCAGAGAGTCCTAAATGGGGTATCTTCATGGCACCTCGTCCCTTAGGGCTCAGTAAGCTCTATAGAAGATTGTAAAAGCCAGTGGAGAAAGAGGGCACCAGGGACACAGTGCCTTCCAAACATAGCAGGACTAACGCACATAGGAACTCAGATGACCTCATACACGGGGGTCTGCACAAGTTCAATTCAAGAGGGGTCCCAAACTGGGGATTTAGGGTGCACATAAGCCCCATCCCAAACCAAGAAACTGTCTCCAATTGACATCCTTTTGCAGAGGGAAAATTTAGTTTCTCCTGTGTCTCTTGTTTGGTATTTTGTTTTTTATATTATCTCTTCTAGTTTTGTACTTTTATGGGTTTTGGTTGTGTGTGTCTATATGTGTATTTTTCTGTGCTTTTTCTTATTCTGATTTCAAGACTCCTGATAACTTTCCTTTTTCGTCCATCTGCAAATGTTTCTCTGAATGCTATTACTGTTGGGTCTCCCTTAGGCAGCTCTAAATTATTAAGGTTCTTAAGGACTGGAGGTGGCAGTTGGCTGGCAGCAAGTACATCTGGCTGGACAGTTTTCTGCAGAACCATTCCAGTTAGTGTTTAGAAGCTGGGGAATCTCATAGAAGCCAGTTCCTAGCCTCTCCTGTAACACCTTGGATCTGATAACACTGGCTTGGACCTGATAACACAGTGGAGCTGTAGCAGGCAGTCTGGGGTATACATTCTAGCTCTTGTCATGTGCTTCCGGTCTATTGGGAGGGACAGCAGGTGGCAATCTCCTTTTACTTCTACTACTTCTGACTTTAACTGCAGAATTAGACCATGGACTAGGGGACAGCAGATACATATACAGTTCTTGTCCCTGAGCACTCTAAGGACTCCGGTGAAGACTGTATAGTCTTCAGCATCTGTCTCTCCACGGTACATTCAGAGGCATGCGTCTCCCAAGTGCTATTTACCTAGGATCAAACTTTGGAATTCAGTGACTGAGCAGCACTCTCTTCTCTAACTGGGACTATTCAGGCCTTTTCTGCAAGTTTAGCGCTTTATTAGGACTGCTACAGCTGCCTCCAAGAAAGCTGCATTCTCCTTGTGTGAACCATGAGAGTCTTCTGGAGGAAAACTGGTGGCATCCATCAGCTGCCAATATGTAACTTTTTCCCCAGTGATTTTTCTTCTCAATGGATACACACATGTGCCACTTGTCGTATGTGTATGGGGAAATTCAAATATATCACCAAAGGCCTTTTTGAATAATGGAGTACCCCCAAATGGAACAGCTATTAAGCAGTGAGGTGAAACAACCAATTGTAGTCATAGGGGTTGAAAAGCAAGTCACGGGGTAGAGCTCACCGTCTCTCTGTTAGACATTGATCTTGGGACCTTGTACACACCGAGCCAACACTGCCACTGAGCTACACCCCCATCTCAAGAAGACTTCTTAATACTCTGTGTTTGGAACATGTGAAGGGGGTGCTGAAACTGGACAAATAACTGTTTACTTATGGAGATGAGGAGTGGGAAGAAGCTTCAGTGTTTGTGTTTGATTCTGTTGGCAGGATTCCTGCCATGCTTACTCTTCACTTTCATGGTGACCCTTTCTTGAAGTGTACAGGACCTGGAAATGCCAGTGTAGCTGCAGAGCAAAAGGCCCCCCCCCCCATTGCAGCCTTTCTGAAGGGCCTCTTTCTGGCCTAGCCCTCTTTGGGGATGGACACTGGGAGGTGCTTGCCTGTAGGTTTACCTACTGGAGTCATGCCTGGCCCTTTTGAAGCTAGACAGCTTTTCTTTGGTTTTGATAAGTAGAGTGTTTCTGTTCCCCAAGTCTGGGGTTCGATGGAGATCTTTTGGGAGGATGCGGACTTTACCATGCCTGAGTACCAGACCAGAGTGGAAGATTCAGACTCGGAAAGGTAGTTTATCATTTATTAAGCCTTTATTAAACACCTCCCTGAAAGGCCCAGGATGACACCAGGACCTTTAGTTAGGACCAAGATGTAAATGCAAGGACAGCACAGACCCAAACTACCCGCTCGTTAGTTCAAATCCAGCATGACTCTCCATGGAACCAGAGCCTCGTGAACTTGAGAGTGTTCTGGCTCATTCTTCCTGAAAAATCTTAAAAGAAAACAGCAACTGGGAACCCAGTTTTCAAAATTGCTTTTAAAGGCCAACAAGAAGTTGGAAGGAAAAGGGTAGAAGAAATAACCTCTCTGTACATAGTAAGTCTACACAGACGGCCACAGAAAGCTCTTAGTGTGGGCATTATCACCTGCTGAGACCCTCCCCCTGCCCGGAGAAGAACGCCTGGATAGCTTCTCCTTGGTTTCACCATATACTCCAGAGGTATGTGTGGGGTTTGTTTGTTTTTTGGTTTTTTTTTTTTTGTTTTTTGTTTTTTGTTTTTTGTTTTTTTTTACATTTATACAGTTTACAAAGCTTGACCCATAAATAACACTTGTGAGATTAACAGGGCCTAGTACCAAGTATGTACATAGCCCCACCATGCATACAGAGCCTTTTTTAATATTGAAGGAAACAAACAAACAAAAAAAAAGAACAAACCAACTTTCCATCAATAAGCAATAAAATTGACTGTCTAAACTTACAAGCCCTGACTAAAATACAAGCAGTCATCTCATCGATAGATGCTGTTTCTGAGTTCCTAAACAAATCTAGCACGGCAGTGTAACAAACATCTTGCAATTCAGGGATATAAAAATATCAGCTTTAAAATCTGAACTGTACAGTATATACACTAATATTTGCACCGTTAAATTAGGAATACACTTAGGTCTATGAAACACTACATATAAATACCAAGTCCTTTTGATCTGTAGCTGGGAGTAATACAATATGTTTTACCTGGCTAATAAGGGCTGAAGGAGAACAGGTTCACCTTACACAATGGAGCACACGGTGTTAGCTAGGTCGTCATGGTGACATGCATGCCTCACAAGACACCAGTCAGGACCTGAGCCAACCTGACTGAAGTAACGACAAGCACTATTGCTTACAAAGGTGGCTATCGATCTTCTAACACTCTGTCCAATCACCTGCCGGCAGTTTCTGGAGTGTTCTCGGGCACAAGACTGTGTTACTATGGCACCGAGACTGGAGAAACCACCCCTTTCGTGTGTTAACCTTACTGTAAACACAGTGGGGCTCTCAATTACATAGGCCAAAGAAAGCACTTTATACTATTTTAGCGACTTTCCTAGGATGAATAAAAGGTCAAAATCCAGGCTAAATGACTAAGTTTTAAACAAAGACTCTCATGTCTACTTGGTTAAGAAATGATACAGTTTTTGCCCTTGTGTCCCTTTTTCTTCTTGGATTTAGTTGTCCTCTGATTAAACTGTGGGTTGGGCAGTGCAGACGCTGGACTAGAAAGGTCATCCGTATAGTAAGTGAATCTCTGTGGTCGCGGCTGAGGGATCGGCTGTCCAAGGAAATACCCTTCTTCTTCAGAGTCGGAGGAGGAAGTGGAGGATGAACACCAGGAATCATCGTCGTCCCCGTAGAGACCCAGAAACCGGTTCATTCCTGGGTTCTGCAGGGCATAATCAGACGTGGCGTGAGCATACTGGCCATAGAGGTTGGCATTCTGCATGTATGCTTGGAGCTCCCGGGCGCCTTTATTCTGTATGAATTTCTCATAGTTATCAGGGGTGTACAGCCGAAGTCTGTCCTTAGCGGAGTACTTCCTTTCTGTGACCAGGTTCAGGGCATTGTCAGACCGCGACTTTCTACTTCTCCGGTGGCGATGGTGGTGAGGCCTGGATCCCCTCTCTTCAAAGTGATACACTCGTCTCCGAGTCCGTTCGCTCATTGGAGGCTGCCGGATTTCAATGTCATAGCTTCCGTTGTCAATGACGTCATCTGAAAACTTGACCTGCTGTGGTCGGGACTGAGACTTTGATCTTCTGAGCACCGGCAGGTGCGCTGGTTTTTCCTCGGGTATAATTTTTTCTGGGCACAGCTCCGAATTCAGACTTTTTAAGGACTCTGCACTCCTGTGCAGCATGGAAGAATTCAGAGTTCCCATATTGCTCATTTTCTCACAGTCCTCCGCCTCTATCTCCTCAAAGTTTTGGAGAGAGTATAATGACGGTCTTGGCTTGGTTTCTCCATCCACTGATGCCCCTGCAACAGAATCGAAAACACAACGTGAAGTTCTCACAAGTCCTAACATTCTCAGAGCTGTCAAATGTGATCGGAAGAGCATTTCAAGGAAAAGTGCCTATTTAATCATTTGATTAAAGCACACCAGGCACTGTGTATTTGTTTACCAACCGAGAAGTAGGAATCTTGTTAAAGTGACTAGGGAAACAAAAGATTCCCTAGCACAAGGCATGAGCAGCAGAAATGAGCACCTATTCACAACAGAACCCCTTCAGTGTGGGTGTTCTTCTTTAGCTTAGACTGAGGCCAGCACCCTGCTCTATGTAGTCACACCAGAACACATCTGGCCAGATGCTGTCTGGGGCTGCTTCCCCCAAGTGGCAGAACTGAGTAGCTTGAACTGAAATGATATGGCTTGGCCAAGAAAGTGCAATGAAACCCTTGAGAGCAGACGGCTTGCCAGCCTCGGGTCTGTACTATGTTGTCAGTCATCCTCCTCCAGTCCTTAAAATACACTACCTCCAGATTGCTCTTACTTCTGAACCAAAATCGAGGACCCCAGTTACTCAAATATCTATGGAGCCAGGACAGAGGGCAACTGCTTTCTAAAGATAGCTGGTTTCTCAGTCCCTTATCCCAAGGACCCTCAGCCTCTAACATCCCTAGTTTTAGCTTTCAGCACTGGGGGTTAAATGAAGGACCGTATACACACAAAGTGCCCACTGTACTTCTGAGTGTCACCTCCGGCACCTGCCTTTCACATGTGGTGCCTGGCAGGCAGTCTCACCCACCCTGCTTCCTAGACTCCCCTCTATAGTAAGACTCGTGCCTGACACGCCAGGAGCTAGGATGGAGCAGTGTCTCTTCCTTTTGCACAAACCACTCTGGCAGCAGACAGCGCATGGCTCTTTCCTGGCTGTATTATAACAACATAACAAGCTGGCACTACTATCTCTGTCTGTTTGCCTGCCTGTCTGTCTGTCTACCTACCTATCTTTTTTTTAAAGACAGGGTTTCACTGTGTAGCCCTATCTGTCTTGGAATTCACTCTATAGACCATGCTGGTCTTGGATTTGCAGAGATCTACCTGCCTCTGCCTACCGAGTGCTGGGATTAAAGGCATGTACCACCACTGTCCGCCTTAAAGTACAAGCTGTAATTTGGGGGGGGGGGGGAACAAGTGGTTTTTTTTGTGGGGGGGTTGTTTGTTTGTTTTTGTTTTTTTTTTTTGTTATCTTTTGCCACAGGGAAATCCAGAAATATTTATTTTTAAGAGTTAAAAAATCTTATAGCACACTCAGGCTACTTTTAGTATCTTAAAGCATTTGGTATCATTTAAATACAGAATATCTAACCAATAATCGAGACACAGATTTCCTTATTCAAATCAGTTTTCAGGCTATGTTCAGAATGTTATACATATGTATGGAAATACTATCTTGTGGCATGCAAATGAAAAACCTTCATTAGTCCAGAGTCTTAAATAATACGCCCCCTACTGGCACTCAGTTGTAACTAGTGTATCAACCTTTTAGTGCCTGTTTTTTCAAACACCCCTTGGATGACATACCAGTGATGTTGGACAACGCCAAAGAATCCATCGAATCCCGGACACTCTGCTCTGGTTTCAAGTCGGATAGACACTCCAGGGAGTCTTCATACCATTGGGTTTGGTCGTGATTATACCCTACAGCACCATGGTCCAGATCTAACTCTTGTAGCCTTCGGCTGCTGGCAGGGCCTGGATGGCTGCCGTAGGCAGAGTCACCCAGCCCATCTTGGGACTGGGCCCAATACATATCGGACTGATACTTTTTACTTGCAAGGCTCTGGTGATTCGGCTTTACCTCGGACTTATTTGTAACCATGTTGTCGGGTATCCAGTGCTCACTGGCTCTCATATCCACCTCACTGGGCTGCTGCTGGAAGAGATTCTTATCGCCAAACTTGAGGAGAAGCTGTGTCATATAATCTTCATGCTCAGCCCATTCTTCGGGGTCTTCAGACGCCTCCTGATCTACTCTGGCTTTCCAGAATTCCTCGTTAGCAAAACCGGCTCCCTGCCTGGAGAGACTCATGTCATCCAGCTTCCGAGAAAGTGTGTCGTCAGCATTGCCGGAAAGACCTGGGAACTTGTAGTTCAGGGCGGGAGACAGGAGAAGAGACTGCCTGCACTGGTCTGCAGAGCGGCTGCTTCTGCCCATCCTCACGCTTCTCCGAGAGTCTCTCGATCGGGCTGACTGGAAGGCAGAGTCAGAGGAATCAGAGGCGTGGATGTCTTCCCCGAGGCTGCAGGTCTTGGAGCAGTAAATCTGACCTTGTTTTGGGAGGAAGGGGCATCCCAGCAAAGAGGCCTTACACTGTGCACAGGAAAAGCAGGCCTCGGTGGCATGCCAGTGTTGCCCGTCGTAAGTCATCTGTGCGTGGTCCACACCTGTTTTTAAAGGGTAGGAAAACAGTTAGGGTCTGTGCAGTGGTGTGACCAGGAGGGAATTGTGGGTAATGGAAATGTTCCAGGCTTTGTTTTAAGGCAAGGTCTCGCTGTGTGGTCCCAGCCAGCCACGAACCCAGGGTTGGCTCTGAGTGCTGGAGCTGCAGGTGTACACCACACATCTGGGTCTGTGCTGCCTTGGTCAGGTATGAATTACATATGCTCAGTTAACCTTCCTTATTTTGCAGATAATATGTTTTTCAACGTATCTATTCAAAAAACTATTTCTAATCCCCAAATTCATAGCCATAACACAGCCATCAACAGATACGCAGAGCGATGAAGATACAAATCGACCAATATGTTCCTCACGGAGGCACCATTTGGTCTTATCACACGTACAGCAATCAGGTATCCTGCACGGATGTGTTCAGTGCAGGGACTTTTGTATTTCTGTGCCTTTTTTGCCGATGCTTTTGCTATTGAAGATGGCTCGGGGCATAGTGTTTAAGTGCTGTCTAGTGATTCTACACACATGCAAATACAAGCGTTACATAGATTCTAACCATGAGTCACCTGCTGTTGTTAAGAGCTCAACATTGACTTGCTAGTAATATTTTCAATGAAATGTTTCAGACACATATGAATATGTTAGTAGACTGATAAAAAAAAAAAATGGTGTGACCAGGGCCTTTCTAATACATGCAGTTCCCAGGGTTTCATCTCCAGCACCACCAGCACCCCATCCAAAAGAAAAAGGAGACTCCCTAGAGGCTCATGGGAACTTCAGCTGTGAGCTTCCCCAGAATCAACAGCTCGCTTGGCATTCACTGATTCTGTGACTTCTGCTCTGAATACTCAGAATCCAGTATTCACCTGCCAATCACTGCAGGGCCGTGTATTCCAATATGTGTAAGTTATACCTTAATTTTCACAAACGTTAAAGATGCAAGGCCGTGTGGGTAATCACAGAGAGCTGTGTGACAGGGCAGACGGCGTGGGTGGGAGCTACACTTACCAATATGCTCCCCACAGGTTTCGCAGTACTCGGCATAGAGAGACTCGAAGCAGCCACAGCAGAAGGGGCGGCCGTCCTTCATGATGTATCTCTGCCCTCCCAGGACAGTTTCACACTCGAGGCAGCAGAAATGCTTCATGTGCCAGTGGCGACCCTCGGCTTCTGTGCACTCGTCAGCAAAAATGATCTTTGGAGAGAAACACAGGACCGTGGATGGAGGATCAGCATGTACCATCTCAGTGACAAAGCTCCGCCCTGCACGGCTGGCACTGGCTGTCAGATCTGAGCACAAAGACCCTAGAGCAGGTGCTGTCTCAGGGGTTCACTTGGTGGTGACATTCTTGATGGAGGTAGCCTTTGGGGTGGCTGAAATCCTCTAAGTCATCCAGGAAAAGAAGAGGTGAGGAGAGAGAGAGAGTATGTGTGTGTGTGTGTGCATCTGTGTCTGTCTTGCTATAAAATGGTTGTGTCCTGGTAGTGGAACAAGGCACCCACTATATCTCTGCCTAACTACATGGTACTGGCTTCTTTGGGGTATGTGCTGAGCAAACATGGCTGGCTGGACGAGACCCAAGAGTGAGGAGAAAAAGATGGAGGAAGTCGTATGTGGGGTGGAGTGAACTCTGATGGAGCAGGAGGCTGACACATTGACAGGGACCCTGACAGGGACCCAGACCTGGCATGGAAAAGGTCTTGCTCCCAGGACTTAGAAACAAGAGACCAGTTGAATTTCCAGGACAGAGTTGGGCGATGGTGTGCAGGACGACAGAGGCTGGCAGTGTCAACGGAAAGTAAGGAAGGTCTGGGCAAGGGCAGTCCAGCCCCAAGCTGTGCGTGTTCACTTGTTTGCATTCAAAGCCTTCAATTGCAGGCTCATAACTTTTACAAGGAAAAGCGTAAGGAGTGAAGAATAGCTTCACGTTGACAGGGGTCTTTCGATTTAGAAGGTTAGCTTGTTCTAGTATGTTCTATCATTGCTCTAATTTTCTACCCTTCCCTTGTTAACCCTTATCAGATTGAGGACTTTTAAAGAGTAATACTTGTCTGGTTTGTGCTGGTCTGAAGAGCTTATTGCTTTTTTTTTTTTTTTTTTTTTTTTTTTCAAGACAAGGCTTCACTATATAGCCCTGCTGTCCTGGAACTCGCTTTGTAGACCAGGCTGGCCTGGAATTCTGAGATCCACCTGCCTCTGCCTCCTGAGTGCTAGGATTGAAAATGTGCACCACCACCATGTGGAGAGCATATAGCTTTGTAATCATAAATGGTCTGACCCACTGACTTAGTTATATTGTATTTACTCCTGGTGTCCATCATGTAAGAGAGAAACAGTGACCTCTGCTATGAAATGTGTATGTTTGTCTGTTATGGATAGCTACACATCAGTATTGGCTTCTTTCAGTGTTTTCATTGCACTGACCAAGACTTGTCTACAAGAATATAAACTGACAGTGTTGGAAAGGTAAACTACATAAATGTTTGCTTAAACATGAAGAAAGAACATTTCTTCATGGAGGTAGAATTCATTTGTCACACTGTTCCTGAGGAAGATTTTGGCAGCATCGTCTGGCAAAGCACACGCTAGCCATCATGTACCTTTTGGTCTCTGTGTGTTTTAACTGAAGTAAAGGGCTGTGGGCTGTGCACAGAACTACAGTGGTTCTGTGATTGTGTGAGCAGTTGTGCAGGAAATGCTTCATCTGACACCACAGGTCCACCTGCACACTAAGGACTTTAAAATTGTTAGATCGCATTGAAGAAATATCTGTGTGGGTGTATAAGCTTTCTGTCCCGGGCTGAAGAAGATGGAGAAGATATACAGTGAGGAACCCTGAACTGCATCTTGGGATACTAGGAGGACCCAGAAGATGACCTGGGAAGTTAAAGCAGGAGGATTAGAGGGTCAAGGTCATTCCCTACATGAGTCTGAAGCTTTTTTTTTTTTTTTTTTTTGTTCTTTAAGACAGGGTTTCTCTATATAGCCTTGGGTGTCCTGGAACTCACTCTGTAGACCAGGCTGGCCTCAAACTCAGAAATCCGCCTGCCTCTGCCTCCCAAGTGCTGAGATTAAAGCCATGTGCCACCACTGCCTGTCTGCTCCTACCTCTTAAGGCTTATATATTCTTAACTTCTAAACTTAATTTTAAGCCTTACTTTATCTTTAACCCTCATTGGATCATATTTCCTCTGAACACTATGACTAAATAAACTTACCGATGTCTCCAAACATGGAAAAGGAAATGTAAAGAGAACCCGTTGGTGTAAGTCCTGCTCTTACACGAATGGTGGGTCTTGCTTTTTTCTTGTGATGGTTTGTGTATGTTTGGCCCAGGGAGTTGCACAGGAGGTATGGGCTTGTTGGAGTAGGTGTGTCACTGTGGGTGTGGGCTTTAAGACCCTCATCCTAGCTGCCTAGAAGCCAGTATTCTGCTAGCAGCCTTCAGATGAAGTTGTAGAGCTCTCAGCTCCTTCTGCACCATGCCTGCCTGGATGCTGCCATGCTCCCACCTTGATGATAATGGACTGAACTTCTGAACTTATGAATCAGCCCCAATTAAATGTTGTTCGTATAAGAGTTGCATTGGTCATGGTGTCTGCTCATAGCAGTAAAACCCTAAGACACACCCCAAGGTGATGGAAGATGCCATCACCAGGAGCTGGAAGAATGGAGTTTAGGGGCTCTCTACCGTATCTTGTCAACTTTTCCCTAACTTAAAGTTACTTTAAAATAAGAAACTTGGTAGACATCATGGTATGTATCTATTATTCCAACTCTAGGAAGGTGGAGGCAGGAGGATAGGAAATTTAAGTTTGAGACCTGCTTAGTGTCACAGGACCATTTCAAAAATACCAAAAACTTAATCAATAATAATAACAACAATTATTGTTATTAATAATAATAATGTAAATGGAAGAAATGCCTTTCACAGAGTCATCCGTCTTATCCTCTCCTGAGCCAGTCTGTCTATATCTTTGCTGACTGCATGCAACGTATCTACTACATTGAGATTTTTCTTTCCTGTGTTTGTGAAACAAAAGATCATATTCTGCATATCCTTGTGCACAGGTTTCCCCCCCCCCCCCCTTGCATTTCAGAGACAGCATCACGGGCAAGCAAAAGCACCTGCTGCCCTCTTTTTTAGCTACATAGAATTCCAGTGAGAATGGGCAGCTTTATCTTAAAAATATCCATACAGAACAAAAGCAGGAGAGCCACGTATTTTGCTTTGTTGGGAACAGTGTGGAATGTTGGCCATTGGCTTATTTTTCCATCATTAAGGGATGAACATTCTTTTTTTTTACCTCATCACAGGCTGAGCACCGAGGTTTGAGCAGTTCGGCGTGGTGCCTGCCACAGTGGATTTTTCCATCCTGATAGAAATAGATGAGGTCGACCAGTAGTTCATTACACGTGAAGCAGACAAAGCAGGACGGATGCCAGCATACTCCAGGACCCGCACGGGAGGCAAACACTGCGACCTCCCCTCCGTTCATCTGCAACCCGCACTAAAAACAAAGACTTGGAATTACAAATGGGCCTTCACCTAAATTCCCAGATTTTCAGCTTTTCCCACTTGAAAATAAACCACAGGTTTGTTAGGATAGCTTTAATTTCTGTCTGCTCCTGCTGGTGGTTAAATGGCTATCCTACCTTCGATACATCTTATTCAGCCACTCTTTCCAGCTCTGTCCAGTGTGTCTGAGCTGATCTCTGTTCACAGAGGCTTTCCTGTGGGGTGCGCTTCCTACTGAGAACCATTAGTAGGGGGGTCAAAATGTCTTCATTATATCGATATGTTTTAACTACAAGGTTTCCCCTCTGCAAGACACAGTTTCATTCAAAGAGACTGACTCCTGTGGTCACATAGCAGACCGTGAGTAAGAAGTTTTTAGGGTGTGCATCCATGCCAGCCATGGACGCATACCCCTCTGGGTCACCCTACACTCCTCCCACCAACCCTCTGCTCCATCTAGAAAGGGCCTACCTGTTCACACACTGCATGCATCACTGCTCTGGACAAGAGTTTAATGGTTCCTCTTCCCAGAGCTTCTTTCTTCCTCTGAGCACTGAACACCTGCAGCTCCTTTTTCTCCTCTTCGCTTAAAGACTGGCAGTACCGCACCTTTCCAGGAGAGAGAACGGAAGAGCGTGATGGAAGGCCGTCCTTACAGGTCTTCACTCCCAAGAAGCCAAACAGGAAGCCTAGCTGCTCTGCCGTCAGCCCTCATTTATAGCATGGCACGGCTCAAAGTCGTGACACACAGGCTTTTCATCCCAGTACCCGTGACTTAGAGACCTGTAGATCTTTAGGAGTTCGAAGCCAGCCTGGTCTACAGATCCAGATCTAGACCCTCAAAACCAAAAAGTAAAACGGACCCCAGTCTTTGGAAAGGGGGCACACTATCTGACAGGACAGGTGTGGTTTATTCTTTTTTAAATGTCAACTGATTGCGGGGAAGATACCACCTTCCTCAGAAGGCTGAAACTGACTGTTCTCAGTCCACATTCTACGGGAGCTCAGGTCTTCAATGCTGAAATACCCTGAGGTGCCCACGCTGCACATGGAAGGAAACGCTCCTGATAATTGGTGGGTGGCTGAAAACACTATCAGAAACAACTTGTGTGGAGCTTCCTGCTACGATGCTCTTGTCTCTCTTCTCTTTAAAAAAAAAAAAAAAAAAAAAAAAAAGATAAAAAGAAAGAAATAAAAGCTATATTTTTAGGGTGCATTTTAAGAGAGGCCTAGCCAGTGGAGAGCTGGGATTTCGGAACGGCCCCTTGATGCTTACTGTTTATTTATTTATTTATTTATTTACTAATTAGCTTTCCTCCTGTTACTTTACCTCGTTATCATGTGGAGGCAACTGGTACAGAAGCTGTTTAATCCGGTGTTTCTCTCCAGGGCTGTTAACATAAGGAACCTTTTCCTCTGGCAAGCATGCGAAATACAGCTGGATCTGTGGAAGCAGACGCCATCATCAGTACGGAGAAGGAAGTCCTGAACCGCCTGTCTTTTCTCTTCCCTCCTCAGAGGGCTTGGCCTCCTGCAGCTAATGAGGGGACCAGCTGAGCTAACTCAGCAGCAGTGCAAACCTGCATCTCCTAGCATGCACTAGCATCCAGCTGCTAAATTGCTCCTGAGGAATGCAATTTGTAGTGACAATTAAGGGCGCCATAAATTATGCGCAATCAAATGTGCACATTTATGGTGACTCTTCTCCAGTCTTGCAAAGGTCAGCAGAGGGATCAAGGGATAGCGCTGGGTGAATTCTCTAAATGACCACACAGGCTGTGTGACAAGATCCAACACCCAGCCCCTCTACACAAACAGACTCAATTTTCTCTCTGAATTCTATATGGTTCT
Organism: Arvicanthis niloticus; assembly: GCF_011762505.2. Classification (NCBI taxonomy): domain Eukaryota; kingdom Metazoa; phylum Chordata; class Mammalia; order Rodentia; family Muridae; genus Arvicanthis; species Arvicanthis niloticus. Next base: position 67,922,984 of record NC_047670.1, read on the forward strand.
GTCCAGCATCCACAAGGCAGGCTTCCATGGGTGGTATCTGCAGTGTCCAGCTCCACTCTCCCCAAGGAAGCAGGAGGAGGGGGATGCTGAGCTGATCTTAGCTACTTTGTTGCCTTTAAGGAACATCCCTTGATGAACACAGCAGGATCTTGCATTGCTGAGATGGAACCAACACCATTCATTCAAGTGAAAAAAAAAAAAAAAAGATTAGGGACTTGGGACTTGTCTGCAAGCAGCAAGTCTACAAACACATACCATCCAAAGATGTAAGGGATCCTCTTCACAAAACAGTTTGTCAAACTCCACTTCCCTAACTGTTACACTAGTGTAGCTTTCTTTCCTGTATTGTCCTAGAAGCTTTTCTGTTACTTAGCCACTTATACACTGGGCCTTGAATGTATAAGGATTTTCTCTCTCTCTCTCTCTCTCTCTCTCTCTCTCTCTCTCTCTCTCGATATATATATATATATATGTGTGTGTGTGTGTGTATGTGTGTATATATTATTATATACATATATATGTATATAATATGTATATGTATATATACATATGTATATATAATATGTATATATATGTATATATATATATTATATATATACACACATATATACACACACACACACACACACACACACACACACACGGAGTACACTGTCGCTGTCTTTGGACACACCAAAAGAGGACATCAAATCCCATTACAGATGGTTCTGAGCCATCATGTGGTTGCTGGAACTTGAACTCAGGACCTTTAGAAGAGCAGTCAGTGCTCTTAACTGCTGAGCCACCTTTCCAGCCCTATCTCAAAAGGGTCCCTTTCTACCTCTCAAGAATGGCAACTCACAATCAGGCATGGAACTGGTTACATCTTCTGTTTTGAAAGATAACCTGGCCTGTACAAGATCTACCAATAGTTTTTTTTAATAGACTCATCATAAGGATATTGGGAAATAAAAATAGATCATTCCCATCTTTAAAACAGGGAGAAAAGGAAGCACCGCCATGATGCTTCAATAATCCCCACTGTACTTATCAAAGGCCACATTTACTGGCCACATCACATCCCTCTTTCACACAGGAGCATTGTAGAGAACTTGCCTGGAGGTGGTCTTTTATTTCTTTTTCTTACTGAAGCTTTGAAACATGTAATAGTGGCACACACCTTTAATTTCAGCACTTGGGAGGTGGAGGAAGGTGGATCTCTGAGTTCTGCAGCTGGAGGCAAGCCAGGACTACACGGTGAGGCCCCATTTCAAAGATAAACACCCCTCCCCCACCCCCTACCATTAAAAACAAAAATCCAAATCGGGAACTCTTCACAAGAGTGACTTGTGAAAGCCCCATCAGGGACACCTGCGGTGCCCTGCCTGCATTAGTCACCACAGCTGAAGCAGGGCACTGCTGTGGGCCAGAAGCTTCTACTGAAACCAAACCAGACCTTAGAAAGCAAAGCCAGCCGGGGAGAAGAGAGGTCCACACTTCCCTGGAAAGCAAATCAAGGGAGACTTGCTTCCTACCTGCTCGGGCCTGAGGCCAGGTGGGACCCAGGCATACTCTTCGAGCGCACAACCGGAATCATCGTCTGACGTGGAGCTTCTCTGGCACCCGAAGGCCAGTTTGCTCATTTTGGGTTCCATCTCCAGAGGCATAATAATGAAGTTTAAAACCCTGGCTTCTCAGTCACAGGACATCCAAAGACGGTTGCTGTGGGTGACATAGAAGATACAAAGTGTTAAAAAAAAAAAAAAAAAAATGCTTCTCTACCAAGAGCTTCTAGTTAATAGGGCTTACACACTGATGGGCTCAGAGAAAGTGAGCAAATGCCTGGAGTCACTAACTTCAAGCCCCAGTGCCAACCAGTTAGGAAGTGATCCCCTTAACCAGCTCAGTACCAAAAAAAAAAAAACAGGCCACCAAGTTTAGTGTTCTCAGTTGCCTTTAAAAGATGCCTCTTGCTCGTGATTTACTTGGTAAGGAAATGGCTCTGCCTGACTAATTACCTACACATGAGATCCTTCGAGGTGTAAGAGTTTAGACAGAAGGGCTGAGAACTGGGCTCTCTGCCTCACCCAGAAAGCTGGCTGCAGAGACCCTGAGAAAGTTGCCCACATTTTCTAAGCAAGTTTCCCAATTGAGGCAGCAGAGACAGCTGAGAGCGCATCCCTGAAGCAAAGTGCACAGCTTAAACTTCTAATCCCTGACATCAAACTTTACGCACAGACTGGAAAGGGCAAGCAGTCAGTCAGTGAATCCTCTCAACACACAATAAAGGAATACAGGATACAGTCCAGGTCCCCACTGGTCCAGCTTGGTGACTTGAGAGTTTAATCTCATTATCAACCAACATTTAGGAGTGCTTATTGAGTGTGAAATGGAACCAGCCTGCTATTGGTCAAAGTAAGGTGTTAAATCTCTGAATAAGCAAGCAGTCTCAGAGAAAGGGCACTGAAGGTGTCAAGGAGTGGTCCTGAGGCTGAGATGTCAGCTTTGTTAGCACCTCATGTTATCCCTTTGTCTTCTAGTTCTTAAAAAAAAAAAAAAAAATCATCTCTCAAACATGAGGCACTAAGAAAGAAAACAAGAACCTACATGGCTCCAGTTTGCTTTAAACGTTTTTGATCTTGATATATTTTGATATAAAGAAGTGTGTTGGGGGGCCAGAGGGTTTAGCTGCTCTTGTAGAAGACCTGGGTTCAAATAACGGCACCCACATGGCAGCCCACCCACATCTATAGAGATCTGGTGTAGAGTGAAAAATTATAAAGGCCATCTTATGAAATATGTGTAAATTTTTCGCCTTAGACCTTGGGCAGAAAAGCACCTGCCAGCAGGTTTGGGTCCATCTAATTAGTTACAGAGGAGGGGGGAGTTACAGTACAAAGGCCTGTTAAGAACATCCCAGAAACTGACTGGCCAAGGGAAGAACTACACCCTGCCCCATGGTACGGCCTACTAGTGTTCAAAAAAGGTAAAACAACCAATCCTGTGCACCCGCGCGAAAGTTCGCTTTTTCCCTACCCCGCCCATATATAAGCGCTATGCCCCTGAGCCACGAGGTCAGTCCCTCTATCCCTATGTGAGATATGGGGATATGGGCTGGCCCAGAGCTCTGATTTAATAAACCACCTCATGTGCTTTACAGCAAGACGGTCTCTCGTGTGTCCTTTGGGTGCGTGCTATCCTGTGACTTAAGTGGACCCCTTTCTGGGGAGTCCCGGACCTTTCACTGGCACCTCAAAACATACATGTAGGCAAAACATCAATGCACGTAAAGTAAAAATTAATATATATTTTTTAAATTGTGATTAGTCGGATCTGGTCACTTTACAGAGAAGGCTCAAGGATGGCAAATGACTCTTGTACAAGAGTTAAAGCCTCTGACTTGAAATCCTAACCAATCCCAGCCCGAGGTAAAATGGTGTTTCAGCAATTCTCTCAGTGCAACACTAAATACTTAGCGGTGGGGCTGGGGAGCCACTTGTTAAAATACACAGCTAGCAAAACATCCAAGGACATTTTAAACTTCACACTTTAGAACAGCTCACAGAGGGTCAGAGTTAAAAGAGCACCTGCCTCATGGCTGCAGTCATTCGTGCAGGAGAAATGGTGACTCAGCAAGATACCGCCTCAGCCAGTAAACTGGGCTTTCATCCACCCCAACAGAAGGAAAGGCAGCCTCATTTCCGACCCCATGGCGGCGAGGCTGTCACCTTCTGACCCAGTCATGGCACACAGGTGCAGACAATTCCCGTCTTAGGGAAGACTCTAAACAGAGGTGCATTTCTCCACCCCCTCAATAAAAGGGGATGTGTTAATGAAAGTCAGAAGACAGCCTGGGTCTTTTTCCCTTTTGCCCTGAAAGATCCGCCCCCAATGTGTCAAAGGAAGGGAACTAGGGATTAAGACTTTAATTAGTAACTCATGGGCTCTCACCAGGAGAACTGGTGCTTTACATGCAATTTAACCCGAATTTTGAAATGAGAGCATTTGTCTGTTGCCAAACCTGGCTGGGGGTGGGGTAGGAGGGAAATAACAGAATATAAATATTAAAAAAGAACCTAAAAATTAAGCGTTATTCTATTTTCAAAACTAAAAACACACACACACACAAAACAAAAGCTCTGCAAATTATGACAGACCATGTTTCTTCCCTAAAACAAAGATCTGAATCCCTTTTCACAGCTGTACTCCCTGACAATGTGGGGTGTGTCACTATCCTGACAGAGGTGAATAATGTGACATGCCACCAACCTCCCCAAACTAGTCACTTGGATACAATGGCCTCATTTTAAACCACAAACTCTCACAGGTTCATTCCAGCCTTTGAATAAACTATCATGGGGACTTTTTTTTTTTTAAGATTTATTTATTTTATGTATATGAGTACACTGTCCCTGACTTCAGACACACCAGAAGAGGTCATCAGATGGTTGTGAGCCACCATGTGGTTGCTGGGAATTGAACTCAGGACCTCTGGAAGAGCAGTCAATGCTTTTAACTGCTGAGCCATTTCTCCAGCCAGAGACTTCTTTTTTTGACAACATAAATGGAACCACAATTCTAGGAAAACAAGAGAGTCACTTTCATCTGAATGTTAGCTTCCAGTTTTACCGGTGGTGTGGCCACCATACCTGCTACTGTTAACATTACACTATTTAAATGCAGCATGAAGCAATGCAACCTGGGAGATGTCTCACCCAGCACACACTGAGCCTTAGGGCCAGTTGCCTAGCGTCATGGAGTTAAGGGGCCTTAGAACCAGACCCATCTGGGTGAGAAGAAAGCCAGAGGTTGGCAGAGTTGGTATACTTTTTCAGAGATTATCATGGGAGTGGTCCACCTAGCCTGAGCCTCAGGAAGTGTTAACACTTCCAGGCTTCCTTCCTTTGTCTTTTCTCACCCCTCTTTCTTGAAATCTAGCTAGCTCCTTCACCATTTAAAAAGAACCACACAAACACACACCAGCCTGCAGCTGCATGACTTCTCCATCATCATAAAATTGTCAAGAGAGCATCTGGGAACCAGGCAGAGACACATGGTGTACAGACATACATATACGCAGGCAAAACACCCAATCGCATAAAATTTTTAAAAACAAAATTAAGAAGGTAAGGAATAATCCATTAGGAGCCCAGATTTTAAGTAAATATAGCCAATGTGAGAGGAATGGTTACAAATTCTACTGTGTATGTCCCTTGTGAGCCTGTGGCTGGTGACTTTGAGCATAGTGAAAAGTGCCCACATTTCAGAATTCCAGAAACAGCAGACAGAATCCAGCTGAGTGACCTAGAAACCCGCTGTTCCCCTGGAATGAGGATAGACTGGGGTCACCGCAGTGTAGGAGCTAAAGTCCAGAGTCCAGTCTTTTGACCTCTCATGTGCTAGTTCAAGTTTCCTGCAGGTGCTTTTCTCCTGGTTGTCATGGTTTTTGTTTCTTTTCTGCTGTTTTCAAAACAAAGTCTCGCTAGGTAGCTGGAGCTGTCCTGGAACTCACCCTGTAGACCAGACTGACCTCATCTTAAACTCACGGAGATCCACCTGCCTCTGCAATCCTGAGGGTTGGGATCAGAGGTGTGTGTCACCATCCCCAGCTGGGTGTGGTCATGTATTGATTCCCACTATGGTTGTCCATCAGTAAGTAGCCTTACCCTTTAGTCCATGACCAACGATTTTGAAACCTTTAAAATCTGTCGCTTTCAGTATTTTGTAAATTAGGCAAATCTTGAAAGTACAAACTGTTACAGTGAGGACCTGTGTCCCTCTGTCAGCATGGGAGTCACTGAAGGCATTCAGGACTTGAAGGTATCAGTCAACCCAGATGGCACCTCTTTACTTTTTTTTTTTCTCTCTGCTATGTTTGGTCATTGGCCATCACTTTCTATTCTACTTGGGACAGCTAAGGGGTTGTGTTCTGACTGACTTTTAGATGTACAACTCAGCCTCTGCCTTTGTTTCTCTAGAGAAGTGGTTCTCAGCCTTCCTAATGCTGCGACCCTTTAATACAGTTCCTCATGCCGTGGTGACCCCTAACCGTAAAATTATTTTGTTGATACTTCATAACTGTGGTTTTACGACTGTTATGAATTGTAACATAAACATCTGATATGCAGAACGTCTGACATGAGACCCCGGTGGGGGTTGTGACCCACAGGTTGAGGACTGCTGTTCTAGAGCAGGTTTTTCTAAGTCGGCAACAGTAAATAAAGTTCTAGAGGCAGCGGTGCAGAAGATGGTATTCCTAGGAAACAGACTCTCCCAAAGAATGGTACCTGATCAGACTGCCAAGGACTGTACCTGCCAGACAGGTACAGACTTTACCCTTGACACCATGGACAGTAAGGAATGAGAAAAGATGCCACAGGGTGTTTCTGGCCTTCTATTCTAAGAAGAGTGGTATTGAAAATTATGATCAGGAAAGAGAAAGAAGCCTAGGAGGGGCACCTAGTTCCTAAGCAAACCGGAACCAGAAAAGAAAGCAAACCAAACTAGCAGGAAAGGGGGAAATGAATCCTATCGGGTTTTTTGAGATTGTAAAGTTTAAAGTTGGGAGGGCAACTCGGAAGGGGAGGGAGGACTGGAGGGAGTCAGGAGCCTCAGAAGGTTGTAATTGTGTCAGCTCTGCTGTGGTGTCTAGTAGTCATCATTTTCTTGGACCAACTCACCAAATCACATCAAGTTATGCAAATTTAACAAATTATGCAAATAAAAAAACAGCTGTCAGGGGACTGGAGAGGTGGCCCATCAGTTAAGAGTATGGGCTGCCTCTCTGGAGGACCCAGAGTTCAATTCCCAGCACCCCATGTGGCAGGTCACAACTGTAACTCCAGTTCCAGGGGATCCACGGCACCAGGTGTGCCCGTGGTGCACATATATGTGTATGCAGGCAAAGTACCCATACGCATAAATCTTTCAAACATCTGTCAGTGTTTGCATGACTACGAAGTCTAAGATCATATCACTGATTGTCAATACTTCCCAATAAATTTCCACTCTGGCTGCCGTGTGAAAATTGCCATAATAGTGTGGGATCCTTATGAGACTCTTTAACTACCTGAACAGATACTGATCTGTGAAATCACTGGGCTAAAATTCCTTAGGTGTCCCCTGCTGCTAAGTGCCACCCTTTGAGCCACAGCCGTGAACAGCTTCTTTGTTAATCTGCTTGTTAACAAGACCCTAGCACGCTGAGGATGTCACCCCAAGTCCCTTACTCTTTCGAGCTAAACACACAGGTCAACTAAGTGTAACCAAGGGCAAAAGTGAGAGCATGGGCGGCTGCAGACTTCTGTTCTCAAAACACAAATTAGAAAGCTTTGTGGACATGCACATTTCCTTGCTTATATCCTTAATTTAAAAGGAACCCAGAGTGAGCAAACGTTAGAGTCAGGATTTGAATGTCCCAGTAAACCACACACAACATAATGATTAATGTTTTCAAAGACACTCAAAGAACGGTCCATGCCTGTTGTCTACAGAGACAAAAGGCACTGTTAACAGAACCCAAGTCAGCTTCAGGCTTACCAAACCTATCGGAAGGTGACTAATGCAACTAACTTCCTTTCTAAAGTACTTCACGCCAGCAATCCGTGGCATTTGGGCATTTGCCACATTGGGTATTTTCCAGGTAAACCTCCACCTGCCCAGTCCCCCTGCTGTTATGTGCCACCAGTTGCCAAAATACTACGCAATTTTTCCAAGAGAGAATATGGAACTCTTCGACAGCATTCGAACTTCACTCAAGTCCATTCTGGGACAGACGGCTTAACAAAACGAGGAAATTCCATGACAAGGCATGGTGCTTTGCCAGAGAGACACTTCTGGAGAGATCTAAGCTTGCGTACTGTGTGGCCTGTGACAAATCACGCAAAGCCATGTCTACCAACACCATCATTTTCCACAGTGGGAGACACATTTTCTCAAAACTGTGTTCCCATCAATCTCTGATTTTTTTTTTTTTAATTTCTATTTTCGGCAGCGGCCCAAGGAAACGGGCGGCCAGACCTGACTCCAATGTACACAGAGACTCGGGTTTCACCCCGTCACCTGTTGGCTCCAGAACAACATCCCCTTTGTGAAACTTACGGCTCTCACGGAGGAACGCGCTCCCCGGGAAAACACTTCCATAAAGTACGCGAGAAGACTCAAGTCGGGGAAAAAAAAAAAACAAAAAACAAAATCTCCACACACCGCCCGCTTTATCTGTACACGGATTAACCCGAGCCTTTAAAGACAGGCTAAAAGGAAGGATGTCACCATCTTCAGGGACACAGCAGTGGTGAGCACGGCGGGGCCACCCAGACCCGAGGGCAGCCTCGGTCCTATGCCCGGCCGGCGGCGGCGGTGACTCTGGCCGCAAGAGGGCGCCTTGTCCCAGTCTGCCCAGCGCCGGGGCTGCAGGGCGAAGGCCAGCGCCCACCCCGCGCTCCTGTCCCCGCGGTCCGGTCCCTTCCACCCGGTGGCAGTCCGTGCCCCATGCCCGCGTCCAGCAAGCACTGCGCTCCTGCGTATCCGGCGACCCGGACCCGGACCCCAGCCCGGTCCCCAGGGCTCACAGACCGTTTGCGTTCGCCGCCGCTCGCTCTACCCCCAGCTCGGCTCCGGCTCGGGGCCGCCGGTCCCAGTCGCCGTCACTCCACTCGCTTTCCAGGAACTGTCACGCTGACCGTCCTCTGGCAGGTGTCCACCGGGGCCCTCCCGCGCACGGCATTCCTAGAAAAGTTACCCAGACACCGGAGCTCCGCCGCCGGCCGCGCTCCATCCCCGGTGGCACAGGACTGTGGCCAGCGCGCTGCAGACGCCCCTGGAAGCTTCTGTAAACTTCCCCCGCCCGCAGGTGCACGCGCGGGCGCAGGGGAGTGTGCAAGGGGGCGGTGCTGAGCCTCGAACTCCCGGCCCCACTCGCTGGGCTGGGGAGGAGCTCTCTGCAGGCTTTACACCCCCAGCCCCACTGGGCTACAAGCTTACACAAATCATCTCCAGGCTGTCCATAACAATGCCAGCAAAAGGCGAGTTTCACCCAGTTCTCACTTGGAAAGGCTCATTAACATACGAATTCTCCCCCTTAGGACTTTCTTGCATTTAAAAGCAATTCCTGCGGCTTAGAGCAGGAGATTTATTTTTTATCAGCAAACAACAGCAAAAGCAAAGGAGTCAGGCACACGAAGCACTTAAGGAGCTAGTGAGAGTTTCAACTCCCATCCTTGAAACACAAGAAAACGCCCTGAGCACGTTCATGCTAATCTTGTTACTGTGCTATTTATAGGGGCTCTCAGAGAGGAATTTGGCTTCAGCTGTCTGCAGAAAGGGTTCAGAGGAGCCAAAGCTGGACCTCAAAGCGAGCCCAGGAAGCAACGACAATTACTGATGATCATTAGGAATTAGTAACCAGGAGAATCCACATTCTAAGCTACAAGCTTTAGTTGGGGTCAAGTAAGGGGATGCCAAGAGAAAGGTGAGGAAAAAACCTAGATGCTCCATCCTCCGTAAAATGCTATAGAATAAACGCACCATGAATGCCCCTCCCCCCCCCCAGTTTTAACTTTAAAGCCTTATGGTGAATTTGCAGCATATATTTATTTATATAGAGAACAATAGCCTATTGTAACTGCGATTTAAAAATACACAGGTTGCCATAAATAGATCACTCAAGTAAATAGTTGTGTGGCCAAATTCTGTTATCTCTGTTGCTTTGTGAGGCAGAGGAGGACAAGCTGGGTGTTTTAAGTTGCTAGTTTTTTTTTTTTTTAAGCGACAGAGACCAAAGGGTCCTGGCTCTGTTGTTAGAATAGTTTGGAAACACTACTAGTACAGACATCACAAACCATTAGTTGCAATTCAAGTGGATTCAAGTTTTCCAGATGATTCCCAAAGAACAAGAAGTCTCCTCTGGTCGGAAGATATGGGAGTTTGTGGGGAAAACCTTTAAGGAGCCCATTTCCCTGTAGATCTGTGAGATTCACCAGGGAGGGCTGTGTCTGAGTCAGGCTGCTCTTTAACTCCTGACTTTTGTCAAATTTTACTACTTTATTTTTGGACAGGGTTTTTCCGTACAGCCTAGGCTGGCTTCAGACTTGCTATATACCCTAGCCTGGTCTCCCAGGTGCTGGGGTTATCAGAGCAATACACCATATCTGTCTCAATATCCTATTTCATTATGTTTGATCTTCTCAGAGGTCGTGCAACCAGTCAATAGACTTTTACATCACCCTCTAAACCGGCATGTCAGTAAAATTCAGATTATATGTGGTCTTTTTAACAAGGACTCTTAAAGGAGAGTTCCCTTCACACTGAATGTTGAGAGGCACAAACACTCCCATTACATCCTGTGGAGAGGCTTATCTGTATTAAATGTAGCCACTGTGGGTATGTAACAAGGTAACTACTTGTAAATACCATTTGTTACATTTCCAACAGGTACTGTCAACTTCTCTATTGTATTTCGGCCAAAGAAGCAGTTTGGGGACAGTTAGAAACTTCCTACTAACTTTCAATCTGAATGAAACAGACTTTCAGTCTGGTCTGAAAGGCATTGCTATGGTCAACAGTGAACTTATGCAGATGGGTGCAATACCCCCAGCTGGCGTCCTTTTGTTTCCGTTAGGTAGAATATTCAGTTATTTGAAGATCACACTTTAGGGGGCTGAGAAAGGAAACTCAGAAATTCTCAGGGCTTAGCTTCCTCTGTCCTGCTTCTCTAGTCCATAGTCATTTCCACAGAGAGGGTGCCCCACCCCCCACTTACTCCTCAAAAGCCTCACCCTCTCCTTTGACCTTAAAACACTTAGCGCAGCCTGGCACTGTGTGCCAATGTAGTCACTGCCTTATTGTCTTCTGTTCTCTGGGGACTTCTGGAGTTCACTACTGTGTTCCCAGCATTGTGCCTAGTGCATAATGGTACGGTGCAGTGAGCCCCAGTTAAGTGAATGTATGATTCTCACCTGTTCTTCTCGGGTCCATACCTTATCCAAGTAACTCCTAAGGATGGGGTTGTTTTCCAAAAACAAATGTGCCAAGGGCTGAGAAACAAAGAGCTACTATTTTATCCAAATTGGGCTAGCCTTATCTAGTCTGGTAGAAAGAGATAAAGTACGGAGTGTAAGCAAACCAGCAAATCGTGGTGCTAGTTCCTAATAGTGACCTTGGTTTCTTTTGTAACACGATACCCTGGGCTGGGAAGGTGGCTCACTGGATAACTTGCTTGTTGTGCCAGCACAAACACCAGAATTGGCATCTGAGCGTCCCTATTCATGTAAAAAGCCAACTGTGGCTGTATCCATCTGTAGCTCCCTGCTGAATCTGTAAGCGAGACAGAGCGAGTCCTAGGGGTTCACTAACCAGCCAGTCTGGTTGAGACCACAAGCTCTAGGTCCAGTGGGAGACCCTGTCTCAGAAGTAAGGGAGAGAGCAATAGAGGAAGACAACCAGCGTCGGGTTTTGGCCTGCACATGGTCATACATAGGTGAGCAAACCTATACATGCATGATGCACACTTGCGTGTGTGCATACATACACAAATGCACACACACACACACAGAAGCAAAATACAGACTTCCTTCTTAGGCTGTATTGCTCTTGCTTTTCAAACATTTTAAAGGCATTAATAATGAAATATCAGTGATCAGGATGGCAACATTTCTGAAACAGGGATAACTTTCATTATAGCATCTTATTCATTTATTTCCCTAACCTTGGGAGACAGCTGACAAACAAGTATGGCTTTAGTGTTTGGTGAGTCGGGATATAGGACAGCCATTCGGTTTTCACAATGGATAGTGTCCCCAAACTGTACATTTGTAGAATCAGTCACAAGTCTTGTTCAGATCAAGGAGCCAAGTGCTGGAAGATTAACTGTCTGGTCCTTGCAACCTGGCACCAAAGGCTTCTGCTGTGGCTTGGGAGACCACTGAGCATTCAGAAGTTTTTCCCATTAGCTGAGCCTGCTCCATGCTAGGGAAGGGCTGGAAGGCAGGTGGCAAGTTCCTTCTGGAGTGAGGGGCATCATGGAGGGTTATGATAAGTTTCAGCTTCACAAGGTCTCCAATTACTTTCTTCGCCCTTTGATTATATTTAAAGCATCATGATTAGAGAGCACTGCACTGGTTCTTCAACAGTTTCTACACTCTGTCCCATTGCATTTATGACTCCAAACCTCCCAGCGACCCCTCCCCCGACCCCTCATCCCCACCTCAGCGAGTGGGGCCATCTTCACTTCAAAGTAGCCTGGCCCACAGAGTTTGTAGTCAGGAGGCTAAACGACTGTTCTCTCAGCAAGTACTTTGCCAACACTGGGACAGATCGCTTCTCTAAGGCTAGCCTTTGTGATGGTGAGGGTCCCATCTCTAAAATGTCTGTGTCTGGGGAAAGTCAATTTTAAGGCTTCTGGGCAGGGGGTGGGGGTGGGACACAACCATTTGTTTAAATAAAACAGATCTTTTGACACAGAAACAGATAAGACTGCCATAACTCTGAGGAAGTCTGTCCCACACACCCAGCCTCCTCCACGTCGAAGCTGCCTGCACCCAGCACTCCATCGGCTCTCTGTGTTTTTATCTAAGAGTTTGATGGCTGGTCATGATGCTAACACCAGATAGATGCTTGCAGCTGTGCTGTCTTGAGACCCTCAGCCCAAGCCTGGTGAAGAACACAGATCTATGGTACTTAGGGGATGTTTGCTCGGGGAAACAGCTAGTAAAACCCAGCAGCCACCTCGACCTGCTCTTCCCTTCACTCCCAACTCCTCTCAGGCACTTTTCATACCCGAAGACATGTTGGATAAACAAACTTGTGTCCGGTATATATATGAGAAGGTGGCCTCAGATTCTGACCTTCAACCTTCTCAGCTTCTTCAGGTCTGGGGTTTAATGCAAACATCTTTAAACTCCACTACTGAAAAACTACCAACGTGTGAAGACATTACGGAAAAACCTCCCAAAAGGTATTGAAAGAGCTGTACCATGGCACCGTAGCCAAAACATATTCAGGTGTCATGGCTACAGTGTTGGACTGAAAACTTACAGTACATGCAAGGCAAAATATTGACAGCATATAAAAAGGAAAATGCTTTTTTTTTTAGGGGAGGGTAGACCCATTTGAAACTACCATTTTAAGATTATATTTATAAAATAGGTAAGCTGTCACGAGTGGAACAAGAAGAATGTTGGTGGCCTGTGTCTCCCCAGTGCCATCAATCAGGACGGTGGTCAATTTAGGGGCACAGAAGGAGGAATAGCTTTGGACCAGGCTGAGCCATTGAAGGCTGAGGAATAAAAGACAGTCCCGGGGAAGGGGAGGCACCTGAAAGTGTGACCAAATGCAGACCCAGGGTGTGAATGGCTGTAGAGCCACCACAGGGACATTTAAGACATTCCGGGTCAGTGGGGAACCACAGAAACTTCCAAAAAGTGGCAAAACCATCCATGTGTTCTGGTAAAAACAGGAGGGTGAAGGAAGCAGGGCCAGGAACCCAGAACAGCAGGTGGGAAGAGCCAGGAAGCCCCCACAGCAGTCAGGAGCAGGCGTGGCAGGCCTCATCCGAGGAAGAGTTTCTGGGAGCTAAGGGCTGGACTGTAGCTACAGCTGCCCAGGACACAATGGCGAGGGGTGGCTGATAGGCCTTGCATCCCCAAGGGAGTCAATAGTCTTCTGTGGCTTGCCTGAGAGGGAAGGGAAGCTGAGCCCTGACAGAAGCGCTGACTTCAAACTGCAACAGGAGAGACACAGAGCCCAAGGCGTCCGAAAGGATTTACATTTTGAAACTAAAATGTTCTCTTTGTTTGATGACCCCTTTAAAAAAATAATAATACTTAGGTGCTGGAGAGATGGCTCAGTGGTTAACAGCATTGGCTGCTCTTGCAAGAGGACCCAGGTTCTAGTCCCAGGACCCATGTGTCAGGCGGCTCACACTCATTTTGGACCCAGGGTTTCTTACTACCTCTTCTGACCTCGGAGGGCACTGGACCTGTGAGCGGTACACATGAATATATGCTTTGCATACATGAGGTAAAAAAAAAAAAAACACACACACACACGTATAAAACACTTGCATTCCACAAAGTAAAGAGCTCAGGCCCATGACTGTGAAATAGATCCCCACAAAATAGATGCCCATGATCCTCAAGTTAGCAAACTTCATGAAGACAACCTACCCAACTGAGTACCAGGCCAGAAGAGGCCCAAAGGGTGCAAGGAGAGGGGAATGTGACGTGATGGTGGTTGGTATGGTCTGCAGTGCAGCTGTATTTAAATGAAATACCAAAGTGATAGCACTTTGTGGTAAATTTTAGATTATAGAATGTTCGGTTCATGTGCTACTTGCTCAAAAACAGTTTCGCATATCATCGGTTTCTGCCATTTAAACTCTCCACCAGCTAAGAAAGTTGAAAATGCAGGCCAGCCAGTTTTGAGCATTGTAACTGGGTGTGCAGTAACTAACCCAAGTTATTTTCAGAGGGGCATCAACAAAGAATTATTTCCAGCAGCCAGAAGCCTCTGGCCAAGAAGGGTTCAGCTGAGCATGCTACATTGTTTCTTTATCTTATCTGAGATCCCCTGGCCCTTTCTGCAATAGTGGGAGTAGAAGGGGTGATGGTGCATTAGAGACTGGTTTATGAGCTGTGGCTGGCCTGATGCTCTCAGATCACACTTAGTCGTAGATAAGTAACTGTCTTTGACCAAGTTACTTTGGCATTTCCTTTCTGCCTGTGTTCATCTGGACCTTCAGTTTCTTCAGCACTGAGTTTGCGTTAAAAGTCTGCAAGGTCCTGTTGCTTTTCTTTGATGATCTCTGGCCTAGTCTATCAGATAAGCTGCTTGGCACACATTAGCTCCTGATGAGTGGGAATGTCTCGCTTGCTCCTGTTTGATCCTCCGCAGACTGACTTGGGACCTTGCCCACTAAGTATTCATATATTCTGTAGTAAATCTACTATTCTTTATTTGGGATTTTTGATAAAAGTGAATGCTGGGGTTTGACTCACTGACAGAGATACTGCATAATATGTGTGAGGCTCTGAGTTCAATTACCAGGACAAAAAAAAGGAGGAGAAAGAAGAGGAGGAAGAGGAGGGAGGAAGAGGAGGAGGAAGAAGATAAAGAGAGAAGGAGGAAGAGGTAGAGAAGGAAGAAGAGGAGAAAGGGAAAAGGGAAGAGAAAAGGAGAAGAGGGAGAGGGAGAGGAAGAGGAGGTGGAGGAAGAGGAAGAAGAGAAAAAGGAAGAGGAAGAGGGTCAGTTGGGTCAGCAAGAGGGCCCATTGGGTAGCAGCACTCATTAGGTACAGGGTTACAACCTGAGCCTTATCCTTGGGTCCCATATGGTGACAGGAAAAATGGAACTCCAGTGAGAAAATCTGTCCTTTGACTATCACAGATACCAAAAGTAAATAAATCAAAAAAATAATTTTATGCCAACTAATTTGAGCTTCAATGTGTGTGTGTATATATTTGTGTGTACATGTATATATGTGTATATATATATGTATATATATTCACATGTTTTGTGTGTGTGTGAGAGAGAGAGAAAGAGAGAGAGAGAGAGACAGAGACAGAGACAGAGTCCCACTATGTAGCTCAGGTGCCTGCAACTTCCTATAGAGCTCAGGATGACCTCAAACTTGCAGCAACCCTATCTCGGCCCCCCCTAGTACTCAGATCACAGAGATGATATGTCATATCTGGCTTCAATGTTCTACCTTTAATATTTAAAGGAATTTAATTTTTGTTTTGGCTTATGAGATCCAACACAAACTAAACTAATAGGCTAGTCCTGATTTCTAGGCCGTAGAGCCTAAAGCAAGGGCCTCATTTGTCCCTTACTCCTGGTGCGGGTGTGGTACTCTGAGGAAGAGCAACATCCAGTCATGGATCTTTTCCTGTCAGAAATTCTATGACCCAGAGTGACAAGATTCCTGTTCTGCATCTGTACACCTAAGGAATATCCTAGAGGCTCCATGGGCCACTTAGAATCTGTCTACACCAGGGACAGCATACATCAAGGATGTTTTGGTTACTATTAATGGACTATATGTGTGTGTGTGTATACAAATACATACACACATACAAACACATAACACACACACACACACACACACACACACACACACACACACACACTGGAGACAGAATTGACCATGTGTGGCAAGCTCTATATCATTGAGCTACACTGAGCACAAAAGAGGCTGGAGAGATGGCTCAGTGGTTAAGAGCACTGACTGCTCTTCCAGAGGTCCTGAGTTCAATTCCCAGCAACCACATGATGGCTCACAACCATCTGTAATGGGGTCTGTTGCCTTCGTCTGGTGTCTGGAAACAGCTACAGTGAACTCATACACATTAATTAATTTTTTAAAAAGCTTTTTTCTAGCTCCATCAGCGTTCCTGAAGGGTCCCAGTCTCCCTTGCCATCCCGTCCCAATGGTTCAGCGTCCAGCTATTATTCTCAATGAAAACACTTACGCTGAATTGCAGAATTAACACCGACCACAGCAAATAACATCCCAACCCGATTAGTCAGCTTATAATTTGGCTACTGCTATCTGCCCTCTAGCTGCTTTCTGGGAGCTCATGGTGCAGTGCAGAGCGGTGTACAATGAAGAGAAGGAGACTGGCTAACATGGCTAGTTTATGTGAGGCGCAGAAGCCAGGAAGCAGGGTGGATTTATTTTTTTTCCCCAGAAGGCTGCAAGAGTACCGAGTCCTGAGATAGAGGGTTAAATGACCCTCCAGGAAAAACAGTCCAACTCAGCATCCCTTGACTCGGCCTCAGAGGCGGGACTTTCCTATACATTCAGACCTCTGACAGCAGGTTGTGGGCTACACTGAAAGATAGTTTTTCCAGACACAAAAGTAAAACGCAAAGCCACAGGAGACCAGTAACACTCACAGGACATCCAACAGTAAACCTGAAATGAACCTCACTAGGCTAAGGGTGGAAGGCATCCGCAGAGAGGGGACTTTGAAAGGAAACGATGGTTATGTCTTCCTCACGCTACTTGGTGTGGAGACATTATTTGTTGGGTATACACGTGGAGTCTGGGTTGACCTGGAACTTCAGACATCACCCACAGCCTTCAGAGAGAAAGGTTTTCCTTATGGTGCCCCTCGAGGACATGGCACAGTACTTTCCTTCCAGGTGACAGTTTGTGACGTAGAGGCAGTGGTAGACTCTGTATAGAGTGGGGCATCAAACGTGTTTTAGGACTGGATTAATTTTGGACATATTACGTGGTGTCACTATCTTGGTGATATATTAGGCAAGAACCCAAGGGTGTCAAATAGACCCCTTGTGACTGATACTGGGGCTTCACCTCATGGAGACACTGTATTTATTGTAGGCACTCAGTCAGTTCTAAAGATATATTTTTAAGTTTCTCTAACAACGGAAGTTGAGTCTCACATCTCAGCGTATCCTTTTGAGCTACTGTATTGTTTCTAGAGCAGAGTTGGTTTTTCAAGACATTCTATTGCATAGCTCTGGATGGCCCAGAATTCATTATGTAGACCATGCTGGCCTCAAACTCACAGATATCTGCCTGCCCCAGCCTCCAGAATCCTGGGAAAAGTCATGTGCCACCATGCCCAGCGTAGCAGCGCTGGTAAACAGCTGAATAAAATGTTTTGCCTTCCCTAACTTTTTCCTTAACACACTCGAACACAGAAGGCTACGCTAGAAACCTGAATGCCAGGTTATTTCGGTCAATAACGAAGTACCGGCTGTCAGCTTCTCTGAGGGCAGCTCTCGGATAATATATCACTTTGCTGACCTGCAGAACCAAACATTTGTGTAGCTCGAAGGCAAATACGCTAGGAACGCCTCCCTGCCTCTGGAGATTCCTTGAATTGTTGAAGTTGGCTGTGCCATTCCAATCTTGCAGACACATACACATCTGATGGTCCAAACACAGCGCAACTGGCTTACTGAGATCTTCGCACGGCAGATGTGCTGTCACCTGGTTGTTGTGGCCACACCAGCGTGTCCTGCACTCTCAGTTGGATCTCACTCTTGCATGTCATCAGTGGCTTGCCCATCACCTCCTCAACTCACAGATATCATGTAGAACGAGGGACAGATCTTAAGATCTGCTCCACTGAGGTCTCTGTGTAACTCATTCTGCTGCCTCACATGACCCCCTCCACCAAAGCCAAAGCCACTGAAATAATGCAACCATTATAAACTTGTCAGATAAATTGATTACAGTTCAAGTCATAGGATCATCGTGCTTTTCTTTTTTTTTTTTAAAGAAAAAAAAAAAAACAAAAAACAACCAACTGACATTCTTCAGTTGTGACAATAAAGAATGAGAGGGAAGAACTCGGCAATAGAATTCTTAAGTGTCTGGCAGCGCCTGCAGGCAGTTCTGCTGACATGCTGCCCAACAAAGATTTTTTTTTTTTTTTTTTTTGCAGATGAGTTTAAATAACAGGAGCCTCTGAGGGCTGGGAACTAGGTTGGGGGAGAACCACTTCCTTTCATATAAACTGAATTGGCAGCTGAAGACTGACTCCCTAGATGCTGATAGAATGGAGGAAGCCACATTTCTATGACCAATCCCTTCTGAGGCTTTTATTAGTCTTTTGACAGTATGATCCAGCAACCTTTGCAAAACTTTGCCTTGTATGAGGGTGCAGGGTGTTCTGTGGGGCTTAGACGTGGGCTTCATGTGTGCTGGGCAAGTGCTGTACCAGGGAACTACCTCACCAGCCTCCCAGTTTTGGGGAGACTGTGTCTAAAGAGGATGGAGGCAGCACATAGGAGGTTTTGATGTTATGTGCCAGAGTGCATTTGAGGATGTGAAGGGACACATTTTTTTTTTTTTTTGAAAGATCTGACAATATGGTTAAAGAGCCTCCTTGGATATGACTACTACTTAAAAGATTAAAATGTCAGGGCTGGAAAATAGCTTGACCAGTAAAGCACTTGCCTTGCAAGCATGAGGACCTGGGTTAGGTCCCCAGAGCCCATGTTTGAAAAGCAAAATCAGGGCACCCCATTGCTAGGATAATGAAATAAAATGCTTCCTGGGGCTCACTGGTTAGCCAGCCTAACAGTGACTTGGCAAACAGTGAGAGACCTTATTTCAACACAGCAATGTGACCAGCAACTGAAGCATATATGTTTGACCTCTGGCCACTATACATGTATACATATGTGCATATATACCCACTTCCTTGTGTATCTGCATGCACATGAATATGCATATGTATACTAATATCATGCACAAAATAAATGAAAAAAATATATAAAACTTTCTTTTCTTCAAAGAGGCCAAATAGCAACAGAAGCAGCAAGCATCTTCATGCTGCTCCAGGAGTCTTCCCCTGACCCCTGAGGACACCTTTCAGAAGGTGCAGAATGTTTTCAATACAGTCAGGCAAATTAAAATCTCCTACATGGGCTGGTTTAAGAGCACTTACTGACTGCTCTTCCAGAGGTCCTGAGTTCAATTCCCAGCAACCACATGATGGCTCACAACCATTTGTAATGGGATCCGATGCCCTCTTCTGGTGTGTCTGAAGACAGCTACAATGTTCTCAAATAAATAAAATAAATAAATCTAAAAAAAAAAAATCTACTACATGTCATTCCATTTCTGTGCTTAATAAGAGTTCTTAGGGAAAGGAAACACAAAGACCACACATACAAGGTACCCGGGATGTTGCTGCTAGGAAAAACAACTTGAGGATGGGACTAGAGAGTGGAGGGGCTCTAAGAACCCATGAGTGCATCACCTGGACTGCATGTTCTTCCGTCAGAACTGTGAGGCAGCATCTGCTCTTGACACTGGCATTGCTGGGACAATGAGGAGAAAGCAGACTGGGGTTGTGCCAGGCTGCCTCGAGCATCCTTCTGCAGGTATGTCGGCTAAGATCCTCACGGGAGGTTCTTGGTGGCAGGCTTTATCTTACTTAATTTTTCTTGTCATTACTTTGCGCATATGTGTGTTTTGCCTGCGTGTATATCTATGCATCACACTGTGTGCATAAAGTGCTCACTGAGGTCAAAGGAGAGTGCAGGATCCCTAGGACTTGAATTATATAGCCAATCATGGACCGCCATGTGGATGCTGAGAATCAGTGCTCTAACCACTGAGCAACCTCACTAGCCACTTCTCTCTCTCTCTCTCCCTCCCTCCCTCCCTCCCTCCCTCTTTCTTTCTTTCTTTCTTTCGTTCTTTCTTTCCTTCTTTCTTCCTTTTTCTCAAGTAGTTAAGGAACCAGAAGTTAATATAGAGGATGGCCTGGAAATGATAGATATTCAGAGTTTGTTTTGTTTTTCTTTTAAGCTTTTTTTTTTTTTTTTTTTTTTTGATGGTTTTAAAATGGAAATATGGGAACTACTTAACTGGGGTCCTCCTTAGGTATGATTCTTAAAAACTATTTTTCTGTTCTTTACTCTCGACTACCAAGGACCCACATTCTTCACTGGAATGTGTGGGGGCGGGATGTGTGTGTGCAGATGTCTCTCCTCTGTGCCCTTCCTTGCTACGAGGCTTTCTTTCGAGAGCTTTCTGATTTAGCGTCCACTGCTTCCTAATGCAAACCAGGTGAAGAAGAGCAACAGACACACAAACCACATGTTGCTTCGCTTTGCTTTTCTGAAGCAAAATTCAGTTTATAAGAAGACTACGCAGACTTCGCAGTTACACTGAAATTAAAGATGGTTTAAAAGGTTTTTATCCCTGGTATTGGCCATCTTGTAATATTTTAAAGCATAAATTGAAACATATGATCACGATGAGCTCTGATTCTACTTAAAAGCAAGCCAAAGATGTTAAACCCATGGATAATGGTAAACTGAATTAATTTTGACTTATGGGACAATCTGAACATTTTCACCTAGGCCAAAGATAAGGGCCACAATAAAAATTCATTTTAAGCACACCTGCGTGAAATCGGCACATTTTAAGTCTGGGATTAACAACCTATACCTGGACTCCAGCAGACCTGAATAAATTATTCAGAACTTTTATGGCTCAATTCAGCTGTCAAAGATGAGAGCATCATGACGACACCTCACACCTGTTACTCATGGCGCTGAGGCTCAGTTACTCCCACCCGGGATGGGCATGTTCAGACTTCCCTCATGATGGTTTACACAAGACAACAGCTTCTTTGGAGTTTTGAGTAGTAACAACATTAAGACACACTAAAAAAAAAAAATCTCTGGAATTTTCTGCAAAACAGAATATCGCAATGCACTCTAATATAGGTCATCACACAGAAGACCATCAGAAGGTCTACCTAGATGCGCCCATAAGTAAGGGCCACTGAGCTGGAGTGAAAGAGGCTGAGGCAGGAGGATTTTTGTGAGTCCCAACCGAATCTTGGCTACATGGCAAGTTCCAAACTAGTCTGGGCTACAGAGTGAGATTCTGTCTCAAAAAAAAAAAAAAAAAGAAAGAAAAAAAAAGAAGAAAGAAAGAAAGAAAGGAAAAATTAAACTGAGAAGAACCAAAACATTTCTTCCTTTTTTTAAAAAAAAGTTTTATTTATTTTATGTATATGAGTACACTGTAGCTGTCTTCAGACACGCCAGAAGAGGACATCGAATCTCATTACAGAAGGTTTTGAGCCACTGTGTGGTTGCTGGGAATTGAACTCAGAACCTCTGGAAGAGCAGTCAGTGCTCTTAACCTCTGAGCCATCTCTTCAGCCTCAAACCATTTCTTCACATAGAAGAAAAAAATCAAGTGTGGATTTTAGAAGTTTTAGATGTTAGGTGAAAGTGGAATATCAGTTTTCTTAAATGGAGGAAACAAGGTACCAGGAGATGCAGAGTTTGAGGGAAAATGTCATAAATTAGGAGGACACTTAGAGACCAGGGGTCTGGGGGCCCAGCGCACAGTCCTTAGAGGCAGGCAGTCTCCTGACTTGTCCCCTTGGGCCAGAGAGGAAATGGCTTGGGCTGAGAACAAGGAGACTTCTTAGCTATCATTCAAGTGACTTTGAGGAGACTGTTCCAGCTGGAAACCAAGTAGTCCCTGCCTCTAACAACCATATCTAGCTAGCAGAGGATCTGAACTAAGCAAGCCATGGGGGCTGCCTCCCAGTTAGGGAAGGGACGGCAGAGCTGGGATGGATGTCCACAGTATGTGTTAGTTGTAAATGCCCCAAGAAAGAGGAGGAAGACTCGCAGGCAGGGTACAGGTCTCTCCCATGTAAAAGCATGTAACTGAACAGCGGAAGTGACAACCACTCAGGAAAGGAAATCCTCTGGCAATCTAGACAGTGTTCATCTTCAAATGTTCTCTGCTTTCTTTTTTGGTTAACACTTCATCTTTCTCTTTGCAAGGCTCCATAATGGCGGCTCAACTGTGGCCCCTTCATAGCTCCTTGGTCATGATCCAGAGGGCTACCAATCACCACTCCTCTATGTTTCCTGATGGATTTGGAGGGGTGTGTGTGTGTGTGTGTGTGTGTGTGTGTGTGTGTGTATGAGTATCATGGGCTGGAGGCCAGTGATTGGGAAAAGATGAGATTATTTTGTTATGACAACTATTCCAAAAATGACTATAAAATGGATTACATGCTTTTATTTGCGTCTACCTAATACTTGCAGTCCCAGCTACTCAGGAAGTGGAGGTAGGTTGATTGCTTGACCTCAAGGAGTTCAGGGCCAACCTGGGCAAAAGTAAGACAACCATCTCTATGGAAATTTTTCTGCTTAGTGTATGGACAAGAAAACCAGATATGAGAAATTGCAGCTGGGCAGTAAGTGGTCTTTATTACCAGGTATCAGACAGAAGTACAGGCTCCCTGAGCTACCTGTAAAAATATCACGTGGGAAGCTTCTTGTACAACAGAGAAGTCTATAGAATATCCCATGTGCTCAGGAAATCTGAATTGTGATGCATATGATGGTGCTATAAATGTTCCCCATAGACAACTGCAGTTTGTGACTGGCTTAGGAACCATGGATCTACAGACAACATCAACCTCAAGTTTCCAGCTCTAAGAGAGTGGCACATTTGTGTGGTAAAAGCCAAGAGCCTCTTCAAAATACAGTCATTAGCTGGTTACTGCAAAATTCTTCCAGGACCCCAACATGTCTTCCCGTTTCCCCACAGAGCCCGCACATTGATGAGTGAATCTCATCCCTCCCCTGGAACAATCTGCAAGCAAAACAGACGTGAGGAATCTCACTCAGCTTTGCCAAAATGTCTTTCTCCAGTGAAAGTCAGTCTGTCCATAAGTGGGTTAGGAGAACTGCTATTTTGAAGTAGCTTGTGGTAATGGTTTTAATGCACAGAACCTTTAAAAACCATACATAGCTTTCCCAAAATACTTGCAAAAACGGGTTTAAAAAAAAAAACCCATGAACTAAGAAATTTAGAAATCAGATCACTTCATCATCTAATATCCAAGCCTACCATTTTGGAGCTAGGCAATGCTTAATTTTACTTACGCAGTTTCTGCATTTTCAACACATTTCTTATGCATAAAGCTCCATTTTTGACAGCACTTTCAATTTTATTTTTGCTCCTTTTTTTTCCCCTAGAAACACAGCCATCATGTAAAGCTACTTAGCGCCATTTCTATCTATATCAAAACTTTTTTTTTGAATGCTATAAAACTTTTGGTTTTAATTCAGTTGGATTAAAAAATATTTAAAGTATTTTGGTAAATGTTTTCACTGGCAAAATAAATGATTAGTTTCTTCCTTCCTCTTCCCTTCCTTCCTTCTTTCTACACAGCCTGGACTCCAGCTTCTGAGTGGCTTCAGTCTTGCCACTTTAGCCTCCCAAGTAGCTGTGACTGCAGACAGATCCCATTACTCTGCATAAACTCCATTTGGAGGCCAGTGCTGCCTCTGAGGGTATAAATGAACCGATGTCCTGTTGAGAAGGGCTGATGAACGTGAAGGCTGCAGAGCAGCTGCTGACTCTCTGACTTTGAAGTCTTAATTAATGTCTTAACACATGACACATAACAGGCAGATCACCTGTCATTTGGGGGATAGGGAATATTTGGTGAAAATACTAAGCAGATCAAGTTATATACACAAAGCAAAAAGCAAAAAGCAAAAAAAAAAAAAAAAAAAAGAAAGTGACTCTTATAGACAAAAGCTGGAAGGAGACTTAGAACCTTCTAGACATGGGGTATGCCCATTCACTGCGACTGGGGAATAGTCTCCCATCTTCTGCTACCTTCAATCTGACCACTGACAAGTGGGTCCATCTGGTTATAATTCTGCTTTGTCCTCCTAACTGTTATAATCTCCTTTGCTTTTCTCCTGATACTAGTCAGCGGCTCTTCTCTTGCTCAGCCTTCTGGTTTGTTTTATTGCATGTAATAATTTTTGAGCTATTATTATCCTATTACTGTAAGGAAGAATCTTCTGAAAGAGCTAACCTCAAATCCTCATCACACCATCTTTGAAGACAGCACCGCATGGAACCAACTACATAGCCTAAATGATGTTGACTGACACTCTCAAAGCCACAGCATCTTCGTTGGTTTAAGGCATAGAAACAGAAGATGGCTACAGTCAGTCATGTGCCAGACTACATATAAGCTTATAGCTGCCTTCAATCACTAGACTGATAGTATTAATGTTTGCTTGTTAGCCAGCGAGCAAGAGAAATACTTATCTGAGGATACATTGCAGTCTAAGAGAACCTATTCCTATGGTTTTTTTTTTAAATCAAGATATAAGCTCTGATGAAGTCAACCTCATTTGAATCAATCCATCAGTATGTCACTCATGAATCTTTGCAAGTTAGCTCTTGATAATCAGATGATAGTGAAAAGTCATTTTAATCATGATCGAAACAGAATTGTTACATTTATTTTTCTCCTTTTAAAAGATATATTCATGTATTTTATGTTTATGAGTGCTGTCTACACACACAAACACACACAGAAGAAGGCATCAGATCCCATTACAGATGGTTGTGAGCCACCATGTGGTTGCTGGGAATTGAACTCAGGACCTCTGGAAGAACAGTCAGGTGCTTTTAACTGCTGAGCTATCTCTCCAACTCCCAGCTATAACATTTCTTCTTTCCTTTTTTGGCTGTCCTGGAACTCACTATGTAAACCAGGCTCAAAGTCACAGAGATCCACCTGCCTCTGCCTCCTGAGTGCTGGGATTGCTTAAAGGTGTGAGCCACCATGCCCGGCTTAGTTATTATATTTCTAAGAATTCATGAAAATACTCTTTTATAATGGCAACAGTGGAAAATGAAAAGTACAGAGAATCTGGCTCTAAGGAGGAAGGAGGGAACAGAAAGGGGAGAGGGGTGGAGTGTTGGCCCAACACTATGTATCTTTGTAAAGGATCCTCTGATACTATGTATCTTTGTAAAGGATCCTCCAATACTATGCATCTTTGTAAAGGATCCTCCGATACATTGTATCTTTGTAAAGGATTCTCCAATACTATGTATCTTTGTAAAGGCTCCTCTGATACTATGTATCTTTGTAAAGGATCCTCTGATACTATGTATCTTTGTAAAGGATCCTCCGATACTATGCATCTTTGTAAAGGATCCTCTGATGCTATGCATCTTTGTAAAGGATCTTCTGATACATTGTATCTTTGTAAAGGATTCTCCAATACTATGTATCTTTGTAAAGGATCCTCTGATACTATGTATCTTTGTAAAGGATCCTCTGATACTATGTATCTTTGTAAAGGATCCTCCGATACTATGCATCTTTGTAAAGGATCCTCCAATACTATGCATCTTTGTAAAGGATCCTCTGATGCTATGCATCTTTGTAAAGGAACCTCTGATACATTGTATCTTTGTAAAGGATTCTCCAATACTATGCATCTTTGTAAAGGATCCTCTGATGCTATGCATCTTTGTAAAGGATCCTCTGATACATTATATCTTTGTAAAGGATTCTCCAATACTATGTATCTTTGTAAAGGATCCTCTGATACTATGTATCTCATTATACAGTAACAACTTAGTGCAGCACACTTCCCTATTAGAATATCCTGTACTTCTTGGACATTTTGGCCTAAAATTCAAGTGTTTCTGAACATCATACATAAGGTGATTTACACAAATGAACTATTGTTTGGGGGAAAAGAAAAGGCAAGTACCAGCAAAGCTGTAAATCTCTCCTGCAGTGCTAACCTTTATTGGTCTGGGCTCAAGTTTTATACATTGGAATATAGCATGTAATGATTCACGGGACTAGGGATAAAGGATTGCTTCATACACAGCTTTCCTTTAGAGCAGCAGTTCTCAATCTGTGGGTCATGACCCCTCTGGAGGTCACATGCTAGATATCTCGAGTATCAGATATTTACATTATGAGTCATAACAGTAGCAAATTTACAATTATGAATTAGCAACAAAATAATATTATGGTTGGGAGTCAGCACAACATGAATAACTGTATTCAAGGGTCACAGCATCAGCAAGGTTGAGAACTGCTGATTTAGAGCTTGAACAATCTGGAGAGAAACTTGCTTTAGGCCGAGTATTCAGGAAACATCCCAGCATTGTCTGGTTTCAATTCATAGATGGGAAGAGAGGTATCAGAGCAATGAAAAGGAGGGGGATGTGTCAGACAGAGTGGCAGCTTCCGGTTCTTGGGAAGCTGTAGTCCTCTGTCCTATTTCTCTGGTAGAGGGGGGAGGTCTGGCCTTGGCTACTGGCTAGAAGATCTCTGTCCTTTGGACTTGTGTTTCTAATCCACAAAATGGTAGGTGTTTGTTTAGGTCTCCAGGCTGGGGAGTCCTGGAATTTTCTGAATTCTTTACACAACCTAGGACTGCAGGGCAATGGATACCAGGAGGATGCAGGAGACGGCTTAAGCCAATGTGCTGTTGCTAGGATCAGAGGACAGGTGTATGTGTGGGTGGGGGTGATGAAGCAGTAAAGGACAGGTGTACATGCAGGAGCTGGAGGGATGGAGGGCAGATGTACTGGGTCGGTGGGGGAGTCAGAGGGCGGGGGGAGCTGGAGAGATAGGAGTGTACCTTCGGGAGCTGGCTGAAGCTAACTGCCACATAGAGACAACTCCATTCACTCTCTTGGAGCATAGACACCTGTGGTGGCTGGTTCCAGGGCAGCCAGTGAAGGGCTTGCAGGCCTGAACATCGAGAGTTTCTAACTTCAAACAAAGGTTCCATGACATTTACCCTAAATTCTCCATCTCAGCTATAGCTTCTCATTCTGGAATGGAAAATTCTATTTTGGGAGACTGTCTAGAGATGCATTTAAGCTGACACGAGGGAAAGCTGGAAAGCACCCTTGGACACAAATAACCAAAGAGCTGCTGGGAAGGAAAAAACGAAACCCTTAATTTAAAGCATACTTCAGAATAAAGTTCCAGAAAACTCCAGCCTCGAGCAGGAGGGTCCAGCAGCCCGTCACGACCCCTCTGCATTCTGTTCAGGCTTCACATTGAAGTGTTTGCTGTCTCTGACTGTCCTGGGGTAGGAGACGAACTCCAAAGACGTGGTACCAGAGTGCTGTGCTTGGTGCCTCACGTCAACACCAGCTCAGCAGCTTGAGCACAACAGGCATCAGACATAGGTTTGTGGAATCATAGGAGGCTATAAGATACAGGACACTTCCGAGTAAAATACCACCTTGAAAAAGATTATCATTTTATTGTTTCTCCACTTCTCTTTCTCCCAATGGCTTTCACTTACAAGTCATCCACTCCATTTGCTGTGAAAGGCTACTGAGATAATTTTAGAGCAGAACTCTTTAACTTTTTCCTGGGTAAAAGAGAGTATATAATTGGGTTTCATTTATATTTTCTTCTTCGATTTTTTTTTTAAAAATAACTATAGATTGATTCCTCGAATGTGGGGCTATTTTCCCAAAGACTTTTTTTTTTTTTTTTTTTTTTTTTTTGGAGTTAGGCATTCTTAAAATAAGTCCCCAAGTCTGTGCAGACAGGCCTGGAATGCCATTATTTGCATGCCTTGGTCTGTAAAGAGCCCAATAAAATGTGGCTGGATACAATGCCGAGGCTGGCTTATCTGAGGACTCTTCCCAGTTCAAAGGGTCATTTTCACACCAGGGTCCCAGGTCTTATCAGCTGCCTGCTCAGGTCTCTCTATTGTAAAACAAAGGATTCCTCTACTCGACAACAATGCTAGATCACCACACTTCAAAAGCAGCCTAGAGGGCGTGGCTGCCCACCCTTTGCTGTGATGTATGCTTAGCTTCTAAGAGCTCATCCTGCCTGGGACAAAGACCAGTCAAGGGCACTGGATTCTGTTCTTCCTAGAATATCTGTCTAACCACCACTTACTCCCTAGACGGTACTCTCCAAATGTAGGTTCTTGGTCCTCGATCTTCTACCAGAGCTGGAGGCCATGGAGGAATGCAAGCTGGCTTCAGAGACTGAATCTTGAGCACACAGTGGGGGTGAGTGGCCAGCAAGTTACATCTATAAAAGTCTCATCTTCAGGTATCCAGGTGACTTTTGCAGATGTGAATGAAAATAAGACTGAAGAGCTGTCCTGGCCTGCAAGATGCAACGGGAAAGACTAGAGGATGAGACGTGGAGACAGCAGCACTTACTGAACACCCTGGGAGGTGCTGGCCCTCATTAGTGCTGTGCCCTGTCAGCCTTATTTAAATTCCTTGAAAATCAAAATTCAGCCAGGGAGGGTGGTAGTGGAGAACACCTTTAATCCCAACACTCAGGAGGCAGAGGCAGAGGCAGTTTAAGGCCAACCTGGTCTTCATTGCGAGTTCTAGGACAACCAGGACTACACAGTAAAACCTTGTTTTAAAAAAGCAAAACCAAAACCCAACAAAATAAATAAATACTCAAACCTTATTTTGTCAAATCATAGTACACAAGAGAAGAGCTGTGGAGGTTCAATACCCACTGGCAGGTTTACCCTTAGGGTTGGTTCCCCAGCATTAGGAGAGCTCTAAGTATCTACTGCACACACAGGATGCCCAGACAATGGTTCTGCAAGCAGGGGGTGGAGGGGGAAGGGGGGGAGGGAGAAGAGCTTCATTTGTTTAGGATCAAAGTTTACTTACAAGGTGTTTGTTTTTCCTTTAGAGGTAGAACCTGTACATTCTTGGATGCCAAGGATTTCCAAAAGCAAGCAAACACCCTCCTTTGTTAAGAAAAGGATGAGGTGCAGGGCTGTGACCTGTGTTGATCTCTGTTCCTGCCTCCACTCCATCCATCCTCTTGCTGGCTAACTGATCATGCCCCAATTCTGTCCTTCATTCCTAAGTTCTGTGCTTGCAGGCCTGATGGGATGATGGCTCTATTGCTAAACCAAATAAAAGATTCGGGGGGGGGGGGGAACCCTCCCAGTGAGACAGATTTATTTTTGTCAAGAAATAATTTTAGGGGTTTGGGGCATATTTGAGTATATATAGAACATATGGCTAATATAAGCAAAGTCTGTTTATGATGCCCTACACTGAAACAAATGACGAGGTTGTCACATGTGTATTCTGTCCCCTTCCCATCGAGAATGGCGTCACTGGATGATAATGTCGTAAGGCAAGACTTTCGTCTGACATGCTGACTGATACGGTGAACAATGCCCACACACAGTGGTCACTCAGTATTCGTTAGTTGAACGAATACGACTGTTGGGCTGGGAGACGTGAGGCCACGTTAGAGCTGTTCTTTGCCTGTAGGTAATTTACTCTCTGCTTCTTTCACATATCTTCTATGCTTTCTTCATTTCTAGGTTGTTCTCTCTCTCTCCAAAGCTTTAGTGTGCCTCCCTCAAAAATTATTATAAAATAAGATATGGATACAATCTCATTATGCATTGGAAGCTACTCACTGAAGCGTGTACAGCAGCCCCAAGACTGTAACACTGAAGATTCATCTGGTGTCTTGGAAATCCTCTGAGGTATCATTCCCACAATAGAGTGGTTCAGACAGCATGCCATTCCCCCAAATCAGGACACATTTACGATCTCATAAAAACAATTAGTTCAGGTTCTTGCAACTGAAACTGCATTTTCTATTCTGGGGCTTAGAATGTCTTCTATTTTCTTTATATTTTCCTGTGTGTATGTCTGTGTGCCAAGAAACTAGTAAATTCCCCATCAGTCAGTGTTCCCATTACTATTCATTGTCTCTTCCAGCCCCCTCTCTTTGATGTGTATGTGCACAAGTATGTGGTATATGTCAGGTAGTTGTGTGTGTATGGAGGGCAGGGTTGTCCAGTCTTCCTGGGTTACTTACTGCTCTCCACTCTAGTTTTGAGACAAAGTCTGTGAGTGAATGTGGAGCTCGCTGGCTCACCTAGGCTGACTGGTTAGTGATTCCAGGTGTCCACCTGTGTCCCAACCCCCACCCCAATTCAGTGCTGGAGTTACAGGCGCACGGCACTGTGCCCACCTTTTACATAGGTCCTCTTGCTTGTGTGCCTGGTACTTTAAGCACTGAGTACTCGCTCCAGTCCTGGCTGTCACCTATATTACAGTTCTTTGGTGAAAGGAGAAACATTACCATTTCTGTAAATGTGTGACTTCCCTGTCAAAAAATACGCAGTTGTCCAAATATAGCTTATATTTAATAAATATGGCTGTTACAAAAGAAAGATTCCACCATGGCATGTGAACCAATACAAATACCCGGGGAAGCTCCAAGACCAATGAGTTAAGACCAGATGGGTCCATTGACCCATGAGATGAGATATGGACCATTGATGGGTTATGTGCTAATTATGTCATGACACACGTGTGGGGGTCAGAGGACAGTCTTCGGGTTTTTCCTCCCACCACATGGGTCCTAGCTCAGGAACTGAACTCGGGTCTTTAGGTTTGGCAGCAAGCATGTTTTACCAGCAAGCTGACCACCTTTGTCTTGAGACTCGAATTATACTTTGGCGAGGGATTTACTGCTATGCCCAAACTGATTTCTCCTTAGAATTCTGAAGGTGTTCCACTGTCTCCTGGAGTCCTGTATTCTGATCTTTAGTTCTCCATAGGAAACCTCTTCCTCCAATCTTTGAAAGTCTGTAGGACACTCCACGTTCCTGGTATTTTAGTCCCTTTCTGTTGATATGTGCTCACTTGAGACTATTTTCATGAAATGTATCTAACACATTGTGGGCCTTTTAATCTGTGAGTTCATATCCTCCCATTCACATGTTTCTGAAATTATTTCATTGATAATATTCATTCCTCCATTTTCTTTTACTTAGACAATGAATCTTGGGACCAGACTTCAGTTTTCTCATTACACTCTTAGTATACGCCTTTGCGCTTTTATTTTACTAAGAGATTTACCATGCTGCAACTTCTGCGCGTTCTAGTGAAGCTTTTCGTTTCTTCTCTCATGCATTTCCTCTCAATTTGAAAAATGCAATTTATTAAACGAAATACAAAATTCCTAAATCAAATCTTTGGACTCCCGCCCCCCAGATTTATTTATTTATTTATTTATGTATGTGAGTATACTGTAGCTGTCTCTAGACATTCCAGAAGAGGGCATCGAATCCTATTACAGATGGCTGTGAATCACCATGTGGTGGCTCGGAATTGAACTCAGGATGTCTGGAAGAGCATCTCTCGATGAGATAGACACCCTGAGCCATCTCCCCAGCCCCAACCTTTGGAGTTTTAAGTGAGGAATAATTCATGCTTTTATCTCTGTAAGTTCTCCTGCTTTTAGGACGGCTCTTCTTTTGTAGCACCTGTTCTTGTTGGCAGTTACTCTTTCCTCATATATGTATTATAAATTATAATTCCCTCAGCCCCTTCTCTACTGCTCCTTAGCTACATCTTCAAAAGCTGGTTAGAAGCTGTCTGCTTGGAAGGATGGAACAGGAAAGGAGCCTTTCAACTGGGTGGTTCCTCTGGACCAAAGGGACAGAGGGTTGGATTTGATCCTACCCCAGAGGGACTTTGTTCTAGCCTTGCAGGAAGGATACTGCTCCTGTGTTAGAGAGTCCTGCAGAGAAACTTAGCTGTGTCTCATTCCATCATCCAAATAAGGATTTTCTTTTGTGGTCTTCTAAGTCAGTTGCCAACTTTCCAAATTCCAAAATTCATTTTTATTTTCTTTTATCCCATTCTATAAAGGTTATTTCTTTTAAATTGTTCATTTAGTGACTATATGAAAAGGAACAGAGTTGGGCTGGAAAGATGGCTCAGCAGTTAAGAGCACTGACTGCTCTTCCAGAAGACCTTAGTTCAATTCCCAGCAACCACATGGTGGCTCACAACCATCTGTAATGGGATCTGATGCCCTCTTCTGGTTGGTGTCTCTGAAGACAGTGACAGTGTACTCATATACATTAATTAAATAAATCTTTTTAAAAAAGAAAGAAAAAAGGAAAGGAACAGAGTTAAATGTATAAATATTCCATTGTCTTTATCTATGAAAAGGTCTAAGCTTCCTTTTTGTTTTAAGATTTATTTTATTTAATGTATGTGAGTATACTGTGTGTATGTACACCTGCACACCAAGTGTATGTCTGGTGACCTTGGAGGGCATATCTCTGGGAATTGGTTACAGATGGCTGTGAGCCACCATAGAGATGCCAGGAACCAAATATGGCTCCTCTGCAAGATCCAGAGGAACTATTAACCGGTGTGCCTTCTCTCCAACCTCAGTGTGTCACGATTATTCATGGGGTGGTTTTTAGGGCCACCCCCAAACTCTAGTCCCACTGCCTTCTCCTGGCTCAAAGACACTGTTGATCTTTATATGATGACTCCAGGGGAGAGGAAGGCACCTCAGCTGTGGAAGGTATACTCAGCTATGGACTCGAGAAGAGAGAGAGAGACCTCTCTGGAGTCTGGAAGGTGATTTTCTCATCAGAGGTGGGCTTCCTTCTACACAGAAGACAGACATACACTTCAAAAGCTTGAAAGAGGAATTAGATTCAGAATGTCTTTGTAGACTTGAGTATCTGTCTCTAAAAGTAACATAATTTACTGGCACAGTGGATAAAGGTATTTGCTGCCAAGCTTGAGGGCTTGAGTTGGAACCTACTTGGTAGAGAGGGAAAATGACAGCTCCTAGTTGTCCTCTGACCTCTGCATCCACACAAGGACATGTGAGGACACACAAGCAATAATAAGATAAAACAGATAAATGTAATTAAAACCTGGTCTCAATTGTGCTTTGCTCCATCAGCAAGGAGGCGACTGTTGGTCACTAGATTAAAAGCATCAGAAGGACAGACACCGTGACAGTATTGTCAGCAGTTATCTGACGACAATGTCCGTGATGGTTTCACAGCCAAGAGAACATCTTCATTTTTTTGACCAAAGTGACTTTCCTTAATAAGCACCAACAATAAACATAGAATTTGCTGAAATCCATATGTTTTGGATTTTTTTAACACAGCAAAGTTATTTAAGTTCTGACAGTAACAACAGCTGCAAACTTACTTTGAGACTGTCGAGAATAGCGCAGAGGACCTTCATTTCCTATATTTGTCCCCTGCATCTGTTGGCCAATTTGACAACTTAAAAAAAAAAGCCATGCACACACACACACACACACACACACACTCTCTCTCTCTCTCTCTTTCTCTCTTCCTCTCCCTCTCCCCATCTCTCTCTCTCTCTCACACACACACATATACACACAACTCAGACATACTCTCTCTCACACATACACACTCATACACATATGCACACAACTCATACACTCTCACACATATACCTCACACACACACTCTCTCACACACATACTCTCTCACATACATACACACATTCTCACACACATATATACACACATACAAGCATACACACAACTTACACATTCTCTTGCATACACACAAGCACATAATCACACAACTCATACACACAACCCTCACACATTTCATACACACACAACTCACATACACACTTTCTCACATACATATACACACTTACACAACTCACGCACACTTGCTCTCATACACACATACACATAATTCACAACTCTCTCTCACACACATACACACACATGCAGACACGCATACATGCACACACAACTCATACACACTCACACACATGCACACACGCACACACACATACACTCTCTCTGTCTCACACATACACTCACACATTAATGTCACCTAAATAGAATCTACAAGATGAAATTCAGCATTGATTTATTTAAAGCAAAACTTGTTCAATTCACGCCATGACCTTGAGACACTTATGGAAGTCCCAGATGACTAAAATACAAGCAATGTGCCTCAAAGCCCTCACGATGCCAGCAACGATGCCCTCATTTCCTGATAAACTTCTTTTCCCACTGCTGGGGACTGAGGTAGACCTTGTGCATCCTGGGAGGTGCTCTGCCCCCCCCCCCCCAACGTATGCATACATGTGTGGGTCTGTGAGTGTACACCACATGCCATGCAGGAATCTGTAGAGGACAGCACGCCACAGCTGCTAGAGCTGGGGTGACATCTGGTTATGAGTCACCCCAGATGGCTACTGGGAACCAGTCTTGGGTTCTCTAGAAGAGCAACAAGAGTTCTTAACTGCTGAGCCATCTCTCTGGTCCCTGAACGCTTTCTTAGCCTGTAGATGAACATTTCCTTGAAGAGTTTTCTAAACCAAACCCCTCCTACAGGGAGGTGCAGCTGTGTCCCTTGAAAACCAAGCACCCATCCAGCTTTTAGATATGAG
Organism: Arvicanthis niloticus; assembly: GCF_011762505.2. NCBI lineage: Eukaryota > Metazoa > Chordata > Mammalia > Rodentia > Muridae > Arvicanthis > Arvicanthis niloticus. The sequence continues at coordinate 67,957,524 of NC_047670.1, forward strand.
TGTTTTAACCCAATGTTTACTTCACTTAGTAACTCAACTAAGAATAAAGGAAGATCTATGAGCCAAGCACATAGGCATGCGCTTTAAAACACAGTAAAGGAATACACCCTCAGACGGAATTTCTCAGGCTCCCTTCTCCTTGTCAGCAAGTTCCAGTAGCCCAGGGCATATATTTGAACACAACTGCCATGTACCACACTTTATGTAGTCTCCATGTAGACTGCAATTTTACATGGTACCCACATGCCCCGTGATATGATGGAAAATGCTGATTTTCTGCTTCTTTCTCAGCCAGAGTGAATGAAGCTCTTTCTGTATCTTGGATGATAAATAAAGTCACCCTTTTCAGGGGCCACCAGACTGAGGGTGATTCTAGAGTCAAAGACAACAGAGAGTCATAAGGGATCTCCATAGAAGATGGCTGTACCCCTCACACATCTGAAGTAAATCCTGGCTTTACTGCTGTCTCTCTTCAGGATAAACTAGAAATGCAGGCACACTCCCTGGCAGTTGTTCTGTGTGAGGGAAATGTGAACAGAAGGTGGGCTGTGGGCTCAGGCAGTCCAGGGCTAGAACTGTTCCCTTTCTACTGGTTGTGACTGTGGGGCAAGCACCTTCATCTTCCTCTGGCTTCATTTCTTGTCAGTATTCTAGGGAATGTGAGACTGATGGGCCTGGATTGCATGACTGCAAGTTTTGCACAGTGGGGAGCTATTGTGAGGTCTGTCGCCAAGTTACTATTTTAATTTGACTGAGGTTTCACTTCATGTATTATCTACATTAACCTCAAAATATCCTTTTGATTTAAAAGGGTTTACTGTTGTTTGTCTTTAGACAGGGTGGGGGTGGAGTGTAGGGGCTGGTCTTCAAGTCCTCATCCTTCAGCCTCTCCCTGGCCCCCCCAGCCCCCTTCCCCCACAGGTGCTAAGGTTATACTATTGAGCTACATTATTCCTGATAACTCAATGGGTTTTTAGCTTTTAAAAAGTTCTTCAGTTTATGTGAAAAGTTGAATAACTGAACTTGGAGACAATACAGTGATGTGCCAGATGCTAGAACACATATAAGGTAGCGGTGTGGTAAAGTATGCTTCTTTATGTGCCAGCAGAGGGACAAAGGAGTTAGATATAATTGTAGATTATCTAGATAAATTATACTGCATTAATACAAATTGGTTATCTATTTTAAAGTTCAAAGAATGAAGGGGGGAAAAACCTTTACAGAATTGTTTTTTTGAAATTAAAAAAATTCATTTTTTAGTTGTTTTTTTTTTAAATTATTTTTGTGTATGGGTGTTTGCATGTGTGTCTGTGCACCACACGTGTGCCTAGTGTCTGAAGAAGCCAGAAAAGGGCATCGGATCCTGAGATTGGAGTTATGGACAGTTGTGAACTGCTGTTGGTGCTGGGAATTGAACTAGGGTCCTCTACAAGAGCAGCCAGTGCTCTTAACTAACGGGCCACCTCTCCAGTCTCCTGTAGCTCAGTTTTAAAGCCGTTATGAACAAAATACCTTTTAGAAGCCATACTTGGTTGAGTAGAACTCAACCAAGTTAAGTCCCAAGCAGTTAAGTCCCAGAGTCAGCACCTTTTTGTTGTTGTTATTTGTTTTTGGAGATGGTTTCTCTGTAGCCCTGGCTGTCCCGAATCTCACTCTGCACTCTGTAGACCAGGGTGGCCTCAGACTCAGTGATCTGCCTGCCTCTGCCTCCCACAGCACTGAGATGCTCACACATGGTGTCCGTCTACATAAACTAGCAATGAAAAGTGGGGCCATGACTCTCACAACGACATAACATGCTTTATTCTGTTAATGTTTCAACCAAAGTCAGGGTTTCCCAGACTTCTGTTTTTACCTGCTCAGCACACAGGTAAACAGATGCGTGCATCCTTGGGTGATGGATGCATGCATCCCGGGCAGCATCTGTCAGAGGGCAGCACCTTTCCTGACTTGCTTTCCCTCTAATATTTCAAGGTATATACATTTCTGCCTTGGACTTTGTGTTTGATATTATAAATTCTGCTTCCAGTGACTCAAAACAACAGCCAATAGCAGTATCACCTAATGTGCCAAGAGAGAAAACATATGCACCTGACAATGTACCTTGTTTTTATAAATACAAGTTCTGAAAATTGGGAGTGGAGGTCTACGTACAATAACTATATTTGGATCTTGGTCAGGCTAATGCTTTTGGCATCCTAGGTGTCTTTAGTTACAGTTGTGTACCTGTGCTTGCACACACATGGTTACAGGCGTGTACCTGTGCTTGCACCTACAGGGTTATAGGCATATACCCATGCTTGCACACATGGTTACAGGCGTGTACCTGTGCTTGCACCTACAGGGTTATAGGCATATACCCATGCTTGCACACATGGTTACAGGTGTGTACCTGTGCTTGCACACACATGGTTACAAGCATGTATCTGTGCTCACATACATACCTTCCTGGCTGGCTTCAAATTTGAATGCCAGGATTTACAGATGTCCACCACCACAGGCAGTTTTGGAATCTTTTTCTTTTTAAATTAAGAAATTGGTAAAGTTATTTTAAAAGTAGATACTACCTAAACTCCATCTCAAGGGGACCCTGGGCCTTTTGGTGGCCATCTTTAAAGGAGAGCAAGCTTTGCACCAGTCTGTTTTATCCTTAGTCTCATTCAGTGATAAAGCCTACCCATTCCCAAAGCAGTTTTAATTGAAAAGTGATTCTAGGGGACTTAAAAAAAATATGTCCTTTAAGAAATATTCAAAGGCCAACCAAGATGTTGTCTGGATTCTCTTCAGCTCAGTTGCCACAGGGCAGTGCTCCCATTCTGAACAAGGCAGAGGGGACTGGCACAAGGCAGAGGAGACTGGAGTGTTCTTGACAGCTTTATGAAGCATATGCCTTCCCCAGTCCTGTTTCTGAAATGACTGCCTGATGTTAGCTTCTTCGATGGAGCCTTCATAGAACTCAAAAAGGAGATGGGTGGGGGCAGTGAATTTCTACCTACATGCCTGTTTGGTGTGGTCCCCATGGCTTAAAGGATGCCCTGGGACAAACAGGAACCCTGCTGTTGCAATAAACGGTAAAAATCTAGGGAGACATTCTATAGGACAGATAGAAATCACCTAGAAACACAGTCATAACATAATTTAGATGCTTGTGATTTTTATCTATCTGCAAACTATCTAGTAAGACTATCCCATACTTACGTCAAATGGAAACTGTCAACCACAAGGTCACGGTAATGATCTTGGATGTTAAATACAGTATTCTGAAGCACTTTTTAATTTTTTTATTAAACAGGCATTTAAAAAAAAAATAGTAGCTATCTTCAAAGCACAGTGCACAACACGTGATCCCAGGAAACCAGTGAGTACTCAGAACAACTGTGTGGAATTAGGTCGTGATCTTAAACATTCTTTCTTCTGAACTATATTTTAACACTTTAATTGAATTGACCATGGCCTTGTTGAGCTAACCAGAGTTACTTCCTATCTTTAAGATAATTTTATTTCCACTAAGATGTCCTGGGCAACACAGGTAATTTAAAACAGCACAAGCATATGTAACATGGTTAATACAGGAGAAGTGGAGTCAGCTGGGATCCGAGGGATGAGGGACAACGAACATAAGGGTATGTCCTACAGGTGAACTCTTTCCCTCTGTCCTCCCTCAGTGGAAGCGAAGCCAAGGCCCACCTCTTAAGCTGCAGGAAGCTCTGCCACAGTCATTCCAAGACAAGGGTGGGACTACTCTGACTCTCCTGGCGATCTACGAGGTCTAGGAAGACCTGGGAGTACCTGCCACGTGCTCTGTGCTCACAGAGCCTCTTGGATTGACTTGGTTTAGCTGGGATCAAAGCGTTCTGACTTCTTCATTTACAAAATGGAGATGAACATGATAAAAATCAAAGGGAAGACATTCTTAGAATAAGACATGATCAACAAGTACTGGGCAGAAAGGGTTAAGTAGGGACAGGAAACATGGAGATGGGACAGAAGACATGGAGATGGGTGTGGGAGACATGGGTCAACAGAAACCATGTATGAGAATGTCATAGAGAAACTGACTTTGTAAGCTATTTTTAAAAAAAAGTATCCATAGAGCCAGGCATGGAGGCACAGCACACACCAGTAGTTCTTGTATTTGGAAGGCTGGGGTAGGCGAATCAGGAATACAACAATATCCTTTATTATGCAGTGAGTTTGAGGCTAGCTTGGGATATATGAAACCCAGAACAAAAACTAAAAACTAAAAACACACAAAAAAATATTGTTAGTTGGAAAAATAAGCAGCTACTTGAGACCTCTTTGTGGAGAGTATTTCTGTCTAGCAAGTAGTACATCAAACGTGGGATACTGGCGAGACATTACATATCTACACACTTATATAGATAGGTCTTTTATTAAACATTTAGTTATGAGTGTTTTGCTTGTATGTATGTATGTATGTGTGTATGTATGTGTGTGTGTGTACCATGAGTATTACTGGCACCACAGAAGCAGAAGACTGTGCTGAAACCCTTGGAACTGTAGTTATGAATGGTTGTAAGTCACCATGGAGGCGCTTGGAACCAAACCCGGGTTCTCTGCAAGAAAAAGTGTTCTTGAAATATTTACTTATTTTATGTATATGAGTGCTCTGTTTTCCTGTGTACCACAAGAGGGCATCAGATCCCACTACAGATGGTTGTGAGCCACCCTGTGGCTGCTGGGAATTGAACTCAGGACCTTTAGAAAAACAGCCAGTGCTCTTAACCTGTGTGTCATTTCTCCAGCCCCTGTACAATTCTTTATACTTCTTTACCCAAATTCCGAATTCTTATCTTCTGCCTTTTTTTTTTTTTTTTTTTAAATAAGTCAACTAGAGAAATAAAATGAAAGTCAAACATTGTCAAATTCACACAGGACAGCTAAGTTTGTGTGGTTCAAAGATGGCTTCTAGTTTTGAGAAAAACAGATCATTTGCACAACAACAACAACAACAACATATGCCTTTTCATGTACAGAGCTAAGCTCAGGAACAGAGTATGGTGCGATGATGAGTGTGTTCCACACATATCGTAGCCAAGTTCTACCCTGAGCACCCGCAAAAACCACAAGCAAAGAATCAACGGAAAGACGAACCCAGGAAGCGCTGTATCTGTCTGAATGTCAACTCATAAGACATTATTGTTTAAAAAAAAAAAAAAAAATCCTTAACCTAGCAAGTTTTCTAAGTTAACTGAAAGTTAAGCATGCAAGGCCCAAGTCTCCCTACAGCTGTAATCTGGGTGAGCAGAGGGAAGAGGACTTTATTTGCTTTTGAGCCAACTTGTCTACACAGTTTGCCTGGTTTGCCAGGGCTGCATAGCGATAACCCTGTTGCTCCAGGAAGGTTTGGGGGAGCTAGAGTGCAGAGATGGGGATCCTTAATGATCATATACATTGTATCCACGTGTGACATTCTCAAGTTATTGTGTAGAAAACAAAATAAGTAAGTAAATAAATAACAAAAGATCAACTATTTCCATTAAATATCAGCTGGAACCTGAACCAACTGCAAGTTTTCAAACACACCAGGGAGTGAGAGTCCGCAGGTGTGCTTAGGCTCAGAAAACAACCCAAGTCACGAAGTTGTCCCATGGATGATGGGCTGGGCAGGTGACACCTGCGGCTGCTGCCTTTCTGAGTCACACATCTCTGCCATGGTGATCACTAGAAAAGAGTTCTCCTGTAGAAACCCACCGTGACTGGACTGTGCCTTTCAGAGCTCCAGAGTGATGAAGCCTCCCTCCTTCCATCCCTTCCCCTCCCCACACCCCCTTTCTAATGAACGCACTGGGCTCTGTCTTTACCCTCTCTGGCCTTGCACATGGAAACACTTACAGAATCATACTAGAATAAATGACAGGATTCCCATCTCTCTTTTCTAATTAGGAAAAATACCTGCTCCTTAAAACTAGACGCGTCACTTTTGAATTTTATTTGTAATCAAAATTTTGCTTTGGAAGCCTTTTCTGTAGTCTTCATTCTTCAAATAAACATGGCCTTCTGGGACTTTATGTCACTGATGTGTGGCAGACCTGGTGATGGCAAATGCTTAATATGGAGTTAGACTATTTATTATGTACACAAGTTTCCAAAAGCACCTAAATGAATAGCCTTTAGAAAAGTTTTTTACATTTCTAACTAGCAAAAAAGCTGCTGCCTGTCTACTTACTGGTAAGAAATGGGCTGCATTAGGCCAAGAGTCGGGATAAAGGACCTACTTATACCTGCTTCTCATGTGGCCCATAGGCTCTCATCTTTCAATGCCATCAAAGGAGGCTGGGCTGTTATTTGTGTAAAGCACTAACTAACCTAGTGTGGGAGCAGGCCTTGAGTTCAATCTCCAGCACTGTGAAATTTAAAAGTATATATTTAAAATACATTATATATTATATATTTAAAATTACACATACACACATATATATGTATGTATATAATACATATATATATATATATGCAGATGTATATATATACATACACACACATATGTATATACACAGGCCTTTACCATGTAGGCTGGCTGGCTTGGAACTCACAGAAATTCTCCAGCTTCTGCCTCCTTAGTCCTCGGACTAAAGGCAGGTGCATTTTATTTAGTTTTTGTTGCTGTTAATTTTAAAATGCTACTGACAGATGATGTGATTCTTAGAGAATACAAGCCATTTCAGATCTACTGCTACTGAGTCTGACCTAAAACTGAAAACATCACAGGCTAGTATGACATGGTGCATGCCTTTGTATATTATTTATATTATATATATTTATTATGCCTCTGTATATTATTGGAAAGGCATAGGTATATCGAATAAGGAAGGTGTGACTCACCAAAGGCACATCTGTCAGCTGGGTAAGGTAGCTCACACCTGTAGTCCTAGCAGAGACAGGAGAGTTGCTGAAAGTTTGAGGCCAGCTGAAACTACATAGCAAAAAATGAACCACACCAGCAAAGCCCCAAACTGTTCAAATTAGTGAACCGGGAAACCCTTTTTTGCTGTCAGATTGGACGATTTTCTACAGGGGGCTAGGGCAACAAGAGGCGGCTTATGTGAGCGTGTGCACGCCAGGATCTCCAGCTCCATAGTGACACAGCGGAGCCCTTAGAAACACCTGTGGTTCTCAGTATTATTCTTCTGGAATTTGTCTTCCTCTTCTCTCCTAGAAAAAAACCACCTCTGGGTTTGTGCTTCCTAAGGGCTGAGTTGATAATTCAAACTCAAAACCAGGGGCAAAGGGAGGTACTTGCCAAGTTGGATTCATGTAGGCTTTTATTTTTCTGTCCTCCACTATTAGACAATGTAACTAATGATTTCAAATAAAACACAGGCAGTGAACCAGACACGTCATTTTATGAAATGCAACAAGCCTTTAAATTACATTCAACTTTCTGTTTGGTGCAATAAATCCTTCCTAATCCTACACCTGAGCCGAGCATAAGCTCCACTTCCTGAGTCAGCAATTCTTCCACACCACCCATGGCGCGAGAAAGAGACCAGCAACTCCCTGTCAGTCGCCAGAACAGAACCAAATCTGTAAGGGAGCAGGGGCAGCCCTATTACAGAGGCACTGCTGGCCACTAATACAGAAAGTCCAATGTGTTTTATCCAGTTAATACTACAAGAAAAGCACACAGGGGCAGCAGCTGCTTGGTCTAAGCCTTTGATTTTTAAATCGCACAATACTAAACAAAGCTAAGACTGTTGGCTTGTGCCTTTACACAGACAGAGCCAACACTATAGGCCTCTGATAAGTTATTGCTTAAACTCACATCCTACCAGACAAATCAGAAATTCTGAAGTCATATGTTATTAGTATTTTCTACCTTTGATCAACTATAGCCAACCAACTTAACCAATCTTTAATTTAGAAGACTTCTGTGACATTCTGACTCAGTACTTTTCAAGTCGGATAAAGCAGGAAAACTCCATGTAACTTTACAGTACCAACCTAGTGGTGGCCAGTTGTAATTTTTTTTTTTTTTTTTTTAAATATAATTGTAAAGATGGTTTTTGAATCATAGTCAAATGAACAATGGATAATCACTGGAATGATTTCTTTCTGAAAAAGGAGAAAGAGAACTAATGAAGAACCAAAACATTTGTTTTTATTTATTTACTTATTTTTAACAGGGGTACACGTGTGGAGAATGACTAAGAGGAGTCAGTTGTCTCCTTCCATCTATATAGGTCCTGAACAGAACTCATGTTATCACATGTGCACACACACCAGAAACACACATATACTCACACACACACACACATTAGACACACACATCATATACACAAACACACACACTGGACACACAGTCACATACTAGACAACACACCCACACCAGATATATATATATACATGCTCATATATACACATTAGACATACACACCAGAAACACACATATGTCATACACACAAACACACACACCAGACATATACACTCACATACCAGACAACACACTAGATACACATGTCAGACAACACAACCATACCAGACAGACACACACTCACACACACCATACACACTCACACACACCAGACATACACACTCATACACACACTAGACACACACATACATACTCACACACACACCAGACACACACATACATACTCACACACAAGACACACACCAGATACATACACACCAACCAGAAAACACACCAGACACACACATCAGACAACATGTCCACACTAGACACATACACAACCACATACAAGACACACACACCAGACACATAAGCACACACACACACACACACACACACACTATTTTTAAAATTCAAGAACAGTTTATATGACATATATACAGTATGATTTTAACACCATGTTTTAAAAATTCATATAGGAAAAGAGCCTAAGGGGTATATGTCAAAATGTTTACAGTGTTTTCTAATAAACCTGTAATAACTTGAAGTTAATGAACAGTTATGTTACTTAATGGCTTCCAATCAGCATAGGTTGGAATTATGATAGTCAAAGCCTGATCCTTGAAAAACTGAGGTGTGTTTGTTCTGTATTTCATACTAGTGTTCACTGTCTGCAGAGAATAATTCACCACTGTGGGCAAGACTTGTATTTTGAATGTTAGCCCTAACATTTGCTCCTAAATGTGTGTGTGTATAATTATAGTATAAGAAACTGTGGATAAATTATTTCATTGCCTGTTAAATAGCCATTTGTTAAGTCTAGACAGCAATAATAAATAGCCATTATTTATAATGCGGCCATTCAGAGTACTTGGGGGAATTGTATAATAAACAGGTAATATGACCAATACCCTCTGGACCCCCTATTCAGAGACAGGGCTGGCAGGGAGGGAGGTGAGAGAGGAAGGGGAAAGGGGGAGGGGGAGGAGAGGGAAAGGGAGAGGGAGAGAGTGTGAGAGGGACCACCAAAAATGCTACCTGCAGACACGATCTACCGTGAAATTGAATGGTGAGACGTAAGAGCATGAACATCACGTGCCTGGCGTCCGGTCATGTGACACACAGTACTTCCCTCCCCCGCTGACCACAAGGTTCTCAGGTCAAGGCCAGCATGCCTTTCCTCTTCAACCCTCTTGCAGCACCTCCCACCACTAGCACTTGACCTGCTGAGACAGTCAGTCATCAGAGCATCTTCAACAAAGTTCCCAGGACCCTTAAACAGGTCCAGAAAAAGCTGACATTACAGTAATCTGTCATGCTAAGAAATATTTGCTGAAGTCCCACTTGTAATATAGGGCGCGGGTTATGGTTAGGAAAATCTCCGAATCGTAGCTGAGCAGGGAGAGGCAAAAATGGAAAAGGGTTCTGTGGAAGAAAATCAGAGGCCAAGTAGGGTCTCTTTCGCTGACCTGGTTGGTTCAGGATAGACAGATTGGAATGAAAAGAAGCATGTGCTCGTAGAGGTAAGAGGGTGGCTGCTCAGGGCTGTTTGGGAAAGCTGGGCAGAGTAAGAAAGCAAACCCCGGCTGCGAGAGTCCCGCAGATGAGCCAGCACTGCGCATGATCAAGCGCTTAGCATGCTCGGTGAGCCAGACACACGTTAAGACCGCCCCACATGATAGTGGGTTTGTTCTCCCAGAGGTAGGTATCACTAAACACCTGTGAAGTGGCTGTCTTGTCTAAGGTGGCAGGGTTTGTGAAGTCGGGGCAGGGATCAGCCCGATGCTGGAGTCAGAACTCTGACTCTGATTGGTGGATTGCCTCTCCTAATTTATTTTGCCCTGATGCCTATGAAACTACGGGAAATGAAAAAAAAATTTTTTTTTTTGGAGTTACTGGGGGAAAAATAACAAATTAGGGTGCTGTAGCAGATACCTTTCTATGATCTTTGTTTTCCTAATACCCATTTTCCTCAATTTTGTGTGAAGATAATTTGTCTTTGGAAAGTTGTGCTGGATAGTTTTTTTTTTTTTTTTTTTTTTTTTTTCCAACTTGATACAAACCAGAGTCATTTAGAAAGAAGGGAAGTCAACTGAAACAAAAACCAAACCAAACCAAAGCAAAAAACACACAACAAATAACAATAAGACAAACAAACGTCTCCGTAAGATTAGCCTGTAGGTAAACCTATGGGTCATTTACTCCATGATTGATACTCAAGTGCCCAGCCCACTGCAGGCACTGTCACACCTGGGCAGGTGGTCTTCAGGTAAACAAAAATGCCAACTGAGCAAGCCAGGAAGAACAAGCCAGGAAGGGCAAGCCAGGAAGGGCAAGCCAGGAAGGGCAAGCCAGAAAGAGCAAGACAGGAAGCAGCACTCCTCCGTGGCCTCTGCGTCAGCTCCTGCCTCCAAGTTCCTCCCCTGCTTGGCTTCCTATATGCTGTTACACAGCGACTGGGATTCCTAAGCCAAATAAACCCTCTCCTCTCCAAGTATCTTTGCGTCATGGTCTTTATCACAGTAATAAAGAACTAACCAAGACAGAAACCACCTCTTAAACCCTCTGGTGGCCTGTTTTTGAGGCTGATCACAGAGACCCTTTAGACTTAAGCAATTACAATCCCACATCCTTTACCAGAAATTTGCTTGGAGATGGCATACAGCTGATGATATCTGAGCTCGACCCCAGGAACTTTCCAGAACAACTGAAAAGGTGCAAATGTCCATTGCCTCCATGCTGGATGATCTGCCTGAGAAAGAGGCCCGTGTGGGTCTTGGAGACGGAGGCTGGGTTCTTGGTAATCATCAAAGTAGATGGTGCTTGAAGCAGATTTACTCCTGGGCTTCGCATCTGAATGGACCAACAGGTTCTTTTTCTCTAGAAGTGGCGTTTGAGAGATCTGATTTGGATCAGAGCCAGGGCAGACTGGCTAGCGATGAGTAGACGGGTCATCAGAATGACCTGTGTTGTATGACCATTGAGTGTTCAAACATCTAGAATGACAATGTTCATCTCTTCTTTGGGACAGGCAGCCAACAAAGTGGAAGATGTAGCTGGGAAATGTAGCAAGTAGCCAGCAGGCAATAGTTATTGGTCACCTAGTGTGAATCAGGCTGTAAAGTACAGAAAATGACAACCAATATGACTCGGTCCTTCCTAGCTTGGAGTGCATTGACTACTGTAATGGGCCAATAAATAAAACGCGTCCAACGTGATATTAGAGCACAGTTAATATAATTTAATAGCTGAGAAAAAAATATAAATGCATTATAGCTGTTGCATCCGGAAGCACATATGCTAAGTTCAGCCTTAGAAATAGGAAATACTTAAATACTGTCCAAAAATAAAGGTTCCCAGAAACTCTCTGTCTTTGTCTTCCTAACCCATACACACTATCCTGGAAATTGAGCTTTTTTTTTCTGACGCTGGCAGAAGTCTTGATGTGAGCAGACACCCCTCCAATCCTCTCAGCAGCTACCCGCCAGGGAGGCCTTATTTCTCTATAAATCCCAGTGCCTGTTGTTAGAGTCAGTTATGAATGAGGAGTTCTGTAATTAACTTTAGAAAGCCAGTTGTTTTCATATTTTCAAGAGGTACATGTCTATATATTAAGTTAAAAAGCCAAAAAAAACCCAAAAAACAAAAAATTTTAGTGCTTTGTGCCTTCTTAAATGTTCCTTAGAGAGCATCGAGAAACACGTTTATGACTGCACGGGACTGAATGAAATGTCAAGTATGTTCCGGCTCTGGTTTTGATCTTGGGCTCCAGAGGAAGTTGAAGCGACAGAGGGGCAGAGAGCCCTTTAATTACAATCCACTGTCCCCAAGAACGCTTGATAGCTCTTCTAGTGAGTATTCCAGTTGGCAAGCATTTCAAAAGCTAAAGCCATAGCTGCGTTTATTCTACAAATGAAAGTCTATGCTAAGATTCTTCATGCCCCTGCTTCACCTAGGAGAGCAATGATAGCGGACAGAATCTCGCCCCAGAAAGATCCCCATGACAGGAAGGCTGTGACTGTGACTGCTGCCTGAGAGCCTGGACTGCAGTTGCCTCCTGAATAGAAATACTCTTCTTCATCATCTCAGCCTTGGGAGAATTCGCTGTCTGTAAGACACACAGTTTTCATCTGTGAAATGGGAACAAGAATGGGGCCACTGGGAGCACTCAATACTATGCTGACCATACATTGCACATATGCAGTAAGGAAGCAGCTAGGCACGCTAATTTTGAAGCAAATGCTGTTATTAGTTTGTCTGGTTTTTCAAGACAAGAGTTCTCTGTGTGGCTCTGGTTGTCCTTGGACTTGCTCTGTAGCCCAGGCCAGCCTCAGAGATCTACACATCTCTGCTGGGATGAAAGGCATGTACCACCATACCCCAGCAGCAAATGCAATGTTTTAAGATCAGACAAGAAATTGACTGTGGCTCAGTATGCAGGAAACGTTCTTGGCCACCTTTCCTTTTACTTATGCTTAGATTTTTTTTTTCTATTTTCAAACAAAATATTTATGAGCAAAGTAAGATATCTGGATTTCTGGTTTTAAAAGAGAAACATATGGGCTGAGGGTGGGGCCCCACAGCTTTAATCCCAGCCCTTTGGAGGCAGGGGCAGTCTGATCTCTATGGGTATGATACTAGCCTGGTCTACACAGCAAGTCCCAGACCAGTGAGACCTGCCAATCAATCAATCAATCAATCAATCAAATCAATCAACTAATGAATCAATCAATTTTAAAAAGATATGTTGTGTGCTGTCTCAGTGCTCCACCACTATGATAAATACTTGCGATAGACTAGAATGTCTATTTCAGCTCACAATTCAGTCCGTGAGTTAGAGAGGGCATCTTCTGTTTGGGGGCTCCTGATGAAGGTGCCAAGTGGCAGTGGAGAAGTAAAACTGCTCACTTCATGTCTACAAAGCACAGGAGAGTGAGGAGGACAGATCCCCCTGTAGGGCACACCCCAACAAACCCTAAGGAACTTTTTAAACAAATGGGTAGCAGGGGACACCTATGACTCAAACTATAGTTGGGTGGTGGCGGCTCATGCCTTTAATCCCAGGATTTGGGAGGCAGAGACAGGAGGATCTCTGAATTTGGGGCCAGCCTGGTCTACAGAGCTAGTTCTAGGACAGCCAGGGCTACACAGAGCAACCCTGTCTCAAAATGAAACAAAACAACAACAAAAGACTCGAACTATAGCATCTGTTTACCAGAAAGTGCCCTACTTTCTAACTAGCCCACTTTCAAAAAACAAAATTATTCAGAAGACACTGTAGCAAAATGTCAAGAAATGTTAGTGAGCAAATAGAGTCCATGATACAAAATGCACTCCTCAGCAGGGATGGTCAGACATAGCATTATTGAAATGGGACTTAGCTGGCTCATTACAACAGACATGGGTAATGAGAATTTATGTTGTAGAGGAAAAGAATTATTCAAGCCACGAAGAGGATTCTTTTTTATCCTTAATTATCTAATTCAAGAATGTGTTGACGTGATTTTTCTCCCATGGAGCACAGAACTGGCCCAGGGACAGATAGAGCCATTCATTTCCTCATGTCCATTGAGAGAATGGTCACAGCGACAATCTCGAGAGTTGGCAAGCAGCACTGTCAGACAGAAGGAATGTGTGTTGGCGGCACAGCCCAGTGAAAAGGATCAAATGTGTCCATCCCTGCGTGAGGCTGACCTCTATTTAGCAGCCGTGCTTCCAGTCCCCCTGCCTTAGGTTCCCAAATGCAGGTCTGCAAATGCTGGTTTGTAGGTCTGAGCCATTGGACACTGCTCTAAACAAGTTTTAACAGAGGTGTTTACTCTCCTTCAGAATTCTGCATGTATATTTGGCCCGGATATCTCAGTCTTTATAACCTAAAGTACTGTTTTGGTTTTCCTTCTAATGCTACCGACCACTCGAAAGGTCTAGATTTGTCCTACATTCTGGATGTCGTGGTTTATGCTGTCTTCAACATACTTTGCCAGCCCCTCACTGTGGCCAGTGTTTCATGCAGAAACCTTGTCAGTAAAAGCGACGGTATTAGGAAGTGGAAGATGATCAGGTTATGTGGCTGACGCTTTCACGGCTGAAATTAGTGTCTTCAGAGAATATCTGAGAATTGTACTTCAGGGAGCTGCTTTTGCTCTTTCTCTATCTGAGGACTTGGGAAGATGAAGAAAGTCAACGAACCAAAAGAGATCCTCATCGGTCACAGACTCTTTCAGCACCTTGATCTTCTCAAAACAAAGACAACTGATGTTTTTATCTAGCCACTCACCTATGGTATTTTATTATAGCAGTGCAAACATGCCAAGATCCTCCCAGCGTCCCCATCAACTGTGTAAAGGTCTCCGAGACTCAAGCAGATGTTCCTAGAATGGTCTCACTAGAGTCCTCGTGCACCCCACACTGCGCCACACCAATAAGCATACCAGGGTACCTTGTTGGTACTGAATTTGATTGGGTATATTGCTAAAGCTTATTGATACATTATACATAATACATATTTAACATGATGCACATGAGCCTCTGGGTATGAATGAACCTAAGCCACTGACCACAATGGGAAAGAGCTTACTTGATAATACTGGTGACCACCAGCTTTCTGTATGGTAGAGGCAAAGAGGAAAGGCATGTGGTGTGCATGGAGTTACACTGTGCATATCATTTGGGGGTAGTCTTTTATAGTCTACTCCACAACCTTTCCATAGCCTGCTCTGCAATGACGTGGCAGGACCTTCCCATTCCATAGCTAATCGTTGTCCTGTTCGTTATTTAATATCAGTACCAACTAAAATGCCCCTGCACCATTCAGAAGTTGACCTGAGGGTCTGGTGAGGCCAAGTTTCTTGCACTCGAACCCCCAGAAGTTACATTAAAGCTTCAGGCCCAGAGCAATGAGGTCCTAAGAGGTACTGCGGGGGCGGGGGAGTGTCCCTCAGAGGGTAGCGGCACTGCTAAGAATCTATCTGCAGAGATTAGTTTGTGCTCTGATTTCTTTATCAGAGTCATACATAGGCACACGTGTTTAAGGGCTAAACAGCCAGTTCCAAAACATTAGCCACTTGGAAGTCTTGTGGCTACTTCTGATATGAGAAGCCGCTAGTTCCCTGCTCCTTGGAAAGACACCCTGAGCTATGTTACTGGATTCTGTCAGCAACTAACAACTGGCTCCAGTCAGCAGTTACTCATCAGATACTTGCTGGATGGTTCAAATGCACACACCTAACTATATTCTGAAGGTCTCTATGGCAGACGTACCTACAATCCTAAAGCCACATGCATTGAATTGGTTATTTGTACCCAACTTTAATATGTTCCTAGAAAACATTAAAACTTAACACATTAATAATTTTAAAGGTAAGATGACCCTGAAGTGATTTGAATGACTGAGAAAACAATAAACAAAACCAAAAACCTGCTACTGGATTTTCCAAGTAGGGGGCTCAGCAGTTAAGAGCACTTGACTGCTCTTCCGGAGGTCCTGAGTTCAAATCCCAGCAAGCACATGGTGGCTCACAATCATCTGTAATGAGATCTGATGTCCTTTTATGGGGTGTCTGAAGACAGCTACAGTGCACTTAAATAAATAAATAAATAAATAAATAAATAAAATGTGGGGTATCTGAAGACAGCTACAGTGCACTTACATAAATAAATAAATAAATAAATAAATAAAATGTGGGGTGTCTGAAGACAGCTACAGTGCACATAAATAAATAAATAAATAAATAAATAAATAAATAAAATGTTTTGGCCGGAACGAGTGGGGCCAGAGCGAGAGGGGAAAAAAGAAAAAAAAAATTTCCAAGTAATTTCTTATCTGGTTGTTGGCAATTGAACTCAGTGAAGGCTAAGCACCTACTCTACCACTGAGCTACCCCTATCTGCTGCTGCCTTCTCCATGCCCTCTCCTCTGTCCTTCCCTCCATCCCTCATCTCTGATATGGCATCATGCCATATTGTCCAGGCTGGTCTTGAACTCCTAGCACAGTGTGTGTGTGTACAACCTCTCAAGTGTGATTCTCCATAACCACATCCAGCTCCGTTGAAATGGGATCTTTCTTTGACCTAACAACTCCTCAATGAGTTTAGATGGTCTGGTCATCAAGTCCAGGAATCCTCCTGCTTCAGCCTCTCCAGCGTTGGGATAAAAACCATGGTTTGGGGGGGAGGAGGGTTGTAAGTTTTTGTTTTAGTTTTTGTTTTGTTTTGTTTTGTTTTTGCTGGCCAGTGGTGGCGCAAGTCTTTAATCCCAGCTCTTGGGAGGCAGAGGCAGGTGGATTTCTGAGTTCGAGGCCAGCCTGGTCTACAGAGTGAGTCCAGGACAGCCAGGACTACACAGAGAAACCCTGTCTCGAAAAAACCAAAAAGAAAAAAAGTTTTCGTTTTAAATGAATATTTGCATGGTTCTGGGGATAAATTTCAGGTCTTTGTGTTTGCAAAGCAAGCACTTTATTGACTGACCATCAGTCAAGCCTTTTCAACTAGAACACCGTGAATGAACCTTCTGTGTGTAACGCTGTGAGCTCACTCTCATGGCCATGAACTCAGCTTTACTGGCTGGATGCTATGATTTTAGTGGGCTTGTTGATGCGGTCTGCCTTCTGCTTTCCTCGTGTTTCAACTATGATCCAAGAGGGGCAAAGCAGAAGAGAATTCATTTTTACTTCGATTACTTATTACATGGCTCTGACAAGATACACCCCGTTTTGTTTTGAATTCAAGCTCCAAGCTCGAAGAACTCTTCTTGTGTGTTTACTAAATCAGAAACCAGAAGAGTCATGAAGTATTCTTTCAGTGGCTAGGATAGGTTCTGCCCCTACTTCCATGATAAACTTTGGTCTTATAATGACAAGTTCCTAGCATAGAAAAGTCTTGGCAATGAAGTACAACACAATTTCCAGCCAAGGCATCACGGTGCATAGTGGTTCACAGAGGGGAGAGGAAAGTGTTGGGACACAGCTAGTAACCTAGCGGTGTGTTACACCCAGTTTTGAAATTTCAGCTTATTCATCTGTAAAGGACACTAACAACAGGTATTCATAAGATCCTTGGGCAGATGTGTAAAATAACAGATGCACTGCATCAGCTGTGTTGGGTGGGGCTAAGCTCCACAACTTAAGGTGCAGCTGAACCTTATTGGATCCCCATTCCAGCTTGCCTCCTCCTATCTATGACCCTTTGGACAGGCTACTCAATTTCTTCAAGGCCCAGCTCTATCATTGAAGCTGAGAAAATAACACCCGGCAATGTTATTTTTATTTATTTTGTTTTTCAGTTGTTAATCTTTTGGGAGGGCTATGGAAGCGCCTCGCCACTGAGCCACGCCCACAGTCCTGACATTATTTTGAAATACTGCAAGGGATAATATGGATTGCGTTCAAATAGTGTGAACTGTTATTAAAAGCTAGGAATTAGCCCCACTTTCAAGGTTCTCAGATGAAAAACGTACATATGATAAAGGCGGCTGGCTACCTGCCTATGACTTATAATGTTGGTTTATAAGAAGATCAACGTTTATAGCAGGTGGAGGAGAAAAATACATACCACAGGTCACCCTAGAACGTTAACGCAAAATCGTTATGTGCTTCTAGGCATAAAACAATGTAGAAAATAGAACGGGGGGACTCGGTGGAGATTTCCACCTGGAAGGACAATCGGCATCCACATATACCAGAGCTAACTAACCACAGAGGCACGGATGCTAAGTGGCAAATAAGAGACATAAAATAATAAGCTTTACTGGGGTTCCGAGGAGCAAAGGCTGGCTGGCTTGTGGGAGGTAAGTTCAAAGGAAAGGGTGGATGCCGAGCTGGTCCTTAGAGGGCAGGATTGGGAGGGGGGCACGCTGGAAGTCATCATTACAGAGGGTAAGAAAGCTCTGCCCTGTCTACCCCACCTGGCAGGAAAGACGCATACTGGGTGTCTGAAGACACTACCTTTGGTTTTGGCAAGAGAATGGCTCTAAGATTTCTAGCTTCAAGACCTCACAGGAAGCCGGAAGAAGATCATCACTAGCAACAGCAAGCAGCTATTTTTTTTTCCCCATCTCAATGGTGAAAAAAAAAATACGTATTTTCTAGATATGTATGGGAGAAAAGCCATGATGTCTGTTCCAAATAAGGTCCAGGAGAATCCACGCCCGTGGGAAACAAAGTTAACCCCACAGCGGACAGCAGCTGAGGCTGTTGGCTGCCGAGCTTGTGTTGAGTCTCCTGAGCTGTGCGCAGAGCTCTCAGTACAAGAATACTTGGGACTCCAGCCTCGTCTCTCCTTTTTGCTCCAGGCCCTTATGACGAATGAATATCTCTACCTGGGTGACTCAGTGTCACGGTGCTCCTTCCTCCCAGTCCTGTCTCGTGGGACTCATGGCTGCCTAACCCAGAAGCCCACAAACCCCGCTCTTTCTATTTCTGCAGGAGACTGTTCATTTTTTTTCCCCAGTCTGGTCTTCCTTCCTCTAATCTTGCCATCCTCCAGACTACTGCTACAAAGACAATCCCCAGCAGATAAAATCTGAAACTCCTTTCACCCAGCACCAAGGGGCATTATTACCTGGCCCCAGCCCTCCAGCCTCTGAGCTGCTATTACTCTGCCTTGAGATGTACATTTGGCAACGTCTAATTTCCAGAGCGGTCCTTGACACTCCTCCCCTGCTTTGGGGTCACCGTGCTGACAACTGATAACGTGTTCACCTCTAGCATAAATGACTATCTCAACGCTCACTTTGTACTGTCCTGCGTGCTGAGACTCTCTCCTGTCTCTGTGCCTCAGATGTCGCAAACAGGTGGAAGCGTTTATCTTGGTGTCTTCTCTGTAAGCACACGGAGGCCACATGCAGTAACATATGTTTGCCTTTTTATCACATATGTATGTAGAGGACATACATACTTTGTTAAGTATGACTATACATCAAGATGAAAGCAGTATCATTTGGTTAGAGCCAGCAAGTTGGGAGAAGTCTCCTACAAACATCAGTGTATAGGGGTAGGGAGGACACACATGTGGGGGTGTCGTCCGTCACTCCGTCCATTCTTTGACTCTGCTGAAACATTTGTTCTCACACATGTTGTGCATGTTGTAATGGGACAAGGAAGGAAAACATTGTGTGCTTTTATTTTGTTTTGTTTCTGTGACAGGCTCTTTACAGCCCAGGCTATTCTTAATCTCACATGTAACCTGTGCTGGCTTTGAAATCATTACATAGCCCAGCCCTTGAATCCATGGTGATCTTTCTGACTTAGACTCATGAGGCATGAGACACCTCCTTTGTTAATCTCTTCTGCCAGTCCCGAATTTACAGGTTTTGAACTATCCTTAGTTGGTACTTAATTTTATCAAGATTATTTCCATTCTCCTTGAACTCCCAAAACAAGAAGCAAAGAAACTGACAAATATTTAGAGCCAGCAAAGGCAACAGGGATTCACCTAACTGAACTCGGAGGACTGCAAGTCATGATGTGGCTACCGGAAGCAGATTTGGAGGACTCCAAGACCAGACGGGACTACCGGAAGTGGCTCTCTTTTCAGCCATTCCTTGAGAACGAAGGTGATGCACGGCACAGACTCGTGCCTGAAATAATAATCTTCAAATTTTGAATATTTGACTAATGTAATCATTTACTTTCCCTGAGAATTAACAGAAACCATCTGCTTAAAGATAAAGCTGAGCTCTGCAGTTGTTTGAGAAAAAAACATATTCGTTTGACGTGCCGCCGTCAGCATAAAAATGTCAGATTGAGGAAGCCTGTGAGACATAGATTTTTAAAAAAAAAATAATTAAACCCAATCACATCCATTAATTTAAAAATGCTGTGTGTTCATGTCTCTATTTCCTTACTTATTGGCACCACCTTGCTAATACGCACGGATCCTTCAGTTTTAACTTGCAGTGCCTTAAATAGCTATCTATAATTGTACAGCGGTTCTGATCACACACCAGGATGCTGAGGTGATGGTGAAAAAAAAAAGATAGAAAAACGAATGTCCACTCTGAATGACACGGCTACCTCTGGGTCTGATGCCTGTGTGTAATAGAGCCATTCTCTTTTCTTAGCAAACAGGAAGATGATTACAACACTGCACACAGACTTCCTTTGAACTGGCCTTGTCTCAGGCTCTGGGTGATGCTAACCACAGCTCTGCTGGCTGATGGGGAGAGACCCAGGGCAAACAGGAGGCTTTTGTTACACAGAAGCCTGAAGACCAAGAAGCCAACGTCTCTGGACAGTTGTAAATATTGATCCACCTGCAAAGAATGAAGTTCTCATCTCTGTATGACAGCAAATAATCAGAGGGAAAGGAGACCCTAGCAGAGAGTGGCACGCATGTGTGAGCCTGTGGCTGGAGTGGGCTCTTCTTTGTGTGTGGCCCAAGGGAGGAGCAGATGTTCATCTGGCCATCTCCCTCTGAAAAGGAGCCAGTGGACTGTCGGCTTTCAAATGGGTCCTGTCTACAGCCAGCTAATTTCATAAGCAGACACCAAGTACTTACCAACTAACTGCAAGAGAAAGTTTGAATTCACAAATCAACTGGTGGCAGATCCACACAAACCTAGTCGTCTCCCTCTCCCTTTCTCTCTGTCTCCCTATGTCACATAGAAACTAGAACAAAACAAAACTCCTCAAACCAAAAATCCTTAAGCCAACAAACCAACCAAAACAAACAAGCCTACAAAGAAAGCCACAGCTCTCTGTTGGCTGTTCACTCATAATTGTACTTTCCAGGAAGCGACTTAATATCATTATGTCTGCTTCTGTATTGTAGGGAAAAATCAAGATAGTCTATAGAAGTACTGAGTACAGAGCCTGTCACTGAGTGCAGAGTACTGGGTACTGTGTACAGAGTACTGAATACAGAGCACTGAGTACAGAGTACTGAGTACCGGCTTGTTCATTTTACTCTCCCTTCCTGCCTGTCAGGTCCAATAATCACCAGTAGGGGGCCCCACCTAGGAGAAGGCATCATTTCTTTAAATTCTTTTTTTTTTTTTTTTAAATAACATGTTGGGGTTTTGCCTGTACGTCTGTATGAGGGTGTCAGATACTCTGGAATTAAAGTTACAAATGGTTGTGAACTGCCATATGGGTGCTGGAAATTGAACCTAGGCTGAACCTAGGCCCTCTGAAAGAGCAGTAGTACTTTTTACTTTATTTTATATAGTATTATTCATTTACTATGTATCCAGTATTCTGCCTGCATGTGTACCTGCAGCCCAGAAGAGGGCAGCAAATCCCATTACAGATGGTTGTGAGCCACCATGTAGTTGCCAGGAATTGAACTCAGGACCTCTGGAAGAGCAGCCAGGTGCTCTTAACCACTGAGCCATCTCTCCAGCCCTTAATCTCTCTTCATTTGAGAAGGACTGGGGGGTGGGGTGGTTAGGAGTCAGTCTCAGGAAGCTGTGAACAGCAGGAGCAAGTAGCCCCTGCATGGGGAATGTACATACAGACTCTGTTTTCAGTTTCGGCAAACACAGCAAATTTTTGAGAAACAGCGAACCCGGCTCCTTGAGTACAAGTATTTTTATGTCACCTCAGTCTTTTTTAAGCATTTATTTATTTTCTGTGTGTATGTATGCAGTTGCATGCGTGCAGGGGACAGAGAATAACTTACAGGAGCTGTTCTTCCACCATGTGGGGCCCAAGCATCCCTCAGGCTTGGAGGCAAATGCTTTTGCCTGTGGAACCATCTGTGGCCCCAGGGTAGGGTAGGACGCTGCCATTTATTTTGATTACTATAAAACATTAAGGTGGTCATGTCCACAAGCCTGGGCAGTCAAAGGTTCAGGATGGTGGCGCATGGTTCTTACTGGATAAGCATATGAACAGAAAAGGGTAACAAGAAAAAAATAAGCTGTAATTTCAAAGTGGAAACTTTTAGAATTAAGGGAAAGCCTATAACAAAAATGTCCAAAATAGTAACCAGAGACTATTTTCAAGAGAACTAAGGAAGTTTCCCTAATTATCTTGTAAAATGGGGATCTAGAATAGGAGGCTGATAAGTTCCAAAGGTGGGAGATGGCTCCACCCACACCCCAACTCTAACAGTTCATAAGCTACACACAATGAGAATCAGAAACCCTCAGGGATGGAAAAGCTTCAATGAGGACAGGAGGAGGGGAGGGGGAGGGGGAGGAGAGGGAGAGGAGGAGAGAGGGAGGGGGAGGGGGAGGGAGGGGGGAGAGGAAGAGGAGAGGTTCGATGAAGAAGGTTTGCAATTGGGAGACTCATCACAAAGACTGGTCCTGTTCTGTAGCAGAAGATGTTCACCTTCAATCCAGCAGGGAATGCTGGGAGGGAGGACCCTCCTGGAAAGCTGAGGGAGGTGGAGGAGCCCTGCCTAGCATCTGTATCAGCCACACCAACCCCGGTGACCAATGGGGTGAAAGGGGGCATGCCAGACTGTCCTAACATTGTTTACTGTCATTTCATATCCGTGAACTCATGATGCAGACCAGGCTGGTTTTGAACTTACAGAGCTCTGCCTGCCTCTGCTCTCGGAATGCGGAATGCGGGGATGAAAGGTGAGCCAATCGAAACACATCATTTTGTTTCTTATTCCTATCTCTAAAGTTTAAAATCTTTCACATGTCCCGTGTCCCACACAGGATTTTCCTGTAAGTGGCACAAAGGCCATTATCCTGCTGTTTCTTCATGTTTCAACAGAGAAAAGAAGGCAGGGTTCCCTCGGAAAATGTTTCCACTAGAACTTTTCACAGCCTACTACAGAAATTTAAAACGTAACAAATGGGTATTTGTAAGCTCTAACGCATTCTAAACATCCTAGCAGTAAGAAATAAAGGTAGCATTAAGAGGGACAGCCTCTAAGAGCTGCCCCCCAGGCCCCCCCTGGAATGGTAATTAATTCTGCACAGCATTTTCTTCTTGTGCTACCTGGTTGCTTAGCAGTAGCAGGAACCCCCCTCCTAACAGCAGCACATAGAAACCTTCTATTATTCCGAGGGCCCGGAGAGTAGAAAGAATTACACCTTTCACGATTTAATCACCAAATCTGATTTCTTTATAAACAGCCTGGGGTTAGGTCTGTAATATTACAGTGTCTCTAAATTCCACTCGAAGGTAAGCAAACATTTACCATCCCACTCAGTGGCTGAATACAATAATATTCCTTTCTGTGGTTTGCACACAAAGCGCTATTGATTATGTTCAAGTGGCCACTAACAAGGCTGCCTTAAGCAATCGCTTGCAGAAAGCACCAAACTGAGGTTTTCTAACCCAGGCAAAGACAAAAGGCTACACGCCTCATGACATCCCTCCCCAACTTGGCCCAGGTTGAAGTCTTACAAGGCAGTAAAGATCCTGGAAAGATCTAGTGCCTTCCTTCTCCCCAGCTACATCACAGTGATGCTTGGCTTTGCTCTTTCTGAGAAAAACAAACAAACAAACAAGCAAACAAAAAACCCAAAACAACAAAAAAAAACCATAGCAGCAAAAAAAGTCCCAACAAACAAAAACATGCCCCACAGTCACTATGCCAATAATAACTAAAACCCCTATGGGGCTCAGGTATTATACATATGATGGTATTTGCCATCTTTACGGTACCCCTGGAAGAAGTTATGGTTACTATTCCCCCCTGTAGGAGCAGTTTCTACAGTCTGCCTGGGATCACTTAGCTAGCCTGAGTGTCATGGCCAGGATCATATAAGCTCTGTGCTCTGACTCAGTGGGAGTGTGGAGGAAGGTCTTAGGAAGCTTTCATCAAGCGACTGGATGACTGAGTGCTATAGCTGGCCAAGATGTAGTCTTCATTTTTCAATATAAATAGACCTGTCTTTTAGGCTTCAAAGGAAGATGAAAATGCACAACGCAGAAAGCTGCATTTTGTAAACTTGAATGCTCTTCACAAATGCCCTGTCGCTAAGGTCACAGATCCAAGAATCTACTGCATGCCAGATGTCCTATCTAGAATGTGTCTTCAGAGGGCTTATTACAGTTTGCTGTTACATTTCTACCAGGGCGACTGGCCAGGGGCTACTCGGCAACAGGAAGACGCCGCCCTATGCCAAGCTTCGGGGAGGGTTTGAGGTAAACCCGTACTAAAGGCAGCTGCTTTTAAAATGTAGTTTATTTGACAGCTACATATATTGGGTTGACCTTTGTGTAGGCTGGCTGGGAACAGCTCTGGTGAGGAGTAGGGAGGGCTATTGATTAGATGGATGAATGACGTCAGGCTAACTGAACTGCTCACATCGACTGGGTGAATCCACTGGAAATCCTATGTAATTCTATGTAATTCAGACAATCCGTGCTTCTGACCTGTGCTGGAGCAGCAGGTAGCTCCACATTGCCCCCCTCCCCCTTCTGCCAATGCTCTATGCTAAAGGCATTGCCCCTCTCCCCTCCCCCTTCCTTCTGCCAATGCCCTATGGCAAGGAAGCCACTTGAAGGATTCCTTTGGAGGCAGGGGAGCCGGATCCACCTTCGGTTCATCTGATGGTGCACAATCCAGTGAACCAGGAATTATTATGATACCGGGGGTTCTGTGGGAGTTACCGAAATCAAAATTTTAGGTTTCATGGTTGTTTTATGTCACCATGCCAAATTTCTCTCTCTCCATGGGGAAGTTTCTAAAGCCCACACTAAGCTTCCTGGCTCCAAACCACCACAGTTTTTCTTTTCAATCAAAAAATGAACAGCTTTGACACTTTAAAATAATAAAACTGTCACATTCAGGGTTTGATTAGACTGTTCTAATAGCATGCTGGAGTCATTAAAACCAGCTCTATACACTCAAGCTGCAGGGAACAAATGTGTGTTGAGCAGTGTTTAAGAACACCAACTGCACATCTTCATAAGGAAACAATGTTAAATCACGTCAATAACCGAGCCGCATCTTAGGTGGATTATGCTTACTTTTAGGAGAAAAAAAAAACCCTCAAGATACCCTGTGGCATATCTACATCACCATGATTTGTAATACGCAAAAAGCACTTTGTAATTATTATTATTATTATTATTATTATTATTATTATTATTATTATTATTATTTGTCCAGTATTACCATTAAGGGAGAAAAGAGAAAAGCGTTCAATAAGTTTGTTAATGGTTTAGAACAAAAATGCCAGGTTAATTAAAACAACTACAGCAAAAAAGGTACAATGTTTCCTAAGATTTACTGCCATTTTATTGAAGGACAAACCTTCTTTAAAATCCCAGCTGTTAGACTGCCTGAGGAAAATTCCGAGGTTGTAGTGGAAAGAGCCGTTAAGGTCTCCAACAGGACTCTGCTTGCCTGCATCTCTGGCTGGCTTTACCCTGGGCTGGCAGATGCCAGCCCTAAGTGGGTGCTGGACAGACCACAGACTCACCAGGACCAGCCTGCTTGTTGCCTTCGGGTAACTAAGCTACAAAGCCACACTGTTGTAAAAGTCGGCTCACAGAAAGTAATAAAGTGCTCTTTCTCTTGGGCTTTTATGATCTTATTTTCTTTTAAATAGCTTCATGCTCCTCCAAAGAGCTGAAATATATGGCGGGCAACAGTAAAAATGTCAGCCGAGGGTTGCTTTACTGAGAAAGCAAAAGACATTGCTGGGGTGGTTGAATCTATTGAATTGCTTGCTTTATAGTCAATCAGATAGCTAGCAAGCGGACATTTTTGTAAAAGGACACTTAACCCAATGCAGCCATTGCGTGATTGGCTATTGATTAGTTTCATCTAGAAGTCTTAGCTTTTAGCTTGCAGCTTTGAGTGGAAATTTTTGTAGAAAAATAAGAATTTGGGAGTACTAAAGAATTTGCAAAAGGCCTGGGGCAAAATGCCCCCCCCCCAACTGTAAAGCCAACCCCCCCCAAACAAGCTTAAAAAAGCAAAGGACAAAGATTTGGGGCCCACCAGGATCTCTCTCTTCCCTGTTCTTATTTCTGCTTACTACCAACTGTTCTTTTTTCAAACTGTTTCCTGGTGGGTTTTAGGAAGCAGCAACATACCCACTTGAACTGTGAGAGACCGTGAGATCTGAAGAATGTCTTTCTTGTGAACCGATTTAACTGCACTTTTATAATTAACATGGACCAAATTAAACTCGCTCAAGTCTTTCCGTGCTGAGGGAGCCATCCTGGCCTCATCATTAAGCACAGGTGACTGACTTACTTGTTGGCTCTGGTGTGGATTCTACCCAACACAACAGGTTCCACAGTAGGGGACATCACATTAGATGGACAGGTGAAGCCTGTCGCCCTGTGCTGAAGGGCTTTCTTCCTCTATGCCATCCACAATCACAGGCAACAGCATCTCACAAAATTAGTGTCTAACCAACGATTTTTTTTAGTTTATTTTTTATTTCTTGTGTGTTGGTAGCTTGCATGCATTTTTTTTTTTTTTTAATGTCTATATGAAGAAGGCGTCAGATCCTTTGGATCTGGAGTTACACAGTTGTGAGCTGCCATATGGGTGCTGGAAATTGAACTCAGTCCCCTGGAATAGCAGCCAGTACTCTTAACTCCTGAGCAGTCTCTCTAGTACCCCCACCCCGAAACAATTCTTAATATACCAGAAAAGAAAGAAAGAACCGGAGACTAACTCTTAACAATCAAAATGGAGAATTAAAATTCCAAATCCAGTTAAATGGACTACCTTTTGACTTTTCGGGTATGTGTGGTCTCTGAAATGTGTATTCAAATTTACACTCTTTCTATTGTTCGAGACTGTTTGTTAACGTGGAAACAATGCCAGAGGAAAAAAGGGCAAAGGAGACACAAACAGGAAAGAGCAAAGAGGCAGGAAGGGGGCGTGGTCAATTTCTATTAAGGGCTAGTGTCCAGAACTTCTGTATGTTACTCGGACTAGGCAAAAGGTACTTTCACACCTTATCATGGCTCAAGCCAGTATCTCCAACTCTGAAGGTCATCTCACACGTGGGCACCACTATTCTTAAGGAAGCCCACACAAGTATAGATGCATATCTGAGTCAAGAAGAATGCCCCCATTGTGGCAGGCCAGCCCTATCTGCACACAAGAGGCTCTGATAATAGTAACAGTACTGCTAACACTGACTAGTAATATAAAAATAGTAGAACTCCATCCTGAAAAAGAACAAAGAAGTGGTCCAGGGTTTGAGGTGCCTGAAATCATAAATCTCTGAAGACGGGTTATATCCGTCCTACATCCTGGAGGCATTTGTCACCTCGCTGACAAGATCAAAATGAGATAAGCCCCAGAAACTCTTTGAAGCTATTAGAAAGCTGATGTTAGGGAAGAGGCTAGCGTTAGACTATCAAACATCCTTCCGAAGCTCGTTAATAACCAACTGTCACCTGCCTCAGTAGACTGGTGGGACCATATAGCCGTCAGTAAGCCAGTCCCTTCTTTCCTTGTGTTATATGTATTGCTAGGAAAAGATCCATTTAAAGCATCCACAATAGAAGTAACATCGGCCAGGCATTACCCTTAAGAACCAACCTTTCCACTCCCAGTCACTTCTCTGAACTTTGTCCCACCAAATGTTCCCACTACTCCACCCAAGTTTTTCTTCTGAATACTTTTTTTCCTATTTTAGTTTTAAAAATTATATATAGTCTGTAGCTGTCTTCAGACACACCAGAAGAGGGCATCAGGTCCCATTACAGATGGTTGTGAGCCACCATGTGGTTGTGAGAATTGAACTCAGGACCTCTGGAACAGCAGTCAGTGCTCTTAACCGCTGAGCCATTTCTCCAGCTCTTTCCTACTTATGACTTTTATTTAACGTATGACTATTAGAGCAGTAGTAGAATGACCAGTCTGTAGGAGGGTAACTCTACTCTGCCTACGAATTAATGAAGTATTTTGTTTTAAATTTCTAAACCACAGGTTCAGAAGGTAACACATTTTTAATTATAGAGTAAAATACATGCTACAAATTCTCAAGTGTAATTTATCAAAGTATAAATGAGATTTGTACAACTTTCCATTCAGAACGTTTTTGGTACTAATGACCCAGGTCTTAAGTACAGTATCTATGATGCACTTGTGTACAGTACTGATAAAAGGCCAGTTCAATCAAAAGCCATGATACTATTTAGTCATAAGGTATTGCTTAATTGCAAACCACCTACCCATAATTCCACACTTTAGAACCTGAAGCAGGGGAATCTCAAGTTTTAGGACAACTTGGGGCTACTGAATGATAACCTGTCTTACAAAAAAACAAAAACAAACAAAAAAACAAAAAACAAAAAAAAACCACAGTAAATCACAGTCAGTGTAGCCTTTAAAGATATACTGGGAAAAATGTAACTTATTTGCTAATCAAAAGATTAAGAAAAAATTAAGGCACATGCATATGTTAATATGGTGATACAGAGAGGGAAAGACTAAGATGGAGACAGAAAACTCCTAGAGACCATGTGAAGAGACAAGGAATTCAATTTGAGGTCAATAACATGTCAGTGCTTAAAAAGAGTAACACTATATATAGTAGACACACACACACACACACACACACACATATATATGTGTGTGTATGTATATGTGTGTGTGTATTTGTGTATGTGTGTATATATACATATATATGTGTGTGTGTATGTGTGTATGTATATGTGTGTATATGTGTGTATGTGTGTGTATGTGTGTATGTGTATGTATGTATGTGTATGTATGTGTGTGTATGTGTGTGTGTGTATGTGTATGTGTATGTGTATGTGTATGTGTATGTGTATGTGTATGTGTGTGTGTGTATAATAGAAGGTTTTTAAAAGATTGGAATGTACTTGAAATTGGCTGATAAGGTGTTAAGAATGGTGAATTCTGAAAGAAAGCACTCTGGGAAACAGCTTATAAACAAGAATTAGGGAGGTAGCCTGGTGGTAAGCATCTTTAATACCACACCCAGGAAGCAAGAGGCGGGTGTTTCTCTGTGGGTACACGGCCAGCCTCGTCTACACAGACTTCTAGTCCAGTCAGGGATATCCAGTGAGACCCTGTCTCAAAAATAAACCAACAAAGATTCAGGAGCTGGATGGTTCAGTGGTTAAGAGCTCTGTCTGCTCTTCCAGAGGTCCTGGTTTTGGGTCTCAGCACCCACACGACAGCTCACAGCCATCTGTAACTCTAGTCCCAGGGGATCCAATGACCTCTTCTGACCTCAGTAGACACCAGACACACTTGGTGCTTATGCATTCAGACAAACACTCATACACATAAAAATAGACAAATCTGTAAAATAAGACTTAGATCTAGCCATTCGTGAGAAATAGATCCATGAATGAGTCAGCGTAAGAAAACAAAGATGGCTCAGTGGTTAAGAGCACTGGCTGCCCTTCCAGAGGTCCTGAGTTCAATTCCCAGCAACCACATGGTGGCTCACAACCATCTATAATGGGTTCTGTTGCCCTCTTTTGGTGTGTTTGAAGACAGTGACAGTGTACTCACATACATAAAATAAATAAGTAAATCTTAAAAAAAAAAAAGAAAAGAAAAAGAAAAATGTGAGTTTTCAGGGACAAATACACAGGGAACTGCCAGAACAGGGGAAAGACTTAAGGGTATAAATAAAATGTAAATATTACTTTCTAATATGGAGAAGACGTTATGAAGACTGGTCTTAATATCTTAATTACCGTAAAAAAAGAGAAAATTATATGCAGGTAGAATACACTTGGCAACATAATTTGAGAGACATCACTGGCCAGAAACACTGGATGGCCGACAGAGACAGCGTGTACTAAAGTCTTAGCAGATGTAATAAAAACATTTAAACTATAACCAGGACAATTCCGTGATTTTGGACTCTGTGGCTACCTGGTGGCCACAACTTGCTTACTAATGCAGGCCGAGTAAGAGGAGCAGTTCTTCTCCATCTATGTAAGTGCTGCAGGTGGTTTTGTTTTTTGTTTTAAGTCCAATTTGTTTTCACATTTATTTGCAAAATAAATGGACACAGAGAAAGCTGGACAGTTGCTTGATATTTAAACAGACTGAGAAGAACTTTAATATTGTTATGGGAGCCAAGACATTTTTTAGGATTTAAAAGGTGCTATTAATGATTATTAATTAGGGTGGCACAAATGTTTGATGCTGGTCACCCCAAACAATTAGCAGTCTCCAGCTCCTCCCTCTCCCCCTCTTTTTTTGATAGACAGGGTCTCCCTATGCAATCCTGGCTGGCCAGGAATTCCATAGATAGAACGGGCTGGCCTCACATTCACAGAGATCCACCTGCCTCTGCTTCCTGAATGCTGAGATGAAAGACGTGCACCGCTAAATACAGTCTAGCAATGTCTAAAGTGAAATGATATTTAAAAAATTGACTTATAAGTCATATCTTTTCCGTGATTAAATCTCTCTTTTTAAAGCAGTATTGAGATCTTTCTTGGGGGTCATATTTTAAAATCTACAAATACTTACACTTCCCAAGTGTACTTCAAGTAGACTTTACCAGTATACTAATGTGTATTTGGAAGACTTGTAGAAGGATTTAGGTTTGGGGATTTTTTTGAGGGACAGGGGGAGGGTGTCTCAATTATTTGTATTATTCCAAAGTTTCTAGTGGAACGTAAAAAAATGAAAAGGCTATATTAACTACTGTGTAACGATGTGCAGGGTCCAACTGCTCTAGTCATAGACAGCAATAATTCAATTATCACACAGAGGATTAACGTACATTTAACTTGCCTAATTAACTTATATTCATAATTGGGCAAGAACACTAACCACTGGGAAGTAGTGGTGCATGGCTTGAATCCCAGCACTCAGGAGGCAGAGGCACAAGATCTCTGAGTTCAAGGCCAGTATGGTTTACAGAGAGCGCTCCAGGACAACCAGGACTACACCGAGAAACCCTGTCTCAAAAACTAACTAACTAACTAACCAACCAACCAACCAACCAACCAACCTTTATTCACAAACACCACTTCAATACAGTCAGACAGCAATACAAACATTCTATGTTAACTGGGGATCCCCTATTCACAGAACTCAGCTGCTGCCTTCTGTGGAGCAGACCTCTTGTGGAGGGAGCCCTGAGCCTGGACACAGGTTTGTAAAGGCCCTTGAAGCACAGACCTTAGTCCAGCTCGTTAATCCCACCTTGGAGCAATGCAAGGGCAACTGTAGGGAAGGCAAGGTCTGGGGCAGGGGTCACATGACCCCGGGGACTGATCTAAGTGCTGCTCTAGAGTGGTAGTTGTGGGGATGGGGCAGTAAGGAAGGAGCATGGGAAGCAACTGTTCACTTCACTCCTCTGTCCCAAGCTGGCATCTTTTCAAAGGCTGAAAGGAGAATGAGCAAGCATTCAATAAAGTAGTGTGGTATAAATGCTATGTGTGCATAGGACACATGGCCAGGAAAGATAAGCAGTGTGTGTGTGTGTCTGTGTGAATCTGTGTGCACAAGTGTGTGTGTATCTATGTGTGTGAGTTTGTTCATGTGTGCGTGTGTCTGAGTGTGTGTATGCATGTGTGTGCAAATGTGTTGTGTGTGTATGCACGTGTGCATGTATACATATGGTACAAGTGTGTGTGAGAAAGTGTGAGTGTGTATGTATGCATGTGTGTGAGTCGGTGTTTGTGAGTGTGTGTATGTGTGTATGCATCTGTGTGCAAGTATATGTATGTGTGCGTGCATGCATGTGTGTGTATGTGTGTGTGTACATTAAATCAGGTCCTCATGCTTGCATTTTACCAAATGAACTGTCTCCCCAGCCATGTTTTTTGTTTTGTGTAGCCCAGGCTAGCTTAAAACTTGCTATGTAACTGAGGATGACTTGAACTCCTGACTTCAAACTCCCAAGCATGTAATTATATGATCAGTATTCCCCCCCCCCCGTATATTATTTTAATAGTTAAGTAAAACCAGAAAGAAAAAACACCCCTTAATCCTGTTTGCACAGACACTGCCATAGATAAGTACATAAACACAATAGTATATACACATTACTGTCTTCCCACAAAGAATAATCACTTTTGGGACCTTCTCCTTCCACTTGAATATATCCTGTGTATTTTTCCATCTGTATTTTTGCTTCTTAGGAGGTACATACTTTTCCTACCTTATGGACATACCAGCATTTTGTCTTGGCTTTTACTGTCTAGAAGAGCTGTCTGCTAGCCTTTCCCATAAGTCACATTAAATGAGACATTAAAACAATTCAGGTACAAAGTGAGCTCAGTAAGAGACCAGATATAGAGCTAATAAGGGATCATCTTTAATTTTAAAAACAAAATTCCAAACCTCTTATTGCTCCTAGATTTGCAGTTTTATTTTTTTAAATTTATGTAAATAATTTAATTATATTTTAATATAGTAGATACATTCAAGATGGATTTGCAGTTTTAAAGGAAGCCAAGTTCCTTGGTAAAAAGCGGACACTTCTGGGCATGCTTTGTTTGGAAAAGGTCATTTCTAGCTCAACAGTGCCCCCTAGTGCTTCTTTTCTTCCTGTTGGCTCAGGGAGGAGTTATTCGTCACTGGACTCATTAACTCAGGTTTTAGATCACGGCACACTTATGGCCCAGCTGTGCTGATTAAGGAAACTGATTGCACTGCTCTGTGGTCTTGGAGAAAAAGCAAGGCACAGACTAAAAATCAAAAGCAGTCATTTAACAGTTTTTTTTTTTTAAACCTGACCTGTGCAATTAAACCTGACCCTTCAAACAAGACAAATTAACTCCATTGTGGTGACACAGTCCCTGGGATAGATGGGTCAATCATGGGGACAGGAGCTCTTCAAGGCTGACATTGAGTGGGACGATATTTGCCAGGTCTGCTGGCCGGTACGCCTGGAAGCTAAAAGGCAGACTCTGAAACCGGAGATCATCACAAGCACTGTGTGTCCCAGGGCATTCCTTTCGTGAATCAATTGCAATCAATGTCCAGTGTGGTGTTTGGTGGCACCGTGGTAATGGAGAATTGCAGCAAAGCTGGTCTCAGCCTCATGAGCTCATGGAGACGCCTGGGTGACAGTGTCCTCTCACCTGACTAACCTCACTGGTTCCGATAGTCCATTCCCCTTTCTTGAGCCATATATGACTTATGTTTTACTATGCATTGTTAAACATCAGACTCCATGCTTAAATGACTGTTTTCCAAGTGGGTCATGAAGTGACTTTGTGATAAAGTTCACAGGGGTCCTAAGGAGTTGAAGAGCTTTGGCCTCGGTTTTAAATAAATCCCACATGGCAGCTCAGCAGACAAGACCCATCTCTGACTTCCACAATTGTGGACTGTGTGATCTGCTGAGTGCTGTCTCTCTGAAGCATCCGGCTTATTCATAATTATGTAAATCCTTAAGAAAGTTCCTTTACGTTTATTCAGTGTTCAAATTATTAATTTCTTTAATCTAGGAGATTATTTTCATGAATATGTTGATATCAATAATAATGAAATTTAATTTTTTAAAAAAAGATTTATATTTATTTAATGTATATGAGCACACTGTTGCTGTCTTCAGACACACCAGAAGAAGGCGTTGGATCCTCTTTCAGATGGTTGTGAGCCACCATGTGGTTGCTGGGAATTGAACTCAGGACCTTTGGTAGTGCTCTTAACCACTGACAGAGCCATCTCTCCAGCCTCCGTCTGCAGTTTTATTTAATATGAAATAGTTTGGATGAATTTAATTTTGATCCTAAAAGTTGTCTTAGCAAGTATGAGACCTTTTAGGATCCTAGATTTTAATCACACAGATTTTCTTCTCCCAAATTGCCCTCCAAATTCTACTTTCGTCTAGCCACTGAGAGAGCGACATGGGCTCCTCTTCTGCAGCATTCCTATGTAATATCAGGATGAGAAGAAAGTTCATGTATTTTGGCCTCCTCCATATTGTATTATAGATTGGGATGATTCTCAAGCTAAAACAAAAGCCAAACCAGGAAGCACTCTCCAGCTGAGTGGCATCCCAAGCATGCTAAAAGCTATTTTCTGAAGGACGAATTTGAAGAATAAAATTACAGGTTATTTTCTCCTCTAAGAGAATACATAAAAGCTAAAAGACAACAGAAGGAGAAAAAAGAAGATAAAAAAGTACGATAAAGATAAAAAAAGAAAAAAAGTAGCTTATATTATATAGTTGATTAAAAATAAATTCCTTGAAACTAGAAGGGAAGCCGCTGCACACTTGTCAAACAGTTGTCATGAAACCAAAGGCCGGCAGACACCGGCGTCAGTCTGTAGCCAGTCCTGGTACTGGCCTCCTTGGAAGCAGCAAGTGAGTTCACTGGTTAAAGGCTTTGGGTTCAACGGCTTCAAGATCCACATCACCGGCTGGGAGCTTGTGTTTGCTTTTTACAGTATTGTGTTGTATGAATCCTACCAGGACCTCACGTGTCCTGTGCCCTTAGATACTAATGGAAACATTCAGCCTGGTGGATCTCAGTCCTCCTTGGACATCAGAACACTCCCGTGCTAAGGAAGGCCCATCATTCCCCTTCCCAGAGTGACTGGGAGGTAAGCACTGTCCCCCACACAGCCAAACCCTGAAGGGAGGACTTTACCTTCCTTTCCCTGTTCCTCCTACCCACGACCTGGTCATGTGACATGATGGACTATCTTCACAACTTTGTGGTAGGTAAATCAAAGAACAAGATACATGTTTTAACTTTGAACAACTTGAGCAGGTTTCACATTAAAAACTAAGTCAGGAAGACACAAACATTTATAAACTGAAAACAAAAAAGACCTCATAGGGTGTGGTGGGGCATGCCTTCTTTCAGGAGGCAGAGGCAGGAGGATTTCTGTGAGTTTGAAGCCAGACTGTTCTACACAGTAAGCTCCAGGCCAGCCAGGGCTACACAGTGAGACCCTGTCTCGAAACAACAATGAAAGATCTCTACCTAGGACACTCATGTTTATAATTGGTGTTGATCTCTCTGGGGCATCTGGCATTTGGATGGGAGAGTCCTCGTATAGCAAGCACGAGACCCTGGGTTTGGTTCCTAGCACTGCAAATAAATAATATATTGAAAGCAAATAAAAATAAATTTCAAAGCCGGGCGGTGGTGGCGCACGCCTTTAATCCCAACACTTGGGAGGCAGAGGCAGGCAGATTTCTGAGTTTGAGGCCAGCCTGGTCTACAGAGTGAGCTCCAGGACAGCCAGGGCTACACAGAGAAACCCTGTCTCGAAAAACCAAAAAAAAAAAAAAAAAAAAAAAATTAAACGACAACTAACATTTTACAAATACAAAATCTTTTACAGCTGCCTAGTCATCTGTGCCAAACAGCAAAACAAGCACATAGGTCAACTTAATCTCAGGAGAAGGACCCCAGCTTCTTCTATATTTTAAAAAAAAATATATTTTTTATCAGCTAACCAGGGAGTCCCTTTGGTACTAAGGAGTTATTTTCCCCCAAACAAACATCTGACTGATAATCACTCAGTACTCGCTAGCACCGAGGAACTGAATGGCTGAATAAATAAAAATACTCCCTGGAGTAGCGGGCTAGAAAAAAAAAATAATGAGAACGACTTCCCAAATCTGCTTTTAGATGAGGCAGCAGGAAAACAGGCATGCTTCACTGAACACTGAGAGCAAGCCAGGGCCTCTGAAGGCCTTTGCCTTCTAGAGCAAAGGATGAGAGTGCCTCCAAGGCCACCCAAGGCTGACTCCCCCCCTCCCCCCCATGGTCACCCTTGGACCATTCCCATAACTCCTATTCATTTTCCCTTCATTTGCTTGGGGCAAACAACCCCTACTCATGGGCATACCACCAGCTCTGCCTTCTTCGAAGAGGCAGCTTCCGTGTTAGCTTCCACATGGGGGTGACAGCAAGCACTGCTGACAAAGACAGGGGACTATCGGGTTTGATCAGAGGAGAAAGGAAGGGAGAGCAAAGCAATAAGCCTAAAAGTATCATGTGCGGTTATGTGCAGTCACAGGAGCGCTGCCAGGAAGAGTCCCAGGAACCAGCAGGGCAGGGCTCACTCTTTCTCAGTATTTGTCCAGATGGATTCGGTCTGTGGCCTTCAAATATATTTAAGGAGCCAGGAACCTCCACTGTCTAGGAAACAAAGGAACTAACTGGGAGAGCAGCTGCAGCCACCAGCTCGGGGTTGCCACATGAAATACAGAATAATGTGTAAGTAAACTTGACACAGACAGTGAGTGATTTTTAGGCAATGGCCGATGATTAGGGCACATTTGTACTAAAAAACATATTGTTATCTGGAATGCAGATTTGACTAGCATCACATGAGAGGGTTTCTTTTGGGTGAACAGGCAGCCTGACGAAGAACAACTTTCCTGCCTCCCAACATGGCAACCATGTTGGCTTGAGGTAGTCTGGTGTTAGCATCAAGTGTTTAGCTCCCCCTACTGTCAACGTTTGAAAATGTCTTTGGGGGATGAATTCGAGCAACCAGTCTGAGCCTCACTGTCTGTGGATTTCCCATCAATAAACCAAGAGCATCTGGATGTTGAGGAAATTAATTAAAGCCAGTAAAGCTCTTTGAAATTGGCATGTTCAGCCACATATGCTACAAAATATTTATCACACGCCAGACTGCCTGGAAACACGAGCAGCAGCCACGAGAAGACAAGAGATTCTAAAATGTTAAGTCAAAAACTACCATCTTTTCACCTTAAAGGACCATAGCTTTAAGAAGAGAGTTCACTGCTCTAAACAGGACAAATGAATGTGCTTTGCTTTCAGATGAAAGTACAGTAGTTTATATTGTTATTCTAAAAGCTGAATTATAGGTGTTTTTGTTTTTAAAATGTTTCGTTTCACTAAATTACAATTTTTTTTTAAAGGAGTTCAAGAAATACCAACAAATGAAGACCTGGGCATGGTGTTGTACCCCTTTAATCCCAGTACTCAGGAGGCAGAGGCAGGTGGATCTCTGCAAAGCCAGCCTGGTCTACTTAGTGAGTTCCAGGCCAGACAGGGCTACATAGTGAGACCCTGCCTCAAAAAGGAGGCAAAGGAGGAAGAGAAGCAGAAAACATCGAGTCTACCAATCTCCTATGAGGCTTCTGTTTACTATATACACTTTGTAGGTTTTTATTTTATCATTAAAAAAAGGTTGCATGAGACAAAACAGAGGAAGCAACGTAGTAAAGTCACAATCCAAGGCTATTTGATGACACTTGGGCTTTTCTGTCCACAGAATCTCTACCAGAAACTAACACAAGCATCCAAGAAGTACAGCCTGCATCCCTTGGTGCTGTCTAAGTGGACATTCAGTGAACCTGAAGGGTCTGGCGTGCCCTGATGCAACGAAGAAAGAACACGTGTGTACATACCTGGCGGTAGAGCCGGCTGTTCTCAGCCTGTAAGAGGAGTCTCCTATCCCAAAGCTTAAGGCTGCCACATGTGAGAGAGACAAGTTCAGAGGGAAGGTTGTCACACGCATCTCTTATTGCTGATTGGAACCAGGCATTTGTAAAGGGTCGACAAACCTCTAACGAACAGCAAAACCAATGTTTGAGTCGCATACGCTTGCAACTCAGGGATGCTTCTCTCCGTTTTCTGTACACTCTGCCTTGTGTCTAGAACAACCCAGTCTCCAATTCTAATGGCTTGGGCAATTAATTCTTCATCCTTCAGACCCAGAACTACCTTCTCTTTTTCTTCCTGGTGCTTCCCATCACAACCCACACAGGACACACAGCCCGTGTCTTCACCTTTGTGCCAGTATGATAATACTATACCATATACACTCTATAACATATAAATGCGTATACATATACACTTGTATAAATACATATATACATGTATATTTCATTTCTAGTGCCTTTTTCCCTCTACCAACAGTTAATTCTTTCATGATTGGACTACTCTTGCCTGGGGTTTGTGTTCTCAGAGCCTTAGCCCGTGCCTGGCCTGATGTGATCATTCAATAAAGACATTTTGCAAGGAATCCAGGTCCCCAGATTGAAATAAGCATGACAGAGTTGAATATTAAAGGCTAACATACATAAGTGAGTATAGTGTCTTTCTCCTTTTTCAGGAAAAAGACAAGAGAATATGCAAATTAAGTATCAGTACTCTGAAGCGATCACATGACCAGGAAAAGATGAAAGGCCTGGCTATTCATTTAAGAGGCTAGATCAACAGAAGCTGCTGTGACATCCCTCAGGAGTCTCCATGAAAGTGTGCCAGCTGTACCCTTAAGGGCTAGCCTCCAGACCCAGGGCTCAGGCAGCTTGATTTCCATTCTGCCCTTACCAGCGCTAAAGAGGCATAAAGGTGTCATTAAGAAACACGGGGTGTCTCTGCTGTACTTTCTCACACTCCCATTACCATTGGGTGGCGTTTGATCTTTGAGTCACGGGCTGAGGTGACCCAGATTCAAACCGGTGATTATTAATGTCACATTATGGAGTCCTTCCCACTGCACAGCACTTCGGAGTTACTTAGGAACGTGCTGGGAGATGCAGCAC
The DNA here is from genome assembly GCF_011762505.2 of Arvicanthis niloticus. NCBI lineage: Eukaryota > Metazoa > Chordata > Mammalia > Rodentia > Muridae > Arvicanthis > Arvicanthis niloticus. Next base: position 67,996,220 of record NC_047670.1, read on the forward strand.
TGGGTTGCTATGCTGATTGGTGCGTGGACTATGCCGCCGCAGGTGGCCGCATGCTTCCCAACCTGGGCTCCTGATTGAGTCTGGCCTCATTAGAAGGTGCCGGACATTTGAGGTCCGAGGATCTGCTGGGAAGTAAATGGTTCAGCTAATTACAGTGCACTAGAAGGTACTTTCAGCTGGGCATACGTGCAACCTGTACCAGCCAGGACTAGCACAACACACAAGAGACTTTCCTGTGTACCAAGCAGCTGCCTGATTTATCTGCGGAAGACATGAGAATGCTATCATGGATCTTTAAAATATAAGGAAATCAACTCAACTGGGCCTGTCTTCTAGCAAACCCTGTCATGGCACGGACATTTGAAGCACAGCTGTTATTACTATGTGACTTTACGGATCTCAGTGAGCATAGAACTCTGAGGGCCATGCTTTAAATACTCTCTGCTTCCCACGACGAACACACTACTCATAGTTAGCACTTCTTACCAGAGACAAGGCAGCCATTGTTGGACATATAACACACTGGTAGCTTTCAGTTTAACAGCCCCACTTTTCTGTTGATTTCATTTAAGGTTTTTCAAGTCAGGGTTTCTCTGTGTAGCCTTGGCTGTCCTGGAACTCACTCTGCAGACCAAGCTGGCCTTGAATTCAGAGTTCCACCTACCCCTGCCTCCCTCGTGCTGGGCTTAAATGTGTGCAGCACCACCACCTCCCCGGCTTTCTTTATTTTGATTTTATCTTTAGCTATCATGCGGTACTGTAAATAACCCATTTAAACGGTCAGGTCTGGGAAGTACAGATTCCCTGAGCACTTCAAATGTAGCAATTTCTGGGTTTTGAATTGGCCACAGGGAAGAGCAAATAAAACTGTAAGTTGAACCTGGCTAATGGGAGTAGTTTTGAGTGGACTTAATTAATTAATTAATTAAATAATTTTACCTATCCATTCAAGTATCGATGGTGATACCACTTCATATCTGCTAGTTATCATCCAGCCCCCTCCAGAGGATATAGGCTCCAACTCTCATATTTTAGAATTAAATAAAGTATGAGCTAAAAATGTCACCATGACCTTCACATTCTAACTGATGAGACCAAGGCAGAGTACAGGAAAAAGACTAGAGATTTATTAAGTGACCCATCCAACTCCCGCAACTGATTAAGAGTCAACAGTCATTTAAAAGTATTTGCTACACAGAACATATATGTGTAAGAACAGCGATGCGTAGGAGACCATGGACACCAACCATGTTGGGTAAGCAACACTGATATTCATTTGACTTTCCTGCTTCCCTTTCTTTTGAAACTCTCAACTGCAGACATGCTTCACTCAGGAGCTGCCCAGCCATAGCTGCCTAGCAACCAGAGTCTCGAACTAACGTGGATTCTTCATCAGTACGTTGGATTAAGCTTGGGTAGGCCGCTCCACAAAGCCCAGAATAAAGACCCATGAAGTCTATCAAAAGGCATTTTGTACTTGGGAGGCTTTTGTTTTAACTATAGTTAAAAAAAAAAAAAAAAAAAGCATCAAATTAAAACATGATCGTTCCTGGACAAATCGGTTGGCTAGGCTTCTTAGAAAGTTGATCCCCTGCCAATTAGTCACTGGAACTTGAGACATTAATATAATAACTCAAGCAACTACGGTTCCTAGCAAGCTGGTTGAAATCACTTAGAGGATTAGATGTGCAGCCCTGCCATTTAGTTCAAGAGTAAATGACAACCTGTCATCATCAGGAGGCCCCGAAGCCTGTCTGAAGATGCTTCCCCTACCTGACTTTTAAGTAGGCAGTGTGGCTTCTGATGAAGAGGAAGGTCATGGAGCTTCCCTGCAGGTGTCCATTTATTCTGGCCAAATCCCTCTCGGCTGGGCAGTCCTGATTCATCTATCACTGTGGGCTGGAGGAAAGGAAGGAAGGAGGCATGGCCAGGCCTCCTTGATTCTCACCTTTCTCTAGCTTTATTCAAATGAGAGGGAATTTTCTTAGAAAACATGCTAGCCGGGCGGTGGTGACACACGCCTTTAGTCCCAGCACTTGGGAGGCAGAGGCAGGCGGATTTCTGAGGTCAAGGACGGCCTGGTCTACAGAGTGAGAGTTCCGGGACAGTAAGGGCTACTCAAAGAAACTAAACCATCACCATGACCACCACCAAAAAGAAAGACCCATAAGCACCAAACAAAAAAGACTGGGGGTGGTGTTGGGGGTTTTGGGAGAGGGAAGAATCCTGGCTTCTTTTATCTTAGCATTATCTACAAAATGGTCCCTAAGCAGCCGCTCTGCAGAGACAGGGGGCCATTTGCTGACTTTATGGCCTTAGTATCAGATTGCAACTATAGTGAAGCTGTTTGTTTCCCCTGAGCACTGGATGCTGTTGTATACTACAGTGAGGATTCTGTCTGGTCACAAGTAGCAAGCACCCACCCCGTTCCCCGAGGGGCTCTAGAGCTGAGGAAGCAGAGAGATGGGACTATAGGCCTCTGGAGAAGGGTCACAGGTGGGGATGCTGTCGCTGGGCCATGGAAGCCAGATCAGGGTTTCCTTTCTGATCCCAGGTGCCTTGCACAGAGATGTGAATGGTACATGTGCCCTTTAATAGGAGTCTGGAATCCAGCACAAACATGAGATTAGCTGCGAAACTTGAGAAGAGTTAGATCCTTAAATACAAATGGGAGGCAGTCCTCCCTTGATCTCCCACAACCCTTCAACTCTTCCTGAGTACAGTGCCCTGCAGCGTTCACGGAAGTGACTGAAAGTGAGAGTTTTCAGTAACACTGGGCCAACAACCAAAGCAGATAATTCAGGCAGAAACATCCACTTTGAGGCCCAGGATATACTTTTTTTTCCCCCCCTTTCCTTCTGTCTCTTGCTCAGGCCCCACTTGCTCTGAACCAAAGTTGTTGGCTTTTTTTTTTTTTTTTAAAGTACATTGTAACCTTCTTGAGACACCCCATAAGAGGACATCAGATCTCATTATGGATGGTTGTGAGCCACCATGTGGTTGCTGGGATTTGAACTCATGATATCTGGAAGAGATAACCGCTGAGCCACCTCACCAGCCCCAAGGGCTAGGATACTTGACTTAGCAGTATGCATTTGATAGGGAAAGAGGCAGAGAAGAGTTGATTTTTGTGACAGGTTATACCTACACAGCTAGAAGTCCAAGGGACGATGGAAAGTTAGTCAGGTATTAGAGTAGTGAATTTAAAAGCCTTTGAAAAAATTAAATTGAACTAAAAACACAATAGCAGGGCCAGGCAGTGGTGGTGCACACACCTCTGATCCCAGCACTTGGGAGGCAGAGGCAGTAGGATCTCTATGAGTTTGAAGCCAGCCTGGTCTACAGATCCAGTTCCAGGACTGCCAAGGTTACACAGAGAAACTCTGTTTTGAAAAGGCAAAAACTAAAAACACAACAACAACATAGTAGCAAACAAAAATCCAGAAAGCTGAAGAAGCATCCAATGTCCTCTTGATTTTTTGCTAAGCAGACACACACTAGTGATACTATTTATTTATTTAATCACTGTGTTGGGGAAGGGACTCAGGGCCTTACACTTGCTAGACACATGCTCTGCCACAGCCTGAGTGGACTTTTAAAGTTCTGTGTAGCCTGCAATAGTGGCCAGACTGGATAATGACAAGCAGCATCCAAAATTTCAAAGACTACTAAAAGAGGCAAAGAAATCAGATGGGCAACAAATTCCCTAATCAATTTCTACAAAACTATATAATCACTCATTTCCCCAGGCTTGATAGGAAACATTTCAGATATAGCATCCTAACTGGGAGAAGCACTGTGTGTTTGTAACATTGTATTGAGATTCTTTGATATGAGCCTCTAGGCACAGCATGGATACAGTTTAAAAGAACTTCCTGTTACAGAGACAAGTGGAAAGAGCAAAAGTATTGCTGACTCTAGACACAGCAATGATTAGTTTAAAGACTGCTTCACTGGTCCAAAGAGACAGCAACTGGGCTAGAGCAGAGTTCCCCACCTTCCTAATGCTGAGACCCTTTACTACAGTTCCTCATGTTATGGTGACCCCAACCATGAGATTATTTTATTGCTACTTCCTACCTGTAATTTTGCTATGGTTATGAATTGTAATGTAAATATCTGATATGCGGGATATCTGATCTGTGACCCCTGTGAAAGGGTTGTTCAGCCCCATAGGAGTAGCAACTCACAGGCTGAGAACTGCTAGGCTAGAGGGATAGAAAGTTAAGAGAGGATCCACTCTCCCAGAGGACTTGGGTTCGGTTCCTGTCACCTACATAATGCACCCCACAACCATCTGCAGCTATAGCTCTTCGGGGATCTGATACCTGATTCCTGCCTCTGTGTCTACTTATGTGCACACATTCCTGTTCCTCCTGCCTCCTTTCCCCCAATTAAAAGGAAAATAATTTAAAAAAACTAGAAACGGTAATCAGTATTCCCATTACTGTATTTACACGCACGCACGCGCGCACACACACACACACACACAGAGTTCACAAAGGACTCATACTAATAAAATTCTGTTTAAAAATGTCTGATCTTAAGATTCAAAATTCTTAAAAGTAGGATGCTTGATGGTAAACAAAACTGTAATAAACTTGTAATTTGTCAGATAAGTTTTAAATTTTTGTATTGTGTATAGTTGAGTAATAGTTCCTCAACAGATATATTTTTCATGATCATGAAAACATGAAATTTATTTATTAGACAGCCATAGGAACTCAACACGTAAGAAGATGTAGGATAAAGTCATTTTTCAACTGTATGCAAATTGTACTTTCTGAAACACTTTCACTTTGGAATAAGCTACAATTTTCCCCTAGTCTGCCAATACCTTTTCAAGTAGAATACTTCACATTTAAAACAATGGACCAATTGCTAATCTGGAAGAAATTACAGTAAATATGCTTAAGAATATGGTAAATGTACAGAAACATAATATGCTTATTATGTTCTTTTTCGGATTAGTGAAAGATAATGGTAATTGTGACAGAGTGACAAAAAATGTAATATGAATTATGTTTTCAAATAATATTTTCACAAAGCTCTTTGACTTCAGGCATCTGCATTCGCTGGGGCCAGTGAGTATCAGGCAGAGGTAGGTGTCTGGTTCCTCTCTGACATGAATCACCACGAACTACAAACAGAGCAGAGATCTGGTAGCACCAAGCTCTGTGACATTGCAATACTTTGTCAGCTATCGAATGAAAGTAGTCATTCAGAATGGATGAACTAAAGCAGAAGAAGGGAGGCAGAGAGGGGCCATGAAGGAGTGAGTGGGAGGGGAAGAGTAAAGTCAGACAGCATTGAAGTCAGTCTCTGTGGGGCAGAGAACCTCTGACGCTGTCTAATTCCCTGGCTCTACCACGGCTGTGTACTGGAATCACCTGAATGGCTGATTCAGATCACATGTGTAGAGTCTGCCCACGGGCTGGGGGCGTGGCTCAGAGGTAGAGTAAGAGTTGAGCCCACATAGGTCTTTCTTGGGCTCAATACCCAGTACTGAGAAATAGCCCCCAACCCCTTAAAGTCTCTGTACATTATTTGTCCTTTGACAAAGTTCTATAGGTGTTTATGACTAAGTTCTTTAATAACTACATACCAATCTAATTTTTCCATTCTATATACAAGAAAAATGAAGTCCAGAGACACGGAGAAACTGAATGAAAACCACACAGCTACTGGTCTACAGTTCCACTTGTATGATTTTCAGTGAGAACCGAACTGTCTTCCTCTGTATGGTGGTTACTTGTGAGCTCACAGCTGTCTGTCTTAGAATCCCTGCTCAAGAGTGAAGAGGACAACTGGTCAACATATTTTTGTCAAAAATTACTGAAACGATGTTAAAAAGCCAGGTGGCGACAGACACAAGAAACACCCAGTGGGCTTCTCATATCCCCGTGACCTGGTCACCTCCTCCTAAGTCCTGTGCAAGGCACTGGCATTGCAAAGCACTGCTGTTTGGTTTCCATGGGTCAGTCAGGAAGGAGAGGGGGAAAAATAGATTTTTCTTGGCTTGTTCCTTAGCATTCAAAAGAAGGTTAAGAAAGTACATTTTCCAATCCCTCAAAATGGAGAAAGCTGGCTGCTTTTCTCCCACTTGGCAGGACTGAAGGCCGTGTTTCTGGCTATTAGCCTGCTTAGCTGGTTATGTTTGTAGATAGCCCACCACAGGAACATACATGGTTAAGTTGGTTAAACATCCATGCATGTCTTCTTCTCTCCCTCCATATTCACAAAAACATAGAAGGTGAAAACATTTCAGAACAATGTGAGGGTCAAGCTGTCACTTCAGCCCCTTGCTCAAGACTTGTGCGCAAATGGGGGCTGAGGCGGCTCAGAGGAATCACTCACAGGATCCTGGAAATGAACACAGCTCAGCTCAGAATGCGGTACAGAATTCCCACAACACATCTGCACTTTCTATAAGAAACATCTGCAGTTCCATTGACTTCAGAGCCCACTTTATCTCTTTCAAAAAGAAATTATGTAACATGTATAAACTTTGAGCACTGCTCGTACTTGTTAATTACCTAGACACAGAAGAATTGAAAATGTCATTTCTCTTGACAGAGGTTACACAACTGCTCCAGCATCTGGGCGATCTTATGGGAAGCCTAGCATGGTCTGGCACAGGTCCTTTAAAGCAAAGCAAAGGGCCATACAATTCGTCTCTTTTCAGCTCTGAAGCCAGGAACTTAAGGTTGTTCAAGCATTTAAATGGCCTAATTGGAAATATCAGTCACACCTATGCACTTATGGACTTGTGACTTGGCTTGTGTGGACTGGAATCAGACCAGGGGTGGGGGTGGGGAGGCTCTGTGACAGATTTCTCCAGATTACCATGATATTTGCTTGTCATCAAAATACTACTGCTACTACCACTAGCCCGCATGCCCCTACTGAAGATAGAATATAGCTCCGATCAGTGAACTTTTGCTAAAGTGAAATGGTCTAATATTGCTACGATTGGGCTACTGTGTATGCATATATGCCTGTCTATACATATAAGTCTCGGTGTATGCATGTCTCTGTTTATGCATATATGTCTCTCTGTGTGTATGTGTATCTCTCTCTCTCTGTCTCTCTCTCTCTCTCTCTGTGTGTAGACAGAGAACTGGCCAATATAGAAAAAGCTTCTAACAGATGTTCTATTTTAATTTTAATGGTAGCTACTGAGGAATGGGTTCCTGTAACAAAGGGCCCATATGCACTGGGTGTGTCTATCATCCTGAGTACTCAGCTCTGCAGCAGCACATACCCTGATTTACCTCTCCGCTGAACCAAGGAACCTGCAAGGAGGTTTAATGGATAGGCAGTGCCCAAGGATAGGCTCAAAGGGGATGGAGAAAGAGAAGGGCTCTATGTAGGAGCCACTAGGTGCTTTCTCACAGCCCTGTACTGCCCAGGCTAAGCTAACTCCTTCTAGTTTGATGAAAGATCCCAGTAGACCTGGTTACTGGTCAATTTGGGATTTAGTTAGTAACCTAACCTCCAGGGTTCAATGACCCTGGGTGAATTTGTGCTGTTCCCGCAAGGGCTCCATGAAATATGGCATTTACAGATTTGGACTAAATGGTACTATTTATTCTGTGGTGGAAATTTTCCAAAAGTGCCAGGAGAGACGTTGGCATTTATGCAAGTCAACTACTGTTGAACCCAAAGAAGCATTCTGTTCTCCAGGATGCTCTTGAGGCACTGAAAGAGCTTGTGTGAAAAGCCTTCCCAAGGATCATCTCAGTGCCTCCCCCATCGGATCCCCTCTGGCTGTGGGTGTTGTGTTTCAGGGGGAGGGAGCAGAAAACCCTTCTGGAAACAGAGCCCCCCAGTCCGGTCCCAGTCCACACAAGCCAAGTCCCAAGATTGTATATTTTCTTATTTTTAACTTTAGTATATCAAATATATCTGCTGGCTATTAGAGGATTAGAGCCACCACTGTGTTAAAAAAAAAAGTTGGAGGCCCACAGAGGAAATAGATGAGGAAGATTTGGTGCCTGTGGCATAGATGAAATTATTTGCTGTCTCCCGTTTTGTCTTAAGTATGTTTTAAAGTTCTTTGTCTACTGTTTTAGGATTTTTGTTTTAAGCCATTCTTCAAGGTCCTTCAAAAGGTAAAATGGAATAATCTGAATAAAAGACAACATGTCCAATGATATCCAATGGCCTAAATGTATAGTTATGACAGGTCTCTGAAGAAAAAAAGGAAGAAAACTTGAAAACATTATCTACTTACAATGTCTTACCAGATAACCTTCCCCCCTTCCTTGGGGAAACCCAATGGCATACAATGTTTCTTTAAGATTCTTTTATTAAGTTAGAGTATTTGCTCAAGGCCTACTGTATCCTAGAAAACTGGTGGCTACTCTGTATTGGCCTCTTTTTTGTTTTTATTTTTTTAAGGCAACACAAATGGCGGAAAAGGTGGTTATAAAAAACATCACAGGAAACCAAATAGCCTTTATTTAAATTAAAAGCAATCACAGCCTGATTCTTGGAGCACACTAGGAAATGCTTTTGGCATGCAGCTGCTTCCCGGGGCCAATCTTATGTGTAATTGGAAACATTTCAAACAGAATTGTTACTAAAGTCACAGACCATAATTGTGAGCCCTGAGCTCTGTACCTCTAAAAAAAAAAAAAAAAAAAAAAAGGGCGGTGGGTCTATGGAAGAGGACTCAAGACACCGGGGGACATCTCAATGTAGAATGTCACCCTTCACGGACACATGTTTCTTCCCAAAGACCTACTGAGAACAGAGTAAAGCTAGCAGGAGCTGTAAAATCCACAAGCAGGACTGGGCACCAAGACATAGGAAATAACACAGCCCAAACTTAGTTTCTGAAGAGTTTGCATGTAACCTGCTGGCAATGAACGGGATCACTCCAACCTCCCAGGGAGAAAACTGCATCGTCAGCGTAACTAGCCAGCTGATTTAAAAACTTTTTAGAAGAAAACTTGGGGAGAAGAGTCATATAAAAGTGAATGGCAGCTGTTGGCTCATTTGTCATTCTGTTTTCAAATGTTTACACGGGCTTCTGCCTATCTGGTGTTTTTTATTCATAGGCGAATGGCCATGGAAGGTGGTACTGTCTTTGTGTTCTCAACAGTCCCTTCGGATGTGACCATGAGCTTGTAGTTTAAACAGACAGACTCAAGAAGAATTATCGAACTGTCTGAGAGGCCTGCCCCCTTCCACCGCACCACCCCCCGCCCCCAACCCTGTAACTGGAAACAGCCCGTGCCCGTGGACCAGCGGCTCAGGAACAGCTCGTGGAAAAACCGTGTCATTTTGGCACACAGAGAGGGATCTGATTATTCTGTCGTATCTTTGTGCCAGAAGCGTCATGACATCAGCATGCTCCAAGCTGTAAAGTCTCTTTCCACCTCCTTCTTCAGGAGAGAGGGTCAGGGGAAACAGGCTTGCAAGGGTTCCTGGTTGCTTGCAAGGGTTCCTGGTTGCTATTGGCCGGCCCATTCCGCTGTTCCTGGATGCTCACCCACCAGCCCACAGCAGGGGCCAAACCCCCGATTTGCTCAGCATCACTATAAACAAGGAGGTTTGTTGGTTACCAGGGTGCTGAGGGATAACTTATGCTTATATCCAAAGGGAGGAGTCCAGAAGGGCAGAGCGGCTTTGCTGCCCTCAGGCGATCCTGGTCCCTGACACACTGTTGGAGGCGCTGGCTCCCTTTGAGGCTGAGGCTTGGAGGCAAAGCGCTGTAGCAGTGCACGGCTTGACCTCTAGATAACACTGCTTTCCTCCCCCAATCATTTGTTCATTTCTAGAAACATCACTGTGCAACTCTACAAATCTTTACCCAACAACCAGGAGAAAACTAAATAATGGTCCTTAGCGCACCCACTGGGAAACACCTCCTTCCTTTCCCTTATTGCTCGTCACTGTAGAACACTGTATACCTGGATTTACACAGTTTTAATATTCTCACAGTAGTAAGAGGTGAATGGAGAATACTGATTTACATAACATAGAACTATTTTGCAGGGGTGGGGGGAGGAGTCTATGTTGGTCAGATGACATAAACATTTCTATGCACACACGAGAATCACTTTGAGTGTGTGTGTGTGTGTGTGTGTGTGTGTGTGTATGTGTAAGGAAGTCTTTGCATGGAGGTCAGAGGTTGATGTCCAGCATTCTCCTCCATGTCTCTCCACCTTATTTCATTTTTGTTTAGACAAAGTCTCTCACTGAACCTAGAACTTGCTGATGGTTAAGGCTGGCCAGCCTTCTGAGAGTGCTCAGGTTCCTCTTGCCCCGCCTCCTGGTGCTGATTGTAAGCACGGCGACCACGCCCAGCTTTGTAGGGGGGGGGGTTTGAGGGGGTGGGGGGTGGGGGATGGGGGGGTTTCCTGAGGATCTGAACTGAGGCCTTCATACTTGCAGAACAAATACTTTACCAACTGAGCCATCTCTCCAGAACCCCATTTTGCCTTTTGAAATTCTACTTCTTTAAAATGGAAAATTTACCCATGATAAACTACCTTGTTCAGGGAGGGGAATTAAAACAAACAAACAAGCAAACAAACAAACCTAACCAGCAAACATAACCTTGATCAGACAATTCAAAAACACAGGGCAGGGCATTCTAAGAGTTACTTGATGGTAAATAAGTTTGAAAGAATCTCATTCTATTTCCCCAGTATTAGAAATGTCACTGGGGCGTGGCTCATCCATGGGGCACAGGTTAGTTCACTGTACTGCATGTGCCCAGGTTAGCTCACTGGTACTACAAAGGTTACAGAACTTAACCTTTCTGTGCTCTACTGACAAGTTACTGTAGACTTTAAAGAGATTATCTAATCATGATATTTCAAAAACTTACATCCAGCTTACTTTTGAAAATCCCTGAGGAAACTAAAATTTAACTCCATTTTTAGGACCAACTTTGTTATACTCTAGCTGTTAACTAGAAACTTTTTTTCTTTCTAGCTTGTATTGGGTGTTCCTTTCATAATCCGAGCTGACTCATTACAACAAAGAGTGGACCCATGGTCTTTGGGTATATATAAAAAAAAGAAAAACCAAAAAACCCAAAGTCAACCCTTTAAGCTTCATTGGGCATTACCAGCAGAACTGATTGAATCTGTCAATTTAGTGACATATAGCAGTTTTCTCTTCAAAAGAGTCTATGAATCAACAGGCTCACTCAGTGGCAACTCTCTAACTAGTACAAAATTAAGAATGAAAAAAAATTAAATTACTAAACTCATTCACTCATATCAGCCTGTCCATCTTTAGACATCAGTTTGTCCCTCCCCCCTTCCCTTCCTTTGTGGGGCTTTATTTAGAAGCATGAGAATTCATTCACGAGCCATAATTATTATTTCGAATTATCAGTAAGTGTGCTAACTCTTAACTGAGGGTAACGTTCATTTATTTCTAGTGTCTTTGGTATTAGCCCTTGCATGGTTAACCTTTAAATCTGTAGTATAAACATTTCTGGAAGTGCTTATAAAATATCTCCTTCTGTGTTCCCCCCCCCCCCCCCAGTTGATGGCATTTAGGACTCTCTGGTACCAGCAGGTGTTGTATTTTGCTTTCTTCAGGCTCCAGCTGGCTACAATGATAGATTCTTGCCCCAGCCACCTAGGCTAGGACCACATTGGAGGCAAAATGAACCCAGCTCCACCAGACAGCAAGATAAATGGCTGCTGTTTGAGTTTTAAATCCCCTGGTGGGAGTAAATATTGTTCTAGGGAAAAAGGCTTGACAAACATTGCGTCATCCTTACGGAACTGTCTTGATTAAAACAGAATTTTTAGATTAGATTGGTCCTAATCTAAAAGTGTATCTATCTATCTTGCTGTCAGGTTTTTTTTTTGCCCCCCCCTTTTTTTTACTCTAAAAACAGACGTATTGTTGGGGATGGTCAAACACGGCTGACACCTCCCAAGGGGCACGGTCCCACTCTTGGTAATAGAAGGCCTCCGACCACTGACACTTTACTGAGGATAATGGCGACAGCAAAGGCTTAGTCAGAAAAAGGCCAGTTGTCACCTAAGTGACAGGCAACAGCTGAGCTCACACATCTGGAGCTAGAGGAGGGCAAACCTTAGCAGCCCTCACTCTGTCTACACCTTGGGCCTGTCTGAAGAGACAGATGAAGTTTCTTTAGTCCAAAAGTACATTAAAAATATCTGATGGTGAACCATGTCAATTATATAACAACAGCGCAGACACTGCCTTTCCAAAGCGCTGATTAAAACCAGGCGGCAGACAGAACTGTTCAGGGACAGATAGGAGATACAATTTCATCAAGTATAATTTGTCATTCATAAAACCTACCCTAAGAGCCACAAACGCAGCATTATTCTTTCTTTCTTTCTTTCTCTCTCTTTTTTTAAACAGCACAAGTGCACTTGGGCTCCGCCAGCGATTTCTACATATGCTCCTTTTAGGCCGGTTCGCGGTGCGTTCTTCTTGATCCTGGCTGCAGTTCTGCCTCCGACACGTTTTAAGACCAGGAACCAAGTGCGTCAGGCTTAAGAATCTGAGTCCTCCAGAGGCAGGCTGGGACTCAAAGCGGTGCCAGCCGTTCCCGCGACCTCCCGGGTACACCCCCCGTCTTCAGTCTCCCGAACGCGCAATCTGTGGACAATTTTCCCAAAGTCCCAAAAATAACACGGCCCTGCCAATAGTCGTTGGCGATGCCGTTTGTTTTTCTTAGAGGGCAATGAAAACTCAACAGCTTTCTGCTGCATCCCGAGTCCCGCTCCTGCTAATTATTAACAGACCTAGTTTCTTCAACTTTTTCTGCCAGAAGGGAGGACGCCGCGGCTCCCCTTCTCTCCCACGGGCGAGCTGCGTGCAGAGCAAGGGTCTCCACCGAGGGCAGGCTGCGGCTGCCTCTCCAGGGCAGGCGGCCCTTCCCGGGCGCGCTAGGCGCCGAGCCTCCCCGCCGACGCCAGTAGGTGACAGGCGATCCTCAGCCACTCACCCTCGCCTCCCCGATCTCGCGTGGCCGGGCTGCGGGCCATGCAGCTGGCCTCGGCGCAGGGGGGAGCCGGCACGACCTGGCTGCCACGCAGCATGAGGGGGCCCTGCGCCCAGCCTCTGCGCAGCCACAGCCCAGCAGCCCTTCCCGTGCGGTCCCCGAGCTCCCAAACCGCCAGACGTCCCACCCCGCGCCGTGACAACGCGGCCCGAGCCGCGGCGCCCCTCGCCCCTCGCCACTCACCCCACGCGCGAGCGGCGGCCGCGCGGTCCTCGGCGGCGGCGCTGAGAGCTGCGGTCCTCCGCGTCAGGCGCGCTCCCGCGTGCGCAGCCCCGGGAGCGTCCGCAGCCCGGCTCGTAGCGCTGCGGCCGCGCGGTCCAGGTCAGCGCAGGCGGCGCGGGGCTGGCATGGTTGGTGGCGGCTCCCCGGCCGCTGCTCGGCTGCAGGCGGAGTGCGCGCTCCAGTCCGGGCCGCTGCAGAGCACCCGCCCCCGGCCGCCGCGCGGGCGCCAGCGAAATCCCGGAGCGAGGACGCCGGGGATCCAGGCGGCTCTGCGCGCCCACGCGCACAGTGCGGGGCCGCGATCCCTCCCGCGAGGCAGCACCCGCCGGGCTGCGGTCTGCAGGCCTGCGAGTCTCCGCCCCGCCCCGCCCCGCCCCCGATGCTGTGCCCTTTTTAACGCTGCTGCCCAGGTTCAGCCAATAATCCAGATGGACTGATTGCGAGATAGGAAGGGTGAAGGAGAGGAAAAGGCGAACCCAATTTCCTCTGATCAAACAGTTTGACGGGGTCCCTGTTAGGGTTCTCTTTCCTTTGGGGGCGTGTACAAAGGGCACTAGTTAATTAAACTCTTCATTTCTTCCGGAGCTCTCGCCCCTGGTAAACCCACCTGGATTCGATCCTATCTTGTGCAATTCCCCGGACTGGCCTTACTTAGGCAGCTTCCACCGCCAAGAGGGTGAGATTTCAGATCAGGAAGGCCAAACTGATCTTCTCAAGGAAAAACCCTGAGGGTTACAAGCCGAGGACCCTTGGGGACGGTGGTGTCTGGGGCCAGGACCGAGTTAGCAGGGCTCACTAGATGCAGGGTCCAAAGCCTTCATTCCACCGTGAAGATAATTTTTCACGGATCAAGCCGCTCTCCGCGTTTTCACTGTGCCCGGTCCCCAGGGTTGGGCTGGGCTGTCAGGCTCAGTCGCCCACGGTTCAACAGGGACTCTGCCTGTTTGAAAGTTCTGCCCTGACATTTGTGGCCCCTTAAACCTCAGAGCCCCGTTTTCTTCTCTACTCCCGGGTCTGTGGAACCACACTATGGGTGCTATGATCCCAGATCTCAGAGGGCAGAGCCCACTGCAGCTGATAATTCCAACCTGACATTTGGACCTTTGTGGACCTACTTCTCCATGCCTTTTAAACTTTCCAAGATGCTGAAAGAAGCATCCTCCAGGAAGAGAAGGCTTTGAGTGTTTCGAGGAGGGAGGATGACCTTGATTGGTATGATTTATATCTCTTTGAGGATAACCAAAGCTGATCGACCATTTTAGGACTTTTCTCTGGTAGCAAGCATGTTCCATTTCTTTGGTGGCAAAGCAAAGGGAGCCTTGCTGAAAATGGAACCAGTGATTACGAAGATGTAAAGTGATAATAACTAAAGACAAACGAAGGAGGGGTAGCTCCAAAGCTAGGGTCTGTTTTCCTCATCTCTTACTGGGGTTCAGAACTCCTCAGTCTGTTAACACCCTGGATGCTACTGACAGGCGCAGGCTGCTGCTATTGAAATCCTCTCCCTGGTGACCCAAGCCTTCTCGCTCCTCGGGCATTTCATTGGCCGAGGCCTTTAAAGTTGCGTCTCTGCATCACGTCTATTCTTTTATGTTATAAGCATGAGACTACTAACTTTTCTGCCCAAGAAAACCGGCAAAAAAAAAAAAAAAAAAAGACTCAGTTTATGTCTAGACATAGTGGAAAATTAGTACTTTTTAAGAGACGAATCTACTATCTTTGTTAACGTCTTAGATTTGTTTTTTTTTCCCTCTTAAAGCTTCAAAGTAAATTGGGTTTTCAAAAATTAAAAATCGAGCGATGTAGTGGATGTATCGGGAGAAGATAGATCAGATGTCAGTTACTTCCTACAGTCTCATCCCTTCTGCTGCAGAGTTGGGTGGGAGAAGCTAGAGGAAAGGGTATACTGTATAGGCTGCACTTGGACCTCCCTATTAAAAGGAGAAAGTGTTAGTATGTTACAGTATGTCATGAGTATGGTTACGGAGACTGAGCATGTGGTGCAAACACACTATGCACTATCCTCTCAAGAAGCAGTGACCTCTGTACTAGAAACAAATGTTACTAGAAACAACGTACTAGACACAAACATCTTTGTAGCAAACACTTGCTTTTCAAAGCAAGATGCTCAAGAAATTCCACCGGCAGTCCAAGGGATGGTCTGAGATTAGAGTAACCTGATTTTACATCCCAAGCTCCGTCATTTACCAAATGGAGCCTAAAGGGGTGTCATTAGCATCGCTGACCCTCAGTTCCTCCTTGGTAAAGAGGATGACACTCAAGTCAGAGAACTATTGGATTCCTGGGCTATTAGCCTGAAGATTTTATGGATGATGTCTCTAAACGGTATTAGGAATTGAACATAGGGCCTCTTGCTTTCTGGGCAAGAGCTACATTGCTGAGCAACTTTCCTGTAAGCCTGTTACAAGGTTGCATGGACTAGCTTTGAAGAACTCAAGGTCATCTCTCAGCTTCCTGGGACACTATGGATGCAGGCACATGCCACCATGCCTGGCAGAAGAAAAGTAGACCATTTTGAAGTTTAGTGTATTAGGACGTTACAGATGGCTCTTCAGTCAAGAGCATTTATTATTCTTTCAGAGGACTGGAGTTTGGTACCCAGCACCCACATCAGGTGACTCACAACTACCTCTATTTCCAACTGTCTGTCTTCTTCTGGCCTTCCTGGGCACCCACACACACAAAATATTCACTCCTATAGATATAGAAATACACATAAATAAATAATAAAAATATGTGTTAGAAAATAAAGTTTAACTGATTGAACGTATTCTCCATTGTGAACTACCTGGCTGTTCTGAGCTTAATGGGGCTCTCTTTCCTTTGTCTTGTCACATAGATAGGATATCACACCTTTTATTTCCAAATCAATTCAGAATCACTTTAAAACAACGATACTATTTTTTTTTAATAGAAGTTATACCCACGTGTGTGGAGCTGCAAAGCTCCAAATTTCATATGTTGAAGTCATTATCTCCAGTGCTTCAGAGTGTAACCTTATTCGGAAACAGGTTTTTATAGCTGTAATCAAATGAAACCAAAGTTTAAACTGAGCCTTAATCCTGTATGACTGAGTTCTTCTTTTCTTTGATTGTTTGAGACTAGGGTCTTATGTAGCCCAAGATAACCTTGGATTTGCTATATAGTCGAGGAAGACCTCCAACTCCTAATTCTCTACCTTCATCCCCCATACCATACCTTGCATGACTGAACATATGAGAAGGAAACTTGGAGACAGACCTGTGTCACGGAGGGTGCCACAGATGTGAATGTGGAGATGGTAGCAATAATTTACAAGCCGAGGAACATAACAGAGTGTGGTGAATTATCAGGAGCTAGTGGAGTGAAGGACAGCTCTCCAAAGGAACAAACTCCAGCTCTAACTTGATCTCACACCTCTCCATTCCTCACCTGTGAAGCAATGTCTTTGTGTTGTCTCTGCTAGCCCACGTACACTGTTTTCTCTGGTGGTGCCAGTCACCAAATGTGGTACCCAATGACTCATGCTAATGAATGCTCTTAGCTCACTCAAGATGAAGAATTCACAGCAGTTCGGATAAAATGGAGACTTAAGCAAGAACCCAGGAGTGCTGACAAGCCTGACTTGACATCCAGGCCTGATTGGTTCCAACCTTTTGTTTGAGTTTTGTGCTTCTTGGCCCCAGATCTCCATCCTGCAGACTCAGCCTGACACAGAGATTGCAAGGTGCATGATCTTGAGCCTGTAGTGAGCAGCTAGCTTGGAAGGCATGCTCCTGTGTTACCAGTCCATGGTGGACTTCCTGAAGTCCACTGTCCTCAGAGTAAGGAGAAGGCTGTCATATTTGCACCTTTCTGCCCCAACCTGTGCTTGCACTAATCGTACCAAACTATTTACAGTTCTTCAAAAGCATCACACGATTTGAGACCTCCGTGCTTTGATGATACCTAGAAAGTTACCCACTTATTGATGCCTTCTTTATTATCAAGTTCTTTCTGTCCTTAAAAGCCTTTGATTAAACACCCACTTCCTGGTAGTCTACTAATGTGTATGCTTATATGGGAAGCACTTGACTGATGATGTCACCCCCCCCCAGCCCCAAATTCTAGCTTTTTACTACCAAAATGGAGATGCTGAGACTGGAGAATTTATTAGTGCTTTGTTTATTATTATTTTTTGTTTATTATTATTATTTTGGGACAGGGTCTTTCTGCATAGCGCAAGCTGTCCTGGCATGCAGAATAAAGACCATGTTCGCCTCAAACTCAG